>NW_004955450.1:8202027-8507064 GCF_000276665.1 Chinchilla lanigera
TTTTTTTTTGCAGTACCGGGGATCGAACTCACGACCTTGCTCTTGCCAGGCAGGCGCTTATGCCACTGAGCTATATCCCCAGCCCCTGTATTTTTATTATTGTGTTGTAGGAGTTCTTTAAATATTCTAGGCCTAAGTCCCTTATCAGATATATGGTTTACAAATACCTTGCCCCACTATGTGAGTTGTCTAATTTTTTAAAAACAGTATCCCTTGAAGGACAAAAAGTTTTCATTTTGATGTCAAATTTAGTTTATAATTTCTGGGTTGTTTTTGGCATCATATCTAAGGAGGCTTTGACATGAATACTCTAGCAGTTTCTTCTAAGAAGTTTGTTTGGGCTCTTCAGCTTTACAATCCATTCATTTGGAATTAATTTTTGTGTGTGGTGTGAGGTAGGGGTCCAGATCCAGCCTCCTGCATGTGGATATCCGGTTGTCTCAGGACCATTTGTTGGAGATTATTTTCATCATTATGTTGCTTGGTAACGCTGGCTTTTCTGGCCTGGAGAAATGACTTATCTCCCTTCCCCAGGAGAGATGGTTCCAGTCTTGCTGGGGTTTCCAGTGAGCAAGCAGGTGCCCCAGCTGGACCAAGGGCCTCCCCTAGGGCCTGTGCTGAGCCCCGACGTCGCTTGCTTGCTTCTCCCAAGACTTAGGGTGCCAGCGCACCCGTTTTGTCCCTGAGGTTCTGAGAGTTAAAGTGGCCTTGCCTGCAGGGAAAGCAAAGGGGGTTTGCTGTTTTGGAAACAGCTTTCTCCCCCGAGGAGCGGGCAGGGGAAGGAGGCCAGAGGGACCCTTCTGGGGGAGAGGAAAAAGTTGGGAGTGGTGGGCACTGGCTGTATGGGTCTGTGTGTATTGGTGGCAGGGTATGAAGGGAGGAAACGTGCCCTTTAAAAGTGTTTGGTGCTCGTCACAGCAGCAGTGATAACTGAACCGTGACGTCAACAACTTCCACAGTGTCATCACCTCCACCAGTGGGGAAACAGAAGCCCAGAGAGGTTAGGCACCCTGCCCAGGGTCACACAGCAAGTCATTTGAGTCAGGCTCAGACTGTGTGACTGCAAGTCCACACCCTTCATGGGTCCACTTCATTGTCTCTCCATGGGATTGGCAAAAAGGGACCCAGGAAGCCATGGGACAGAAGATTTGGGGTCAGAAGACTCAACTGAATCCTGCCTCTCCTACTCCCTTGCTGAGTGCTTCTAACTCAGAGATTTATTTATTTATTTTTGGTTTTTCTGAGATGGAGTCTCTGCTATGTAGCACCAGCTGGCCTGAGAGTTGTGGCAATCCTCCTGCCTCAGCCTCCTGAGGGCTTACTGGCTTAAAATATTTTAAAAACATTTTATTACAAAACAATACATGTGGTGTTACATTTGAAACAAGGCAGGCAGTAGAGAGGAAATAAATGGGCAGCCATAGTCTCCTTCCTCCAGTGTTTGTGTCTTAAAGTGTCTCTTCCTAGTCAGGCGTGGTGGTGCATACTTGTACTCCCAGACAGCGCCTCAGGAGGCTGAGGCAGGAGGATTGCCATGAATGTGAGGCCAGTCTGGGCTAGAGAGTGAGTCCAAGGTTGGCCTGGACTACACAGTGAGATTCTGTCTCAAAACCAAAAAAAAAAAAAAGAAGTGACTCTTACTAGATGGCTTGAGGGACAGTGTCTGATGTGGCCAAGCCCTGGGTCTCCTGTCCACCCTCTTCCTCATCCTCTCCTGAGTCCCTGCCTTGCAAGGAGAGCGGAATGGCTATGGTGAGGTGGGATGTTGCCGGGGACCACCTAGGTGGGGCTCCTGCACCCATGGGTCAGGGCAGGTGGGCTCCCCAGAGGAACCGCATCCCCATGGAGGCCTGCAGGACCGGCAGGAACTGGGCAGGAGGCAGAGGGTGGCGGGAGGAGTGTCCCAGGCAGACCAGGGCTCAGAGGCAGAGAGGGAGCAGAGCGCCGGCTCCGCGGTGGGCACACAGGTGGGTCACTGCTCTGTCCTGGTCCGTGAAGGCGCACTGGAAGGGGCAGGCTGAGGGTGCCTGCTGCGCCCTGCCCACACGGCGAGGCCAACCGCGTTTGGTTTTTTTCTTACAACTTCCACCCTGCCGCCTGCATCATTTTCTGTTGCTGCTCTTCCCGTACCTGCTGCGGAGAGAGAGAGAGGAGCAGGACAGGGAGAGGGAGAGAGCAGCTTCGGGGCAGGACCGGTGCCCAGCCTGACTGGCTGCTTTTAACTAAGTCTGTGGGCAGGGAGAGACTTTTTATCCCGTGCAAGTGAATGCAAACGGTTAGGGAGATGAATAAATGGCGGGGCTGCCGATGGACTGTTGGGCTCCAAGGAGGGACATTTGTCTCACTTTAGAAGAAGGACCTGGAGGGCTCAGCCCCATCGACTCGTTCATTGTGCTGTTATCTGCCAGAGAGGCAGCGACACCGCAGCAATTAAGACAAACTTTGGTCTATAAGTTCGCGCCTGCAATCTCGCACCTTCAAAACAAGACAAATGATACCGCCAAGGGAGGCCGCAAAGTCTCTCACAGCCTCTGTCCCAAGTCACAGCGAATATTTGTGGTTGGGCAGCAGAAAATTTGTCACTGGGAGGCCCGGGCTGTGCTGGCTTCCCTGTCCCCCGTGAGCATCCTCTCTGCGGCTCACCCGTCCCCGTTGTCCTGGCTGTGTCCCCGCCCCATGCTGGGATGTAGGTGTCTCCTTCTCCTCCCACAGCCTCCCTTCCCACTGCCGTCACTGCAACTGGGGACAGAGGCTCCCGTATGCTGAGCTCCCAGGGGGAGTCTGGGCAGCAGACAGTGCCATCTTTGAGGTGGCATTGCAGCTCTCCCTGGGCTCCCCCCGCCCCGGGGATGTGCTGAGGGGTCTGGGGAGACAGCAGCCTAACGCCCCGCCCCATGCCGAGGCGTCACCCTGAGCTCACGCTCTGGCCTTCGGCCTGTGTGCAGGGGCCGGGACGCTCATGTTGCCCCTTAAGGACCCAGGTCTATTTGGCTTGGCACAAGGCTCTAGGCGCCTGCGCTGGGGCAGGGGACCCTCGGCCAGGCTGTGCTGCCTAGCACGGGCTGCCACCTGACTGGGCTGGGTCTCCGGTCACACTGCCTTGGATCACAGGGCCTGCAGTGAGGGTCCCACTTTTCTCCTCTGCTGTTACCGCCTTCTTGGAGGATCCCAAACCCTGGGATTTTGTATACATATTTCCCAGCAGGGACACCAAAGATGGGAGAAGGGAGGGACAGTGGCCTGGTTTTTTTTTTTTTTTTTGTGGTACTAGGCGTTAACCTCAGGGCCTTTGCACTCACCTTTTTTTGTTTTTAATATTTTGAGACAGGATCTTGCTAAACCATTAAATTATTCAGGCTGTGCTTAATCTTGGGATCCTCCTGCCTCAGCCTCCCAGAGTCCTCCCAGAGGACTGTACCATTAGGCCTAGTTGGCCCGAGTATTGAGGGGGCCTCCTTGCTTCTATGCCAGGACTCTGCCGCCTGTCCTGTGCTGGAAATGCTCCTCACACTGTGCACTTGAGTGGCTGGGGGCCACGTTCTGCTCTGAGGGCCGCGTTCCCCGTGCCCTGCCCGCTTGGAGCCTTGGTGTGCTGGCCCGGGCCAGGCCCTGGGGATGGACATGGGCCAGGCTCTGTCGGCTCTGGAGGGGCTCTGTCTGTACCCAGAGAAAGGAAATGCAACTGCTGAGAGGGGCCCCGAAAGGAGGGCAGGAATTATCACCAAGCCTGGGTGATGGCGCCGGTGGCATTCCGGCCCAGGGGAGAACCTGTTCCTGCCCATGGGGCTCTGGGCTTGTGGCCTGTGACAGTCGTGTGCCAGGCTGTGAATAGCCTTGCGCTCCACTGCACCTCGACAGGCAGAGGGGTCTGTGCAGGAGCTGCCCGGGGCACCCACCCCCACCTTCTTGCTTCAGGCCAGCGGGGAACGTGTACTTTGGGGGGGCTGTCAACGCGGGGTGAGCGGGGAGTGGGCTCCGGAGGGCCCAGGAGCCCTGAAGTGTAAACAGAACGGTGTGCGCGCGTGCAGGTGTGCACGGCCCTGGGCTGGGGGTGCGGAGCTCCAGGGCTCCAAACGCTTTCCTGCGGACTGGCTGCGGCTTCTCGGGCGGACCACTCTGCCTCTGCGCCCCTTTCTCCATCTGGAAACTGGGCAGAATGACGACACCACCTACTGCTCGGCCCAGGGCCAGAACGGAGTTGAGACTTAAGTCCTGAGCACGGCGCCTGACTCAGGAGACCTGCCCGTTTCCCTGACCCCCAGCACTCGGGGCCACCCCGCTCTCCAGACAGGAGTGAGCCCTGAGCTGCTGGCTCACGGCCGGGGTCGGGCCTCCCTTCCCGGGCAGCCCCCCTCATGTGCTGAGCACGGAGGAATGGCAAGCGCGAGGGAGAGGGAGTGTCGGGGACCCGGGCCAGCTGCAGCCTGGTGCCATCTGCAGTATGACGGCCCCGACTCTGTCCTGGAAGCCAAGGGAAGCCTCATGGGACGGCGGTCCTTCCTGGGCCCTGGGCTGGGCGTAGGGGGAAGGACAGCTCCCGCACGGCGGCCACCGGGCCATCCAGCGCTGGTGGTGCCCTCCACGCCCAGGAGTCTCTGCCCTGCGCACGGACCGGGACCTCTGCCCTCATGCAGCTTCTCTTCTAGTGCATCACAGGCACAACAGGAAGTAAAGCGGCTTGTCACACAGGAGGACAACGGTGCGGCCAGGCCCCGGTCCCAGAGCAGGGGTACAGGGGCTGCGGTTTTCCAGTGTGGCTGGGGGAGCCCGGTGGGTACTCCTGGGATCGAACTTGCAGTCCTGCCTCAGCCTCCCAGGGAGGACAGACGCGCACCACTGTGCCTGGCTTGGTTCTGCTTCTGTTTTAACAGCACCCCCACCATGAGAAGGGAGCGCTGGAGCCTGGTGAGGGGTCGAGGCCCTTACAGAGCGGGTGTGGAGGGCGGCGCCCATCCCCCTCAGAGGTGAAGACAATGGGAATTCGGGGCGGGCTCAGTGGAGGTGAGAAAGGGGGGAGGCGCAGCTACGGCGGCCTCGCCGTGGTCTCGGTCCCAAGGCCCAGCTGGGCACTGAGGTGCGGGCCCTGGGGAGGGAGAAGCTGCAGACCCGGAGGGCAGGGTGGGACCACTGAGGCCCCCGGAGCCCCTCCGCCTGGGCTCCAGCGTGCCACGGGCGCCCCGCTCACCTGGGTGGTGGTGGGAGGCCCAGGAGAGGTCCAGTGGGGCGGGCGGAGGAGCTGGTGGCCGGCTGCGCAGTGGGGTGGGCGAGGGCCTCTCCGCTGGCGCGGGCCTTGCCTTGGTCTCCAGTCCCTCCCGGGCTGCCGGGTCAGGTCAGCTCGCTGGTGTCAGACACAGGCCAGAGATCCGGGCTCAGGGCCTGGCTCCGCTGCTCCGCGCTACCCGCTTCTCGTCCGCCACCAGGGCTGGGCTGCGGGCCTCGTCACCTGACTGCGGGGAGCACGCCAGTGCCTGCGGATGCCTGGGTGACAAACCTGTCCCAGGGGTCCCCGCTCGCGTGGAGACCCCGCCTGGCCCGCCGGACACACTGAGCACTCGGCTGCATGGGGAGCCTCCCCCGGCAGTAACACTTTATTCAATCAGTGCCGCCCACAGGGCCTGACCTTTACAGAGCAGTTAGGACAGAGGGGAGCAGGGGCCAGGGCACCTCCACCTGCCGCCCGCCCTGACCCAACCTGCTGGAGTCGGCGCTCAGGACAGGGGTGGGGACTGCCAGGCGGGGCGCTGCCGGCAGGGCAGAGGCGAGTGCGGGGCTGGGCCAGCGAAGCTCTTCTGGTGCAGGC
This sequence comes from Chinchilla lanigera, assembly GCF_000276665.1. Taxonomy (NCBI): domain Eukaryota; kingdom Metazoa; phylum Chordata; class Mammalia; order Rodentia; family Chinchillidae; genus Chinchilla; species Chinchilla lanigera. The sequence continues at coordinate 8,207,828 of NW_004955450.1, forward strand.
AGCGGACGCAGAGGGCCGCGGGTGGGTGTCCGGGTGACCGGTTCTGGACTTCCCTGGGAGGCCTCACGGGGGGCCCTGCTGGCTGCGCCGCTCCTCCAGGGCCCTGCACACCCACATGGACACCACGGTGGCGTTCCCGTCGTTGAACTGCACGATGAACGGGTGGCCCTGCGGGAAGAGGGGCAGGGGTGACGTCGGTCTGCAGGCCCGCCTGGCAGTGCCCCGCCAAGGCACTTGCTCAGCCTGGCACTGGTTGTGCTTTTCTCAACGACCCTGGCAGGCAGGAAAGGCCGCTTCTGGCCCCCTCCCCATCCTGAGTCTGAGGCCCAGGATGGATGCTGAGCTGCCCCCGGCCCCGTGCCACACTGCCCGGCCCTCCATCGGTTCAGACAGGGTTCAGCCGTGTGACCACTTCCGGTCCAGAGGCTGCCCAGAAACCGGGGAATCAGCAGGTCAGAGGCTTTGGCGAAGCCTTTTAGCTCCCGCCGTCTGCGCAGCTCCCCTCTAAATCAATCACAGCCTGTGGCGAAGGGAGGGTGAGGCACACGGGGAAGGCTGGGAGGGAGCGCTGGGCTTCGCAGGGGCCGGTCTCGGTTCTAACCTACTTAGCCACAGGCGGCCCAGGTTGTGTTTAGCCGGCCCCTCCCCCGCTGTGCGGTACACCGGGAGCAGGCCGCGGCCTCCCGAGAGCCAGGGAAGCCAGCAGCAAGCGGACGCAGCCAGGACTGACCACGACAAGGCCGGGGCACAGGGCCAAGCCCGCTCTTTGTCCTTCGTGGCTGCACACTTTACACCTGGGGGCTCCCCACAAAAACCTCTGCGGCCTGCATGGGGACCCTGGGGAGCCAGAGCGGGCCGCAGAGGGATGGGGGGCTCCCCGCTACCCCTCCCCCCTCGCCTGGGCTTGGCTGCAGCCCTGGCCCTAGCGGCTCGCTCAAAGCAGCACAGGGCAGCGAGCTCCTTATGTCCTCTGCCATGGCGGCCAGGAGGTCATGCGGCCCCCAGCACCCGCAGAGGCCTGGAGGGCCAGCGGGGGAAGGGATGGGGCTGCATGGCTCACCTGGAGCCCAGCTCAGGCCGGAGGCATCTCTGCGGAGGGGAATGAACGCCTGAGCCTCCTCCCTGTGCCGGTGCTGTGTCCCCTCACCCTGCCTTCCGGCGCAGGGACGGCACTGACCTTGGGGACATGGGGCGGCAGGGAGGCATGTGCCACGGGACTTCTCGTGGCACCCTGGGGACAGAGCTGCAGGGCCCTGAGGGAGCGGGGGAGAAAGGGGAGCAGGAGGCCAGGGTGGGGGCTGGGGCGGGAGCGCCTCACTCTCCTCCCGGTGAGCGGCTGCCCCGTGCCGCTTTCTCTCATGGCTGCCTGTGACAGGAAGTCCTCCCTGGGGCCACGTGTGCACACCCCCTTTCCGCAGGCTCGGGAGAGGCGACCTTCTGCCCTTCTGAAGAACAAAGGGAGAAGCTGTGCTCAGGAGCCACGGCTCCTCCCCCGAGCCTGGGGTAGCACAGTGTCACTTTCCCAGAATGCCGGGTGACTTTGGGGCCATATGCTCCATCTCTGTTGTCATCTGTTGGGGAGCAAGCAGAGCGGAACTGCAGGAGGGGAGCGGCATTCCTCCGCTGTCCCCGGAAAGGCCGGTGGCCGCTCCTTGGGGTGCACCTGCCCAGTGCCCCTACAGTAGCCAGGCCGGAGGGGGCCGCTGGCAGGCCTGTCCTTGAGGGTCTACCCTGCAAGGAAGTGACCAGGACACCTGGGCTCTGTCCCCAGCCACTGCGGACTGGTTAAGGGTGGGTGCTGGAGAGGGACGGACGGACAGACAGACAGACCGCGCCGGCAGCCCTGTCTGCAGAGCTGGCAGGGTGCACTGCGTGGGGGCGCTCTTCCTTCCTGCCCCTCGCAGGGCCGCCTGCCCGTTATGGCAGCGACAGCTACAGTGTTTGGGCGCAGACTTCACCCCAGAAGGTGGAGACTGACAGAGGAAGGCCAGGCAGGGGCTGTGAAAGGCGGGGCGGCCCACAAGGGGGGGCGACCCACAGGAGGCCACAGCCAGAAAGCAGTGTCACCCCACTGCTGCGGACCCCACTGAGGGGACTGAAAGGCACAGGAGGACGCTGGCGGAGGCCGAGTCCATCGTGAAGAGGAGCTGCTGCCCTGTACGTGCCTTCCTGCCCCTGCGGCTGAGCACCCCTGAAGGAGAGGTGGGACAGGGGCAGCCCGAGCCCTCCGATTGGCAGGCAGGCATGGCCATCGTCAGGGGACTGGGGCTCCGGGGGTTCCAGTGGCGGGTGCTGTGTGGGGCTCGGCAGGCTGCACGTGGGGCCCAGTGCCCGCTCGGTGACGCCCACTGTTTGCCTTCACTTGGGCTTTGAGTTTCTTCCTAAGTAGGAATTTACCTATTTGGGCCCCGGACGTGCTACTTTCTGTGAGACTTTCCTAGAGACTCCTGTGCATCTGAATCATTCGGTAACTTTCGGGTGCGGCTGCGGGCCCCGGAGCAGTGCCTGGCATGTGGCTGGCCCTCACTCCATGCCTGGGACACGAGCAGGTGACCTCTGCACTCTGGCTGCAGCTCCTCCCCGGAGAGCAGCTCAGGCACTGGCTGGTGCCTCGCATCTCAAGCGGCCAACTTGAACCCTCCCTGCACCCCCAGCCCAGGGACAAAGGACAGCAAGGCTCCTGGACACTTAGGAGGAGGGGCAAGGCCGGAGTGGGAAGACAGTGGAGGTAGGGTTGAAGCCGGAAGACACCGCCCCGCCTGCGCTAGTACTGGTGCTCCCTGAGGTAGAGCACAGTGTGCTGTCACTTCTACCTTTTAAAAAAGAATGTCTTCCCTGTACTTGTATATTTTAGGCACCCAACAACTAATCCTTAACTGACAAACTGATTTCACGAAGGAAAAAGGCATGCTGCGTCCTTCCTACTCAGGTCTCTATGCGACAGGCTCTTTTAGTCATTTAACGCTCAGCAACTATATCAAGCAGGAATATTATTCCCGTTTTACAGATGAGGAAACAAAAGCGCAGCAAGATCGAGGAGCTGGTCCAAGGCCTCTGAGCTGGGCCTGGGCACTGTGTGTGCAGAGCCCAGGATCCCGGCTGCTACATGTCCTTCTCAGCGGCCTGGAGCCAGGGAGCCAGGCCCCCGGCAGCTACAGGGTGGGGTGATGGCGCCCACCCCACTTCCCAGCTCTATTCTGTCTGTGCGACTGAACCCCAGAGGAGCTAGGAAAGCCAGGCCAGGGCCTGAGCAAACTTCTCAGGCGCCAGAGACCAGAATCTGCAGGCGAGGGCAGCAGGGACCATCAGCAGCAGCGTACCCAGCAGCAGACGGCCCGGGCCCACGCTCTGGCTCTGTGGAACCTTTCTGCACGTCCCACCTACAGATACCATCGACCCCTTCCCAGAACTGCCTGTGCCTTCCCGCGGGCCTTCCCAGGACCGCACGCGTCCTGCAGTGTCGGCGTCCCTGGGGGCCACCGTGCGAGAGCTCTGAGGACGTGGCGAGGACGGGCACCTTGGCTGGCTAGTTAGGGCGCCTCCTTAGGAGCCTGGTTCTCAGCAGAGTGGGGGGGCAGGACTAGGGAGAGGCAGCTCCCCGTGAATGGTGTCCCTTGGCGTCGCTTCCTGCAGCTCTGAGCACCTCCGCTCTGGCCTGTCCGTTCATTGTAAGCGATCTGGATGAACACATGGTACTGTCAGGACCACGCTCACCAATAAAACCCTTCTGCTCTCCCTGTTAAACCACCTACACTGGTTCAAAGGATGCTGAAGCTGACAGGTGGCTGGGAGGGTCACGGCTGCCTTCACACCGGGCTGCCTTCACACCAGATGATATACAGAGACACCCCAGATGTGGATGGAGACAGGAGATTGCTACCGCTGCCTTTAGCCCTGCCTCTCCCTGCATTTGAATCCTGTGACAGAAGCCTCTTGGATGATTTTCTAAAGAAGTTTGCAAGGAATAGTAACACATTCGTGCTAACACCTTATCGCTTCTTTCCCGTGTGAGTGCTGGGGTCCTGCATTAGTTTCACATGGTAAAATGTGTGCTGCTGCTAAAGCTTTAAAACTACCAAACAGCAGGGCACGGCGGCATGTGCCTGTAATCCCGGCACTCTGGAAGGCTGAGGCAGGAGGATTGCAAGTTCAAGACCCTTAGCAACTTCATGACTTAACAAGACCCTGTCTCACAAAAAAAAAAAAAAAAGCTGTAGATGTAGCTCAGTATTAAGGCCCTGAATTCAATCCCTGTTATCAGAGAAACAAAGAGACAAACAACTTCTCCCTCACACACAAACACGCACTCACACACACCCTCATACGCACATACACCCAAAGTCTACCAATCCCAACCCTATTTACCCAGCAGAAAAGTTCAGGTTAGAGAAGTTAAATAATTTATGGAAAGGGGCAGATGTCCGACGTCCTCTAAACTGCTGGCAGGTGGCGGGCAGTGGGCAGCTCTTTTGACGGGAGTTGTGTGGGATGACGAATCAGAACCACCCGTGCCTAGGCTCATCAGCAGGGTGGTGGGAAGCGGGAGGCCGGAAGGACCGTGGGGGGACCTGCATCCCCTGCTGGCCCCTTCGCTGCGGGAGGCTGTGGTTCCAGCACCCCAGGGCCCTCGCCAAGGGGACACTGCAGCCCTCCCAGGGCGGCCTGTGGTTGTTTACGTCCGACTGGGGCTCAGCACACACGCTTTCTGCAAGGCTCCCGGGGCCAGCAGGTAAGCACAGCCTCCAATCCAGAGTTTTACGGAAGGCCAGTGCTGCACGTCCAAGCTGTTCGGTGGAGGCAGCTACCGGTCCTCTTCCTGTCACCTCTGGGTCTTATTTTTTGGCTGGTTTTGAACGCAGGGAAGCTGTGTGCTGGCCTCGGCCTAGGTTGGAAACCACCAGCTCTCCCTTCCTCCTACAGTGGGCTGGACAGACCAAACGAGACGGCCTGACCGACAGATGATGACACACGCTGTGCAGTGTGGGGCGTCGCTCTGACACCGGTGGGCCCCAGGGTCCTGCAGCTGGGGAGCAGCATTCAGACGACAGGCGAGCGGGAGGCTGTGGGTCCCGAGCATCGGTTCTGAGAACGTCTTTCCCAGCCTCCATCCCTCAGCTCTCCCCTGGCTTAGAGGAGGCAGCCAAGGGGTGTGGGGTGGTGGCGGGCGGCGTGTCCCTTCCAACTCTTCGTTTCCTTTTAAGACCTTCCAAGTGAGCTAATACCCGTGACGTGCCATTGCAATCAACCTTCCAGAGTTTATTCTTCACTACGGTTACCGTAATAGATTTTTCTCCCAAATATTCAACTATTAGCAGCAAATTGCTTACTTCTCAGTCTTTTAGATGGTACAAGGGTGCTGAGGGGGCCAAGGAGCTCCCCACCTCTCATCTGCGGAGATCTACACGCTCCTGAGAGAGGGGCTGGTTAGAAAGGGCCTGCTGGGAGGACAGGAGGCTGAGGTGGCTGGGAGGCGTTGCAGGGCCTGTGCTCTCCGGGCAGCCTGGGGACCAGTTACCATGGTTACTCCAGCAGGCTGGCTGGGGGCAGTGGGGTGCTGACCCTTGTCTTGTGAGTCCTGATGACGGAGCTTGTGTGGGCGCCCCGGGCAGGGCACGGCAGGAGGAGGCTGCTCCCCACGGCCACCTCAGGCGGGGCGGTGCAGAGAGGACGCAGAACAAGGCGCTGGGGAGGTGTGAGGGGTCCGGCTCCAGGCCATGCCACAGACTCCCCGAGGCCCGTGCTGTGCGTGCAAGCTGTGACTGGGAGGCAGTGAGGGGACCCAGGGACGCGGGGCCTGTCTCGGGTGGCAGCTGCGTGGGGGTGAGGTTTAGAGACACCGTCCCCTTGGGGTGTGACGCGTGGGCGGAGGCGCCGGCCCGCGTGAGGGAGCTCACGCATGCGCGTCAGCCTCCCTCCACCACCGACAAACGCCTGGGGGAGCCATGGCCGGAGCGGGGTTTCTGGCTCACGGTTTCAGGGTCCGGACTGTGATTGGCGCTGCCGTTTGGGGCCTTGGGCAACTCACTGTGGTGGGAGTGTGAGGGGCTGCACCACCAGGACCTCACGGCCAGGATGAGACGGAAACAGGACAGCAGAGAACAGAGGTCCGTGACCTGGCCGCACCTGTATCCGCCCCTCCCAGGGCGCCAGGTGGGGGCCACGCCTTGAACAGACGGCCTTGGGGGCCCCCAGATCGTACTACTAGCAGTGATGGCGAGATACAGTGAATGTTTACATTAAAAAGCCAATTACAGGAAAGACACCCTGCCAGGAAAAAGGGAGTAAGTGTGTTCAGAGCGAGGGGAAGCACTGTGAGGGGAACCGTAATACGTCTCTTGCTGTAAAACATTTTACACTTGAGCATTCACTATGTTTTGAGTACAGCTCGTATAGCAGCTCTGTATGTGCATACAGAGATGGTGAAAGAGCAGTCAATCACCAGAAGTAACACAAGGCCAGGTGCTGTGGTGCACGCCTGTAATTCCAGCACTCAGGAGGCTGAGGCAGGAGGATCGCTGCAAGTTTGAGGCCAGCCTCGGTTACAAAGTGAGCTCAAGGCCAGCCTGAACTGCATAGCAAGACCCTATGTAAAAAAGCCAAACCAAACCAGACCGCCCCAAAACAAACAAACAAGAATTACCAAAATTTCTGGCACCAGGTGGGTGCTCAGGAAGTTTGTTGAACAAGAGTGAACTGAACGGTTCTCACAGCGAATGAAAAGACAAGCTGAGAGGACAGATGGCTTCAAAGCTTCCCTCTACAAATGTTTGGCTGGGTAAGAGAGAACATGAAAAAAAAAAAAGCATAGATGAATTTGTAAGAAAAAATAAAAAGCTTTAACTGTCGAAAATGGAAGGGGAACTGAAGACCGGAACTCTGGTGTTTGGGTGAAGTCCTGTGGCCCTGAGGGGGCTGCTGCAGCCAGGCACACAGATCTGGAAGTGCTGAGACCTAGGCAGGTGACCCGCCCGTGACCCCATGGAGCCCTGAAGGAAGCTGGGACCAAGGAGGGATGGGCCTGGGAAACGTCTGCCCATCAGCAGGGTGAGGGTACGGCGGCTCTGAGGGACAGTGGACCAGGAAATACGAAAACGAAATGGAGCTCTACACAGTTTGGGGGTTCGATGTATGAGCTCTGTGGTCTGAGAATCCCAAGCTGATAAATTAATATAACTTTATTTAGTGGTGCTCTAGAGTGCCTCTCAGAAACACAGGGAAACAGGGAAGACCATTCTGAAATCTGTTAATTTCCATGGTAATACACCCACTGATGTTGGGCTTACAATAAAAATCCCAGACCAGCCAGGTGTGGTGGCACACGCCTGTAATCCCAGCACTCGGGAGGCTGAGGCAAGAGGATCGTTGCAAGTTCGAGACCAGCCTAGGCTACAACGTGAGCTCAGGGCCAGCCTGAACTGCATAGCGAGACCCTGTCTCAAAAAGACAAGAAAAAAAAAAAAAAAATCCCAGACCCTGTAAAGCAACAATTCCCCCACGCTAGAGTCAGCACACACATACCATGCAGGAAGGTCAGCACTCTCAGTGCCAAGACACCATAAAACAACCAAGAAGAAAATCTACAAAGAATAAAGACACAAAAGAAGAAACGGAAACACTAAGAGATGTTTAAAAGAGATCTGAAAAAGAATCAAGTATAACTTAGAGGAATGTAACAAAGTCATTAGGAAAAAAGCCTTCATGGATGAGCTACATAGCAGATAAATCCACGAGCACTTAGTAAGCTGGAAGAATAATCGAGAGCTGAATTACCCAGTAAAGGGAGACTTTTTTTTTTTTGTCTTTTAGAGACAGGGTCTCGCTATGCAGTTCAGGCTGGCCTTGAGCTCACTTTGCAGCCTAGGCTGGCCTCGAACTCCTAACGATCCTCCTGCCTCAGCCTCCCAAGTGCTGGGATTACAGGCATGTGCCACCATGCCTGGCTGAGACTTTTTTTTTTTAATATGTAGAAGAGAAAGACCTGAAAGAATGACATGGGGTAGGGGGGGTAGTATCCAAAGAGATGACAACTGAAAGCTTTGAGGACCGATGAAAGACATGAATTTCCAGATTCAAAAATCCTAATGATTTCCAAACAGACTAAACACAGTAAAATCGGCATCGAGAGCTGGGGCTGTAGCCCAGTGGTAAAGTCTTGCCTGCACACACAAGGCCCTGGGATCAATCCCCAGTTCCACAAAACAAACACCATACCTAGCAAAATCAGTAAAACCGCAGAATACCTAGGACCAGAGAGAAAGACACATCTGCCAATAGTGATAGCAGTTTCTTGCCAGCAAGAGTAGGAGCCAGAAGACACCAGGGTAGCTCCAAGGTTCTGGGGAAGACCAACAACTAAGGCTTCAGACCCCAATTAAACCCACCATCAAGAGCTGGGGTGCAGTGAAGACAATACTAAAGGAAAAATTGAGCTGGCTTCACCACTCCCAGGCTGGTACCCACAAAACCCTTAATATGCTGCGGAAAAAAGAGAAACTTCAGAAGGGACGAAGAATGTGGTAGATAAACCTAAACAAGCACTAACTATGTAAAACCACAAATACAGCAACATGTAATTCTGAGCCTCTGAAACCCAGGTGACAATGAGACCCTGGGCCAGGATGACCTGTAGGAAGAAGGGTAAGCAGTCTCACGTCTAGCGCTGGAGGAAGCGGCAGACACTGCTGGCACTAGCAGAAACCGGTCCCCTTCCTGGCTTGTGGCAAGAGCCCCAAGTTTAGGTCGCTGGTGAAGTCATGGTGTCCCCAGCCTCCCTTGTAGCTGGTGTGGCTGATGCTGTGGGAGCAGATGAGCTGTGTCCATAGCAGAAGAGGCAAGCGTTTCTACGCTCCTTCCGCCTGGGCACCCACTTCCTGCTTCTGCTACACGAGTGGGAAACGGCCTCCTGTCTTAGCTAAGCTGCTGTTCGGTTTTTACTACACACAGCTACAGCCAGCTCTACCTAAAACACAGAGAAGAGATTGATCCTAACACTGATTGTTACGTTAGAGACTTAGGCACAATCAACTAGATGCTAGAAAGAGAATGTCATTTCCTTTTTTTTTTTTTTTTTTTGTACCAGGAATTGAACTCAGGACCTTGCACTTGCCAGGCAGGTGCTGTGCTGCTGAGCTATATCCCCAGCCCTGAGAATGTCATTTCTGAACCAAGAGAAAGAATAAAAGAACAGGGAAAAACTTACTTTAACAGAACACAGGAGAAAAAAGGCAAATGAATATTGCAGAAGGTACAAAATAACATGTTAGGAAAAAATTTCTTTTTTGCGGGGGAGTAACGGGAATTGAACTCAGGACCTTGTGCTTGCCAGGCAGGAACTTGTGCCACTGAGCTATATCCCCGGCCCAGGAAAAAATTTCAAAGTTATCAATAAACTAAATATAAATGGTTAAGCCAGGCGTGGTGGTGTACGCCTGTAATCTTAGCACTTGGGAGGCTGAGACAGGAGGACTGTTGTGAGTTCAAGACCAGCCTGGGCTACAAAGTGAACTCACGGGCAGCCTGAACTGCACAGTGAGACCCCGTCTCAAAAAGACAAAAAAAAAAAAAAAAAAAAAAAGACAAAAAAAAAGGTTAAATTAATCAGTTATAAGTCTTAGATGAAATTAAAAACAACAAAATGCAAAGATGTACTTAAAAGAACACATAAAGAAAGGGATAATCAGGGCTGGGGATTTAGCTCAGTGGCAAAGCGCCTGCCTGGCAAGCGCAAGGTCATGAGTTTGATTCCTGGTACCGAAAAAAAAAAAAAAAAAAGAAAGGGATAATCAAACACACAGAAGACAAATACCAACTACAGTATTTTTTTTTATAGGATAAGCACTAGCTGCATTTATTAGACAAAAATAAAACTTAAGGCAAAATGTATTATAAAGAGTCATTAGTAAAGATAAAAGAAACTCTTCAAAATAAAGACAATGTTTTGACCTAGGTACCTAACATTACTACCTAAAAACATATACAGCAAAAACTAACACACTTCAAGGAGAAAATGACAAAGCCACAGTATTCCATGACAAAGCTGATAAAGCAGGTAGAAAATTAGCACAGCTACAAAATATTTGTGTATCCAACTAATAAGCTTGATAAAAAAGATGTGTAGAAGATAATAGCTATAGAATATGCTTGTTTTTTTTTTTTCTTTTTGAGACAGGGTCTCACTATGTAGTTAAAGTTGGCCTTAAACTCATTTTGTAGCCCAGGCTGGCCTTGAACTCACAGCGATCCTCCTTTTTCAACCTCCCAAGCGCTGGAATTACAGGTGTGCACCACCACACCTGGCTAGAATATGCATTCTTAAGAGTGAACAATAAAAAAAGTAACTGACCATATACTAAGAAGAGTCTCAAAAATAATAGAGATCTGATGTTGTACAGAACATGTTCTATGGGCTGGGGAAATAGCGCAGTAGCATGAGCGCCTGCCTGGCAAGTGTAAAGTCCTGAGTTCAATCCCTGGTACCGCAAAAACAAAACAAAACAAAACAAAAAAACAAAAAACCAAAACATGTTCTATGACCATGGTGCACAGAAATGAAGACAACAGTCACAATAAAACAACAAAACATCTCTCAATGCTTAGAAATGAAAATGCCCTTGAATAATTCATGGGTCAAAAAATACTGACAACTCTAGGCTGAGGGGCCCTTACCCAAAAGGCTTGGGACCAGAAGTCTTTCAGATTTTGGATTTTTTTGGATTTTGGAATATTTGCAGAACAACGAGGTGTCTTGGGGATGGGCCCCAGGTCTAAAAGGCATTTATGTTTCATTTATGTATTACCCACAGCACCTACAGGTAGCTTTATGCAGTGTTTTTGGTGCACCTGTGCTTTGACTGTGACTCTTCACGAGAGTTCAGGTGTGGAGTTTCCTACTTGTGTCAGGTTGGTGCTCAAGAGGTTTTGGGTTTTGGGGCATTTCTGATTTTTAGAACTTGTTCTTTAAACTGAGTGGCTATGAGGGGCTGGCAGGGTAGCTCAGTGGTGCAGCGCTTGCCCTGCACGCATGAGGCTGCAGGTTCCACCCCCAGCACTGCAAAGAAACCAAAACCTGAATGAAACCTGAATAAAAGCTCTCCATTTACACATTTGTGGAACGCACCTAAAACACACTTAAAAGGTAATTTATAGCTTCATATGCATATATTATGGGGAAAAATCAGAAATTTATAACTTCAGTATCCAATACACTATAAAAAGAACAAAAAAACCTAAAGAAAAATATGACAATAAACAATAAGGACAAAACATAAAGGAATGAAGTCGATGGAGAGATGATCGCTTCAGTAAAACACTGATTCTTTAAAAACTTGATACAACTGGTAAACAGAGATACTATAAGTAAACAACAGGAATGAAAAAAAGTCATATAACCACAGACCCAGCCAAATGTAAAAACAGTAACGGCATCCCATGTATGAATGACAGGAAGTCAACATGCATTAAACATGTAGGACGATTCACTGCTCAGATGGAGGGAGGGATGGGGGAGGAGGGAGGGAATGACTGTGTGTGTGTGTGTGTGTGTGTGTGTGTGTGTGTGAGAGAGAGAGAGAGAGAGAGAGAGAGAGAGAGACTGAATAATAGGGGTGAGCGGGAAGGCCAGTAAGAGCACTGACCCACAAGATGACAAAGCATCCTGCACAGACGGGCTGCAGGTTTTGAGTACCGGGATGCAGTACCCATCACATTTAACTTTTCAAAGCGCTGCATATCCATTCTCATTTCAAGAAGCATCCAATTAAGTAAAGCCACTACCTGCTTAAAACCCACCCTACCAACAGCTTTTCTATCTTCTTTACCGGAGAAGCAAACCATACACAAAGCACAGAGACTGAAGCCAAAGCAGAAAACTGCTGATGCTATCAGCTCAACAAGCGCAGAGGGAAAAACCTGCCGATGTGAGATGGCCACGTCGGGGTAAGGAATGAAGGCGGCGAAACATCACCCTCTTGCTGTTTTCAGCAGTGACGCCTCAGTTTTCAGGACCGGGTGGTGGGGGGTCTGGGGGGCTGGCTGGGGCAGCCCCTTTGGAAAATTAGAAACAAGAGCCTAACAAAGGCCTGGGCCACCACAGCTTGTCCATAAGATACAATTTTCTTGCTTTTTTTTTTTTTTTAAAATGAACAAAGCATGGAGAAGAAGCCAACCATTTGAAAATTCTGGTCATTCTGCATCCTGGCAGTGAATAAAAATGATCAGAAGCCGCTCTTAGCCTTGAGCAATATTTTCTAAAACAAAATGCAAAGAACCTGTGGCACTTCACTATCCTGTCACTGATTTGCTGTGGCTGGCAGGGTGACGCGCCAGACCATTAACTGTGTGGAAGCCTGGCGTGTGCCGCGGTGGTAGATGGGCGCCGTGTCTTCTGCGGCGGGGTCGCTGGACACGCGGGACAGGTGACTGAGGATGCAACTTCGTCTGGCTGCAAACAAGGCGCTGCCTTTTCTGTTGTGCCTCAGAGACCCTCGCCCATGTCACTGGCAGCAAGGCCAGGTTCCTTGGTTCTAAGTGGCTCCTGTGGGTAGCTGGGGCCTGGTTTCCCAGGAGACAAGGATTCCGCTCGCTTCTCAATGGATGTGCTGAGAGAAGTGTCTATGGGCCCAGATCTAAGATGGGTTTCAGAGCCCGGGAACTTTCCTTGGCAGGTTCACGGCTATTTGGACCCCTCAGAAAATAACCAAACCATGACGATTTGAGGTTCAGCCTAGTTACTAATTCTAGAGCAAAATAATCATATTGCTTCCAACTTGGACTTTCATATAAAGGATCATCAAGCAGTATGTTTCCTATTTAGTGATATGGCCTGTTTGCAAATCTTGAAGGACTTTAGATCTATAAGGCCACTATAATTTCACCCCTGTATCTTAGACTTTGGATCTGGAAGTTGCAGTAAAACCTGAACGTCTTACTTTTCGCTGTCTCTCAGTGTTTATTCAAATCCAGTGTAGTAGCTTGTCTAGCAGCCTAATGGACAAAAGAAATGGCCAAATAGCAGCAGCCTAAGAAAGGGCTGGGTAGGCGGAGGAAAAAGGGCAGTCAGTGGCAAGCAGTGACATCTACAAGCTCAACTTCACAACAAAACCAAGAGACTTGTTTCAGGGCAGCCAGCACAGGGAAAAACGGTCTTACACATGCTAACGCTGGGAGACATGGTGTAGCAGAATGCAGCAAGACAGTGTCCATGATGACGATAGAAAGAAAAATGTTTCATTTTTTTTAGAGATGGGGTCTCGCTATGTAGCCCAGATGGGCCTTGATCTCACAGCGATCTGCCTGCCTCAGCCTCCTGAGTGCTGAGATCACAGGTGTTCAGCACCACGCTCAACAGAGAAAAATTTTAGAAAGCTAGATCTTGATGTATGTCATCTGCTTAAGACAGAGGGGTACACTTAAGAAGGCCTTTTTAAAGTTTTGAGTTTTACATAGGATATGCTTTGATTATGAGAGTAACTTCGTCTTTATCCATGATACTGAAAATGTGTGGCCGTGCGCGTTTGAGAACCCCGCTATTCAACAGTGACAGCTCTTCTATCTCCCTGTGAAGTTCTCTGTGGCACCCCAGGGGCAGACAAGCCCAACGATCCTCTGAATTCGGTAAAGACCTATGGGGCTGCTGAGGGCTTCCTTTTTTTTTTTTTCCTTTTTCTGTTTTTTTTTTTTTTTTTCCGGTACAGGGAATCGAACTCAGAACCTTGCGCTTGCCAGGCAGGCGCTGTGCCACTGAGCTAAATCCCCAGCCCCTTACCCTGGCTTTCTTTATGGAGAGTTTGTTTACTTCTAAGATTTATGGTCAGAGTGGAGGGGGAAGGAAGAACTGTCCGGCAGAGTAGATTTATAACCCCATCCTGTTTTTTAATAACATTAGGGATGACACCCCATGGCACACGCTTGGGATGACTAAAGGGCAGCTCAGGAACTCAGGGGAAGTTTCATATTTTGGGTCCGGCGCTTGTGTGGCAAGGTCAGGAGGAGGGTGCCAGGGAAATGAGCCAGGGAGAGGGGCAGAGAGTGAGTGTCAGCTGGCTTAATTTTCTGTGTCAACTCTGAAAATTAGATAAACAATGACAAACCAGGCTTTTTAAATGAACTTGTCACTTCTGGTTTTCTTGATACAGGGTAACATTTTTCAAGTCCTGGGAGCCCCAGAGACAGATTTAACCCCTGAGAGGCTTACCTAAGGTTGGCAAGTCTCTACATCCAAAAACAAGGGTTTAGCCCCATGCTACAGCCCTTAAAAGCAAAACTAATTCATTTGAATGGTTACACTTAATCTCCTTAACATTCAATATGATTTTTTTTTTTTTTTTTTTTTTTTGTACTGGGAATCGAACTCATGACCTCAGGCTTGCCAGGCAAGCGCTTATGCCATTGAGCTACATCCCTGGCCCTCAATAAGCTTTTCATAACAACTGAGAGGACTCTGGCAGAGCCAGAAGGCCTAGCCTTTGACAGGAGGGTCTTAGCAACTTTGCAGTTTTTTCTCACCACTGTCCGTGCTTGCTTGACCCACTCAACCCTTCAACCCAGTTCCATTAATTTTTTTTTTTTTTTTTTTTGAGACAGGGTCTCACCATGTAGTTTAGGCTGGCCTTGAACTTACTGTGTAGCCAAGGCTGGCCTTGAACTTGAGGAGATCCTCCTGCCTCAGCCTCATGAGGGCTGGGATTATAGGCGTGGGCCACCAGGGGCCTGGCTAGTTCCTCTGATCCTAACCTCTTTTTGCAAATGTGTCCTTCAACTCCTGCTCTAAGCAACCCAGCAGTGCCCCTGTGGAGCAGGTCCCGGCTCTGCTCTTAGCAGCAGCAGTGGGGAGCATAGCTCTGCCCTGCCTGCCCTGCCTGGCTCCTCTGTCCTGAAGAGGCAGGAGGAAAACTGTGATTTCTCCACGCATCCTGCTACTGTGAGTGTACCCTGCAGTGCCCTAGCAGGGCAGGCAGAGCAGCCATTCTTTTTAACAGCTTCCTTACTGACTCTGCTCCGAGATTTCTTCAATGGTCGGGCCTGAGCATGGCAGACAGAGAAGCACTCACATGTACAAGGGAGATCGGAGCAGTGTCGGTTCCTGAGTGCCTCAGCTCAAGGGGCTCTTTCGGGGTACAAGGAAGCAGCTGGGCAGCCCCGCTCCTGGCAGCTGCCACGCATGAATCCTGGTGAGAGACACCAGGAGACCTGGGCAAGGAGGGGCTGGGACTGAAGCGGGCAGGGCCAGCCCGCGCTCTTTGTTCTAACAGGGCAGTGACTGCAACCTCACTCGCCAGGCTGAGCACTGAGTCAGGCCAGGGCCTCACGTGGCCTCCGAAGCCTCGTTACAAAGTTAATGCCACCTTGTTTCACAGTCGGGGACGCTGCACTGAGGTGGTAACAGTGGCTCAAGGTCTCTCTATGCAAGTCAGGCTGGCCTTGAACTCATAGCGATCCTCCTGCCTCAGCCTCCCAAGTGCTAGTGCGTGCACCACTATGCCTGGCTCACAATGTCTCGTGAGCCATGCTCTGCAACAGCAGAAAGACCTCTCTGCATGAGAAAGCCACAGAGCCTCTGTCTGCCCTGGAGAAACTGTGACAGGTGATGCAGGGCCCTCCAACCACCCCCGTCTTTGCCTAGCTCCTCCCCTGGTCAGTGTCGGAAAGTCTCCTTCCACAGCTCCCGAGCTTCAAAATCCCGAGGCCAGCTAGCTATTGCCAGGACAGTGCCTGGAAGGCGTGGACAATGCACAGGGCGCAGTTGTCCTGCCTGCTGGGATGAGGCCTGGCTGTGTAGTGGGGCCTGCGTGGGTCAGCGGGGAGCGGCCCCCACCCCTGATGCTTCCAGGAGTCCTGTGGGTTCCGTGCTCCACGACGCTGCAGCCTCCGCCTTCTGTGGACCAGGGCTGGCGGGAGGCCACGCAGACTCCCAGTACAGCGCAGTTTCGCAGCGGAGACCACGGAGGGCCTCGGTGTGCACGTGGATTGTCTGTTTTCCACGGAGTACTCAGAGCTGGCACGCAGGGTTTCCATGTGGTTGGGCTGTCTCTCAGCGGCCCGCAGGTGGCGGCAGTGCTGGGGAGGGGGCTGCTCTTCACCCCAAGGACCCTCACCCCCCGGGGGCGACCCCTGCCCCGAGCCCCAGGCCCAAAGAGCCAACTCGCCCCGTGTAAAACAAGACCGAGCAGGCTTCTCTTGGGCTCCAGAGCCGTGTAACTACGACACGAACCAGGAAAGGGATCCCAACTGTTGCGCCCGTGCACAGCCTACAGACGAGGCGGCAGCGCCCTCAGACAGCATTTCAAATACAGTTTATTAGTGTGTGATATGAAAAGGGTATTTTTATTGCATGATATAATGCAATGGGACCTTGGGCGCTCTGTGGAAAGACCTCACGCTCAGAAGTGTAATGAACCCGTAGTCCCCAAAACATTATACTGTACATTAACCTATCATTAACAGCACATTAGGGCTGGGGGCATTGCACGCTTGCTGGTCAGGGCGCCATCAGGACAGTGCGGAGCAAACCACATAGCCTTCCCAGGCTTAAAACAAATAGAGAAAATAAATATTCCTGACGTCTGCAGGCAGCTTTAAAGGAAGTTCAATCCCAGCTCTGCCTTGCAATTTCCCAGCCTGCTTTAAAAAAAAAAAAAAAAAGGAAGCGAGGTCCACACCGAACAAAGGGTGAGGGCAGCGACCGGCTGGTCGTTTACCGCGACTACTCCTGGCCCCATGACCCTGCGAGGTCGTGTGCCCACGGTACCTCTGGTGGCATGAAAGCTGCCTGACCGCGGACGCGGAGGTGGGAAGGACGCTGGGAGTTGTGTGACCACCTTCTCATTTTCTTTCTCTTTTTTGAAGTTTTCTTTAAAAAATTACTATGTGTTTGTGATGCAAAGTAGTTTTATTCCTCTTGGGGAATTGGTATACACATGTATTGAATTTTTTTTTCTTTGTAGCTAGTTTATTTATTTCTTATTTTTTTGAGACAGGGTCTCGCTATGCAGTTAGGCTGGACTTGAGCTCACGTGGTAGCTCAGGCTGGTCTTGAGCTCGAAAAGATCCTCCTGCCTCAGCCTCCTGAGTGCTGGGATTACAGGTGTGCGCAACCTTGCCCGGTTGAATCTGAAAGCTTTGTGTTTCCCCTACCTATCCACTTGTCTCTCCCACCCTCAGACCCACTTCTTGTCTCCTCACTTTCTTTTCTTTTTTTTTGAGACAGTGTCTGACTATGTAGTCCAGACTGGCCTCACACTCACAAGGATCATCCTGCCTCAGCCTCCCAAGTGCTGAGAGTACAGGTGTGCACCACCATGCCCGGCTCTCTTCATTATCTAGTTGGAGAAATCAAAGCTTAGAAAGATGAAGGAGACCATATACACCTGACAGAAAAACAGATGACACAAGAAAATGCAGATGGCTGGTAATGTGAAAAAACTCACACTTAATAAAAGAAATGCAAGCCAGGCATGGTGGTATATGCCTATAATTCCAGCACTCCGGGAAGCTGAGGTAGGAGGATTGTAGCTCAGCCTGAAGGCCCTGGGTTCAATTCCTAGTATCACAAACAAAACTAAATAAGCAAACTGAATGACAAATATATACCATTTTACCACTGATCAGACAGGCAAAGACTAAAGTCTTATAAGCTAGTATTAGGAGAGGCGAGGGAGGGCTGGGGATGTGACTCAGTGGTAGAGTTCTTGCCTTATATACATAAGGTCCTGAGTTTGATCCCCAGCAAAGGAAAAAAAAAACCCAAACAAACAGAAAACAGAGAGATGAGGAAGAATTGGCTTTCTTATATCTAGTATATAAAAACTTATATATAGTCACTTTCATGTTAGTAAAAATCTGGAAATGGTCAAGATGTTTTGGTTAAATAAATATGGTACATGCCTATAAGCCCAGCACTGGGGAGGCTGAGGTAGGAGGAAGATGGCTCTGAGTTCAAGGCCAGCCTGGAATACATAGTGAGACCCTCCCCCAGTCCCCCACCCCAAACTGATATTATGGAGTACTATGCAGCCATTAAAAAGAATGTGACAGACATTTATATAATGTGGAATGATCTCAAAGGCACATTTAATGACTGTAAGAATTAATGAGACTAAAAAGATGATTTTAGGATATATAAGCTATTATTAACAGTGCTCATCTCAGGAGAGAGGGGCTGCGGGCCATGAAGGGGTTTGGAAGAAGATTAACTTCTTATGGTATTTCCTTCTGTGTTATTTGATATTAGCTATAATTTACAAACTAATTTTATTTTTATTTACTTATTTTATAAACTAGTTTTAGAAAATATACAATGACGAGGGCAGAAAGAAACATTCCCAGGAACTAAAAAAACAAAACAAAATAAAACAAACGAACAAAACAAAACAAAACGAAACAAAAAGCTACCGGGCTGGGGATATAGCTCAGTGGCACAAGCGCCTGCTTGGCAAGTGCAAGGTCCTGAGTTCGATTCCCGGTACAAAAAAAACCAACCCAAAAACCCAGGAACTGCGATTTTCTACCTGCTGTGCTAAATGCTTTAAGCGCTCATCTTGTTTTTGTTTCACCAAAGCAGAAACAGGGAGTTGGTCACGACTGTCCCTTCCCAGGATATGGGGGCTCCAGCTTCACAGGTGAAACAATCTCCTCTTTACCCATCTTCTGACAGTGAAACGGGGGGTCTGTGAAGTCGAATTCTTTCCAAACTCGATGAAGCTACGGCCCCCTGCCAGGGCTTGGCCAGAGAACAACTAAGGAAGGACGACACAAGAGGCTCTGACTTTGGCTAAGGTCAAACCAAACGTTTTTCTGGAAGGATCTTCATATCATAAATGCACACAGGGCCTGGGGACCCCGAGGCTATGCAGCGTTTAAGTAAACAATGCCCGGGACTCACACAGAAAGGGCAGGTTTCTCTATTTATGCGGGAATGGATGTCACCGAGACCCAGCGGCTGGTTTGGGGCCAAAAAGCCTTCGGAGCATCTCCGGCCAGAGCGCTGCCTCTCCCGAACTTCAGAGTCTTGTTCTTTTGGGGCAACAGGCTTTGCGGCAACGTTTTCACATGCTGGGTTTTATTTGTCCAAGAGTCTGCTAGCACACACGCACGCGCGCGCCCACACACACACACATGCACGCGCGCGGTAATTAAAATGTTGATTAGTAAACAGTTTAACTATATGACAGACAATGCAGTTAAAGCCTACGGTTAGGTCAATATGTGATTTAGATTTGCCATTTAAAAAAATCTCATTTAAATTTTGCATACATTAATCACTACCATACTTCAAGGTTCTGATATCCACCTGACTACAATATTAAAATAAAACTTGCTGCCCCAGGGAAATCCTACTTATTCTTAATTGTTTCGAGGCTTTGATGGGCTTTTAATCTAAGATTAATTTATGCAATTTTAAATAACTCTTCTTATGATTAATAAGCTTGAAAATTAAAAGGAGTCTAAAGCAATTATAATGAGCATTTGGTCATAACCTCATTAGAAGGGGGAGTGAAGGGTACAGCTCTGGAATTCTTACAAGACTACAATTTAAGGTTACTTTTAGAGAAGTCAAACATAGTTCCTGAAATTGCAAAGGCAGGTTAGCAAAGGTCAGTGTTAAAATGACGGCTGGTAGATTAGCATACTAATGACTCTCCCACAGTGACAGGAAGGACACGCAGGAAGACAGAGAGACGGATGACAGGCGACAGGCGGCCGGGAAGCCAGGCTCTGAGCTCGGATTCTGGGCCCGCGGAGTGGAGCCCGTCCTCCGTGGGTGAGGGTGGTCCCGCTGCAGGCTCAGACGCAGCCAGCGCCGGGCCCAGAGTGGTCGGAGATCAGCCCCTGTGCCCCCTCGTTGTCGCCTGCTCCTGGCTACGGGCAGCCCTGTCCGCTGCGTCTCTGAACAGACAGCGAGGCCCTGTCAGGCGGGATCTGCCCCGCAGTGACCAGCCGCCGGTCACTTCCAAGGTCTTCTTCCTCAGCCAGGTGCGTTCTACTCTGCCTTTAGTCCCCAGCACTCCATTGTGCTGTTGTCCTTCCCGGAATGCCTTCCCTTGCCTTTTTTATATTTGAGACAGGGTCTCACTACGGAGTTCAGCCTGGCCTCAAATTCACAGTGATTCGCTGCTTTAGCTTTCTACTTAGTGGGATTACAGGCCTGCGCCACCATGCCCGCCTGGCGGCTGCCTACCCCACAACAGGAATGCTGATGCACCTAGTAAGAAGTAGTATTTATTGAGCACTTACTGTATGCCAGACACTGTGAAAAGCACGTAACATACTTTTATCTCACTTAAAGGTCATACTGTGTGAGACCCCATTTTCCCAGGTGAGGAAACAGAGGCTGAGAGAAGATGCACAAGGCACCAGAGTTCGAGTGACCCCATTTTCCAGGTCCCCCACTGAGGCCAATTGTAACCATCTTAGAGCCCTGCCCCCTCAGCCCCTGAGCCGGCTCTCTCTGGACTCTCTAAATGGTCCCAGTGGGCAGGGCAGACACAAGCGGCAAGGCTTCCTAGGGGTGGGGAGGGAAAACCCACCAGGAGCTGCCCGTAACCACTGAGACAGCGGACACCCACTGCACAGGTCCAGCATATACAGAAGCTCCACTATCACCTCTGTCTCCACGATGCTACTAGCTGGAAGCACCCAGGAAAGAGATGACAGAATCCTGACCCAAAGACGCTGAGTGAGGGAGTCCCCCACATGTGTAGCACTTTCTTTTTTTTTTATATTCTGAGACAGGGCCTTGCTGTGTAGACCAGGTTGGCCTTGAACTCATGGCGATCTGCCTGCCTCAGCCTCTGGAGTGCTGGGTTTACAGGCGTGCGCCACCACGCCCAGCTCTTCCGCACTTTATAGTTTAGATACTTGCACAAAGTCCATCTTATGTAAGTCAGGAACAGTACCACCCTCCCCTGTGAGCCTGGCATCAGCACCCCCGGGTCTGCTCGCCCAGCTTCCTGGGCACACAGCCTGTCCTCGGCAACCCCCATCCAGAACTCGGGTTCGTCTCTCCCGGACCCACCATACTGCTTCGTGCCACCTTCCCAGGGCAGAGTGACCTTGAAGCCCAGACTTCACACTGAGGCCCGAGTGTGACCCGTCAGCCGCAGGTCACAGCCCTGCCGCCATTCCACCTCTGCCACCACAGCGAGGTGACCAGCGGGGCCACGGCGCCTTGCCAGCCTCCTGCTGCTCTGGCCTCGCCCTGTGGCTCCCTCCTGGCCTCCCCAGTGCGTCCTGAGGGGCCCCATGCCTGCTGGGCTGCCGTTCCACGTGACCGCACTGCCTCGTCCAGTGTCTCCTACGGTGCTGGCCACGCTGTAGCTTCCATGACACCATGCTTTGATCATTTCCTGGACAAAGTGGCTCAACGGCTACTGGTGCCCTGCACTGGGCAGTCGCGAGGGGACGCCATGGTTGCTTAAAAGCCCCCTTCCTCACCGCCCCGGCAGCTCCTGGAGGACGGGGCTCAGGGGCTGGCGGTCCTCTGTGGTCCCCAGCCCCAACACAAGCAGCTGGTCCGGGAACTCAGGCTCCTGGCGCGCACTGAGATAAAGCACGGTGAAGCCGCACGCAGCTTCCCGCGCTGAGTTCTGCTGCAAGACGCCGCTGGAGGGGCTGGGGACTTAGCTCAGCGGCAAAAGCGCCTGCCTGGCAAGCGCAAGGTCGTGAGTTCGGTTCCCGGTACCGGAGAAAAACCAAAAAAAAAAAAGAATTAAAAAAAAAAGATGCTGCTGGATGGCGGGACGCTGCCCGGCGCCAGCTCCTGACCCGCCGTGTCCCGGCAACAGTGTGAGCGTGTGGAGTGGCGCGGAGCACTGTGCCTCGCACGCCACGTGCGGTGGGCCAAGCCTCCGGCGGGGCCCAAACCCAAGGAACAACGGGCACCCCGTCCTGCCGTCTGTGTTTGTGCCACGGGTTGCCAAAACCGAGACACAGGACGTTCCCCAGTCTCCCCTCAGGTAACTAACAGCAGGCGTAAGCTGCTGGGACCTACCCCCTCCTCCCAGCGTGTCTCGTGTTATATGACATTCGGGACTCAGCCAGGCTGCCCCTCTGCGGGGCTGGCAGGGAGCGTGTGTGGCCTCTACGCTCTGCCTGATGGCGGCCCCGTGGAAGGTGGCCACGAGCACTGAGCGAGCTCAGAGGCGTCCCAGGCCACTGGCTTCCTCAGTCCACTCTGCAGACATCCTATGTGTCCTTGTGGGGTAGTTTGTTTGTCTGTTTGTTTATTTATTTACTCTCTTTTTGAGACAGGGTCTCGCTATGCAGTTCAGGCTGGCCTTGAGCTCACTTTGTAGCCCAGGCTGGTCTCGAACTTGCAACGATCCTCCTGCCTCAGCCTCCCAAGTGCTGGGATTACAGGCATGCACCACCAAACGCCCTGCTGATTTTTTATATTTCTGAAATAGTTTGATGTCATTGAAATTCTGAAACTGCAGTAAAAACAATCATGACAGTGCTTATATCAACATAAAATTAAGATAATTTACATGAAAGAACTAACATTTGTTTAAAAATGCTACGCACTTAGAATAACGTCTGTATCCTTTTTTAAGGGGTCTTGCTATGTACCCCAGGCTGGTCTCAAACTCTGGGCTAACTGGTCCTCCTGCCTGTCATCTGAGTAGCTGAGTGTGTAAATAAATCTTTTTAAGGTTATAGAACAGAATCCTTTCTGAATACATCTGCAGCCACAAACTGTACAACGGTTACGCCAATGGCTTTCCACTTAGTACTGAGAAGAAACGTATTCTGAACTTTCCTCTGTGTGAGTATTAGAAGGTCTGGTGCTTTTCCTTACGACCCGAGCTATGTTTATTTTTCTGTAGAAAGTGAGAGGCACCAATACTCAGGCCCAGCTCCCCTGTGACCCCTTTCTCAAGGCCCTCCCTGAGGCCCCAGCTGGAAGAATCTTTCCTTCCCCAGAGCTCATCTGACCCATTACATTCAAATCCCTTCCATTCAGTAACCGTTCACCAAGCTTTCTACGGGCCTACAGTGGGCTAGATGCGGAGGAAGCCAAATGCACGAGGCGACCTGCCCTCAGGAACGCGGGGCCCATCTATGGTATCACCAGTTGCGTCAGCAAGTCACTGCTATGCGCGGTAGGAAACGCGGGAACGAAGGTCCCAGCGTGAGAGGCGCGGGACGGCACCAGGCCCATGGAGGCCTGGGGAGGCCCCAGAGGCGGTGCCAGGTGGGTCTCAGAGTAGGAGTTCATCAGGGAGGGAGGCAGGGAGGACGCTGTGGGCAGAGGCGGCGAGGCCTCAGGGCTCTGGGGACTGCAGGACGGGTGTGAGAGGGCCGAGGGGCCGGCGGAGCAGGTGAGGGATGGCCTCTGGCGATGACGCCCTTTTCTGCGTATGGGTCCTCTTTGCTGAGAGGTGGCAGAGCGGGGTCAGGAGCGGGGGCCACTGTGCAAGCACACTGGATGCGCTGGTCACGACAGCCAGTCAGGAAGCCACGCTGCCGGGGAGGTAGCTCAGCGGCATAAGCGCTCGGGCAAGCGCAAGGTTCTGAGTTCGAGTCCCGGTACCAAACAACCCAAACAAACAACAAAACAAAAAAAGGAAGCCACGCTGACACCTTCCTTGGAGTGGCTTTCCGGGTGCGCCCGAGGGCTGGGGCGGGCCGGGCCCAAGGCGGGCAGGACGCGCCTGGACCTGGCTCTGCCGACCTCCCCACCGGGGGTGCACAGCACACTCCGGAGAAAACTCCGTAGCCCGGGCCGGCACCGCAGGCTCCGCACAAACCAGCGTTGCAGCCCTGCCTTCCCGAGAGTTGGAGTGAGCACATTCCAGAGGCAAAGCTGTGGCTTAAAAAAAAAAAAAAAATCATGTTTAATTTAAAAATTAGAAACTGGAGCAGGCTGTGAGCACAGGGGTTGATTGAAACAAAATTTAAATTCCTGTCAAGCCCATTTAAACATGGGGGCCCTTCATAGACAATTAGCTGCTCCCTGTGAATGCTGCATAAACTCAGGCCTGGTCACTGCGAGGAGACAGGCGCCTACTGTGAGGCGCTGGGAAAAAAATTAACTAAGATCAGGCCGTATGAAATATTCAGCCTTCCAGTATATCACGGGGGTTTGAAAGTGTAAACAAGACAAAAATCGATTCCTTGGTGCCCTCAAATCAATCCCCCAAAATGGTTAGGGCAGCTGTTTCTGCTAAATTTTGTTTACATCGGCAGATTTGCCTTAATTGCAGTTGTTTATCTCTCGCTGTCCCTGGGGCCCTAATCTCCCGATTACTAATACTTAACACTCATTTCACATCTAAAGCTACTCCTAATCCTCCACAGGTTTAGGGGGCTCTTAAAATTATTGAAACCACAGAGGCAGGAGACACTGCCTCTTTGTGAAAGGAGCATTTTCTTATCTACTACCAGCTGGGCTCAATCATCACCAGGGACGGCCACAACAAAGGTGCTAAAAGGCTCTTCCACAATGACTGCTGCTCCACTGGGGATTCGGCGGAGAAAAAAAGAGCTTTGATGGAAAAATCTGAACAAGAGGCTAAAGCAGTCCAGCCAAATAAAGTTACTGTCATAATCAAATGCTGTCAATCACCATGAAAATCCAATTAAAAATGTTGCAGCACGGCCCTCTTCAGTGGAAAAATGTACCCTATTTATACAGATTTTTGTCAACTCCACACTGATCCCACAATTAGAAAGTCTGCTATTAATTGAATCCCCCCCAACTTTAAAAAGATACGGGCCAGGCAGAAGCCTTCCGAGGGAGCCGAGACGCTCACAGGCTATTGGTATACAATTAAGAGTTAATCGGGTTACATCTGAAAATTCCATTTTTATTTCTGTCAAGGGAATCTTTGCGGGAATAAACGAAGGGTACCTATTCTCCTACTTCAGAATCAGTGACCATTTATATTAAGAGACCAGAGGAACGGTAAACCAGGATACTGGAAAGAAACTAGTCCACGCTCCGGCAAATGTCTCTCGGTAGACCAAGGCCTAATGTTTAATTCTAATCCTGAAAATTAAATAGAGGACGGAAGGCCCAAATGTCTCCACTGCCTTTCTGCAGTCTCTAAATAGCCATGT
This sequence comes from Chinchilla lanigera, assembly GCF_000276665.1. NCBI lineage: Eukaryota > Metazoa > Chordata > Mammalia > Rodentia > Chinchillidae > Chinchilla > Chinchilla lanigera. Next base: position 8,232,884 of record NW_004955450.1, read on the forward strand.
GAACCTCAGACTGTCTGCAGGCGGATTTGGCCCCCCAAATAACTGTGTACGTGAAGCCACAAAACTGGTGATCCCCAAAGGGGTCTCTCTCAACACTGCTACAAATTAAAAAGCAAACAACCCATTAAACAAATCCAGCTGGTTACAACTGTAAATAGGAGGCTGCTAATATTTTTTCACAGCCCTTGAAATTCCTGGTTGGACTCATTAATAATTGATAAGAACTGCATCTATTTATTGGTGTGTACTCACAGGAAAATAACTTTGCTACCTTCAACAGCAACGTCCAATTCCCAGGGACCAGCTTTAAGATCCTTTTATGTCTCCCCCTCAGTGGCTGCATGTCTGTTCTTTTTCAGTCGAATCCACGATTCCAAAGCGTTTTGAGGAGTGGGTGGCATACACAGGGTACGCTGAAGGCTGTGGGGTCCTCTGCCACCAATGTAACCCGGTGAAGACGGAGCCGGCCAGGTGGACCCCTGTAGGTCTCGGCTCTCTGACCACTTCTCAATTTGGGCTTAAGGATTGGAGGGGAATTCTCAAGTGGACAGATTTCCCGCCAAAGATCACTGCTGCTGATCAATTCCTGCTTAGCACCGCCTGGCTGTTTGACACACCCAGGGTGGGACGGAGACCCGGTGCCTATTCTGATTTGGTGATGCCCATGCTATACTCCTTGTTGAATGTTTTCAATATTATCCTGCAAACATCATAGCATCCTAGAAATCTGATCTTACCAGGTGGTAAGCAGAAAGTCAAACATACACCTTAGTATGGTCACCCTAATTTATACTGAATATCAAAGTATCCAGAGACTGCTGGTTCTTGAATTTCTTCAGCATTACTAGACGAATTGCTAGTGAACAAAGGACATGTACTGTCATCAACTGCTCAATGTCTGGTACAGTTTTGTTTTTTTTTTATTGAGTTGGGTCCGAGAGAACAGCACATGCAGTGATCAGTAGGGTTTTGCCCGAATGACAGCAAAACAGACCAAGCTAGGCCCTGAATTATGGGGCCATGATCCCCCCTCAAGGAACTTACACTCTGGTTGGAAAAAAAAGTGAGTTTAAGTACACCAGTGAGTTTCACCTCCAGCTGCTCCTTATGATCACCAAGAGAGCTTCAAAAAATAAAAAAAAAAGTGCCTGCTCTCTGACCCAAATGCCAGAGATCCTTAGAATAGGCTGGGATGCCAGCATTTCCTTCCTACCTTTTAAACCCCCTACGTGACTGTGGTGAGCAGCCAGGGTTAAGAACTGCTGAGTCACACGGCCCAACTCTGGACAGGAGCTGAGTCTGTAGACTTGAGACATCCTAACTCAGGAGAGCTCAGAGAAGGCAGCGAGCCCTTCCAAGGGGAAGAGCTGCAGGACCTTCAAGGGGAGGAGAGAGGATGCGACACCACTGAGAAAGCAGGAACAGCAGAGAGCTGGGCAGTGTCTGTCAGGGAACTAAAGCGAAGGAACTCGGAAGACCCACTGTGGCCCCCAGCGCACCTGGCGGTACAACGAAGAGCAGCCTGGCCGATGCGCTTCACTGCATCCAAGAAAACCACACTCTTCTCGCCATCAGGGAAGGCTGTGCCTTGAAATGGGGTGCTGGGAAGCCAACAGCCCGATCAAACAGGAAGGGGCACTGCGGGCGGGAGGAGTTCAAACTACCACAAACTGGGAAGGGGCAAATCATCGCCATACTGAGATTCAACTCGACTGATGGAGGAAAGTTACCCTTCACTGGAGAATTCCGGCTGTCAGATCATGATGATCAAGGAAAACTACCCGGATCTCGCTTACCATATATATGCGCGCGCGCCCACACACACACACACACACACACACACACCTGTGTCTTTATCTGCTAATGTCTCATGGAAAGATTAAGCAGTCACATCTAAGCAAAAACAAAAGCAAAGCGTGCTTTCAGGGGTTACACTCTCTCTGTTCTTGCTGAAGTGCTAACATGTCATCAAACACTCAAATTAAAGCTGTCTGATTCAGTGTGATCTCGAGCATCCAGACAGTGATTCTGCTGTCGTAATTACGTGCAATTAAAGAGCTAAAATCAACTTCTTTACTACTAGTGGATCCTTGTTTGTAAGCAGACACAAACAGATGATTTTAGTGGCTCTTGGAACTTGAGGGGGAAAAACGTCATTGAGTAGCTGTCAAGTGGACCCTCTGTGGAGCCTGCGATGGCTTTTGTGCTTGAAAGAGCCCTGGCTAGGAACTCTGGAAATTCGAGGTGCTCTGTCTGAGGAGCTGCTCTGCCTGTACTTTCAGATAAAAATGATGTCTGAAAGATCGGGTGGCCAGACACACACAAGCGTGGCTTCCAATGTTCACTCTGAGACGGCTGCGCGTGACGCAGGAGAGAGCTCTGCGTAGTGAATGACAACCAAGTACACCAGTGCTTCTTAAGCACCACTGGTGTCTGCAAACGCTGAGAGCTTTGTAAATCTTGGAAGCAACCCAGATGCCCACCGGCTGAGGAACAGATAGAAAGATGCGGTATTTTTATACAACGGAGTATTACTCAGCTATAAAGAAAGATAAACTCGAGGCTTTTATAGGTAAATGGATGCAACTAGAGACCATACTCATCAGTGAAATAAATCAGACTTGCACATGTAAACATTGCATTGTCTCCGTAATGTAAGAAATGGAAAGAGTAAACAAGATCCAAAAGGTAGAATAGATGTGAAAGGGAAAGAAAGTGCTCAAAAGGAAAGAACAACTGGGCTGGGGGAAAGGAGAAAAGAAGGAATATCTATATATCTGTATATCTATACATCTAAGATAATTACACTACTGATTTCCATTAGTTCACTGAAAGGAACAGTTAGTGCTTACATTGTCTGATCCATCTTGCATGCCTATATCTGGTAATCTGAGCAACTGCTTTGAAGATAACAATATGCATATAATAATCATCGTTAATTTCCTATCATCTTGTTCTCAAATTCTGTATCATTTTTATTGTTTTTTAAGATTATATTTAAAATAAAAAAATTAAAAAAGAAAGAACTTTGAGCTTTGTAAGCACAGTGGTCCCGGGGCCTATCCCAGGGCTTGCGGAACGGAGGCTCTCCTCAGCTCCGCACACACACACAGGTCCGGGAAGCTTGCCTTTGAGCCAGTTAGCAGCTTGCGGTGGTGGCGCTACGCTTTCTCTGAGCTCTGCTCCACAAAGAGTAACCCCCTTCCCCATCTCTCCTTCCGCCACGACCTCCCCAGGACCTGCTGCTGGCTCCTGATCACCTGCCCCCATAAATCCTTGGCCTCCTCCCCTTCCCTTTGACCTGCTCCTACGTAACAGACATGCCCTCCACTGCAATAGGTGGAAGCAAGGACATCTTCTCCACTGTCCAGTGCTCTGCTTCCCAACGAGCCGAGGGTCTAGGTCTACTAAGGGCAAACGAGCCATTGGCTGTGAACCCCATGGTCATGGTGGACTTTGCTGGACAGACACAAACGTAACAGGGTGGATTTTTTTTTTTTTTTTTCCTCTGGTACCGGGAACCGAACTCACGACCTTGCGCTTGCCAGGCAGGCGCTTTTGCCGCTGAGCTAAATCCCCAGCCCCGTAACAGGGTGGATTTTGAAGGGACCACGCAGGTGCCCAATTTATCATGTACCTTGATCAATGGAGAGAACAACCAACCAAAGTCTCCGAGACTGTAATTACAACCAAGTTTGGGAAAGCAGAAAAACTACCAGTGACAACTTAATTTAGAGGAGCTAAGCAAGTTAACACCTCTTTGCGAGCAATCAAATGTTTAAACAGATTCTTCGAGAGCAGTTTGGTGTTTATTAGCCCCCAAACATTACCACCTCTTGTACACAAGCCTTCACTGAGGAAGGACATGCCTTCCAGTTTACAGCTGCTGGGATGTGACGAAGGGACAAATCCAAAAGCACTATTTTGATTATAACTGGCAGCCTTCCCCCAAGAGCCACACCTGCTTCTTGTATTTCCAGTCCCACTATTTACCTGCTTGCTAAGCAAAATGTTACATTTCAATCTCAAGGCGCACCCGGGTTTCTTCTTGGGAGCCTGAATGGAAAACCAAACCCGAGGAAATGCTAAACCAAGAGGCCCTGCTCTGGAATGCATGAGGAAATGCACAGAATAACAGGCATTATTAGAACCTAAGGAGAAAACTCATGTTTTTAAACAATTACCGAAGCAGTATAGTAATAGTATAAAGACGATTTCCGCGCCAGCTTGTTTCTCTGAAATTCTCTTTGCCACTGAACAGCTAGAACAGATAATAACTATTAGTAAATCAAACTCCTCCGCAATATCCAGCTGTGCCTCACGCATTTACATACAGATAGAATGGGTATATGTTTTTAATATGTATGGGATACGTACTTTTCCCACAGCCGAAGCGCACGCTACAAAGGAGGAGGAGAGTGGGAATCAGATCAGCATGAGATAATAAAGTGGCCTAGATAAAGTATTAGCCGGCGATTGATCTCAAACCGGGATGCTGCTCCTCTGACCTGATTACTTACTATGCATAGGTTCCATTAAATAGAGCTTAGATGTAGGGAGCTCCTGGAAGTATTCTAAATGCATAGAAGAATCTACGGCACTCTGAGCCCCAACTGTGACTGCGTGGGGGCCCTCGCCTTCCCCGCTGGACAGGCTGGGAGGTGAGAGGGCTGCCTGACAGCTGGTGGCAGCCCCAGCGTCCCCCAGGGAGGGCCCTCCTCTCCCCTCCCCCTCTCCAGCAGGCGGCCTCCGAGAGAACGGATCCCCCTTCCCCTGTGAGCTGCTGTCTGATCCTGGCCATGGGATGGGAAGGTGACGAGAGCGCTTAACAATCACGTAGGGTCGTGGTCCCCTTTGAAAAACTGGTCACAACCATGAATTCCTCTCTCCAGGAAAAAAAAACAAATCCCCATCCGCACACACAATTTTACAAGTGATTCCAGGGGCTCTAAGGACTTCCTCAAGTCACAGGCCCTTGGTCACGGCCTGTGGATCCGACGTGTCCCTTCAGAGGAGGATGCTGAAGTGGGAAGGACAGGGTTGCTGCTCGGGGTGACGCAGGAAGGGCCTCAGGAGAGCCTGTTCCTGCTAAGCCACAGCCCCTGCCGTTCTCCAAGCTACCAAAGACCCTACAGGAAGAGCAGTTCCTCAGAAGGAATTCCTACGGCTCAGAGAAGTGCACGGCCTATGCAGCAATGTTTCCCACCTTACCTCTTTACGAGTGTTTAACATGTAATCTGAATAGCAACATCAGACGAGGACCCCCATACTTCAACGCTCACGTCTTAGGCTGTCTCTTTGTTTCTGAATTGAAGGGTCTGGCTTTGATTTGCCTGGTCCCCTCAATCTGCTTATTGACCGTGTGGGAAAACTGACCACCTCTGCATTATTTTCCTCTTGCTACAGTCCCACCAATCCTTCTTTTGCTGGCGGGAGCTGCCTTTTCCCCACAGAAGAAGCCAAGACGTCCCTGTGGCCGCCTGGGGCCCGCTGAGCATTCTACCTGCTGCCCCCGCAGTCTCTACCGCCTGCAACTTCCTTCTCCATGTGGTGGGGCCAGGCCGCAGAGCTGGGGCGGCTCTCTCACAGGTCTTTCCCACGACTTACATGGGTGTGCTTTCAAAGTGGGTTTTTAAAGGTTGCAGTCATTATCACAGGGGCAGAAAGGAGCTGCACGGGGCTGGCTGCCACCTCTCTTGTTCATGGCTGCCTGTGCGGCTGGTTCTACACTTGGGGTTTAATGCTGACTCCCAGTTTATGCAACAGGCTCTGCTAGAGCTGACGAAAGGCCACACCTTCCTCAGGCCCAGGAGCTTCCCTATGCGTGAGTAGGAAGTGAATTTCAAGAGAATTCACTCAAGGAAAAAGGCCCACAGGGGTGTTGGATGGTGTACTGCGGTGCTTCCACGTAAAGTCAAAATTCTCAGACACGGACACTAGAGTTCCCTCTACCAGAGTGGAATTTCTTAAGAGACGGCCCAGCTGGCGGTGAACACGCTGCCTATTTGAACTCCACCTCCGTGGGCTCCGCATTCCACTATGTGAACCTCAAATGGGTTTGTTTCAGCAGGCAGCACGAGCTTCCTGTTGCTCGGAATAGGTTGGGGGCCCACACACCCCAGACTTTGCCTGTCCTGTCTGCTTTGTCTGGAAAGGTCACTCAAAAACTCTCCTAAGGGCTGGGGATTTAGCTCAGCAGCACAGCGCCTGCCTGGCAAGCGTGAGGTGGTGGGTTCGATTCCCGGCACCAGAAAACAAAAATAAAAAATCTCTTTTAAAAATCAACCCAACCAGCTATATAGTTCAGTGGCACAGCGCCTGCCTGGCAAGCACAAGGTCATGAGTTCAATTCCTGGTACCAAAAAAAAAACCCCACAAAACCCCAAAAAACTGAGTAAAGTTCAACCCAGCCTCCAAAGACCCTTTTCAAAAGTTACATCCTCTACACAGCTTTCCCCTAGTTCTTCAAAGGGGTCCTCACGGAACCCTGCATTCCCTTTCTAACTACTACTTCACCCTAGCTATTGATGGATCTGCCACATGCCCTGCAGGACTATACATGCAGGGGGTTTATTCTGTAGCTTTTGCTGGGTCTAGTAGAGGGTTTTGCACCATTCAGGACTATAAGTATGGTGTAAATTCAATCATTTACCTGGTCCTGAGATCTTTTAAGCAAGTGTGGGTAACAACAAGGAAACTTTTGAGTGAATTTCTTATGTTGCTTCATGGTTACACATCAGAAAATTGCGCTAGCTCGTATCCAGTGGTGGGGAATCTACGGCACGCATGCTGCAGCGTGCTGCTTTTTATCACTAAAGGCTCTAAAAGGTTCACCATCACTGACACAGACTTTGGGCTTTCCAAAATGTGAGTGGTAAGGGAATTTCTTGGGCTGATTTTATGAAACTTTCACTTAGGACATAAAAAAAAATCATCTGAAGAACACCACACTAAGTGGAGAGAATTAAATAGCTAAACAACAAAATGAATTGTAACACTGGGATTTTCACGGTCTCCGGAGTTTAACCTGGCTCATCTTTAAGACTGGCATGGACCATGATTTTAAGACTTGACTTTAGGTGTCCTGGTACACGCAGTGACCCCAGCAAACGTAAAGCCCAAGACAGCCTGAGTGCCAGGTGTGTGCCTGGCCCAGGAGTCAGGATGGCCAGCTCCACCCTCCTGCACTTCACTTCCTTAGGCTGGGATGCATGGAGGTCGGTCAGGGCCACACCCGGCGTCCGCTTACGAGTTTCCAAATGGCCAATCTCTGACTCTCAGTATTTCCCCCTGGTTCCATCTCTGGTTTTCTTTCTCTGATTTGGAAAATGCAACCCCACAGGGAAACCTTGACAATCCTGCAGGCCTCACAGCTGATGCGGCCCAAGCTGTGCAGCCCACGTTGGTACCCTGCTGGCTGGAGGTACCGTGCTTGGGAGATAAACTGCTCTTTTTTGCGAAAGGCGGAGGCCCCCACCCACAGTGACAAACGGGCTCTCCGGTTCATGCATTCCAGAGGAGGCTCCCTGCTTCCAGATGGGAGCACCATCAAACAGGCTGTAGGCGGAGAGGGAAAGGGAAAAATTAAAGCCATTAATATGCTGCAAGGAATAAAGGGTCTGGCTCCTGAAGCCTGGGTCCCTGTACTGTGACTCTGGCCCAAGGCACGGGTACCTCACTTTCTTTCCCATCCCTTACTGGGACCAATCTTCTGGCAGAAAGCAGGTAGGGACCAGTCACCTTGACCATAGCAGCCCTTGGCCCCATGGTTCTTGCCTCCTCCCAGAGCCCCATCCAGCGGAGGGTGCCTCTCTACTGCTCTACCTCTGGGAAGAAAGTCATTTAAAACCAAACAGAGAGTAGTACTAAAAATAACGTTCACTTAGGTGTAGGACGGTGCTTTGTGTGACTATGGTTTTCATTGTATTTTATTCATTTGTTGATATTTATTAATTAAAAATGTGGGACAGCACACACCAGAGTACAAAGGTATGTATCTGAAGACAAGTCCTTTCTCTTTCTCTCTTACACATTCACATACGTCAGCACACACACATACACCACATCCACTTGCTTCCAAGGTAGTGAAACGCTCACCCTTTAGCCTTATCTTTATGACCTGCCACCCCGGAGAGGTGTCCCTTAGCCACACATACATCCGCACACATTTCTGGGTGTGCGCACAATGTGCAGATGTTTTATTTATAAGTGGCCAATTCATAGGAGCACCGAGACATGCATTTACAAACAGATACCCGTTTTATGAAACCTTCTTCCTTTGTTTTAATAGCTGAGCTATCCAGCCATAGCATAATAATGCACAAGGTAAACGGGTCTCCATCACTAGGACCTGTTCCAAGTTTTCTCAAATGTGACTAACTGCAAGAATTTCCCAACCATCAAAGAGATAAAAAAAAAAAAAAAAAAAAATCAAACCCATACCCGTTTATTCCAGATGTGACAGCTGCAGTTATAACCTGCAGAGACTTTAGTGGTGAACTTTAACTTGAAACTACCACGAAAATTGCTTTAGGGTTAATACAAAGGAGAAAAGTATTTACTTGGAGAGTTCTCCACATGGTAAAAGTACTCTCTATGTGGGGATGAAATCTGCGTTATACGGAAGTTGGGGCATTTCAGAGTATCTATTAGGTGAATATAAAGAATGAAAACCTCTGAACGGGCGTTTGTAAAACGCAGATTGTTACAGAGGTGAAAGATAATCAGCAGAGAAGTTGTGCTGCAGTCATGTAAGGGCAGGGAACGGTATACGAAACACTGGAAAGAGTAGACTACAGTTATTACTAGCGCTCCATCCTAACCTCATCCTAACAGCTTGCACATTGTCAAATCGACAATCTGCACTGAATAAAGGACCATTTGGGAATTGTTCGGGAGCCTCTCTGTTCCTCTCCCTGCCCGAGTACAAACTGTCATTTGCAATCGAAGTAAGCTGCCTCCGAGCCGAGCACACCACACTCGCAGACGTGTCGCGCCTCTGTCTGAGGAAAGACCACAGATTCACATTAACCTGATCTTCTGCAGCCAGCCTCATTGCATTTCTACACGAATCCAGGAGGACTCCGCGCCACGTCCAGCATTTCCTGCTGAACTGCGCTAACCGGGTTCACACGGCGCTGTGTTCTCTGCTGCCAGGCCTCCGACCGCCGGAAGGTGCGGCAGGCGTGGGGACACACAGTGGCCCATGATAAGTTTGTGACGCTCAGTGAGGCAAAAGGAGGGAAGTTCTGTTTCAGAACAGTGGTGAGTTTTCCAAAAGCCAAAACAATAGTCAGAGGGTAGAAGCTTCTACCCTTCCTAGCTGAGCAAAGTCAATGTTGTTACCTTTCTAGGGCCAGTGAATTGTTAAAATTCCAAGCTGATCTTTTTAACAGAAAGTTATACACAAATATACAACTGGAGGATTGTAATATAACTAAGAAAATTTACTTACCATCAGTTCCTCAGGTGCTGGCCTTTCTTTTGGCTGTTTTCGCATGCTGCATTGGGGGGAAAACAACCCTCATATTATCTACATAATCCATACATTTCTTGCAGTTAATTTCCACCACTACTTCCCCTTGTATTTGGAAGTTTTCAAAATCCATAATGGTCAATGCTTGGGCAAAGTATTAACCTATATTCCTCCTTTCCCTTTATTTTGGCCTGCAGTCAGAGTTCTGGGGACCTGAATCAGAAACACAGTTGGGTTTTTTTTAAAACTTAATTTTGCAATAAAGATAAAGAATGAATTTAGATTTATCTTAATTCTGCATTTGAAATGAATGTGGAAAAATAGCAGCAATAATCTTGTCCTGAGTTATCTATTTATTTCAACCCTAAATTTAGGAACAATATACTTCTTCTTTGGTAGTTGGGATTAGACAATAAGAAAATAAAGAAGACTGTCAAGTCAAATGAGAAAATGTCTCATGTATTCACTAGGACTCCCAAGGAGAAAGTAACAGAGGTCAGGAATCTGGTAGATGATGCTACAAAATTACAAGTGGGTTTTTACACATTATCTTTACCTCCACTTATTTTGGCTACAAGTTGACAATGCATTCAACAGCTGTGGGACAGCTCGATTTAAGCCGCTCAGTGAATACATTCCTTATGCAAGCTATTTCTTGATTTTGATCCAACTGGTTTAATTAGTAGCTGTGGCATGTACTTAGGTATAATATGAAGCACTGACCAAATGGACAGAGTTGACCATGGGTAGCTGCCTACTCCATGGCTGCATCTGTTCTAAACTCAGTGTCTCGGACGAAGTCAGGAGAAGAGTTTGCTGCTGTGATCTTTAGAAAAGAACACAGATGCCTTTTCTTTCTAGGAGGCCCCCTCTAACCAGCAGAAGTGAAACCCTCCATAGTCTCTTCATTTGCTGACAGTTCTTTTTTTAAATAGAGAGATTTAATGAACATTTGGTAAACAAGAACCATAGTTATGAACCATTAATGACACCGAGGACATTTGTGTTCCCTATAAATAACCATATGCACCTCTCGAATACTGCATCCATTAGCAAGTGATTCAAGCTGTCTCACCAGTGGAGTTGGTAACAGTCCTAATCTGACATTCCAAAGTAGCTGTATCTCTCGGGGAAACAAGGCTATTACCCACTATCATTTCTGCTTCAGCTTGACATCTGTGGAAATTTCAACACAGGTTACCCCTCCCTCTGTCTCCATAAAACTTTTAGATAGCAGCTGATTATTATTATTATTATTATTATTATTATTATTTTGGATAGGAGGACAGTAAAGTCTTCTCCACTTCCGGCTGCCCAGCCCAGCCACACCCCCAGGTTGGTCTCAGACCACACAGGGAGATAAGCCGGCTGTCACAAACCTAATGTCTCTGGAGCCCAGAGAGGGAGGAGCCCAAGCCAGGGCTGTAGGCAGCAAAGCAACTGCAAGGTTTGTTTTTCAGTTTGTGTGCTGCAAAGTGGGGCATTCCCATGATGCTCTTCTAAGTGCTTTTAGGAACTCCATTTAAGGGAAATTAAGAGATAAATATGTTTCTGAATACTGGCTATACCATCATTAAAAGAGCTTCAGAGCAGTTCAGGATTCCAGTGTTGAATCAGTATGTTTTTCCTCCCCTGGCATGGCACACTTTGGAAACAAAATGTCTGCAGAATAAAACAGTTTCTAAAAGCTACCGAATATTATAGAAGTATTTTAAATAAATAGAAATAGGGTTAATTTTTTTTTTAAGTGGGGACGGGTTCTTCCTCACATTTTCCTGTGTTATATAAACTGTATGACATTTTTTATTAAGAGGTAACATATTACACTTAGTCAAAAAGGTGATAACGCTTGACATTTATATTAAGGAATATTTCTTGGCTTCACTTCAGCGTAATCATCAGATGGATCATGCGGGAGGAGAGTGTATAGCCAGGGCCTGACTGCACCAGCTCGCCCGCCCCAGGGCCAAGGGCTCCCTTTGGCAGGGTCTTTCCGCGCCCTGGCACTGATGGGGGTGGGGGTTTGGTGAAGGGAGGGGAGGAGCTAAGGGGGTTACGAGATGTTCCAGAAGGTGCCCTGGCCGTCTCTGGCTTTGGGGACAGTCATCCCCGCGCTCCCAATTTCCTCCACTCTCCCGGGTAATTCCCCATGCTGGGGTGAGGGAGAGGGCAGTGCAGGACTGGCCTCGGGAGGCCACGGGAGCCCTGCAGAAGAGGGCAGGGGGGTGGTGGGGAAAGGGCTGATAAAAGATGACTGCCTTCTGCCGGGAGGAAACAGGCACAAGGCTGGAAAAGAATCTCTGGCAGAAAAATGTGTTTCCTCAGGTATAAAATGAGAAGGCGCTGCCCGGGGGCTCAGGGGCCCCTCTGGTCTAAATCTCGGGTTTCCCTCAGCTCCTTATGGATGAAGGGGCCCAACGGAGCTGTGTGTTCATCGGCTCTCGAACATCAGAATCCGGGAAAATGGGACCCCAGGACCGCGTTTAAAAGATAACCACCGATAAGTTATTTACTGAAATCCGATGAATAAACTATGCTGCTTCCACCAAGTGACAGGCAGCTTTATGGGTAACTTGAGGTTACATTAATAAAAATAAGCTTCTTATGTCTGTTCAATAGGGGCTATAAAATTGTACATTTCTTAGGGGAAAAAAAAAAAGCCCATCCCAACAGGATGGCAACAGTGCCCGTGCTCAAAGGAGGAGCCTGATTCTCGGCAGTTTATTAAAATAGTAAGAGCCTCGGAAGTACATTTATGACCCTCTGTGTAAATAACGTTTACATAATTTAAACAATTTCTTCGGTTTTGCTGCCCCATCTGCCCAAGGCCCCAAAGTCCCTCCCGTCTCCAAAAGGAAGCAGGGAGAACCATAAGGTCTCCCGGAGCGGCCGAGTTAATGGCATGTAGCGTTTACATTGAGGGCATGGCATGTTTGCAAACGGGCTCACCACTGAGTGATGAAATGTACAAATGGCTCGGAGAACTCTCCAACCGGAAGGACGGGCGAATCCTGGGATGGAGGAAAAACAAGTCACCAGAAGTCAGGACAATTCCTTTTCTTTCTCTGTCACCCCCCTGCCCCCCACGGCCCACTCAGAGGAGCAGAATAAAGACGAATATAATGACACGAGGCCTCACCCAATTAAAAGGACTGGCTATCCCCTCCTTCCACACATTTAGGCAAAACCCGCCCAATTTCCAGTCACGCGCGTTTTACAATGGTGATGAACATGAGAGCAAAGCGGGAGAGGTGAGGAAAGGACAATGATAGCCACGGGCTAGGAAGGAAGGTAGGGAAAGTGTAAATGAGAAATTAATGATTATTTAAGTAACACACAAATGGTCTTGTAATTAACAAAGAGCTGTGAAATTATTCTTGTGTTGACCTTTGTTTCTTTTACTGGATTTGCTATTTATTTACACTTTCCTGTTTATTTACATTTATTTGTATATTTGACTGCTCCTAACTGCTTGCCCCTAGATGGTACATGTGCGGGTAAAATTTTTTTCTCACTTTAACAGAAAGGCATTTAGAAGCGAAGTTGTTCCCTGAAAGGGAACCGCAGCCTGTTCGCCGGCCGAGGCCAGCTCGTCGTGGTCGTCATCGGAGGAAGCCAGTGGGTTAAGGACACCATGAGGAACTCCCACCTCCGTGACCAAACAAAACTGGGGTGCAGGAGGGAGTCCCCCGCATGAGCAGAAAACTCCACAGCATCAAACAGCCAGTGTGACCGCAGCCACGTAACACGGGGCGCAAAGCCCCTTTCCATTTGCAGAGGAAGGCTTTAAGAATTTAGGAGTTTTTGCAAGAATGACAGAGAGCGCCACTGTGTTTATAGTGTAACAGCTCAGGATGTAATGAAATTACACTGCAGAGTACTTTAACAGTCATCTCATTAGACCTACACTTGGAACAAGAGAGCCACATAAAGTAGGCAGCTGCAAATGACTCTATTCTCATCTATTCTCATTTGCTATTAAAAATACCTTTCGGCGCCTTTTTTCCTCCCTGACATCCCTACACAAAGTGCCCTGCAAAGTATGATACATGCACCTATTTAAATTAACAAAGGAATGACTTATTTTAATCTCACTGTGCTTTGGAGTGCTTTGGCCATTTGGATGAGCAATATATCATTACATACAACCTTCCAGCGCTGCAGGCAAGAAACTCAGAGCATGCAGCATTTGGTGGGAGCCAAACAATTTCTCTAGCACACAACTGTGGCAAATGCATGCATGTATTCATTATTGAGAACGAGAGGAAATAGCTTTGATGTAGTGGAAAAAAGAAGATGATAAAAGCACCTCTGCAATATGCGTGTCATTATCAATGGTGGCAGATAGATACAATTGCACAGCCTCCTATGTGATTAGTAAATATACATATAATTGCTGTGGCCAATTATCAGAAAAATGAGATCGGTAATTACAAGACAGAAAATTAACTAGAACTCTTATTAAGGCTTTGTTTCCAATTCCAACAATTGGAAACCGCTGGAAAATACAATTAAATCAAAAGGAACCGAGAGGGTCAAGGCAGCCAAAAAAGGGGGAAAAAAACATCTCGAAGAGGTTGGTAGAAGAATAAGAACAAAATGTTTCTCGGCGTTGTGCATGCCCACCCTCTTTGAATTTCTGCTATTCATCCAGAGGACGGGAAGGTTAGTATTCTGAACTTAAAATTCTCATCAGTGGAGAAAGGCTTCCAGGGAGAAAGGAAAATGGGAGCGAAATAAAATCTTGCCAGGTTCAAAGGATCACGGGCTGGCACTACAGAGAGAGAACATGAAAAGCAGGGGCTGGTGAAACGGCCTACTCAAAAGCAGCAAGGCGCACAATGACATGACCAGCCCTCAATAAAGGTACCGTAAAATGGTCACGGAAGTCCCATTGGTTTGAAGAGCAAAAATAAAACATGGTTATCAATTTCAGCCGTGGCCTGTTTTAGGGAAGTCATAGAGATCACTGGGCCCGCGAGATGTCACCAGGCCCAGTTCAAGAAATGACATTTTATTGTCTCAAACACCATGAGTAAAAAAAAGACAGTTCCAAGTTGGAGCTGCGGAAATCACGGATTCTGACCAGCTAGGAAGCCTCTCTAAGCCATTTCTTTATAGATTTTTGGTTTTTTTTGGAGTCTGTAGTAATGGAAGTTTTGACAGGCAGAAGCCTTCAAATGCAATATTCAGGAAAATAAAACCCTACGCGCTGTTCTAATGTGGCTGAATATTTACTAAGATGGTTAAAATTCTGGATTGTTGTTCTTTTTTTCCAAGATCTGGTATAAAACATACTGCTAATGTGGGTCTCACTTCAAAGTATGATACGGAGTAAATTAATGAATTACAGACCAGGCAACTCGATGAAGATGTCACCTTACCACGGATGAGGAACACAACGAGGAAAAGTGACATCCCGCATGGGTAGTTAATTTTATTTAAGACCCGATATTGTAGCCTGGTAAGTTCCTCATATTATAAAACTAAGGAACACTGGGTGGTACCCATGAATAATTTATTTCACTTCTGAAAACGCCAGCCCAAGTCGACTCTGCAGAACCACAGCAAGTGGATTCTCATCTCATCGGCGAAGGATCACTCATCAAAGATGTAGGGGGGGAAATTCTCTTCTCACGTGGATAATGCCAGATATTTCTTTTTACTTTAAAACCCCTGGTTCTCGAATGCCTCCAGGAAGAATTTTCTGAGTTGCAGAAGACTGCCTGGTAGGGGGTGGTGAAAATGACACACATTACCCTGGACAACAGTGGCCTCTGAGAGCTTCCAAGGTCATAAAAGCAGGCAGGCCAAAGGAGGACCTCTGAGAATGTTCTCCCTGTGGAAGGGTTTTGAAGCACACTTTCTTCTTTTTAAAGAAAATAAAGTCAGAACTTGTGTAGATCAGGACGTGAACGAACCTATTTGTTATTTAGTTCGAACCTATGAGAAGGTAGGAAGGCAGCATACACTAACTGTGGCCTCCTGCTTCCTGCAGCTCACAGGAAGGAAACCACTCCATCCTTGTGGGGCTCCAGGGGGCCCGAGAACCACTGCAGGGAACCCACCGAATCCAGTAAAGTGGTTGCTGCTACTTATTAAAAATGTCCTCTGTGAAATAAGGGCTTGGGAAAGACGGAGAAATACATTTGAAAAACATAAACGCGAACTGAAGAAGCAGTTACACCAATAACTCCCAGTACTGGCTGAAACGGACTACCAGTTGTTAATAAAAGTCACTCTTTAAGACCTTGGATGCCATACTTCACCTTAAGGGCTTTTTGGGACGCTTCTCTGTTGAACTTCCAAGCATGGAGGCGTAGCACGGCAGAGTGGCTGCAACCTTAACCAAAAGCCTTAGCCTGAGTCTAGTCCCAAATCAACTTTAGAGCCCTGCTAAGGGGACGCGAGCTGGGTCTTGTTATCGAGGAGGCAATGGTTATATAAAAACAGCTGCCATAAAGCTTTTCAGGAAGCAATTCTGGTCATCAAGGAGCACAGTCCACAAGTCTCAGAGGTTCTGGTAACTGGTCAGCCCTTCTCACTAAGCAACTGGAATGCGAGCTCGAGGTACGCCAGGAAGAACAAGGAACAATGGGAAAGAAGTTTGAATGATGCCTTTGCCTTGTGAATAATGAACAGTTCAGGAAGGTCAACCCTTTACAACTGAAACTGTTTAATTATTAATTATGCACAATCTATGAGCAAAAGGACAAGTTCACAATGTTTAATGTATGCTGACTTCAACTGGACTCTCTCTGGGTATTTTGTTATTAGCACTTGTCAGCAAGGTACTCAGGCATAAAAAAAGGCAAGCAGCAGAAAATCTGTGTGTGTGTGTGTGTGTGTGTGTGCGTGTACCTGCTCACTCCAAAGGCAGGAGGAGGAGAAGGAGGGTGAGGAGGAGGAGGCTCCATGCCCACCTTAGCTGCCACGAGTTCACATGCAGAGTAAGTTTGCCAGGAAGTGCGTTTTGTGGCCTTGAAAGCAGACAGGTCTAAGTTAGATACTCCAAATACAGAAAATATAAATGAGAAAAATGCTTTTCAAATGACTTCCTTAAAAGGGAGATCATTATTTTAAAGGGATTTTATTTTGGTGGTACAGGGGGTCTACCCCAGGGCCTCATGCTAGGTGAGAGCTACACCTCCAGCCTGAGATATTTTTTGCAGTTGTTGCTGAAACCATGATGTTTCTTGGCTTTAAAAGAACCTGTGCATTAATGTTTATTACTAACCCCCCTCCTCAACACACACAAAGCAGGGAACAATGTAAAACCCAAATAAGGTCAGTGGTTTGAGCCTGGTGTGGTGGTGCATGCCTGTAATCCCAGCACTCGGGATGCTGAGGCAGGAGGATTGTTGCGAGTTCGAGGCCAGCCTGGGCTACAAAGTGAGCTCAAGGCCAGCCTGATCTGCATAGCGAGACCCTGTCTCAAAAAAAAAAAAAAAAAGTCAGTGGTTTGTATCTTGTGTCCAAGTCAGTTTCCTGGTCGTGATACTGTACTGTTACCACTGGGGAAAGTGGATGTGTGTATGCACACAGGATTTCTCCAGAATCTTTCTTACCACTGCATGTGACCCTAAAACTATGTCAAAACACAAAGTTTAAACAGATAATGGTAAGGGGCTATTTGTTTCACAAGAAGATAGGATTCTTAGCAGAACTCTGCTTTGTACAAAGAAGGCGAGCCTAAGTACAAAACTGGAAAGAAAATACTCCTGAGAACTTCATTGTGGCCTTTAGCTCCTCATTAAAGATGAGCACGGAGCCCGATGGTGATGTCTTTAATTCAGACCCCGAAGGGTAAGCATTCCACACCACAGGAAAGTGACACATGCATTACTGATGTGCTTGTTCGTTTTTCCATTTTCTTGAGCACCTACCATGTTGAAGACAACAAGCCCCACACTGTGGGGTGGTTGATACTTGATCCATGTATGAACAGAAGCTGTATTTTGTTCGGGGGGATGAGATCTGGATCACTGAAAAGTGGCCCCATGAAATGGAGGGAACCACAAGCAACAGTGTCAAGGGCCGGGCGCTTCACAAGTAGGGGTGGGCGCACCCTGAGGGCCCAACTCAGGCTCTCCTTGCGCAGAACAGACGCTCCTTCAAACCAAGATTTCATAGGTACCGGCAGTAAAACAAGGGGGATAGAAGACAACTTCTCAGGAGCCTCAGGGTGTGGCTGCACTGCTGAATGTTAAGGTCAGCTGCACTGTGCTTAGATTAAACCAGCCTGAAAAGTTACATAAAACATGGCAAGTGAGCTAATTTTTAAAAAATAGCCAGCCCATTTCTAGATTTATTGCCATCAAGGAATCAAGCCAACAGGTGGTTAACAGCCGAGAATCCCATGGAGTCCAATATGGTAGTCATGTTCCATATTTTATTTTATTTATTTAGTAGGTTTTTTGGGACAGGGTCTCACTATGCAGCTCAGGCTGGGCTTCAACTCATTTGTATAACCCAGGCTGGCCTCAAACTCACAGTGATCCTCCTGCCTCAGCATCCTGAGGGCTAGGATTACTGGTGTGAGCTGCCATGCCTGGCTAAATTTCCATATTTTATTTTTAAAGATTTTTTCTTTTATCTTTTTGAGACAGGGTCTCACTATGCAGTTAAGCTTGGCCTTCAGCTCACTTTGTAGCCCAGGCTGGTCTCCAACTCGCAATGATCCTCCTGTCTCAGTCTCCTGAGTGCTGGGATTACAGGTGCGCACCATGCCCAACTTTAAGGTTCCATATCTCCCCCACACCCCACCGGGAATCGAACTCACGACCTGCCGTTTGCCAGGCAGGTGCTGTGCCGCTGAGCTAAAGCCCCAGCCCCAAAGTTCCATATTTTAAAAGTAAATCTTTTGCCAGTTGTGATGGTGCATACCTCTAATGGGAGGCTGAGGCAGGAATATCACAGGTTTGAGCTCAACATGGGTAATTTAGCAACTGAGCCAGATTCTGTCTCAAAATTTTAAAAAAATATCTTTTCGTTCAAATCTGATGTTCCTCTGGCCTGGCCCAATAATTTCTGGAGTAAGTGGCATAGTAATCTTAGGTCACCCTGCTTCTACCTGCAGTATGGAGATAAAAGGTCTGGTTTTTTTTGAGACAGGGTCTTATTATGTAGTTCAGACTGGCCCTGAACTTGCTATGCAGCCCAGGCTGGGCTCGAACTCGTGGCAGTTCTGCCTCTCCCTCCCAAGTGCTGGCATCACAGGTGTGGGCACCACGCCTGGCATATAAAAGGTCATGTGTAATTCTGGTGGCTTCATGTTAGGCACGGTAGCACTTGGCCCAAGAGATTCCAAACGGGCTTTTGATCCTCCATGATGCCCCGCCTTGCAGTAGTGTCTTTGTGAGGCGGCCGGCAGAGGCCACAGGACAAACCTGCGTTCTACTGGGAAGAAAACCTGGTTTGTGCTTTTAAAAAATCCAAACAACAAAAGGAAGGATGCTTGGCTTGAAGTATCTTCACAGAAGCGAATCTATTAAACCCCAAACTACCTGTCCACGGAGTCGCCCAGGGGTAGCGCCTAGGAGCCGCATGTTAGCATTTTAATGGTCTTCAAGGGCTCCCTCTCTGCACACTTCCGCTGTGCTAGATGGTGAACCAGACGCACGGCAGCCGCATCTTAGCAGAGGGGACAAAGGTGGCGACGGCCGGACAGGAGCTCCTGCTGCTCGGGGAACGAGTCAGTCCTGGTGAGACCTGAGGAAGCTACAGCCACACAGCAGATGGGCATATATTCAAGGGACACATTCACGTCGTTTATGTAAAAACGTGGCCACCTTGGGAGGGACAATCGCTTTTTTTGGCTTTAATATATCTGTCATTTCATCAGGCAGACGGAACGGGCCCGTTCCCCAGTGTTGTGAGGGGCAGCCCGGGGGTGGCCTGAGGCTCTGGGGTAAGGTTTCGGGGGGGCTTGTACAGATGACGTCATCAGAGGAGGAAGCCGCTGCCCCCGGCTGGAGATGCAGAGCCCCGCTTTCGCGCACTCCGCTCCACAGCAAGCCCTGAGCGGGCAAAGTGAAAGATGATTCAATTTCCTCACCGGGTCCCACCGACCCTGCTGTGGGCTGCTGGACGTGACAAATTACATGCGTGGGCATTTTGGTGTGAAGTTCTGTCTGCCAGGTCCAGGCTGACAGTAGCAGCTCATTTAACTTGTCTCAGATGGGCCAGGAACCAGGGGCTAAAGGCTTGAATTTCTGCGGCTGTAACACCCACCCTACCCATAAGCCCTTCGAACAAGGAGAACCAGCTGTCAGCCAAGTGAGTATCACTACCAGATGGCTTATAAAAAACACGAAATATAAACAAACAGGTCTAAAGAAATCTGTCTCTATGTAATTGAAATCTGAGGTCATAGTTTTTTTTTTTTTTTGTCTTTTTGAGGCAGGATCTCGCTATGCAGTTCAGGCTGGCCTTGAGCTTTACTTTGTAGCCCAGGTTGGTCTCGAACTTGCAACGACGCTCCTGCCTCAGCCTCCGGAGTGCTGGGATTACAGGCAAGCACCACCATACCCGGCTCTAGTCATAGATGATTTTTCCATATTTTCTTTTTCTCCTACATGTGTTTTGAAAGTTCTTTGGTATTGGGGTAAAAGAGAAGAGGATCAACCTTTTGTCATTAATGTCACAATGAATTTTTCTCATTTAGTCTACTTATTTTGTCATCATTTACATTACGTAGAGATTTTTCTAAACATGTGGCAAAGATCTTGGTATTTGATAAAATTCCTCAGAAACAGGTGAGTGGAGAATTGGAAAATGGATTAATTTTTTAAACTGTATCTGCAATAGCTTCCCTTTGAAAGCCAATGAACATCTTTTTCTCTCTTTACTTTACGTCTCCTGTTGGTTGTAAGCTACAGTGCACAGCATTAGTTAGAGGTGCTTAGTGAGCGGCACATTCGTATGCACAACTACACTCGCACACTAACATCCACACACACCTCCCTTTCTGGTGGCTTAGGCAGTGTAAAACACACCGTCTCATACCGAAGGGATTTCATTTACAAAAGTAAAATCCATGATTGTCCCCTTTTTCTGTGGCTTCCCAATGCATTTCTATTGCTTTTTCATAAAACGCTGCGGCAAATAATCAAGCATGACCACTGACATCCACAAGATTGAGTTTTAGGAACCATTAAATGAGCTCACCCTCGCGGGAAGTCTCTTGCTCAGGCTGGGCTAAAGGTAATTATTCCGCAGTTCCTACCTGTGGTATTACCTTGTCCCTATGTAGTGTTTGAATTTCATACACTGGTAAGGTCAGTTTTTTTCCCCCTCTGGAAAAGTCCAGCTACACACGTTTAATCCAGGACCTAATTATAATGTTACTATACATCCTGGCATTTCATCAGGTTCTGTGTGCACAAGTGCTGGTTAAAACAGCTCTTAGATTAAGGTAGATCATAAAATATATTAAAAACAAAAGAGGAGAGCTGGGAGAGAAAAATAACCCTTAATAGGTTCCTAAATGAGAGAAGTAATTTCTTTCTGCATAGGTAAGGGCATCTGAACCACATTCACAGAGTGATCAAGTGCAGGAACCTGGCAGGTCCGCGTCCTGAAAAATCAACAAGCCATAACACTATCAAGTCAGACAGAACTCGCTGTAAACCCGAAGTCCACATCGCCACGCTGTATGTCCTCCGAATGCTCACTCAACTGTTAGTTAAAATAATTACTGCCATTTGCCACCTGCACTGTGAGCTATGGATAAAGGGAAAGCAGAACTTCAGTGACCGTGGCGTCTGAACGCTGGTGGTATTTTGCTTACACGTTTTTTAAGCAAATTTGAAAGCTCCATCAGCTACAATTCAAAGGCTGAGAATTATGCGTGAATCTGTGCCGTCTTTGGCTCCACCCTAAATAATAACAGAATTTAAAGCTGGCGAAAGGAGATACCGTGTCAGTTTAAAATTAGTTAGTAAAAGGGGAACAAAGGAGAGAGGAAGGGAGAGGAAATGAAAAAAAAATAGAACTACATACTGTGAAATGAACAAGTTCAGTTAGAATGTTCATCAGGATTTGGAAAATCATAATGCCATCTGCTACTCTGGACCTCAGAACATCAGGGATCTCGTGGGCCCAGACGCTTCCATTTCCAGGAGGAAGGAAGGACTCACGCTCCCTGGAAAGCTGCCTTCATTCTGGAATGGAGGCGACACCCCAGCCAACCAGTTTGGAATTGCTTTTGAGAACATTTTGCTGCTCTCATATGCGTTTCCTCTGGTTTAGGGAAAATTAACGGCAGGCAAAATGATTACAGCAACTCGGCAGAGAGGCAGCGCAGGGCCCCAGCCCGAGCTGCTGGGTAACTGACCCTGGCATCCGAGTTGGGCTCGGGGTGTGGAGGTCCCACCGTGGTGGA
Organism: Chinchilla lanigera; assembly: GCF_000276665.1. Taxonomy (NCBI): domain Eukaryota; kingdom Metazoa; phylum Chordata; class Mammalia; order Rodentia; family Chinchillidae; genus Chinchilla; species Chinchilla lanigera. Next base: position 8,254,744 of record NW_004955450.1, read on the forward strand.
TTAAATGAGTATTGTCCTATGGCTGGGTATGACTTCACAATAGAGCAACACATGTTAAATGACGGCAGCCAAAACGGGCCCCACCAGGCGACTGCCCAGTCACAGACCGCTATTCAAAGGCCTCCACTACCAAGAAATTAATTCATTAATAATACATCGGGCTTCTGGACAATTCAAAGGGAACAACACAAAGCTACTTGTTCAATGACTGCCTGAAGACGCAGAATTTTTCCTGCTGAAAAGGACCTCACAAATCTAATTGACTCACTGGAACCAAAGTCACAGGGTGTTTATGTTAACAGTTTGGTTAGTAAAACCGAAGAAATGGAGAAAGTCTATCTGCTGAATTCAGTTAGTGCCACTAGGAAATAATAAAAATAGAGATTTGCAGCTGCAGCTAATAGAATCTGATTTTACATAACTGCATGTTTAAATATCATTTTTTCTTACTTCAAGCGATTTTGTACATCTTCCAGACTATCAGGGAAAAATTTTCTTTTAAATTATTTCTTCTGTAACAGTTTTTAAAAAGCCCACTTCTTTCTTATTCCTCCCTCCCAACAACTCATAAATATGAATTAAATATAATTATAAATGAACAGAACATTAACTTTTGGATTACTGCTGTGTTTTGGTAGAATGTTAATGTCATTTCTAAAGAAACAGTTATTACCAATGGAAAAAAGTAATTACAAAGGAATCCTGGTCTTAATGCTAACCTATTTTCAATCTTCAAACCAGCCAAACTGCATTAATTTAAACACACTGGACTTTTCAAAGGTAGTATTAGATTTCAAAAGATTGCCTTACATAAAAGAAAAGTATCAGTTTTCGGGCTCCTGAGTATATATTCCCTACACTGTGAGACACAAGTCTAGTTAACAATATTGTTGAAAGCAGCACTCCTGTGGGTATCCAATTCATTAACTTACCAAATTTCTAATGCTTTCGTCATTCACTCCTACAAGTTGCAAAGACTATGAAATCCCGCTTCATACCTCCTGTTTACAGGACAGGTTAGGGTCTGTGCCAGTGTGCTGAGAAGCTCTGAGCCAGCACGGCTGTTGGAGGGCTCAGGCCAGAGGGCTCGCCGTCTCTCGGAGCTTCCTGTGAAAGGAACAGGCACCCTCCAGATGCTGGGAGCAGCAGGACTGTGGGAGATGGTCCTTATACTCTGCACTACCCTCAGAAGCCAGAACTATGGCAAAGTCCCTCCAGCAAAAAACAAGAGGATATTTTCCCCTCCTGAATTGGTAGATGGCATTTCTGAATTCTAGAGAGGCACTGCCAGGCAGTCATTCTTACCCACTGCCATGGGCACAAGCTATTTTCACAGCCCAGGAGCTTCTCAGTTACCTTGTCCAAAAGGAATAATTCTGTAGGAAATTTATTTCTTTAAAGCTAATAGAGGTCTGAGCCAAATATTTTGTGTTTTAGTAGAAATGCTTCTAAAAGGACGCATGCTTTTCCCTGAAAACTTAAACAGAGTACACAGAATAGAATTCTAGTATAGTAATTCTTACAGACTTGAAGTCATTTGCATAGATAGCAAAACTGAACTAAGTTGTGTTATTTTATGGCTTTATAACAAAAACAAAAACTCTGATCCTTTGATGTGGAAACGTTCAGTTGTCACTTTTTGTTTCCATCAAGTCAACTGCAGTACAGGGGAGGAGCCTTATTCTGATCTGTGACTCAGTTTTCTCCTCTGTAAAATGGATTGCTGCAGGAAAGCAAAAGGTCCCGGGAAACACTGTGGGTGCCTGATTGCCCAAGCCTCGTGCTTCACCCAGAGTCCCTCCTCCACCTTCTTTCTGTACCCAGTCCCTCACCAAAAGTAGTTTATTCTACCTGTTCAGTATGTTCCAAACATGCTGTGCCTGTCCTAATTAAAGCTTCATGAATTTTGATCAGAACCACAGTTTCCTTACTGTTTTTCCCTTACACATCCCACTCAGAGTGATTTTTCTAACACATAAATCTGGTTATGTGGGTCCTAAGCTTAAACGTCTTTGAATTCTCCCACTCTTCTTTTCCCATAGGCATAGTGCATAGAAATCCCTTGAAATCTGGTCCTGGCCTCATCTCCGTAACTCTTTTACAGGCACCCCAGCCACAGCTCCCTCCTGGGGCTCCAGGTCTCTGCCAGGTAAACTCCTACTGGCGCATCCATCCCCCTCTTCTGCACAGCCTCCCTGGTTTCCTTCACCGAGCTCTTGGCTTTCTATTTCCCCCCAGTACCTTGTCCATGCTTTTACTATAAATTTATATGGCTGCAAACACCATTAAATGCCACATATATGAGTGGTTAAAATGACAGCCACTGTGGTTCTCAGAGCGCTCCGGCCACGCAGTGTCACAGTTTTACACTGCCTGTACTAACCACCTGCTCATTTACGATGCTACCTGTTTGTCTTCCTCAGCAGAGCAGCGGCTCTTTAATGGTGGCAGCTGCAGCTCGTTCACTCTCTATCCTCAATATCTAACTCTGAGAAAGATACCACAGGTTAGAGGTGGTGAATCTATGGCATGTGTGCTGCAGCCAGCATGCACAGCCGTCTCTGGTGGCATGTGAGCCAAGTCACCCCAGTGAGCCAAGCCACCCAACAATGCCCCAGCAGCTGAGCATTCAGGTTTAATTGCAGCGTTGGGGCTTTGCAATAAATAAGTGGGTCCTGAGTTGCAGTTTGAGCACTCGGTCTCTAAAAGGTTTGCCACCACTGCCATAAGCTATTGTCGTGGCCTGCAAACTAATCTATGGACTCTGAGGACTTTCAAGGGTGCTGTGGGGAAGGGGGTGAAGTCTCCTGATACCTCACCAAACCAGAATAGTTTGATGTTCATTCATTTTCTACAGAAGATTATTGAACAACATACAAGTTGTTCGGGGCCCTAAGAAAGATGTAAAAATCAACTGTTGTGTACATGGGAAGATACAATCTGATTTGCAAATGTCTTAAAAATATGATTTTTAGGGAAATCAAAATCACAATGAGGTATCACCTCCTATCTGTTAGGATGGCTAGAATCAAAAAATCACAATTGCTAAGGATACAGAGAAAAGAAAACTCTCACACACCGTGGGACTGCGTATTGGACAGTCACTATGCAAACAGCATTGTGGTCCTTCAAAAACTTAGAATTAGATACCATATGATCCAGCAATACTACTTCTGGGTATATAACCAAAAGGAATGAAAATCATTATCCTGAAGGCATTTGCCTTCTCACATTCACTGCAATACTATTCACAATAGTCAAGATACAGAAACAAATGTCACTTGATGGATGAATGGTTAAGAAAACTTGCTGCATGTATGCATACAATGGAATAGTATTCATCCCTAAAAAAGAAAATCTAATCACTGCAACAACATGGATCAATCTGGAGGACATTGTCCTGGGTGAAGTAAGCAGACACAGAAAGACAAATACTATGTGGTCTCATTTATGTGTGGATGTTTAAAAAGTGGAACTCAGAAACAGAGAGGAAGAGCAGTTACCATGATAGGGGCAGGGGAAGTGGCAGATGTTGGTCAAATTTATAGTTATAAGGTAAATTCTGGAGTGGAGAACAGTGGCTCACAGATGTGATTCCAGCTCTTTGGGAGGCTGAGGCAGGAGGATCATAAATTTGACCCCAACTTGGACAACTTAGCAACTCAGTGAGGCCATGACTCAGAAATTTTTTTAAAATTAGGTACGCCTTAAATACATATAATTTCTATTTGTAAATCATACCTCAAAAAGCTGGAAAAATTATAACATACTACCCAAGGCACATTTGTATTCAAAACTTATGCGTACCTTTAACTCGTGCTGTATGCATTTCCCATTTTCCCTCAATCAAATAAATCAGCCTAAGAAAAAAAAAAGTAAGAGGAGAGACAGATGGACGGTTGCCATCCACTGGGTAGGACCCCTCATTTAGGAACATGTGGTTTGCCTTAGAATCCACCTAGAATGTGTATGGCTCTTGCAGAATCACTGATTACCAAGGTGTCAGCCAGCAACAGGAAGGGCAGCAGCAGCCCACAGCTCCAAAGAGACCGTTGGTCCCAGTGTGGGGGTCTTGGCTGTCCTCAAAGGTAGCTAAGACGAGGGCATGTCACCGTATGAATGAAGTCGGACAACAGAGAGAAGGTGGCCAGCTGTGTGCTTGCTGGTCAAGAAGACAGGACAGGGGGTCCTTGCCCTGGGACCTGCCTCGGGTCCTCAAAGGTGAGAAGGAGGCAAGTGGGCTTGCTTAGGATGGGAACAGACTTTCTTGGCGAACAAAACAGAACAGATCCCACCCTAACAGCCCATTGTTACAAATCCCACTTACAAAAGTCTGCATTCTGCAAGTTCTCATGCCTCTAACCAGAAACTCAATGAAAACGTTAAGAAAGCCCCGGCTGTTTGCCTGTCTGCCTGTCTGGCATGTGGACATCGTTACAATGGTACTAAAGAGTCATTACGAATGGGGACAATCACCCACCCCCTGAAAACCTGAACTCATGGGAGGCCTCACAGAGATCGCCACTTGGAGCGGCTCCCTCAAGTTTCCTGTGAATGCCCGCAAATGCGTCCAGGGCCAGAGGGAGGCAGCTCATTGAGAACGAGGACAGGATGCTGTCCACATGAGCCGGGAAGACCACGGGAGAGGGAGGAGAAAGAAGCAGGAAAAGCCCCCTTTGTAATAACGTATCTAAAAAGCTGCTACGCATGCCCTCTCTGCCCTGGTTCTCTGACCACGCCGCCTCGCAGAATCATCTCTGAGAAAGTACAGATCTGAACACGTCGAACCTTCCAGGGATCAGCCCTGCCCACACCCCGGCTTCCTGGCGTCCCGCTGGAGGCTCTAACCCATGGAGTTTTCTGGTCTCACCTGGGGCCACCTACTGGTCTCCAAAGACGCCCCACACTGCGCTGCGCTGAGCCTTTCCACTTCTCACACCAGGAACGCCGAACTACTGCCCAACACCAGCTCAAACAGCACCTCCTCTTCCAGGCTACCTTGTTGCCTCCCCCCTCTTCCGAGCTCCCAGGCTTCCACCCAGGGCGATGCAGAAGTTCAGCACAGTGCTGCTCTGACAGCTGTTCTCACTGTCGCTGCACGGAACCCAATTTGACTCCTGAGTCTGTCTCCCCTTAGATCACGAAGTCATCCAGCGTAGAGATTTCTCCCAGGTGGTAGCGATCACGGCCCAAGCAGGAGCTCAGTAAATGTCTGCTGACATAAATTAAAATGTGGGTTTTTCTGGCAGACCTGGTCTTACACAAAGTGGAACACGGTTCAGGTTTGTCTCTGCTTTACTGAGGCCCACCCTACCCAGCTGAAAAGGCCGCTGTCCTGCGACACAGTGTGTGAGAACAGACGACAGCCCAGAGAGACTCGCCTCTCCTGCTTTTACCCTGGACCTTTAAAGAAAATTATTTATTAGATGTTTGTAGTTCACAATGTTTACAGTGATCTCAGCGTGGAGGACCACTGGAAGGGCTCGCCCTGAAAGAAGGCTATCGTCTCCATTTTGGCTATCCCTGTCCTACTTCCGTGTATTGATATGAACAGAGCTGGCTAGGAAAATACTTCATCCCCTCATCTGGCTTTAAGCAATGCAAAGGGGTCTAGCTGAGGCGCTGATGGCAGCCTCTGAAGCAATGGACAGGTCAGCGATGCCCCGCCTACAGCTCCCTACTGCTGAGCTAGGGCGGGATTGAGCCAGTGATGTCCCAGGGCAGGAAGGCCAGGCACCACAGCTGAAGCAACGGACCAAAACCACAAGATACTTCCTCAAACTGTGTTATGCAGATTCCTCCAAATTTAGAAGCTCCCGGTTAGCACACACCTCTGTCTGCACACTGCAGAGGTGCCACTGGGCCTCCTGCCTAGCCCGGCTCACAGCACTCACACACGTCCTCCCGTCCTCACAGTCACTCCCCGCTTCACGAGAATTAATAAAACCCCGGGTTCGGCCCTAGGTCATGGCCTTGGTCCTGGTTGGTCTAGTTCCCACCAGACTTAGGACCCCCTTGGCTCCCCACAACTGCAGGTATGTCTGTGTCTCTTTATTCTCGCCGTGGGCTGCACTGGAAGTGGTGGATAGGAACTTGCTTACTAGAATTCCAGTAACTTTCCCCTGGGATTACAAATATAAACTCCTCCAGATCCTGCCGAGGCCTGGACGGCTCCCTATACTTAGGGAGTAGGTACCTGTACTTAACATGAACTTTTTAAGAATCTGAAATGCATTTCACATAAAATTCATCCTCTTAAAGTATATGATTCAATTTCCAAACATTTCTATTTTTTCTTATGTACATTATATATGTGCATATTAATTTTATAGCATATTGGGCTTAACTGTGGCATTTGCATGCAGGCATATCTACAAAGTAGATTATTTCTACTTTGTGGCTATTATGAATAATGCTGATATAACCTTAGTGTGTAAGGTTTTATGAAGACATGTGTTTTCAAATTCTCTTAGGTGTGCACCTAGGAGTGGAGCTGCTGGATCACATAATGATAATTCTCTGTTCAAGTTTTTGATAAACTGCCAAAGTATATTTCACAGCAACTATACCGTTCTATGTTCCCATCTACAATTTATGAAGGTTTCAATTCCCCCACATTCTTGCAAACAGTATTTTTCGCTTTTTAAAATTATAGCCATTGTAGGGGGCATGAAATAGTCTTTCATGGTTTTGATTTCAATTTCCTTAATTAATGATGAGCATATTTTCATGCTTATTGACCATTTATGGAGCTTCTTTGGAATAATACTATTCAAATTCTTTGTCCTTTTAAAAATGGGCTTACTTTTTAATCTATTAATGAGTTGTCAGAGTCCTTTATATATTCTGGACACTAGACCTTTATTAGGTATGTGATATGCAAATATTTCCTCTCATTTTGTAATTGTCTTCACTTTCTTGATGGTGTCCTTTGACATACAAAAGTATTAAATGTAAGTCCATTTTTTTTTTTTTACTTTATTATACTTTTGGTATTATATCTAAAAAATAATCGTCTAATCTATGTCATAAAGATTTGGGGCTACGCTTTCAGAGTTTCTGGGTTTTTTTTTTTAATTTTCGCCTCTGGTTTTAGCTTTTACATTTAAGTCACTGATCCATTTTGATTTAATTTTTGTGAATAGTGAGCTAAGGGTCCAAATGCTTTCTTTTGCACATGGCTAGCCAGCAGTTCAGTAGTATTTGTTGAAAAGATTATTATTATTATTATTATTATTATTATTTGTCTTCTTGAGACAAGGTCTCGCTATGCAGTTCAGGCTGGCCTTGAGCTCACTTTGTAGCCTAGGCTGGTCTCAAACTCACAATGATCCTCCTGCCTCAGCCTCCCGAGTGCTGGGATTACAGGCGTGCGCCACCACGCCCAATGAAAAGATTACTGTTTTGCCATGGAATCCTCCTGACATTTTTTATTAGAAAATAGGAACTAGATATACATGGGTTTATTTCTGGACTTTCAGTTGTATTTCATGTTTACCTTTATTTTACTAACACACTATCTTGTTTGCTGTAATTCTGCAGTCATGTGATTTGAAATAGGGAGTATGAGCCCTTCAGTTCTGTTCTTTCTCCTCTCGTGATTGCAGCTGAGTCCTCTGCACTTCCACATAAAACTTAGGATCAGTTTCTTTACTTGTAAAAAAACTCCCACGGGGGCTTGGACAGGGACTACACCGAACGTGCAGATCAGCTGGGGCAGTGCCAGCTGAACAATTTCAAATCCTTCATTCTGAGAACACAGGGACTTTCGAAGGATACATATTTTGGTTTCCTTCAATGATGTTTTGTAGTTTTCAGTGTACAATTTCTTTTTAAAAAGGTATTCCTAAATCTTTGATTCTTTTTGATGCCACTGCAACTTAAACTGTTTTCTTAATTTCACCTTGTACTGGATCTCCTACTGTTTGCAAAGACCAACCATTTCTGTGTGCTCGTGTTCCATTCCACAGCCCTGCTGAACTTGTTCACTGGCTAATGGATTATCTAGCCAACGATAGTAAGCCAACAGCTTATGGATTATCTAGCATTTTCTATATGTAACAGCACAGCATCTGAAAATATACTTTTATTTTGAGTGCTAGGAATTGAACTCAGGGTCTCACACATGCTAGGCAAGCGCTCCAGCGCTGAGCTAAACCCCAGCCCCTGAAAATGGTTTCACTGTTTCCTCTTCAACCTGGATGTCCCTTCCTCATGATTAACTGCCCTGCACAGAATCTCTAGCACAATGTTGAAGAGGTGGCAGGAGTGGCCATCCTTGTCTTTTCCCGATTGTGGGGGGGAAAACGTTCTGTCTCTTACCATTAAGTCTGATGCTAGCTGTGGGTTAGGGTAGTCATCTTCTATTCCGTGTTTGCTTAGTGTCTTTGCTATGAAAGGGTGTGTTGGATTTTGTCAAATGCTTTTTCTGTGTCTGCTGAGATGATCGTGGGGTTTTTGTCCCATTCTGTTAATAACTGTATATGACAGTGATTAACTTTCATCCTTTGGACCAACCTTGCATTCCTGGGATAAATCCCACTTGGTATGATGTACACTTCTTTTTACATCCTACTGGATTTGGCTTGTTGGTATTTTCTTGAAGGTTCTGCATCTATACTGCTATAGGATACCGGTCCAGTTTTCCTTTCCTGTGAAGTCTTTACACAAAATTTTTTACTCAAAGCATCCATGTAATACTGGTTTTATAGAAGAAATTAGGAAATGTCTTCTCATCTTCTGTATTATGCAAGAGTTTGAGAAGAAATGGCATTAATTCTTCTTTAAAGATTTGGTAGGATTCACCAGTAAAGTGGTAAGGTCCTAGGCCTTCCTGTGAGGAAAGTGTGTGTGTGTATACGTGTGTGTGTCGTGCCAGGCTGGAAGCCAGTGCTTTCTGCACGTGAGGCAAGTGTTCTACTTATGAGCTACAACTCCAGACCTGGTTTTTTTTTTTGGTACCCAGGAATCAAACTCAGGACCTCACACTTGCCAGGCAGGCACTGTGCCACTGAGCTAAATCCCCAGCCCCAGCCTTTTTTTTTTTTTTTTTAATATCTTTAATTTTATAGGTTCACTCAGATTCTGTATTTTTTCTTTCTTTCTCACTCTCTCTCTTTTTTTTTTTTTTTTGTCTTTTGAGACAGGGTCTCGCTACGCAGTTCAGACTGGTCTTGAACTCACTTTGTGGCCCAGGCTGGCCTTGAACTCGAAATGATCTTCCTGCCTCAGCCTCCTGAGTGCTGGGATTACAGATGTGTGCCACCACACCTGAGGATCTTTCTTCTTTTTTCACATAGATAGAGCTACCCACTTTCTTTTGAGCATAGCTTTGGCTGCATCTCCTAAATTTTGCTATCTGTAACTGGACTTTTGTTCATCTTGAGGCATTTTCTAATTTCTTGTTTCTTTTTTGTTTCACTGTTTATTTCAGAATGTGTTGTTTCCATATATTTGTCAATTTTCCAAATTTCCTTCTATTACTGATTATTTCTGTAATCTACCCCTGCCCTGTACTCTTTGGCTTCCTGGTCAGCTGTCCATCTGGACCCCTGTGCAGAGGATGTGAGCTCTTCTGCAGGTGGCTGGGGGAGCGCTGTGCCACGCCACATCCAAGACCAACTCCTCCTCCTTCATAGGCATAGCAGGGAGCGCCAACAAATCTCATAGCTCTTCACTGGCATCTTTTCTTTGTACTGGAAATTGAACTCAGGACCATGTGCTAGGCAGGCAGGCGCTGTGCTGCTGAGCTATATCCCTGGCCCCTCCCCTGCCATCTTATGGCCATTGTTTATCTGCACACCTGGCCCAGTGTAGGCTGTTAACTCCTGAAAGTCTGCGCTATTCCCTGAGCACTTTCATATTTTGCAAATCTTGTAGTCCTAAGAAACCAACATTTTCATAGAGAAGCTACTTCTGATCAGGTATAAGACATCACTTAAATAAATTCACTTTTTATGGGTAATATGAACAAATAAACAGAAGTGTAAATCAGAGATTTGTTGATTGTTCTGTTAAGCACCTACAGATGCTAGATGGGAATTTATTTTTTAGCTATGGCTAAAAGATATACATACTCAGAGTGTTAACCTATTTTTCCAGAACATTCGGAAACAGATCTGTGAACTCAAGTCACAAGGTAGTTTCCACTTCTTCTTCCTGACATTTACATCTTTCCTTTCTGAACTCAGGAAAGGAAAAAAGTAAATGTCAGTACTAGGTTCCACAGCACCCAGCCCACACTGCAGGCCAGTTATTCACTGCCGTGCTCTCCTCCCTGCCACGGCTGTGGGCCTCCTCGGGGAGACGCAGGGTGCGGTCCCTATTCCAGTTATCGAATCCTCAGCAATTTAAGCCACTGACAGCCCCGGACCTGGTGGCCCAGACATTATGGCTGTGTCCCCTCCTGCTGCAGTGCCACTGTGGCCAGCCCTCTGTGGCCAGCCCACTGGGAGCCCAGGCGCTGCAGTGTTAGGCAGCTCGGGGGCTCCTGAGTCTCAGCGTGAGGGCTGGCCCGGGGTGGGGGACAGTAATTCCACTTCCCACTGACTCACAGAGCGGCCTGCACGCCCTGCTGGCAGCCCAGTTCTCCCCGGTTTGGAGGCCGTCCTGACCACGGCCTGCTCAGCTCAGGCGAGTACAGTGTGGGTGGCTGACGGGCTGCAGACTGTGTGCTGAGTGAATGCAAACCTGTCATTTCCCTGCATTACAAAGAGGCCTGACCCTCTGCGTCTCTCTCCTCAGCCAGCTTGACCTTCACTCACCACCTGGGCATCTAATTTCACGGAGTACTCTTTAGCTCTGCTGGCGTCACCCCCAGGAGCACAACGCTGAAGACACAGGGTTGGATCTTGGGGTGGGAGGGAGGTAGTCACGGATGAGGAGGAGGAGGGTCACAGTCCTCCAAGAAAGGGCCCAGGACAACCACCAAGTGGAACTGCCAGCCGGGGAGAGGTGTCTCGCCTGGGGCAAATGGCTCTATGCTCTTCAAGAAGCCCGAGAACTTTCTTGAGTGTCAGGGCCAAACACAGAGGCAAAAACGGTCAGTAAAACTCGGTGCAAAGAACACAGTACGCTCGACACAATTTTACAGTCCTAGAGGGCATCCACACACCAAAGTCAGCTGAGTACCATGTTCAAAACAAGGACCTAAGGGGGCTGGGGATTTAGCTCAGCGGCACAGCGCCTGCCTGGCAAGTGCAACGTTGTGAGTTCGATTCCCGGTACTGGAAAAAAAAAAACAAACAACAAAAAACAAGGACCTGAGTCCTGGTGAAAAGGTTAGATGTTCCTTACCACGCTCTGTTAAGGCGCTGCGAAGAACAAACACATTTGAGAAACATTTCTCTCTAAACAATGCAGATTTTCTCATAGAGGTCAGAACTTAAAGTAGTAAATTTCAGTTTTCTAGACAACAGGGGCCACCTCATCCCCAAAGACAGCAGAGAGCCAAGTCATCTGGCACAAGCAGACACATTACTTACAATGAATGGGATCGGGGCCTTGGGGAGCACCTGGTTACATAAAGGTCTTTCAGTTTAGTTTTGTTTTTGGTGGTACAGGAGATTGAACCCAGGGCCCTGCATATGCTTGGCAAGTGCTGGACCATGCAGCCATGTCTCCAGCTCTACACAAGAGTCTTAAGGTAAATTCTGGTGAGAGAAGCAACCCTCAGGCACTAATATTATCTTGAAGACATCACTCAGATCCTGAGCTACTTGGCTCCAAGTCATATAAACTCTACCACCAAAATTAAACTAGGTTGGCTAGATTTCTTTTTTTGTTTGTTTTTCTTCCGGTACCAGGAATCGAACTCACGACCTTGTGCTTGCCAGGCAGGCGCTGTGCCACTGAGCTAAATCCCCAGCCCCTTGGCTAGATTTCTGACTGGAGCAGAACTCTCCTATTACCTTGCATTATTCTTTAGATTTAAAACGTCCTCCAAAACTTTCATGTGTGGACGGCGGCTGGACCACAGGGTGCCAAGCTCACCAGCGGATTCAGTCAAGGTGAGTTCATGGCTGAGTGTGCTGTTTGTTACCACGTGGGGCCTGGTTGGTGGTGGGTCCCTGGCGGTGACCTGGAAGGGTGTATTCTTGTCTCCTGCTCCTTCCTTCTCTCTGCTTCCTGGCTATCATAGGTTGAGCACCCTTCTTTCGCCAGGCCCCTCTGCCATCCTGTTTCTGCCTTTGAGTCAGCTGACCATGGGCGGAAACCATAAACCATAATCAGCTGCAGGTGTCAGGTACTTCGTCCCAGTGACCAAGAGACTTCCAGGGCCTGATCTGTGGTCCAAGTTTCACGGCCATGATTCTTATTCTTTATTTAGTTTCTGCTGTCTTCTATCTGGACATCTGGTGGCCAACACTGGCTCTGTCCCACAACTGTATCCCAGGACTCCCAGACCAACTCTAATATTTGCCTCTGGCCACTCGGGAACTGAGTCTTGCCTATATCCATGTGGCTCCCCGATTTCACTCTTTGCCAGGCCAAGATAGAAAGTTAAGCTGAATCCTTGCGATAATAAAATACGTCACGCTGGGCTTTGCTAGAGCTATTTTATACATGACTCCAAATATACCTATCTTGTTTGAATTAGGCTCCTTTTTGATCTGACTTTATCAGGAAACTATGTATTAGCATCAGATGTTCAACCCAATGAGTAAAATGGGACAGCTTTTGGCTGGTTATAGTCATTCATAAACAGAAGCCCTATGAGTCAGATGCAACTGAAGACAGAGAGAGAGTCAACCGCCCTGTGGGACATGGATAGGCACTGGAGAAGTTCTCAGATGTTACTATGCAGAGTCACCTAGGAAGCACGTAGATTGTGGGTACTGTCCCCAGAATGTTTAATTCAGTAACCTAGACCCAGGATTTTGCACTTTTAACAAAAATCTTAAGTAATTTTGATGCATTAGTTCTCTAACCACTTTGCTGGAAATATGATCTCCCAGCCCTGGGCAAGCTGCTCCAACAGAGGACAAGCACAGGACATGTAGGGCCCCAGCTCTTTCAAGGCCATGACTGACCTTGCCGAAAGCAGGTCACCTGGTGGACCCTTTCCGAACACTGCTCCTGTAGAACATCAGCTTAATTCCAAGGTCAATTTGATTTTAGTGAAGACAATATCAATTTCCCAAGCCTCCAAAGGAAGGCATTTTAATATTATTTGGGGGTAAATGAGAATACTAAGTTGTGTTTTTTTCTTGACTAAGGAAGAAACGCTATGAAGAAAAGCATAGCATGTAAGTGACACTCTACTATCCTTCATGGAATGTTAGTCTATGAAAGTCTCGTGATTTTGCCCAAATTAAATAAGTCAAACATTGTAAGCCGATAGCAACACTGCTAGTTTAATCCAGAGAACCTTGCCAGGAGCTCTCCCGCAATACGCATGTTATCAGTGAGGAATATCTGTACCTGAATGCCCGGGATCCACAGATCACAGCAGAGTCCAGAAACACAGCAAGCTGTGTATTTCACTGGGTCGGCCAAGTTGCCCTGAGTGCTTCTCCAACCAAAACTGGAGTGGGACCTCAGGAAAACTGGTTTAATTAGGAGGATTCTGATGGGGATAGGACGCTTTTGGAATCGAAGATGACAGAAGATATTGATGAGCTATTAGATCCAGGAGGCCCGTCTGATATCTGAGCTAATGGAGTCTCCATTTGTTTCAGGAGGATGCCTTCATGTCTGCACCAACATGGTTTATGGCTTGCAGGGGATATATGGACTGACGGATGCAACTATTAAGGATGCTGGAGCCCCATTCTTACCGTTATTGCGATATGTGTGTGTGTTTGTTTTCTCCTAGGAGGATCTTTATTTTTTCTCCCAAATCTCATAACTGGTTATGCAGATGTTTAATTGAGAGGAATAACTATGAATTACGGTTTGTTGTTTTTTCTTTCAAACTTTCCTATCTGAATCATTTATCGCCTTCCCTATTTGCAAGTGTTCTAAATATTATGAAATTAAAATCGAAAAATAAACATCGCTAGTAGGCAGGCCCAAACTCAGATAAGCACAGTTTCAAAAAAATGTGAATGTGTCTTAATGGAGAGCCTTATCTACTGTAAGACTGCTAATACACAGAAGAAAGGAATTTAAATTCAGAGTGAGAAATACAAGAAGTTAGTTGAGAAAGAAATGCAGGCAGATTAACTCCAGGAAGGCAAAGGAAATGGAACTCGATGGGTAAGGACGATCAGGTCAGATAAGTTACACTACAACAATACTAGTTGTTAGCATACTACAACACACAAAGAGGTTAACGAGACAGTCTCAAGGAAATGCTTAATTAGGAAATGAACACTGAACTGTTGGTGTAGCACTTTTGAACCCTTTTTCACTCTGCTATACTCTTAAGTAAATACAAAAAAGAAGGCGAATTTTACCCAGCTTATATTTGGGGTTCAACACAGACCCTTGCCTACTGAATGACTGTAAATATCTGTTACGAAAAAAATGCTACTGTTTTAATTTTCAGCTCCATCCCCATCTGGCTGGGGAGAGGAACAATTAATAGTACCGTGTTTTGTCTTGAGGGCCTGTGACACCCCCGGGGACCAGCCCGTGGGACAGTTTGCCTTTGCAAGGATTCTTGGCTAGAATCAGACGAGCAGGGTCCAGGACGAGGCCAGTTCACGTAACACAGCTCAAAGCATACAATACAACTTGCTCCGAGGATGTTGGGCACTGTGCTTCATTAGGAAACAAAATATAAGCTTTCCACACCATTAGGGATGACTTTAGGAGTGAAAGCACATAAGACGATGCCTCACCTCATCAACAATGCACTGCAGAAGCTGGAGAGGCTGCAATGGAAAGGAAGAGACGAAAAAGTATTAGCCTCCATGCAATGTCTTTACAGTGGAGTGGAAAGAAAAAATCATTAATGCAATAAAATATAGCAAGATTAATCAACAACAGCAAACTCTTATAAAAACATTGACGCTCAGGATGTTCTATTATTTCTAATGGTACCTAATCTAATACAGGCAGTTAAAGGTTTGCATTTTCTTCAAAATGCAATTTGCTAAGTTTAAAACAAGGCATTCAAGCATGCAAAGGAAGCAGCCATCAGGAAAGAGAAAAGTGAATTTTTTTCTGAACTCATAAAGCTTACCATTAAAGATCCCTGGTTTTTCTGAATCTGAAAAAAGGCAATATGTAATTAGCATGTCATAATCAAAATGACTCACTTGGACACATTATGATCACTGAGAGAAAATTATTGCATTGCTGGTGGCAATCTGTGGGCATGTGTTAACACAATTTACATAATGAAAATACACAAATGTTAATAGCTCGCTTCTCATTTATAGGCGAAAGTCAGCAGAATGTTAATTTCACACAACACTTTTTAGTACCCTCCAGGTTGTATTAGAATAGGGAGAAAAACCATAATCCATTTCAAAAGGCTGTTTACGATTCAGATATAAATAATGTTTTATATTGCTAGATTGTGAACACTGGGCTTAATGTTGCAATCATTGCTAATGTTATGAAGCTCACTCTTTTTAAATTAAAAACCGATTTATTTAAAATTGAAATTAAATCATAGTCAGAAATTAGAATTTTGGATTCCTGCCAGTGTGTGCTCACACTCCTCTATTTTGTGAGGAAAACTTTAATTATGTGGTTGAAGTATTCGCCTCTAACTTACGAGCGGGGCAAAAACTCCACCTTTTCCAAAGTACCTTCAACTTGTTCCCAAGGTGGCCAGGCTCTCTGGGAAAATCAAATGCGTGCAAGTTTTATACGGTTTTTCAGGGAGTGAGAGCAGAGACCAGCGCATCTGATCCTAATTGACAAGCTGAAGGCAGGCTGCTCACCTCCACCACGGATAGCCCATATCTCTTAGAAAACTACCAAAATGTGACAAGACTAATAAATCATCAATTTAGTAATTAAAATATTGAACACTCTAATCCTCCCTCCCCCCAATGCCTACAGTTATTACACATTCAGTGAAGATGGAGTCTCCATTACTTAATGTTCTAAGCAGGAAATCTTTAGGAACCAAGTATTACTATTGATGGGCCAATTATTTTCTGGGACACACGAGGTCCAACCAGCTGATAAAACACAGGGGGACTTGTGCTAGTTTCTTTTATATTCTTAATGGTTACTTTACAAGTTCTTTTCCATACACACGCTGTCGTCTGATCTGCACAACCATCCAGAGGTATTTGGGGATGACCTCCGTATTTTGTGATGGCAGCACTGGGTGTCTCAGAGGATGGGGCGGGCGAGGGCAGGGCTGGGCATGGTGGTTCTGGGGCTTCTCCAGGGTGCCTTTCCCTCCAGCATCTGGACCACACCCGCCCATGACCATCACAACACTTAAAACCGTAGGGTTCGCATACACTGATGCTTGGCATGCTATGGTTGCTAAATGATCAATCTTGGTGAGTCCGTCTGGAGCACGTGAGCATTTCTTTTACATTCACGTGGCTAAGAAGCAAACCCTTCCACCTAGTGCGTGGATGTTTTTAAAGTGCCTTCCCACGGAGTATCTCAACTGTCCGCACTGCCCACTCATGGTCTCCTCCCTAGCCAACACTCCCAGAACCTCTGCGCCTGGCTGCACGGCTCCTAGTCAACGTCGATAAAGTTCCTGCTTTACGTTACCCCGAATGTCCTGGCTCCTACAGTCACCGAGACTTCCGGACTCCATGTGGGGAGACAAAGCTATTCACCACCACCTTAGAGTGGTTAAGGGATTTAGTAACAAGGCAAAATAGCTTTGTAAAGGCCTTGACAAGCCCAGGCAACTTCTCCTACGAAAGGAGACACCGATGGTGTTTGCTTTCATTCCTTCATTTTCTAAGCACATGTGCCCCCCTACCCCTGTCTTAATAAGACATACCTTTTTCAACAGGAGAGTTATTTGTAATGAGCAAATAATCAGAAATCCGTTTTTGACATCGAAGAGCATATTTTTCACAAGTTTCCTAGAGCCAGGGGGATTTATAAAATTCTCTGGGGAAACCATGTGGCAAAAATTCTAAGAGATGTCTGAAAATGAATTTAGGGATGGATTATGAGACACTGTTCCCAGTACCAGGAGTGGTGTGAACTGACTGAACTGAGGTAAGGATCTCCTTATGAACTGCGATCTTACAGAAGGTCTCCACCTTGCTCCGTACTGAGGGTTAAACGCAGAACAACTCCACCACAACTTAAAATTGTACTATTTTGACATTTGCTCTTTACTACAAGAAAGATATAGCAGCATCACAGTCCTTTTTATGACCTTATAACTATCCTGTTTTGCCTGGGTTTTTAAAGAGAGGTGCTGTTACCAGGCTTTATTACATAGTTTTGATAGCAACATATTACATGTAACCATCTTCATAAATTTTGTATTAAGGTAGCAGTGCCAGTACCTGAAATTGATTCAAAGGGCTTAAGATACTCAATTACTTTTTAACACTGTTACACAAGGCTGTGACTTATATCTTCTATTTCACAAGAATCTGATGATGCAACATCATTGTAATTGATTCATTTTCGCAATTAAATAACGCTACTGTGCCTTGCTTTGTATGGATGCCACACAGCCCAGAGAGTTAGATGTATTAGCTCCCTTCCCCGCCTCAGATATATTGCCTTAAAGGCTGTATTCTGTTCCACTGTTAATTCCACTAGAAAATTTAATGCCTCGGTCATATTTTTCAAATTCTGAACTGCCATGCACTCGACTGTATTTATATTAGCCTTATTTTTCACAGCTAAATTCTTTGTTGTTTACCTTTTTCAAGATCACATTACTGCGTGGGTGCAGCAACCATAAAACAGATCCAAACAGAGTCAACCCCAGCCATCGCGTCTGCTTTTGCACACAGTTCATGAAAAAGGGAAGCCCTGGTTTTATAGCGCATTAAAAGTAGTACTAAGGGGACTCCATATAAAATGTTAGCTTCCTGAACGCCTATCTTTATTCTGGGTCTGCCTTCCCAGTGCTGGCTGTGACAGCAGAGTTCAGAGGAACGCAATAATGTGGTTAGGGCTGATGTATTGCCCGTACTTCAGAATGTAGGAAATGCTGCTTATAACTAACTTGTCCAAGTTCACAAGCATGATAGTACGTCATGCTCGCACCGAGTGGATTCTGTGGCTAACTAGTACTTTGGGGTAATGAACGGAATAATAATTGCTCCAGATGTACACTTTGCTAAGCAGTTTCTACAACTAGTACTGTTTGACATACTAATTAGATGAACCTCTTCCCTCTTCTAAGGACATTTTTTTTCTTTCTTTCTTTCCTCAGCTGTTAGAGACAAGATTTAAGGCCACACTCAGAGGAGAGTTATGCCAGGTTCAAACAGGGAAGAAGGGTTTTATGAAAGGCTGCCACAAACACCAGTTCGGTCTTTCTGTTACTGTATTAAGGTCTAGCATCTATTTCTTTGCAAAGACTGTATAGTACGCCATTCAGAAGCTTCTATAACATGACATGTCTTGAAAATGGTTTCAGAAGGGAAACTATCAATGCAGGAAGTTTGCTTGTGGGGTCTCAACTATTTGTTCAATGGTGCTGGCGATAAAAAGCAATGGTGGCACCTTTATTTTATGCTTCCCTGATTAGAGGTCCTTCTTACACACAGTGGTAAGACGGACCTTGCTACCGGCCCCTTTACATTACAGTCGGAGGCATAATCAGAAAACTAAAATAGATCCACCTATGGAACTTAGAGAAGACACCGAGGTAGCTTTCATTTTCTCTTTTGCTCTCTGAAATTATGGCTTGCCCTGCAGCTCTTGTCGGAGAGATTTATGTGTGACCTAGGTCAGATCTTCCAATAGCAGTTGACAAATATTCTCTTTACATATTTACTGCTTTTCAAGCTTGTGTTATTTTCTCTTAAATAGAAAAAAGCCATACAAAATTCCACCATTTGGTTGGAATTTTAAAAAAGTATCATTTTCATTTGTTGCGCTGCTGGCATTACAGGCTAGCTTTCAATGCACACCTCTGTATTTCCCCACGCCCCACTTTTAACTTCAAATTTTAGGAACTGTAGCTATGTTGCAAACCTTTTCTTTTTCAATTTGATGTATTAAGCTATACCCTTAGATAAATATAAACAAGGACTATGGAGAACCGGGACACTCGTGTTCCAAATGAAGAATGATGACCTGAAGAACTCTGCAAATGGAAAGGACCTCAGAGATGCTCAGCTTCAACCTACTGACTTTGCCATTAAGGCAAGAGAGGCTCAGAGTGGTCCAGTGTCCAAGGTTACAGAGAGAGCTTGGCTGGACACCGGCCTGGGAAGCTGTGTGCTGGGGAAGACGCATGCACTTGGGAATCAGCCAGACCCCACGGCCTCGGGTGCCTCCTCCCCGCACTGGGGCTCAGGGCTGCTGTCTGCGATGCAAAGGGATGAGCGCTGGTGTCTAGAGGCGCCCAAGCAGAAGGCTCGCTTCTTCTACTAAAGAAGAAATGGCTGTGGTATTAGGTGCTAAAACGTAGGCCCGCTTCACCTCCAATCCTATATAACTTGCAAAGACCGTTGTGAAAAAGCCTTTGATGAGACAGGAAGAAAATCACTTCCACAAGCTTTATACCCAGTGCCTATGCCATGAACCTAAGAGTTTCCAAATGGTTGCTTTATTAAAAAAGGAATAAAATTTATCCTGCCTAACTACACAGGGGAATGTTGATAAGGTGGTATTTTCACTGAATGCAGCATGACACATTACTTCTAATAATACGCCCAAGTATAACTCAAAGTTTGCCCTAGCCTGGTCCGGTCCATGAGCCTCGGTCCTTATTGAGGTTCTTGCCTAGGAGTCTGATGGTCTGTCTTACACGGAATCTAAAACAGAGGCAGGTCGTAAGGGGACAGCGGGCAGCTACTGAACAGAGTGTAGGAAAGTCTCCCGGACTCCCACGTTCTGAGATCCGCTCGCTTGCAGCTCCTCTCTGGCCACACCTCAGACTCCAGCTGGCGTGCTGTTTGCAGGAGTGACCGGTTTTGACAAGCGAGAAGTAGAAATTCCTGAATTTAGCAAACAGCTGGGTGGAATGGAAAGGCTCTGAGATGCCCAGAGGAGGGCACAGCTCAGATGGGACCAGACAGAAAATCATCACAGCCATAAATTAGATCACTTGGCTCCTACTGCTTCCCGAGTATCAAGGACAAGGCATTTTCACACAAAATGCAACAGCTGGAGCATCAAGGTACGGCACCACATTATTCATTTGCTGGGTCTGCCAGTCAGTCTGTGCTCCTTTGCCTTTCATGTATTTAAAATTAACAAAGCTCACGTCCTACCCCACATACGTGCACGGAACCACTGTAAACCCTCCTCTGGGAAAATATACACTTTAATTTTGTGAGAAAAGCAGGGACTTAGAATTGCAATTCAAAATAATCAATGTGAATTACAAAATTAATCTCTATACCAATGGTTCAAGGTCTGGCCAGGCACATTTCTTTTGAAGAAGATTTTAGGTATTTGCTGTGTCAAATGTTCCTCCTTTTTTCTTTTTTGTTCCCAAGAAGGGTGGTCTTAGGTTAGAATCCAATGTAAGAAAATCAATTGTGTGTGTGGAGGTGGGGAAGGGGTGGTGGGAGAGGTGTCGCTTTTTCTGAAGGAGGCCTGCTGCCTACTCTGCTCTTTATGGTCAAATCAATCCGCTACAACAAAAATTTAATGCATCCTGGCGTCTGGAAGGGTTTCCAGAACGATCATTTAGTTTGCATCTCTTTAGCTTAAACCCGCCCTATGCCACAGAACCCTGAGCGATGCTAGAGTCCCCAGTCCACCTTGCCCAAGGGAGAAGTTCACTTTATAATGTTCTTAAACAGGTTTTTTGTTTTTAAACTGGGAATGGAACTCAGGACCTTGCGCTTGCCAGGCAGATGCTGTGCCTTTGAGCTACATCCCCGGCTGTAATATTCTTGACAGGAACTGTGTCTTTGCTAGAAGACTTCCAATGGTGGAATCCCAGTGATTCCATGTGGGGAAGCTCATATTGCTGTAAAGTTCTTTATTATTTTAAATCCAAGTGTGTCTTCCCTTGAGATGTGCCTGTGATTCTGGAGCTGTGATGCACACATCCAACGCCAGCTCTGTACACATTTGAAGGTAATTGTCCTATCTTTACACTGTCTTCTTTCCGGAATAGGCACCCCTACTTTCTTATGACCAGCTGCTGTTTTGGATGCCCCTCCGTTCTCTCTACTACAGACACTCCAACAACACTCCCCACACCCAGTCAGCCACACGCTTCCGGGCATGGTTGCACTTTCTCTACCACCATGGGCACCTTCCACAGGTATCCGCACATGTACGGTACTTGTTACCGCTTATCTGCAGGGCTAAGTTCCATGCCCCCCAGTAGATGCCTGAAACTTCCACAGTGCTGATCCTATGAGCATCTATCCTGCGTTTATATACCCGTGATCAACTCTCACCTTTTCAACCAAAGGAAGCACGTTACGGCTTCTCCTTGGCACACCTAAAACACCAACAGCACTATCTGTGTACTCTGGGGCTATGATTAAGTGCAATAGGAGTTACCTGAACACAGTGTGATCTGTGTTCCACGACAAGCGATCTGATAACCTAGTTACTCAGTGACTAACGGGCAGGTAGTGTATACAACACGGATATGTACACTGGACAAAGGGACTGGCAGGAGGTTTTAACATGCTACTCATAATGGTGCACAATTTAAAACTTACTTACTTCTGGAATTTTCCAGTTAATGTTTTTGGACCCTACTTGGCCTGTGCAGGTAACCTAACCGGCAGAAAGCGAAACTTCGGGTTAGGGGGAGCACTGTACATTCCTCACCTACTCCACTTTGAGGGGGTCACACTTTTGCACTGACTGGCTGCGGTCCCCTTGATCTGGACACTACACACCGCGTGGCAGAAATAGAGGCTAAACGTGCATTCCCATGTTTGACAGCCACACTGCACAGCTGGGCTCAACTGTGAGACAACAGAGAAAAAGAAAATACTGCAAAATTAACTTTGCTTTTATGCACTCTTCTATTTCTTTATGTGTCTCCTATTGACACAACGTTTAAGCGTCAGAGTGAGTGCCTACATAAACCAGCTGTGGAACCTG
Source organism: Chinchilla lanigera (assembly GCF_000276665.1). NCBI lineage: Eukaryota > Metazoa > Chordata > Mammalia > Rodentia > Chinchillidae > Chinchilla > Chinchilla lanigera. The sequence continues at coordinate 8,276,842 of NW_004955450.1, forward strand.
CACAAGACTGACGAGGTTGCTGCTATCTGTCCCCTCTTCTGCGCGACAGGCAGAGACTGCATCAGCCTTGCGTTTGCTCGGCTGAGGAGAGCCCTGTCCAACACAAGCAGGAGCAGAGGCTGTGGGACCTGAAAGGATCTCCGGGATTTTTCATGCAACCTAGCACCCCGCTCCCCAGACCATGGTACACTTTCTCCTCTGCTCCCATGTGACGGTCTGCCGTCTGAGCTCATCTGAGAAAGGGAAGCCTCTATCCTGCCCCAATGCTACCCTCCTGACAGTCCAGAGCTGCATCCTCTCTAAAGGTGACTGCCAGGCTTCCTGCGAGGTACTGATCCTTTAGGTGGTGACACGGGCTGGGTAGAGTGGGAGTACAGGCCGAGGAAGAAAAGAAAGTGGACAGAACTATGAACCACAAGCCCCGGGATGTGAGTTGATTCTTGATTCCTTCTGATTGCAAAATGTGCTGTGCCAACATGTCAAAAAGTAAATGTGAGTCAAATACATGCTTGTCAGATTCCATGTATTTTTTTTTTCCATGTATGTTTATCAAGTACTTATGCTGTGGCTGTACTAGACTGTAGAACCCATAAAGATAGATAAAATTGCTGGTCTGCAAGAATGAAGGCCTTCTTCAAGGTCCCTGCCACTTAGTCAACAGGGCTAAGGCTTGGGCACTGGGTTTGCATTCTTCCTTATGTCCATAGGATTTGGACAAAACACAGCCTTCCGGACTTATGCTTCCTTCCTTTGGGCTCCATGGATTTCTAAGACATTGTCCTGTAGCCCATTTCCCTCCAGCAACATTTCTAGGCACAGCAAGAAAGCCTGTTTCCAGGGCCAAGGCTCCAAGTATTAGTGTGTGTGTGTGTGTGTGTACGCAAGCGCGTTTTTCCTTTAAACCGCTATATATTTGACAACACTGTTTGGCCCGCTGAGACCCTGAGACAAGCTGCAACTTCATCCAGCACATGGTTCACGCAGGATGAGGAAGGGATGCATCGTGAGATACAATCACACATAGCCTTGTTAATTAACATGTGCCCTACTGGCTGGACTGTAAATGAAATTAAAAGTAGATCTAAAGAAAGGAAGTCATGGATCTAGCATGAACTGGACGAAGTCCGACTTTTATTTCAGAGTTTTGGGTTTATTTCTTTCCTGTTCTCATAGAAGTAAATCAGGCTTTCATAAACTTCAAGGGAGAGCTCAGGGCACATGGCTCTGCCTGTTTCAGACTCTATCCACCAAATAAACCATAGTTCCAGTGAGCTGTAATACAGAGCCATTGAAAAAAGACCAGATAAAAGCAGAGGTGCCCCTGTGTGTGTGTTATCACAGATCTAGGACACCTTCATCACCTGCTGGATGTACAAGCTCAGGCTGCTGATAAGAAAAGCCAGGACAAGAACTCAGCTTAGCGCTCTGAGTGCTGTTTGGGTAGAAACCACACGGTGACAATGACTTAAACTGTCACCTCCTGGGTGTGTCATCTGCTCCTCTGTCCCTCTGGTCTGAGTCACTCAGTGCCTCTGGCTGCCTGGCTACCACGGAGGCAGAGAGCTGCCCCAAGGGCCAGGGCTGGAGGGAAGCCTCTGGCTGGGAACTCCGTTGTCTACAGTATTTTACCAAACTAGAACTAGAGCCAGGTCAAGGTCTCTTCCCGCCCACAGGGTACTCTCTGCAATCTCTTTCTGAACACAAAACGAAACAAGAAAAGTTTCACCTAGTGCTCCGGTCCTCAGAGCCAGGAGGTCCACACTCTGTCCCTCATAAGATGGTTCATCCTGAAGCTTTTCTTTCCTTCTCCCCACGGTGGTCACCATCTGTAGACATCTGTAGACCTTGCAGGTTCAGAGGTGCAGGGTCCACACTTGGCTCTAATTGGCTGCTTTGGCTTCCCATAATCCCTTGGAGGTAACACCCTGACTCTGGAGACAAGCCGCCCCCTTCCTGGCTCCTAGAGGACCCTGGGAAGCCCTTTCCACTTGGTGTGTTCTGGTGATCTTCAGGCCAAAATTGCATCAGCTCTTTGCTCCTTTTAGGCAACTCATTGATTTCTCAATGAACTTAGCTTGTTTGTTTTATAGGCACTGCAGAGGGTTGGGTTCTTAGCATCAGTAACATTTTAGTAGAGGAAGAATTCCCAAACCCTCCAGATATTAATCCAGAACTGTTAAACGTCTAAAAAGTAATCTTTGCTCAAACAAGGCTCAGCCGGTCTTCCCCTTTAGCTCAGATGCCAGTGATCCTCTAGCCCCAAATCTACACAAGTTTCCTACGCTGAATGGTGATAAATAAGGCACTGGAGTACAATAAAAGTTGATGTGTCTGTTGCTACTGCTACTACTACTGTTGAGGACCACCTTTCCCCTAGGGATCCAGATGCAGCTGGCAGTTACCTGGCAGGCATAGAGCATCCTGGGACAGTAACGTCCATCTCTGTAGACATTAGTTGGAGGCAGTACCTGAGGGGGATGGTGTGTAAAATAAGGACCATTACTGGGGGGTCAAAGCTTCTGGGAGACAGTCTGACCCTGCCACTGAATTCCTGGTAACTGTGAGTCATTGATGGCTGTGGACTCCCACTTCCTCCCCAGTCAAGTAAGAGTCAGATCAGATCACTGTAAAACCCTTAGCATCCTGAGATTCCAGGACTCTACCAAGTAGCTGACTGCGCCAATAAAACCAAGGGCTGGGGGAGTGGGAGAGCTCTGGACCATGGATCCAAGAGGGACCAAAGATGGCAGAGTTGCCCCCAGGAAGCCAGACTGTATGCCAACTTCATTACTCCGAACTTCAATCCTATTTCCAGGCTACGCTGATTATTTAAAAATTGTAAAATTGTAAATGTAGTCCCTAGTTCCTGGACTAAAAATGACCAGATTTGGAATATCATTCTGTACAGTATGATTGTGAACGATAAATTATAACAACAGTAACAACAAAAGGAAGGCTCCTGCGGGATTGGACAGGTAATTCATTTCAGTCCCACCTGGCACGAGACAGTCATACATTTTCAGACTCACACAGGCAAATCCCTCAAGTGCTCTCTGGAAATATAAATAATACTACTATTACCTTGCTCTTGTTTACCACCTTGTATTTTTCAAAGTGCTTTCTTAGGCGTTGGCTCATTTGATCATGACAACGCCTCCCCGGCAGTCTAGAAAATGTCCTAGGCTGTACCAAGCTGAATTCATACAGCGTGGCAGGGCAGCCCTCAGAGGCCTGGGCCAAGGGCCGCGGGGGCAGGGATCTTGAATCTCAAGGACTTATAAGCCTAGGCTGGTATTCAGCCATTCCAAGGGGAGTCATGAAACTCTCTAAGCTGTCTTCTTTATCTGGTTTCTGCTCCATGTACCTCATCACCCTGATACACTTCTATCCTTCTCTTCCACTCTGCTGTTCCCCTTCTTACTCCTTCCGGTGTTGCCTTAAGAGTTTCCCAGGGGAAGTGCTAAACTGTTGGGGTAACGGAAGGAGCCATCGCAGCACCATACATGCTTAAGGGCTACAGGACGCCAAACGCAGGATCTTGTTTCACAGCTTCACCTCTTTCCAATTTCACCACCTTTCAATTTGAGAGCCCAGACCAGTGGCGGCGGACCTACGGCACATGCGCCGCAGCAGGCGTGCAGAGCCCTCTGTCGGCACCACCTCAGCAGCTGAGCATCTGATAGTCAGATTAACTGCGGTGTTGGCACCTGGTGACAAGTAAGTGGGTTATGGGTTGCACTTTGGGCACCTACCTCTAAAAGGGTGCCATCACCGGTCGTTCTTCCCTACCCCGCCAGCTAGTGAAACCTTGGCATCCCAGTGTGAGCGGACCACTCCCTCCCTCCAGCAGAGGCCGGCGTCCCGGCTCCTGGAGGGTGCCCTTCTCATCAACTGCCATCTGTTGGTTTTGTGTTTTTCTTCTCTAAGAAAGGACCTGCCTGTTTCATCCTGTGCGCCAGGGCTCTACCTAGTGCCGGGCTCAGAGCAGGGGTTCAACCACAAAGAAACACTGAATTAAGTTGAGGTGTACGGCATACAACAGTTTACTTTAGATGGTACTACAAAACCCAAACAAGCTGGGCTCGGTACTTCAAAAAGACAGGGGTCACTAACTACCCTTGCTGGCTAGGTACACACACGGTATTCTGAAACACTCGTAAGTATGTATCTTTAATGGAAATTACCTTCTATGATACCTATTCTTTGGGTAGAGGTAATTTCTCTTCCATTTCGGCTATGTTTTAAGGAGAAACTAGGAACCCACTTTGCATTTTTGGCAGAGGCTGAGCAAACAGAATGATGAGACCTTTAGATTAACTCTGACAGGGATACTACGAGTAGAATTGGGTGCTGGTGATTTAAAAATTTCTGGGAAGAAGAAAAGTGTACAAATGAACATCTTAATATCACTTCAATTCAACTCTGCCTTCATGGAACATAAATCTGATTTTATGGCTTGGAATATCAGTAGCAGGGCTTGGGATTTAAGCTCAGGGGTGTAGCACTTGCCTGGCACACATGAAGTCCTGGTTTAATTCCCATTACCAAAACCCCGCAATACAGTACAAAACATTAAAGTAAATTAAGAAGAAATATTAGTACATTGTAAGTGCCCCTATCTTACATAGTGAGGATAAATATAAACAGTAAGACATTTAGGCTAGAAATCTGTTTGAGCAAAAAATTGTAAGTGTATGTTTGTCGGCCAATTAAAGTTGAACGCCAAGGCTTTAGGGCACTTATCCTCTGCTATTCTTCCTTTGTTAGAGACCTCAAGTGGAACACTGGATACTTACAATTTACATAAAACCTTGGTGTTCTGAACTTCAGAGAGTTCATTCAACAAAAGACAGTTTCTAAATACTTTATTTCAGGGGGCAAACTTTTTAGGTATTTTCCAATTCTAGGCATGGTTAGTATATTAATATAAGACAATGATGTCTATAGTCTAAATTTAGTATCAAATTTAAAACAAGATTAATCGAAGTTAGAAATAGTAACAATATACTCATCAAAGGCTTTTAAAACATGAATAAGATTAAGTGTAAAAACTCTAGCATTTTGACATTAGTGTCTGCAAAGTATTTAATGATCTTAAATAGTTTTAAGAACATGAGCTGTTCTGGATAAAGTAACACGAATACACTAGCCAGAGAATAATTTACTAGTACAGAATAAATGAATGTTTAAAAGACAGTCTGTCAATTAGAAAAACCAAGAAACAAAACCCACACATTCAAATAGCAGGTTTCCAAGCAAGTTAAACAAAATATTTTCTCCTTGACAAGCTGCTTACATTTAAATGAAAACAGGGCAAGGCTGGTCAATAATATGGATTACATATGATAAAAAGGACTTTAGATCATGTTAATGCAAGGATCAGAAAGCAGTAACTTCAATTAAAACCATCCAATTATTTAGCAAACTTTCAGATACAGCAAATAAATTAATCTGTTTTAAATGAAAGTGCTCAGATAAGTACCTTTCTGACCTATCACTGAGTCTCACAAGCAGCATAGATTCTACTGAAGCAAAAAGCCCCCAAATCAAATGAATGGTAGTAGTGATCAAAAAGCATCTGCAAGGGGGCTGGGGATTTAGCTCAGCGGCAAAGCGCCTGCCTGGCAAGTGCAAGGTCGTAAGTTTGATTCCTGGTACCGGAAGAAAAACAAAAACAAAACAAAACAAAAGCATCTGCAAGACACATCTCCTTGGCTAGCAGCAGGGTTCTGAAGCAAATGCCACCTACAGCTCCTCTTGTACTCTGATACATGGTGTACAGGGGTGGATACACACTTCTCTTACTCAGGAACAGCTAGGTTGTCTTGGTCTAACAGGATGTTTTCATTTCTGTACTATCTTATGACAAAGGCCAGTCATTACCTCATCAGGAATGGTAGTCTTACACTTGAAACCTTCTATTCTCTACTTATATTTAACTTGTATAGGGGTTTAAGAACTCATTTTTATTGAGACAAGTACTATGTCATCATTTTGCTCAGCTAACAGCCCTGACAGCTAACATCCTGTCTCCCAGAATTAACAATGGTAGATCTCTATTTTTCGTACATTGAGGGCAAAAGCTAGCAGAATAAATGAGAATCAACTCATTGACAGTAAAGGTTTCTAATCCCTAAGATCTGTACTTCCCTTTTACTTTGGCCTTAATTATTCTATTTGGAAAGATGATGGTGCGTTTTTTCTTTCAACGAAAGTGATCTTCTCGAGAGTGCAATAATTTATTTGACTGCCATTCTTATGTATTTTTAACAAATAACATCCCTATTCACTATTTCTCTTATCTTTTTGATCTTTTTTACTACTTATCATCTTCTTTATTTGAAACAGATTTTTAACAGATAATCTTGCTCATTACAACAATATCTTGCTTGCATTTTATTCAAATAATTCTTAAAAACAGCTTAAAAAGCCGTTTGGAATAACATCAAGCTTGCCATCAATCAAACGAAAAAATTCCGCTGGCGGTTGTATAAACATCAGATCAAGTCTGATGTCTTCAAGGATTTCAGAGTGAACCATAAAAAACTCCATTAACTTCTGACAAAGAATGCAAATTAATCACAACATGGGGTGAAATGAAATTAAAGGCTCTTTTCTAATCAATGACAAGGCAGGATGAAATATTTGTTACTCTCTCTGCACTCGGGCTGCCTAGGACGTTCCCTCGCACAGCCCCCAAATGGAAGGTGTGACTAAGGATTTGCCCAGTCACCGCGCGGCCCTGCTCCCCTCCCCCCAGCGCTATCTGCTTACAAGTCGCGGAGATTCACAAAACACACGAATCATCCGAATCTCAGGTGCATCCAATTTGTTATTCACACTCTTCCATGCCAGTGAAAAGCCTGGCGCAGACAGATGCACCAGGAACCCTAAATGACAGTTTTGGCCTCCGGAAGTACGATCACTACAGCAAAATCTAGTCCAGCCTCCAGGTGAAATGTCTGGAGCTCCATATGGAGCAGGGAAAATTAACAACAAGATGAAAATCACTGCAGCAGCAGGGAGTCGGAATTTTTGAAAAAAAAAAAAAAAAAAAAATGAAATTTAAAGATGAAGAAAGAGAAGTAATAAATTAATGGGGTGTGAAAACATTCAAAGCTTTACAATACCGGGGGCACTATTTGCTCAGATTTTTTCCCTTTTTTTTTTTAAACTTCAGGTCATTTTGATGTAATTTATTAACCAAGATCAGGAATTGTAGCCAAAAGAAGAACAATATTTTTATACATGCAAAAGTACTTTAAATACATTTGTGTCTGAGTTAGCCTCGCCTTCTCGTGGCATCGTGCTTCCCAAATTTCCCAGGGCCACGGCGGACACATCCCCTGAGAAGTCGCCTTAATGGATTTACCATCGGCCTAATGCAGGGCACCGTTGCAAAGTTTGAATGAGGGATGACGATTCTGAGCAGGCAATCCTTCTCGTGTCTCCTAAATTATGGTGCCATTAAACAAACCATTGCCCACCATCATCTTTTTTAAGCCAACTGAATTTGGATCTACGTGATTAACTACACATAGCCTCCGTCCTTGGCCGGACCTGCACGTCTTTCTAGATTTCCACTAAAGCTAAATTGTTCAAGAAATGGAGACCTTTTTTCTGTAAGATGTTTAAAAATGCCACTTCTCATTATCCTGTTGCGGAATATGCTCCACGGGCACCCAGCATGTAATGACAATGGGATTGGTGAGGGCCCTCTGGATGCCACCGTCCTTTTCTTAAACACATGGTAAGAGAAGCAAAGGGCTCTAAGGAGTGGCCTTGCCATCACCTACACTGGCACAGGCCTCCGATGTCTGGCATCTCCATACCAGGCCAGCCTAGGGCAGAGGAGGCAAAGGGCTGCTGTGGTGAGGTGGAAGAGAGCAGAGGCGAACAGCCAGCCACATTAGAGGCCAAAGAGCAGCCCCTGGTTTAACTGCTAAGTTCCAGACTGTATCTATCCCCAAGGCAAGGTGCTTTGCCTCTGCACCTCAGTCTGCTCGCCTGGAGCCCGGACACGGTAAGCCCTTGCAGGTGGGATGGACAGCCTGGGACAGGCACAGGAACGCTCAGGAGCCCCACTGCGCTAGGTGAACGGGAGACATCACTCTTTATATATGCCACAGTAAGAAGACTGTGCCTTCGGAGTGGCCCCTAACCTTTTTTCCTGCAGAGTCCCACACTGCATGCCAATGAGGCTATGCCACCCTAAGGCCTACAACAGTAGTGGCAAAGCTATGGCATGTATGCCACAGTGGGGTGTTTGTATCACAGAAAGCTCTAAAAGATTTGCCAACACTGGCCTAAAGGAAACTCAGTTGGCGCTCTTGAGCAACAAACAATGAAACTCACACAGAATGATCAGCTTAGCCGATCCATCCCCTCAACAAAGCCCAGCCCTTTAGCCTTTATGTTGGTCCCAGGCCACTGACTCTCCCTAATACTTCCCAACACCCCTCCCTCATCTGTAGCCTCATAGTTACACATAGTGTCACCAGCAGGAGGAAGGGCTGCTAAAGACCCTGTCAGCAGCACCGATGCTGGGCTGGGAGAAGGATAGCTTCGACGACAGTCCCTCCTGTCAGCTCCTTGCACCTTCTGCTCCCAGGGTGGTTGGCAGGTTGCTAAGAACATCCCTTCGCAATCCTCCATTGATGGCTGACATTCTCTTCTGTGCCCCAACCCCACATCTGGGCAAGTGGGGTGGCCCTTTGTAATTTTCTGGGTGGTTTCACATCCATTATCTCATTTGATCAGCACATCGCCTCTAATCAGATGGGAAAGTGAGAGATCAGTATGCTTTTTTAGAGATGAGGCAACCAATACCTCAAGGAGTTACAAAGCAAGACTGAAGCTCTGTGCTAGAGCTGGATTCTAATTCTCCCCATCCGTCTCCCGGTCCTGAGCTCTTTCGCACGGGCCCCTCTTCTTAACTTGCCACTAGAACTAGGTCTCTGCACCAGTGGCAAGTTAAGAAGAGTGGGCCTGCTTTGACTTTGGGTTTGAAGCAGCAATTCCATGGCACTATCCCCAGCCCAGACGCAGAGGATTCAAGGCTGTGATCTCAGTGATATATAAAAGGCTTTTCTGTGTTCAAGGACCCAGGGGTGATAATTAGGAAGAAGTAGTCAACCTGGTAAATAGAACACTGCTTTGATCCTATCACTGCTTTTTAAATAGTGAGTTTCCTGTCACTAGAGGTATTCAAACAGCGTGGATATTTGCTTTTGGGAAATGCTGCACCGAAGTTTGACTTGATGATGTCTGAGATCTCTTCTGGCCCTTAGAGTCTTCAGTTCACTCCTGTCTACCCTACTTGGGATTCACCGCGACTAAATCAGTCACACTTCACAGAGTGCTTAGGAGTTCCAATAAGGTAACATGAGCAGAGCAGAAGGTATTATTTTGCAATACCAGTCTCTGATACTAGAACATAATTTTTCTCCATGTGCTTTATTTGCAGGCAGAAGGGAAGGCAAGAAAGCTCTATAAAGTATCTCTCCTCAACTTTCTGTCAAGAGGACAAAGCCTGTAAAATAAATGCCAGTTCCAGCCAAAGTCACATTGATTTTAGTAATAGAGCACCCAAACTTCTGTTGAAAGCCCGGCAAACAGGTCTGCTGGCGTCAAAGCTACTTGTATTATTTTTAAAAATACAAATCCCAATTTGGTGATGACATCATTCCATTATAACTGAAGAAATGCAGTTTTTCCCCCTGCTCTGGCATAAAGGTTATTGCTAACTAGGGAGTTCAGCGTAGTAGAATTTCCCAGCTTTCACCTGACTGGCCTGGTGAACGTGTAATACTGAGACACAGAGGAAGACAGTGAGGACATCCAGCTCTTCCCAGCTGACCACAGCCCTCCGCTCGTCGCAGGCAGTCCGCACCCCGGACTCCTCACTTGCCAGCTCCTACTGAGGGATTACTCCCGACTCTAAGAATCTCAGGAACACAGCTACAGTTTTAATCTTTGGAGTCTTTATTAGATGGCTTTCAAGGTTCCTAATAAGACGTGCTTGAGAGATGAGACTGTACAAAGCCTCTTCTGCTCCTTTTCACAATTTTACAGGATTATATAAACTGGCCAAACAATGAATTATTTAAAAATTACTGACAGAATGAGAGGCTTTACCAAGATAAATATTCTAATGAGCTATAAATCTTGGAAATGTGATTTTAATTTGACGGGCTACCTAGAGCTACGCAGCAAGGCGGTATACACGCTAAGATCCCACTACGTGCTGGTGTGCACATTCTGTCTCGGGTTTTTCTCTTTAAGGAAAAGATTACGTTTCAACAAAGAGGCTTAGAAATTTGAAAAGTGGGCCTAACAGCTTGGATGGTTCCTCTTCCACTTACCTAAGAATTTAACCGGGAAGGAAAAAGGATACAAGAGACATTTTGGTGCATGGAGGCTCTTTAAATATCTACAAGGGTACCAGGAAAATTTCCTTCGAACTGCTTAGAAAGATGGTAGAGAGAACGAGCCCCCTCCTATTATTCAATAACCATGTTTGGGATGCATCTGCATAATCTAACCATGCATAAATTAGTATGTGTAATACAACACTTATTTGCATAATAATAGCAAGTTAATAGATGCTTAAAGAGCAGAGACCAACACCACCTTTAAATCAGACATGCCTCCGGGCACTTTGGCCTGTACAGCCCAAGAAGCCAGAAAAACAGTGAGCAGCAACCCGAGGAAAACAGGAAAGTCATTCATTTTCCATCCCTCCAGACAGTTCACTTATTTCCTCACACACGCTGGGGAATCATTTTCAAACCACAAAACAGTTTTATATTTTAAGTGCTAGCACCCTCCAACAATAAACATGTTAGAGAAATTATAAAAATTGGAGTCAGCAGCGCTACTACAATGGACTGTTTTCTTAGAAATGTGGGTGGGTGGGGGAGTAAAATCCACAAATAATGTGCTCAAAATGATGTGTAACAAGTTACCTGGCCAAAATAATAATCTAGATTATTTTCACTCTTCTTCTGAATCCTTTAAATGAAAGTAATTTTAATTAAACCCAAAAGCTAAAAAAACAAAACAAAACAAAAAAATGGTACCAGGAAAGGGCTAAGCCCCTCTTCCGGCTTTAGTAAGAGCACATGGTACCGGGCCGGGAGAAGGGAAAAAATATCTCAAATGTCACACAAAGGAAGAGCACAGATCGCTGTCAACCTTTAACAAAGAGGAAAAAAGTCTGGAGTTTAAAAAAAATCAAAAATCAATAGAGACTTCCAAATGACTCCTTTAAGAGACCACTTTTCAATTTAACAGGACAGATTTATTTGTATGTGGCTCCAATGTTCAAGATTGCTCCCTGCACCTTCATACATAGGAATGAATGTCACAGAGGCAAACGGCAGTAATGAACAATCTTACCTGAGGATATGGGAACCTCCCAAGAGCAAGCTGGGAAAGGAAATAATATTTGTCTAGTTATAGATTTGCATGCAGGGCAGATCTCCTTAAGACAGACAAGTACTAAATTTCAGAACTGTATCCAGCAAATATAAAAAATCTCACAACCCTGAATGCATGAACTAAATTATTGCTGTAATTACATTATGAGCTGTATTTAGAATGGACATTTTCAATAGACAATGCTGCATTCCTGATAAAATATTCTAATTTTAATAACTAAACATTATCCTTATGTGGTTTCTCTTAGGACTGTTCTCAGCTCTGTGGGCATTATTCACATTTGCACACGGGTGACAGTTTCTTCTAGACAGAGGTGTAGAATAGTTGGTTTTTTGTCTTGTACAAAAATGGGAACATCGAATTGTTCTCGGCTCTGTACGGTTTTCAGTTACAAGTCTAAATGAAGACTGTGGAAGAGGGGAATGGGCCATATTATGAGACTGAAAATTGTGCCATTATTTTCATCTACTTGTTAAGTTTTTTCATCTACTTTCTATTCACAGTTAGAAGAAAAGGGCTGCTGCTAGTGGGAAAATGGCCATCTGAAGACCCAGAAGTTGAAATTGTAGGCCTAAGTCTGCAATTGAGAAGGTGAATCCTCAGAACTTCTGGTTTAGTTTGATTCATTAATGATTGTTTCTGGACTAGTTACTTAATTTTGGCCTTTGGATCCCCACCTGTAAAAAAAAAAAAAAAGATTCAACAAAGAAAAGGTTTGATAAGATCAAATGCAACCAATACACCATAACTATTTAAATAACGGCAAAAATTTGCCAGTTCTTGATTTGGCCTATACTCAGTCCTGAACCCCTTCATCTAGTAACCACTTTCAGGGTAGAATCACAGTGCCAGGGAATTTCAAAGCTAGGATGGATCTGAGAGAGCGCTGAGTGGCTTCACAGCTCAGAATCCTACAGTCCTAGGAGTTCATCAGTGGAGACCTAGGGACAGTCCCCAAGATGTTGACCGTGCTCAAACCTTCCTGAGCTCCTCTTGCAGCCGTGTTTAGTACCATTTCACAGAACAGAAGAATACCTGCTTCACTGTATTGGACGAATATCTTGGATCTAAAATTGTACTCTTCAGCTTGCTGACCATGTGAATTATTTGCAAACTTATGTGTGAATGACCTGAGGATATAAACAAAATCCAAAGCTACCTACAAAGAATAAATTTTTGTTGCTTACTAAGGATAGACATGAAGGTGCTGAGGTTTTCAACATGTCAAGACCAGTATGAACAACAGCAATGTAATAGGAATAAGCCACATGGCCTTATAAAGTGACTACTTTCAAAATGTCCAAAGGGACAGCACTCATTTGAGGGTGTGGCTATATGTGTGTTTATATATCTGGGTGTGTGTTTAGAAACACCTAGTGTCATTACCTTGTAATCATCCTACATACAAGCTATACATAGTTACGTATATGGATTTTCTTTTTTGTTTTGTTTTGTTTTTGTTTTTTTGGCTTTTTCTCCGGTACCGGGAACCGAACTCACGACCTTGCGCTTGCCAGGCAGGCGCTTTGCCGCTGAGCTAAATCCCCAGCCCCCCCGTATATGGATTTTCAACATTTAAAGTTACACTATCACTGTTTCATTTGATGGACCTCATTAATCCTTTCAAGTACAAATAACAAAAGCAGCCAGGCATGATTGCACATGCCTGTAATCGGAGCTACTTGGGAGGCTGAGGGTGAAGGACTGCAAGTTCAAGGCCATCCTGGGCAACTTAGTGAGGTTCTGTCTCAAAAAAAAAAAAAGGAAGGGCTCAGTGTTCCCACTGTGCCCACTCTGTCCCCACTCAGGCCGGTTTGCCCTACAGCTTGAACGAGGGCGGCGTGTTTCTGGCCAGTGACAACATGCACAGGGACCCAGGAGTCCCACTGTGGCTGAGTGCGGCTGGGGTCAGGCATCTGCGTTGTTCTGCGCTCGCCTGACAGGCAGAGCAGCTCACCCAGAGCGCCACCTACCACCACGCAGTCTGTGGGGCGTGAGTTCTGCATACACTCCTACTGGCACTAGAAAAACAACAAAAGGAGCTCTCAACTAAAAACCCAACCGTTTATCAGCTACCAGAAAACAGACTGCAGACACGGCACCCCTCACTTGGGTACGCGTTGAACATACTGTTAGGGGCCACGGAACAATTCTGTCCCCATGGCTTGCAGGTGGCGGGCACTCGCCCGCCATGCATGCCGTCAAGATCTGGCCACTGGTTCTTGCAGTGTAAAGAAGTAAGAAATGGGAAGCTGAAGCTTTAAGAAAAGAGGAGAATAAGGTGAAAATTCAGATTCTCCTCCTTTCAGCGTTACCTCTGATTTTCAACCTCACCACTGGTTATAAGGAGCCAGGCTCCAGGCAACTGGGACTCATCCGCTTGGCCCCTCTGTCCTAACTGCCGTGGGGTAAGCAGGATGCTGACAGCACTGGCTGCTCTGTAAGACACCATCATGCAGGAGAACAGAGAGAAAGCTCAGCGGCGGCCAGTCAGTGGGGGCCTCCGGCCCAGTCTCCTCGGGGCAGTGTATGAACCGGTGTACGCCTCATTCTTGTGTCTGGCTTTGCTTCTTCCTCACTTTCCTGATACCTGGTGCAGTCTCAGTTCTACCTGTCCACTATGCTCCTGGAAGGACAGCGTGTAAGGCATCCTGCAGGTTGGAGTTTCAGGGCAGAGAGTGGTTCTTTGATCTTGATCAGTAGGCACCACGGCAACAGCAGTGGGACAATCACTTCCTTTCCCACCAAATGTCATCCATGCTATAGCAACCCCAATGCTGTACCAGTGAACACGGGCCACGGCACTCTCGGGTTGGCACCGAAAGCAGTCGTGCTCGGGTGCCAGCAGAGGAAGTGCCTTCTACTACATCCTGGTCCTTCCAGGTCTAACGCAGCTGCTATGTTTACATTCCACACTGTCTGTCTCGTGGCAAAGTAGAAGGAAATATATAGACAGGCCCTAGAATCATTTTATCAGGCTTTATTAAGAGGCGGTAAGAAGGAGAAGGGGTTCTTAGCAGATACAGCCTAAAAAAGTCAAAATAAACATGGAACCCTTATGGGGTTATAAGAGGATGCATACGCTCTCAGTGTTCCAGAGACAGACAGTCCCGGGGCCATTATGTATCCTTTACCCCTACTGGTCTATCAATCTACTTGCATTTCCCCAGTTTTTATTGTGAAGGTATTATAAATTAGGAAACTTACAAAAGAGAGTATGTAATCTTCTCTGAAATGGCCTGCAGATATGTCACTGTACTAAATGTGTTTCAGATTTAATGAAGCTTTAATGTCCTTTTTAATTTTGCCTGTTTCTGTATCACCAGGGGTCGGGCAAGGCAATCAGCACTCAAGAGGGTGGTTTGGTTTAAAACTAGGAAAAAACTCATTTGCTTATGAGTTGCACTGTATTTTCTTAATTAAATTTACTGAGTAAAATGGTTTAAGTTCAGCCAACCAATGACCTTTGTATGTAGATTTAGATTTATAAATAGGTTAACAGTTAAAGTAAAGGGAGGAAGAAAAAAGAATTGCAACAAAGCAAACAGATTAGGGCTAAGCCAATGGAAATCTTTCCCCTCTTTATCATCTTTACAAAAGACACATTTAAATACGGGCAGCTTAAGTCCAGTTTTAAAAAAAATATATTGAAGAATGTGGACACACGTAAGCACCAGTGATTCATCAAATGACTCTCACATCCTTTGCAGTCCCAGGAGGGGAGCTGCTCACACTGTAAAGATTTGGGAAAGCTTTAGTTATTTTTTGAGAGTGGAGGACGACAGGAGGGAAGGAGAAGATTCTATTTAATGTTAAATAAAAAAGTACATGTTAATTCCAAATACTTATGACTCAGCAAACTGCTGAACACTTCTTGTGGGGCATTTATTACGGAAGAGGCAGAAAAAGAATGTCTTCACTGTGATTACCAGTTGGGAATGCATTTAAGTAACAGTAAACCAGTAACATTTCATTGTGAAACTAGGGACATTTCTCAGTGTCATCTTACTGATCTTTGACTTGTCTAACCATAATCCGTGAACTGCCCTTGCCTTGGAAGTATTTGAATATGATGGATTTCTCAGTTGAAATACCAAATATATTTAGGTGTGTGTATTTCTGTGTGTGTAGGAGTACAACCATTACAACTATTGATGTACCTCAACTGCATGATGGAGACCTCCATATTTTAACAAAAAGGATAGATGATATTTATTTACAAGGTAACAAAAATGGTTTTTGTTGATAATAAAAATAGCTGCCATGAAATTATAATCCACAAGAAGAAAAGTATATATTCCATCCAGATAGCAGTGCAGGGGAGGGGGCAGCATTTAGAAAAAGAAAAAAAAAAAGGAAGCAGTGCGGTTCACAAGCACAGAACATGATTCTGGTGATCAAGTCCCTGACTTACAATATCAACAATGTAAAGCAAGTAGTTTTAAGTTTACAGTTATACGGAGGAGCACTGCTTTTTTTAATTCTTAATTTAGACATATTCTATGTTTCTCGGCATAACTGCAAATTGAAAATAAGCATTTTCAATATAGCCAGTGAGCTAGCTGAAGGAGGACTTTATAGCTTGCAATGTTCTAAAATTTGTTCTTAATTACCTTGCGCACATTTTACACAATTAAATTTCCATCGAAGGATTCTGCATTTAGACTGGGTACTACAGTTAAACGTTTATTTCATAGAAATGAGCAGTCGCCTTGCAACATTCAGACACTGGCAAATTTTTTAAAAATCAGATTTAACTACTGGATTACACAAAATTCCCTAGGTGAGATTTCATCCCAAGGCCAATTTACACAGTCCTAGAGAAAAAGCTTAAAGCATCTGAAACTATGCTGGCGAGGAACCACAATAAATATTAAATACCTCAAAAATCTACCCTAGATTTTACTTTTCTCTGCGCGCATCCATTTCGCTGTCCTTTCACTGAATGGTTTAAAAAACAATCCGGAGGATAGAATAGCAATTTTCCAGTGTTAAAGTGCTTTGGAGGTTAAACCAACAACAAAGAACACAGGGACACAAAGCGTCTTGAAGTAGGGTTTCAATTAAATGTGGATTTAGTAATGCAGGGCCAAAAAAAAAAAAAAAATGGAGAGTTACAAATTAATTTAATCTTCTGCCTATAGTTTGCAGCTGCACTCCAAAGTGTCTGGGGCTTAAGAACAAAGCCTTGAAAGGCCTCGGAGTGAGGAGAGCTTTGGTTTTTAATGTATAACGCCATTAGCTGATAACTTGTGGAGTCTGCAACCCCTGTGGAGGGGCATAAGTGCGAGTAACAGAGACTGATGAAGTGACATATTTGTTCGCGTCTAGAACTATGAGGAAGAGGGTTATTACGAACACCATCAGGCCCAACAGAAATATGCCCTAATAACCTCTGGGACCCTCCGCATGATCAGTTCTCACTACAGCAAGTATATTGAAATCAAAACCTAATTCACTTTAATTAAAGACAATTAGTTTGTTTTACTATTATTGTTTAACTTGTATGATAATACATTGCATATTAAAGATGGGATAATAAATGTAATGAAAGCGGCACACTGTGTACACCTCTCCATCTACGGTTGGTGAAATGAGCTTATCACTGTTATCTATTCATGGAAATTCAAGGACACCGCTGTAAAAGGTGGTTACTCTAAAAAGAAGACCGCGGGACCATGCGTATTTCCTTACTCAATTTATACTTATTTTCACGTAACGTGTTCTCACAAACTTGAAGGACTTCTTTCACATAAACAGAATTATGGCCCAGTGGCGGTACCAGGCGCTTAATAATTTGCCCAAGGTTATACTGTAAGTCAAAGGCAAAACGTGTTAAATTCAAGAACACTGGGCTCTACAGATGTTTTGGCAATGGGAAAGGACCCCGTCGGCAAAGGCCCGGGAGACTTCCGGTGCACGGGCGAACCGGCAAAGAACTCATCACGCCTGATTGCAAAGTGCCAAGCACTCCTGAGAGCTTGTAAATAACATTCTTCGCTTTGTGCAGAAAAGGCCTAAATGTGAGCCCATCAGGGTGCTCCTTAACATGTGCCAACATTCCAAAAACAACCACTCGTCTTCACCGGAGTCCAATGGTATCAACGAAATTCGTTTCAACTTAAGGAGCCCAGGCACAGTAGCACAGAGAAATAAATCAAGCGCTTCTCTATCATTCAGAAGGTCCTGTGTTCTAGCCCGGATGACTACTCATAATGGAGGACAGACAGCCTTACAAATAAATGTTTCTAATACAGTGGTTTTTTTTTTTTTTTTAATTAGAAATGGGCTTATTACAGTGGACACTTAAATGGGGAGAGGGCAACAGTAATTCACAAGTACAATATCCTAATGCTGTTCCTTTAATTGCTTTATTTGTTTCACTGTTACAAATGATGCCTTGCTGTAGCCTAACCACGGACGCTGAGAAGCATGATACATGGGGGTCTCAACCTGGGCAAACTGTACCTAAACTTACACTTTATTGCAGCTTAGTTCACAATCTTCACCTAATATAGGGTTATATCCCAGTGCAGCAGGAGGATAAATCATCCTGGAATATTACTCCGGCAAAGTTTAGCTGTGACTGGAGCATATGTGCTTTCGAGCCACTGAAGCAAAGGCCCATAAAATACACTAATTACTGGAAGTTATGGTCACTGAGTGATTGATAGCGCTCTGCAAGGCAACTTCCTCATTTTCAGCTCTTCTGACGGGGCTCATCCGCCACATAGCAATTATTAATTCATGACCTACCCCTCAGGCACTGGTACCTTTACTTCTAATTCTCCTGCTACCCAATCCTGCTACAGCTGGACACTGTCTTTCTTCATTCTGATGGCTGCGTAAGGATGATAAAAAGTAAATTTCACATTAAATGCTGTTGTTTTGAATCTTTAAACGTTGCTCGGTTGGCCTAACCCTGCCGTCCCCAAACATGTCATTGTCCTTCCTCTCCCATAATGCTTTGTTCATGCCATTTTCTTTTCTTTTTCCTTAAAAAAGAGTATGCATATGCACATGTCTATAAGTGTGTGTGTTTACACTTGCACATGTGTAGCCGGGTGTGTCTACCTGCTTGTCTATACGTTAGACCAAAAACCCAGACTGAGCAACTTTTTGGTTGAATACTGTGTTTAGAGGCAATACGTAATTTCTACTAGGCCATAGAAAATGCGAGGCAGCTAATTGTTAAATAAAAAAACAGGAAAGGAAAAATCCCTCCATTTAAAAAGACCACTTTCGTGACTTGGCACACATTCTAATTGTCCCATGTTGGTTTTCGGCAGTAGCTCTACTCAGAGCAATGCTAATTAAAATATCTGGGCATATAAGTAAATCTCTAGGAGTCACTTAAAAACAACACAAAGGTCTCTTTTAATGGTGCTCTGTGCAGTAGAGGAAATTCAGAAAAAGACTCGGAATTAAAGAAAGATAAAGTTCAGTCATGATGGATGAAAGCATTTTGTTTTTCTAACAGAAAAGTCAATGCTCTGCGAAAGTCTTCACAGCTCACAAATGCCATAGTGAGGGCAGCTTTCCCAGCTGGAACCTGAGACGGGGCAAAGGCGGAATAGCCGGTACTCTACCATCCCTGTCCTTCTAGGATGTGGCTCATGTCTCTCCTCCTGGTGTCCCCCTTCTGTCCGAAGTCAGTCCCGGAAGACTCTAGCCACACTCTCGTGGACAAATTCATACCGCTCCTTCCCAAACCACCCCTTGGGAAATGTGTCACCTCCTACTGGTCTTGGGTCCGCATAGTCTACATCTTCCTGTGTCTCCTAAGGCCTGGTAAGTTTTAACTTGTCTAAGGGTAAACTTTAAACCACAGACTTTTATATTCTCTCTGACACCGGAAATAGTATTCTGCATAGGATGATGACAAGCAGCGGGTGATTTTGGTAAATCCTCTGATAATGCAGTCTTCTCAAGCCTGGTCAGCCTGGCGGTGCACGGCCTGGGTGGTTCTCTGCCCGCTATGCCGCCTCAGCGAATACGGCACACAAGGTATTCAGTATTAGGTTCGACGGTCTTACCCTCTCGCTTATGCTTGTCGCGATCAGTAGCTACCACTCTCACGTACTTAAGCGCTATGATTAATTCAGATGCCTTATTTCTTATTAAAGACTAAAGGGTTGCAAGAAGGGAAAAGATTAGAGTTAACTGCCCCCAAACCTATCATCCCATGTGCTTAATTAACCATGTGAATCCTTATCGGAACTCAGAAATGACACCCTTCAAGGACGCGTGTGGCGCTGACCCGCGTCCTCTGACAGAGGCAGCTGGGACCCCCCAACAGTCTCCTGGAGAGCCTGCCGTGCAGGCTTCCGTCTCCAAACCGCTCTCTGGAGCCAGGCGGCCGTGGGTGCTGGAAAGAACATCCGTGCTGGGCTCTCGTCTGCTGAGTTCAAGCGAATCGACCCTGTTGCTAGCCCGCGGCCACAACCAGGGGTGCACTCCCGGCTCGGTATGCACGGCCAGGCCCGCCGGAGCAGCGTCCTCCGATGCCACCGTGCTCATCAGACCTCGGCTCGGACCCCATCACTTCCAGGAGGGCCGCTGCGGTGTTTGCAGAGGAGTGCCAACACAACCCACCCTCCCAGACACTCTTTCTCACGTGACCTTGTCACCTCCTCAAAGGCACCGACGATGTGACCCACAGGACGTGGGAGGAGAGAAATGTGGAATTTCTGAGCTTGGGCCTTTTGCCATCACAGCTTAGAACACCAGGCCCCAGGAAGCCTGAGCTGGCCACAGTGCGGGAGAGGGGGAGAGAGAACGTGTGAGCGAGAGACGGAGGGCGCGGGAAGAGCACACGTCACAGCCTCTGCTGGCCACCGGTGGAGCCATCGTGGATCTGCCATTCTTAACCACGCTGTGTCAAACGGCTGAGCCCTGCGAGGATTCCAGCCCCACGGAGTCCTGGGTAAATAAATGGTTGCTATTTTAAGCCACTAATTTTGCGTCGCTTATTAAGCAGTAGCTGAGAACGGAAATGCTCTCCCCGGTACTGACGCCGGCCCTCGCTCTCGCCGGCCCAGTTCTGTGTACGTCCCCCGTATCTGACTCCTCCTCTTCCCTGATCGAGGGGCTCCACAGGGCAGAGCGTGTGTGCCTGCTGCCTGCACAAGGGGATGCTGGCGAGGGTTACTGATGAGGCGGAGTTCTCACCCGTCCACTTCCTAGTGCCGTATACAGTACACCCTGGGAATTAGGTTCATTTATGTGTTCCTTTTAAAAAATAAAGGAGGCCTTGGTTTCTGAAAAACAACAAGCGCATTTCAAAACAATAAAACTGGAGCAGCGACCGGGACGGTGTCAGGTGCGACACCAGGAAAAGAGGTCGTGACTGCGCAGCGGAAAGCCCTAATTCCAGGAAAAGAGGTCGTGACTGCCACCGGAAAGCCCTAATTCCTCCGCCGAATTTCCTGCTCGTTCGGTTACCATCCACCTCTTTTTAAAAAATTTTTTATTTTAAAGAAAAAGAAACAGAAAACAAAAATAAAACCAAAAACCAAAATTCCAAAACAATATGGTAGGAGGGTAACAACAGTGAATACGTTGCATATTGTTATCTTTAAATTACTCAGAGTACAAGATATCAGCACGTAGCTGTCCAACAATATTAGCACAAACCTATCTTTTCAATGAACTGAGATTAGTAGTATAACTATTTTAATTTTTGTATACATATATATATTTTTCCCTTTTGCTTTTTCCCTTCTTTCTTCTTTTCTACTCCCCTAAACCAGTTTCTCTTTCCTTTTGAAGTTTCTTCCCATTTTACAATATCTGTGTACATTTTGGATCACATTTACTCTTTCAGCTTCTCACACCAGGGAGACAATACGATGTTTACACATTTGCATCTGGTTGACTTCACTTATGTGTATGGTCTCAAATTGCATCCATTTACCTAAAAATGTTTCCAGTTTACCCTTCTTTATGGCTGAGTAATACTCCATTATATAAAAAGACCACATCTTGTTTATCCATTCCTGTGTTGATGGGCATTTGGGTTGTTTCCAAGATCCAGCTGTTACAAATTGTGCTGCTATAAACATGGGTGCCATCTCTTCTTTATTCAGGCTGCTTGACCTCCTTCCTTTTTGGAGCATAATGGAAGCTGTGGACTTTAGTTTGTGAGTCAGGACACCTGACTGCTTGCTGCTGGCTGGTCCATCACTTGACTTGAATTTTCTGGATCTGTTTCTTCACTTGCAACATAGGACCTTTGATGCTCTCAATGCTTTTAATCTTTGATCCTTTTGATGACGTTTTTTCAGTCACTTCTGATTGCAGCGGGAAGTTTAAGTTGGATAACGAGCATCAAATGACTAAGTCTCACACACATGTAAAGCACCACCGGCCCACCCTTCCTGTCAGAATGGCGCTGAGCAAGAGGGTGTGAGCAGCTCGGAAGAGAGGACGGCCACGAGACTGCCAGTGCAAGGCCTCATCCCAGGCTTCTTGTGTCGGGTGAGCAGGCGCGGGCACCGTCCTCCGCTGGGGCCCAGCTTTCTCACTGGGAAGGGCAGTGACTTCCTAAGCTCTAAAAAACATTCCAGTCTCTGCGGATAAGAAGAGGCATGTGAAAGAATATACTGAATAAATGCTGTAGACGTGTTGAGGTTATGTAACAGACCTGTCAAGTGCTAAAAAGTTTTAAAGTCACCAGGTCACTGAGCATTGGTGGGATTCCAGGAGCAGGGGTGTCTACCTCTGGGAACCTCAGAGTAGTTCCCATGATTCTCATAGACTCGTGGAATTTTAGGTGTCACCAGAAGACGAGGTTCTTCTTTAGCCTGTCGCATCATCATCTTTTAGGTCTTAACTCAAAGACCTGCTCAGTGAATCCCGGCCTCTCACTCTGGTGACTTCTGTGCAGTAAGCTACAGCTGTCAAGCACCCTTCTTTGCATGTTTAACTCTGCAGAGGCAGGGATTCCGTCAGTTTGGTCACATCAGGGTCCCTGATGCCCACCACAGGGCTTGCCACATACAGTAGGTACTCAGTAAACACCTGCTGAGTGACTAATGAATAAAGGACCGCATCTCAACTAACCTTATCCAGGTCTCTCCTACAGAGACTCTCCCCTAACAGGAAAATCTGGGATGAGTGGTCGTTCAGTCCCTACTTAAATGTCCCCAGGGAGGGAATGTTTTTACTTCTCAAGGCCGGTGATCCGCTGCTGAGCAGAAACAGCATGTGGACCTAGCTATTAGAAAGTTCTTTATATCGAATAGAACGCCATGGCACATTTTCGGGTTGGTTTTTGTTTTTAGCTTCAGCAGGTCCCCCTGAAGGTCATAAGGCAACAGCTTGCTTCTTTTCCTCTGACCGTTCTTTGAGCATCTGAAAACGGGCTGTCAAATGCCAGTGCTGTCCTCGCTCTGTTTCTTCGTATCAGGACTTTGGTGACTCCCTGTTTTTGACTCCAGATCAGGAGTGTTTGTGTAGATGCACGACGCGGGCATGTGCTGCTGGGAAACTTAAAAAGCAGGCTGAGCTCCATCAAAGAGCAAAATGCTTAGCTGGGACCACTCACACCTGCTCCACCGCGTTTTGTCAGTCTCATGGTTGTTCCGACGGCGCTGAGCACAAAGCGAGCTCGACAATGCTGTGTTCGCGGGGAGACGCTGCTCTCTGTCTGCCAGTTTCACATCCGCTCTAGGCACTGACAACCTTGGCGAATGCACATTTAGGCGTGGTAATCTGAGACAGCTGGATCCCTTCAAAGACCTTGCAAAGGACCGAACTAGTCAATCCGTCATCTGCTGGGAGTCGTTTTCACAGCTCCTTTCTGCAGTAGGTTACACAAAATTTTACGCCCGAAAAGTGACAAAGTGGAAAATCAAGTGAAGGCAGAGTTAGAGGAAGGGAGTAAGAGCGGGAGAATGAGTGACAGAGCCTGTCGCAGCTTCTTTTCCGCACGTTCTTCAGCAGAGGGACAGAGGCCCGGGGCAGGACCCAGGGCCAGCCCCTCCGCTCTCCTACGCAGTCTTCTCGGGTACTCGCTTTGCGTCTGGACCCTGCAGCTCCCTGTGCCCCCTCCTGGTGTTCAGCAGAAACTTCTAATCAACAGGTAAGACATTTCACTAGTAGGAGCAGCAGACGGAACGCACGTATTACAGTAAGATTCAACTTCCACTCATGTTTTTGAAGTTTTTAAAAGCGGAGAAAATCTTGAGAGTGGAGTGCACCACACGAAATGCCAAGTTTTTATGGTCTAGAACAGCTGGCAACAGCTGCAGACAGGCCACCCAGAGCCATCTGTCACCCTCAGGCCAGGTTCACAGTCACCAAGGGGCCAGAGGGCAAACAAAGCCACAGCCGAGACCCACGAGGGCAGCTGTGTCTCTGAGTGGTGTTTTTGGTAGGTGGTGCAGTGGGTTCTTCTGTATGTTTGAGAGGCAGGAGCTAAGTCTACATAGTGGTCCGTAATTCCTGTAGTTGGAAGCACTCAGTACATACAGGATGTGATTTCAATGAGAAGCTTCTTAATTGTTAAGGTAACTCTATTGGGGCTAATGTTAAATGAAAGTGTTCATAAAAGAACCCAGCCGAGTGTGGTGGCGCATGCCTATAATCCCAGCACTTGGGAGGCTGAGGCAGGAGGATTGCCATGAGTTCAGGGCCAGCCTAAACTACACAGCAAGACCCTGTCTCAAAAAACTAAAACAAACAATGGCCTGGGATGTGGCTCAGGGGCAGAGCTCTAGCCTTCCATGTACAAGGCCCTGGGTTTGATCCCCAGCACCACACATACACACACAAAAACCAACCCCCACCAAAAAGAAGCCAGAATATTGAAAATACTCCAATCCTGGTTTCAAAAAAATATAAATGTTTCCTGGCATTGCCTATCTTCTGCCTCCCTCAACATACTCCAGGCTCCACAAGGAAAGGGGACATGCCTATTTTATTTGCCAATGTGTCTCCAGCACTTAGTAACCTGTTTGACACTTCCAAGGTGTGCAATGGATACTAGAGCACGCATGAATATTGTGTTATCTTGTTGTACAGATAAGAAACTCTAAGACTCCTGTTGAAATGTAACTGCCACCATCGCAGGATTAAGAGGCAAGACCTTCAAGAGATGATTATGTCTTTGGGCAGAGCCGCTGAGGACCAGCGTCATTATCGGTCATTATCGTGGGAATGGGTCAGTTAGCACCAGCGGGTATTTGCCACAGACACGGGCTAGGCCTAACTACTCTTCTGTCTCTGCACTTCCCTTCCGCCATGTTTTACGCCTCAGCTCCAAGGCCCTCACCGGATGAGGCCCCTTGATTTTCCAGCCTCCAGAACCGAGAACTGAACAAACTTCTGTTGTCTGTAATTCACCTAATCTGTGGTGGTCTGTGTAAAAGCACAGACCGGGTTAAGACACTGCGACAGAGCAACAAGGTGAACTGGCCAAGATCACCCTGACCCTCAGCTGTGGTGCCAACGTGTGAGCCCAACACTGGTTGACCCGAAGTCTGAGCTCTTTGGTAGTTCAACAATTAAGATGATAGGCAGTGCTTCCCTCTAAAAAAGATTTCAGAAAGGAAAATCTCAAGTTCTCCACCAAAATTCCCCAGACATTTCTGTCAGAGGTACTGGGCTGGATTCGTGTCACTTTTTCAATACTTTCATTTTCATTGACATAGTTCAACCTGGTATATATGTTTGCTTGTCAGTGTGGAAGATCATACTTCATTTTCTTTGTATTTATTTATTTTTTGTCTTTTTGA
Source organism: Chinchilla lanigera (assembly GCF_000276665.1). Classification (NCBI taxonomy): domain Eukaryota; kingdom Metazoa; phylum Chordata; class Mammalia; order Rodentia; family Chinchillidae; genus Chinchilla; species Chinchilla lanigera. The sequence continues at coordinate 8,302,023 of NW_004955450.1, forward strand.
GACAGGGTCTCAGTATGCAATGCAGGCTGGGCTTGAACTCACTTTGTAGCCTGGGCTGGCCTCAAACTCACAGTGATCCTCCTGTCTCAGCCTCCCAAGTACGGGGATTACAGGCATGTGCCACCAGACCTGGCCCATTTTCTTTTTATTTAATTTTCTCATCTGGTATCCATTCAATAACAAGTATAAAGGCAAAGACAAAAATATGCCATTAATAGCTTTTACATTCCCATAAGACAAGGTAGTTATATCTATTTGTACTTTTTTTTGGGATTCAGGGTCTCACTACATAGTTCAGGCTGGCCTTGAACTTGCAGTGATTCTCCTGCCTCAGCCTTGCAAGTGGCAGGATTACAGGCATGCCTGGCTGTACCTTTTTTTTTTTTTCCTGAGACAGAGTCTCTATGTAGCCCAGGCTGGCCTTGAACTCATGATCCTCCTGCCTCAGCCTTCCAAGTACTGGGAATGCAAGGTGTGCCACACTACTTGGCTATTTGGATGCGCTCCCCTCCTCCCTTGAATGATTTCCAGATCCTTCAGCTTGCACTTTTCAGTTATTTTAGCCTCTGCTATACCCTAGAGGCCTCCCTCAAATAGCCCATGAAGAGAAAGACACTGAATACCTGACTGAAAACTGAAAACTCTATGTGTGGGCGTTGCTTGCAGACATAAGGCCTCCTGGGAGCATGGACCTCATTAGGCTATCATTTGGGAAATCCCACCCTGTGGGTCTTTAAGACCTCCTCCTTAGCTGAGTGCGGCAGTGCACATCTGTAACCCCACCACTGAGGATGCCAACCTGGGCCAGTCAGTTTAAGGCCAGCCTCAACTACAGAGGGCAACCCTGTTCCAAAATTTAAAAAAAAAAAAAAAAAAAAAAGACTTCTTCCTTGAGCCAGTCATGGGTGTCCCATCGTGTAATCCCAATACTCTGGGAGGCTGAGGCAAGAGGATCACAGGTTCAAGTCCAGCCTGGGCAGTTTAGAGACTCAGTGAGGCCTTGTCTCAAAAGATAAAGCTAGGAAAGCTCTGGTTTAATTCCCAGTAAGGTCAACAGACAGACAGACAGACACACACACACGTACACGCAAGGACAGACTTCCTGGTCACAGGGCCTAGAAAAGTCTCTGCTCACCTCTTCCCGGTCCGACTGTCAGTGCCCTAGAAATAGTGCTCGAGGCTGCCATGTTCAGAATCCAAACTTTCCCTTGTTGCCTGTGTTCTCCATAATGGGGCCCAGACCTCTAACGGGGCCGGACAGCACCTATTTTACTCTCTCTGAAAACCCTCCCGTCACTCTCGTGCGGACTTGGGGAAGGGCCCCTGCCTGCCGGTACTGAGTGAGGAAGAGGACCTAGGGTCGGACAGCTTCCTGGCTCTCCAGGGCTCCGTCCCTCTCCGCCCCTCCTGCCCCCCAGCTGCGGCGCAGCCCTGGGCCCCTGGTGCCCGCCAGTGGCCGCCGCTCCTTGCTCGCCCTCCTGCTGGCAAGTTCTCCACTGCGTTCCTCTGCTTTGTGATAGGCGGAATCTCGCGGGGTCTGTCCCCTTCCTCTTGTCTTCATGGTGCCAGGCCTTTAAAAAGTCCTTTACAGTTATTTTTAGTGGAGTCTGAGGAGAGCCTGGAAACTAAAGCTTTCACTCCACTTATCCTCTTTAAGCAAACGAGTGGTCCTGATGGACCAAATATAAACATTTTAGCTAATTCCTTTCAACCCAATGTCTAGGGCTCCATTTTTGGAATGCTCATTACACTGGAACCCAATGGTATTTTTTTCTTCTATGAAATTTATGCAAAAACTCAAAAATTGCTATCTTCAGCACTAAGGGGTTAGACAGCTGGGACAACAGTTTCATGTTCTCATTGTGACCTGTGTCCCAAAGCTTTCAAGTACAGCTCCCCTCTGAGAATGGGGAAACTGAGGCCCAGAGAGATCACACGGTGTACCCCAGGTTCTGGATGGCAAACGGGAAGGTCTGGTTCCTAAGCAGAGCAGCTGGCATCTATTCATCGAACACTGATTATGGGCGCTTCCGTTAAAGGTGCCAGCGAACTTCAAACTCTGATCTGTACTCTCAGAAACAGCTACAAAACCACGCGCAAAGTAAGGAAATATGGAGCCAAGGTGATATGCCGAGTACCCACCAGGGTCCTGGGATTGTGCTGCGTCGTGTCGGAGAACCACAGTGAATCCTGTATCAATCACCAGTCTACAAAGTAGAGAATGCTCTGCCACAAGGCAGATGTAGGTGACGTCAAACAGGAAGGCAGCACTTTCAGCGGCAGAGATCAGAGCTGGCATCGGGAAGGGCGGTATTCAAACTGCGTCTCGGGGAGGTGAAGAAAAATGACATCCACACAGAGAGAACGGCGCAGCACTGCATGGATTTATTTTTAACCTGGCAAAGGTAATTCCAAGGCTCAAGGAAAATTCTTTTTGTCGAAACACCCGATCGCGTGCCCCTCTTCAGAAGATGGTGTTGCTTTGAGGACCGCGGCCTTGTGCGCTCTCTGAACGCGCTCCTTACCTATCTTGAGGTATTTTTCTAAGCCACGGTCTTTGCTTTCATCATTTAACACATCATTCAAGCCACGTCAGCAAAGCGGCGATCGCGCTGGAGAGCCCCCCCGCCCCCCGCTGGACCAGATGACACACCAATTAACCGGGCACGTCGAGCCAGCATGCTCGCTGCCTTGGACCCCGGAGACCCAGGAGACAGGCGCGCAGAGGGGGCCAACACAAGCAGCCGGGATCCAGATGAAAAGAGCAAACGCCTCTGCTAAGGAGGGGCCTTTCAGCCTGATGCCTGAAGAAGCGCCTGGGAGGGAGGACCGTTCACCCTGTCTTCGAAGGGTCCCGGCAGCCACCAGACAGAACCACAAACCAGGACATGCACCTGCAGAGCATCCTGGTGAGGACGAGGACATCACAGGCCTGGGTTGTTCTGGGTACTGCACTGTGAGGCTGCAGGAGTTGTGTGTCAGCTATTTTATCGAGCTGATAAGAGCATCTTAAAACCCAGCTTCTACATATAACACCACTTTATACTTCTCATCTATGTATTTCTGTTGCGATTCAAGTGACATATGCATATGAATGGGAGCAACTAACTAGTACAAATTAAGAATAATAGCTAAGTGTGGTGATGTACACTTGTGACTCCAGCCTCTGGGAGGCTGAGGCAGGATGATCTCTCAGGAGGCTGAGGTTCCAAAAATGGAACCCTCAAGTTTGAGCCTGGCCTGGGCAACTTAGCCAGTTAGCAATACAGTGTCTCAAAATAAAAAATAAACAACAACAACAATAATAACAAAGAACAGGACTCTTCCCTCAAGCCATTCTCTGCGAGAAGAGATGAGAACTAAACTGCCTGTGAAATCAGAAAACTGTGCCTAACATGTTTGGATATCTTTTCCTCTAAGGATTAAATAAAGCCCTCACACTTGGTAAAAGGAAGTGCTTTTTATGTACCACATAAAACTCTTTCATTTTTGAGTTCAGCCCTCAAGTCTTGAAGAGCAACTATAGTACCAGGGAGAACCATCCTAAAACTCACGCTGTCAAATGCATCAGTACGAGCTTCCTAAGACAGGCAAACACACACTGTGCGGCAGGTTTAACCCTACGGTTTGTCCCGGTCAGGAACTTTGGAGCCTTTTCTGTGAGCTTTTCCTTTTCTTTCTGCACTTCCTAGTGACACTCTGAGGATGAACCACACTTCCACAGGGCTCTTTGTCCCATCAGGAGCGAGCCACACACTCCTCACATCAGCCCACCGCCTTCATGTGACTCTGAAACTCACACACAGGAGGGCCCCCACACAGTTAAAGGTAAACACGCCGGGGAGAAGAGGGCCAGACCCTCCCGGCTGGGAAACCCACACGCTCTGCTCATGCTGAACAATCTCACTTGTTCCTTTCTTAAGAATAATCTCCATTTCTAAGTCACTTATGCCAATTCCAAATACTTCACACAACCCACAAAGTCCTGGAGGCCACGTGTCCCCTGAACAGGGGCCACTGAGCCGAGAGGAGACAGGAGCAGGTCAGTCCCTGGATAAAAAGTCTGATACTAAAGATTCTTTGCTTAAGGCACCAGTGTGCTTGTCTGTGATTTTTAAGCTGGCATACTGAGTGCGTGTGGCATCATCTTTTGTGAAAGAGCGTGGTGCAAGACCTCCTTATGACTCCCCACCGGGATGGTGACGGCACATTAACCAGGGGAGGGCCAGCGGGAGGCAGGCAGGGCGAAACCCGTTACTGCGGAGTCTGAAGCGAGGAGGGCAACCCCTGGCCCAGCACCACCAGGGCTCGGGGAGGGGAGTTTCCGGAAGTGGCAAGAGGAGGGACAGGACGCTCCAGCTCCCATCTGCCTCGCTGATTCTGGGGTGACTGGGGAAGTTCTTTGCTCAGTGTCCTCTAGTTCTGTCTGTATCGTAGGTACCTAAGGGAAGAAGTGGTTGGCTCCAAACACCTTGAGGAAGCTACATATGCGAGTGGGCAGGGAAACTGTGCCTGGGGAGACGCTGCTGCCTTGACATCTGCCCTCTCCTTAGGGTACAGAGATCCAGCTAGTGCCAGACATGGGGGGCACTCCATCTTTCCCTGCTGTCTCCTAGGGGTGAGCTCCTTCCAATACCAGTCTCCCCCGCAGGGCGGCCCCTCTGCAGGCCCATCCCCAGCGGCTTCGAGTCCGGCACGAGCATCTCTATGGAAGGCTCGGCACACGGTCTCGGGCGTCAGGCGTCTTCTCTACCAGACCTGGGCTCTTCTCAGCTTTGTGTGCGCCACCCCTGGCTTGCCCAAGGGCACCTGGTTAAGTGAAAAGTAAGGAATGAACAGAAGCTTCTGTTCTCTGGAGCCCAGGCCTAGGAAGGGAATCTTGTTTGAGAAGTAAGACCGGAAGAGAAGCAGCTCTTTGGAGGCGTGGACTGCATTTCAGGCTGCAATGTGCCCCTCAGCTTTCCAAACGCTATTGCAATTCACACTTCTCTCGGCCCACAGGGAGTTAAAACAGGGCTCACTGCACCTACAGCAAGTGCACTGTGGGAAAAACCAAGAACTTGACCTTTAAGTGCTTCTTTTGGACCAACTTCTCCGCCATTTCAGGTCGGTCCATCAGCCCCTAAGGAAACAGGACAGAAGGCTTCTCTTGCAGTCCTCATTACTCCGCCCCCAGGACAGCTCATCTTTAGACTCAAATCCTCCTTCTCCCCTTCCCTGTCGCATGTTTTCTTTATCCTGGATCCCAAAGAAACCCGGCATAAAATCGCAGAGGGGTCTTGTTCTGTTCTCTCACGACTTACTGGCCCATACTTGGGTTGGTCACTCGTCACTTGCTGGTGTGGCAGGCCGTAAGTTCCTAGGGGGCAGGAGCTGTGGTCCCAGGCTTCATTTAAAGGTGTTTAGCTAAGCACCCTCTACACAGAGGTACTCAACCATCCTTTCCAATCACTCTTTTTAGTGGTGCTGGGGATGGAACCCAGGGTCTCACACATGCTCAGCAAGCGCTCTACGAATGAGCTACACTCCCAGAACCCCAACCCCTGATTTTTTGAATAGGAGTTCACTAAGTTGCCAGGCTGGACTCTAACTTGTGATCCTCCTGCCTTAGCCTCCCAAATATGGGAATTACAGACATATGTCACTACACCCAACATTTCAACAACCTTTCTTCATGATCATAATTAGACTGCTTTACATCCTGCAACATCTCTTCCCCTTGCTTTACTGTGTCAGTCAGTTCATCCACCTGCGTGGGTATAGCTAATGTTGACTTTGCAGAGAAGAACCACCAGTGTATCCATCCGTATTAGGTGTGTGTAGCTGTTAAGAGTTTAGAATCCGAACATCCTCCAACTCACTTCCTGCCACCCATGGTAAGGCACAGGGAACATCTGCAGGCCTGAAGCTGGTCTTGCTCCTGACCACGTGGCCAGCGTCCGTTCTCCACTTTGCCGTGTGGGCCAGCATACTCCTCTGCACACAGGTGCTCTGCACTCAATGACGACCCTTTTTCAGAGTTCCTGAGACCTAATCCTCCCCAGTCTTATAAATACAATGACCCTGCTTTCCTCAGTGACCCAGGCTATTTAACAGTTTACCTCCGGGATAAATGAGCACGATCAATGCCCTCTCCCAATACATCAGCACTAACCTGTCTTCCTACGAGATAAAGGGGCTCTCTTCTATTATTCTCTGCATCCTCAGTACGCAGCAAAATCCTGGCAGACACCTAGCTCCGAGTGCAACACAGTGAATATATTTATTGGGCATCTCTCCCTTCCTGCCTACCTCGCGGACCTCCTGTTTCCCCGTCTGCCTCTCTGCGGCCACTCTCCACAGAGCCCTCAGGGATCCTCTGAGGATCCGAGGCAGACTGTTTGCTCCGAGAGTAACACCTCCAGTCCTGAGCCTGGCCTTCGAGGCTGTATATGATGGCCCCTGGAGATACCTCGCATTTGTTTTGCCCATTTTTCCCTTGCTGCCTCCACGGCAGCCTCACCGGTCTGCGCTTCCCTTGTGTGTGCCAAGCGCACCCAGCCCGGTGCCTTCGCGCTGGCTGCTACCAGGTGGCTCCCCCCTTCCGCGGCGTTCGAGTCTCCGCGTGCACAGCGCTTTACCAGAGGGGGTAAAGCGTTACCTGCTCTCCTGTTCTCCACAGGCTGCGTCACCACCCACACTACACACTCGCTCGGTCGGCACAGGTTTTGCGTCCTTGCCCTCGAGCCCCGCCCTTCCCTCGGAGATGTACTCCTCGAGGGTGAGGAGCGGAGTCCCTGCCTCAGTCTGTACCCGCCCTCCTCGAGGCCGGGCGGCAGGGGCTCCACTGTGTAAGCGTCGGGAGGGGATGAGCGTGCACAGATGCGCGCTCCACATCTGGAACCCGCTGGTTCTGCTCCAATGGGACGCTGAGCTCTGCGCTCTGTGCCATGCGCGGGGCGTCCCTGTCTCAGCCGCACCCCCACGGCTGCTGCGTGAAGCTCAGGAAAGGGCAGGAGGGGCAGCAGCAGAGCTGTAGGGAGTCAGTCTGAAGTGGCTCTCATTTTACAGACGAAGAAGCTGGGCCCAGGGAGGAGCAGGGGTGGGCTCAGGGCCGCCCAGGAAGCGAGTGGCAAAGCCGGAGCTGTAGGCCAGGCCTTCCACGCCCTTCGGGGTTCCTAGCTTACACCACGTCACCTCTCAGTTATTCTCTAAAACACAGTGAATGAAGGGGAATTATATGATGGCAAGACGCGAGTCCCAGGGATCGAAAGCGCTGGTTTCCCCAGAAACGAGAGAACAGAGCAGGCCCATCAGGACTTGTGCGAGACTGAGCTCTGAGCTGCTTCTCGCCGGGAACTTCTACGCATGTACCGTATTTCTTCTTGGGCGCTCTTTTGTGAAGAAGCAGGAGAATATGGTTTCATAAGCACTGAACACTTTACTTTTGTTCTATTTCCACCGTGCAAGTGAATTAAGTCTGAAGATATTTTCTTGCAAAGGTGATAGCACTCATGCGTTACGAAAAGCACAGGAAAAGTATTTGACTCAAGAAAGGGCTGTGAGAAAACTGTGACTGCACCTCCCTGACCTTATTTAAAGAGTCCTTTCTACTTGTTAGAGTCTCTTCTACTTCTTCTAATTGATCTGAATCAGTGGAATTGACAAAGCATTTTTGAAGCCCTGGTGCGTACCAGGGCTCTGTACTACTGTAATTCCGATTGGGCCAGCTGTCCTTGTGATAGCGGTCAGATGGCCATTTTAAAGAAATCTCAGGCCGAGTCCTAGTGGGGCTGCACCTAGCACCTAAGATAAAGTCCATTCTAAATACAGCACTGAAGAATAACAGTATGAAATTATGCTATACGCCCCCCAGCATGCCCCCCCCATGTGAGCTGACCATACTGGAACGAGGTGGCTTTACACAAACACAGAACTTACACATCCAAAGGAGTGGGCTGTAATCAGAGCACTGCAGTCACCTTTGGGTGTCAGACGTGCATTCTACAAAGCCACTGTCACACAGCTGTTTTCTGGAGCCCTTCTTTTAGAACACAGGCTCTTCAGATTCAGACTGGGATTTAGCTGCCTTTCAAATCTGTGATAACAAGCACTTCAGCATCTGTCTTACATCCACGAGCAGCAGTGCTTTAGAATGACCCGACTCAGTCCGTAACCACGCAAGGGTGTCAGGGAAGGGACTGTAGGGTCAAACTCTGCATACGCGCACGTAACACAATGAAAATGTTCTCCTTTCAAAGTCTCCACTCTTCCTGATGGAACATGAGTGCAAACATGCTTAGAAGTGTCTGTAACCAACACTGTACCTCCATGAAAGAGATTCCTAAGCTCCAGACATCGGAATGAATTCCATACTGCTCTCCTGAAATTCTTTCAGGCTGTAAGAAAGCAGAAAGGACTTTGTGAGGTGATGTGCTATTCTGGGAAAAACGTACACTGCACATCTCGGTGGGGGGGGGGGGGCACCAACACCGCTGCAGCATTTTATGGATGGCAAAGCAATTTCACACACGTGTGTATGTATGTGTGGATTACACTGAAAATATCCGGAAATGATATATAATTAAATATGAGTGCATATGTGTAAAATCTCATCAAATCGTCTATCCTGGAAGGACCTTTTACCTAGAAATAATTTCAAGCTTATAGCGAAGTGGAAAGAATAAGATTAGTGTGAAGAACACTCACACTTCCTGTACCTTCATTCACCTAGCGTCCCATGCTTTATATCACCCATCATGGATTCGAGACACATTGTAAGACACACACACTCTGCTTCAACGGGAGTAATTTTACACTGAGAGATGCGTTCTGATCTGCCCTTCAGGATTTGGCATTCAGTAGGGTGCTCAGAGGAGGGCTCAGAACGAACACACGGACAAATGGCTAAGAAACTGAGGCCTCGAAAAGGTGGAATAATTGGTCAAGGCTGAAGACAGGTATGACGGCTGGGATAAGGACCCACACTTGCTGGCCCAACAGGTACTAGGATTATTCATATGGAGCTGCAGCAGTGATGGGAACAGGCCTGTTGCCACAGCCATCCCATCATCGTATGCACTAAGTGCTTTTCATGCATGTCTTCCTTCAGATTCACAAATACACATACGAGTTTGCTATTATCATCATCCCCACTTAACAGATGAGGAAAATGAGGCCTGGAGACATTTAGTTTACTTACTGACCACATGAAATGCTGCATGCGCTACTGGTACACAAGGACAGCAGCAATGACCCCGCACTGATTGTGCCACCTGGTTGTGTCAGATGATGGGCCAGGAGCTCTGAACCCTCAATGCTTTCCAGGAACCTCGCAAAGGGAAAGGCTACAGGCTCCCCTCTACAGAGGGAAGGCCTGAGACGTGACCAAGCCTGGAGCTATGGATTGGCATTAAGTGACCTGTCCAGCAGCGGAGCCAGGATTCAAACCTACTTGTATCTGATTGCAAAATCCTTTCCAGCCTGTCAAACTGTCCCCGGAACTGAAAGTCACAGAAGCTAGTCTTGATCTAGCGAGTATTTCTACTGCGCTATCTTTGGACAGCTATCAGAGAACTGCCTGAGGGGCTTACCAAGATGAACTTCCTGCATCAGAATCTTGGGGCAGTGGGTGGGCACTCTGGGGATCCTCATTTTAAAACATAAGTTCTCCGGGTGATTCTCTGCTACATTCAGCTCCAGTCACTTAAGATTTCTCTATTCTTCCTTCCACTGGCTGACAGTCAGCACTACACAGCACTGCACCCCGAGCACACAAAAAGCAAACACACAAGTAGAAGGGGAAACCACATACAGAGTATTTTGGCAACGGGACTGAACACATTCATTACATTTGCCCGCGGAACTGCCAAAGCAAATGCGGACTGCAAACTGAAAATCAAGCACAGGAAATTAAATTAGAAAAAATACAAAAAGTGATGATGTTCATAGATATCAGGTAGCAAATAAGAGAGCTCCTTGAGGGTGAGATCCTGACACTCTCTTGTCAGAAAAATCCTGGCAAAGAGCCAACAACAACCACCAAAAAATGAGATTACTGTTGTGATGCAATGTTAGAGCAAAAATACCGCAAGCTTGCCCAGCAAGCTGTGGCACCCGATTCTAAACAATGCGTAAGGTAGACAGGGAAACGCACAGGTCCCGGCCACTGCCTGAGGTACAAAATGAGCCCTGATCTGGTTTGAATTTTCAGAGCCAGGATGTGACAGCCTGTGGCTGCAGAATTCAAAGCTAGTCTCACACTTGATGCCCAGGCGGCCTGCTCTCTCCCCCTCCTCCAAATCAAAATGCAGCAAACCCAACCATGGCTATCACACTGCTGAAATACTGAAAGAAGGTGTGGGATGGACCCCGGGCCGTGAAACAACGAAGGCTGGGGCTCCTTTCTCACAAAGCAGCTGTCAGCGGGGTGGACTGGGTGATACAAACACAGACTCATGTGCAGCACAGCTGTACTGAGGTTTCAGTGAAGAGCAAACCAAACCAAACTCCTTGCCTTCTCTTAACAGGAACAGTCGGCGGGTAGGGATCCACAATGCGGAAGTCACAGTGGCTCCGCAAAGGCTGTGGCTTCAAGCTGGTGCTCACACCCCACTCCCTCCAGCTGTGACTGGGCAGTTACACAGGGCGCGTATGTAACTGATTCCAGAACTGTCTGTTTACGACCCCGGGGTCTACTTGTCAAGAGCAGAAAGATATCAAGGTATGTGCCTCATCTCTTCCGAAAAAGAAGTTTTAGCTCAGAGTTAGGCTTCCGAAAACTAACCAGACAGTGCAAACTGTTTAGGCCAGCAGTCATCAAAATGTGCATCATGGTGACAGGAATTTTTTTTCCACTGAGGATTTAACCCAGGGGCTCTCCACCTGTATCTATGTTTCCAGCCCTTTCTATTTTTTATTTTCAACCAGGGTCTTGCTAAGTTGCTCAGGCTGGCCCCCACCTTAGTAGCTGGGATTACAGGTATGCGCCCCTGTTCCCGGCAGGTTTGTTTTCTGTTATTTATTTATGTTTGGGTTGGCAAGATCCTTTCATAGGTAGCACAGCGTACTGGTTAAATGAGGGTTCCAGAGTCAGACTGCCCTAATTCAGATCCTGTCATTACTCTTGCTTCTGTTGTGTCCCACAGGCTATCAAAGGCAGTGAGTTTTGAATTCTAATCTGGAAATTTTCTTTCAGACCTTCTCAGATCTGCTACGTTGCTTCTGAAATGTGGGATCTGAACAGTCTGTGTGCATCTGTTTCTGCTGCTTGTTGTGCCTGGCTTTTCTTAGGCAGCCTTGTTTTTGTGTCTGATTTTCTTTGACTGCTTGCAAGTTCTTCCTCTTGAATAGTATTTGAGAGAGGTTCTCTGAGACCTTCAGTGGACATGCCGCCTTCAGCCAGTTCCCGGCATCCAACTTCTTTCCCAACTCAGCTCACACGGGCGTCTATGCAGGCCACAAATGAGTGGCGGAGGTCGTCGTCTCTGGTCACAGCCTTTCCCCAGCCTGCTTCTCTGCTGAGGTCGGAGAAGCCTCTTTGGCTCCCAGGGAGCAGGAGGAGGAGCAGCTTTAGATTCTTTTGCCCCTACACTAAGGCCACACTCCTCGGGCTTCCAGCACACAACAGGGAAGATTTCTGTTGAGAGCTTCTGCCTGGGGTGGGCCCTGGACTCTGCTGCGTCTTTGGCCTGAGTATGGTATCCAAAGATGCACTCTGGTGCTCTGACATTCTGCTTTCCTCTCTATTGTAGGATTTCACTCAAAAATTGTCATGGGCTAGGTGTGATGACACTTGCCTGTAATCCTAGCTACTTAGGAGGCTGAGGCAGGAGAATTTAAGTATAAGGCCTGCCTGGGTAATTTAGCAAAACCCTGTCTCAAAATAAAATAAAAAAGGCTGAGGAGAGCGCTCAGTGGTAGAAACCTTGCCTGGCACGGGCAAGGCTCTGAGCTCAATTCCCTAATAAGCATGAATGAATGAATGAATGAATAAATAAATAAATAGGAGAAAATTCCCTGGAAATGCCCCTTTATCTTTTTAGCTCTCCAGTGCATTTGAGATGGTTAAAACTTTTTAAACTAGCATTATTTTCAACCAAAGAGCTGATTCCAATAATCTAACCTGCTATTCAAAGAAACTAGGGGCTGGTGTCCTAGTTAAAATCTTGTCTCTTATTAGGTGCCAACTCCAAGAACCTGGGCTAAAGTTATTTCACCTTTGGTTTCCTTATCTGTAGAATGGAGATAATGATAATTTATGGGTTGTGCGAAGATTAGGGGAAGGTGTGTAGGTTTTTCCACTCTCTCTGTGCCATGTGGGAGTGTAAACCCTGGCCTCTGTCACTTCTACTACACAGTATGAGTGTGACCAGCTGAGCTACAGTGTATGCTCTACATAGGTTTTATTTATTTAATTAATTAATTTTTTGGACACAGGGTCTTGCTATGTAGTTCAGGTTGGCCTTGAACTCACTATGTAGCCCAGGATGGACTTGAACTTGCAGTGATCCTCCTGCCTCAGCCTCCTGAGTGCTAGGATTACAGGCGTGTGCCACTATGCCCAGCCTATACAGATTTTATTCCAGGTAGACATTTCCAAGGACTGGAATGACTTGAGTAAAAAACCAAAATACAAAAACATTCAGAAGATAAGAATAGCCATTTCGATTGAATTTCTGATCCCTAAGGATATTTGAGCAACATTTTAAAAATTAATTTCAAAACTTCAGTGAGTCATAAAAATTTCAAATTTTCATATTTGATTCTAAAACTACAATGCAAAAACAAGGACTGAACAGTTTGTTAAAGTTTTAGGGACTTTCACATTAAGAATAGAGTAAAAATTTTTTTTAAACTCCTGATTATTTAATTAGTACCCGTTTGCAGTGCTTGCAGCTTGCAATCACCTGGGGGTGTGGTTACCTGTGTATGTGCTGCAGCTTGTTTCTTTTGTTTTTAATCCACTTCCCCTCCCCTCCCCCTCCCTCCTGTTCCAATTCCCCTTCCCCATTTTTCATTCTTGTTGGTATTACTGATCTTAGTTCATGTTGGGGCATATAATGTTTGTAATTGGGGTTATTAGGCTCCTGTACACGCCACATCTTTATTCTACTTATTTCCCCTCCTCTTCTCCTTACCCCTCGCATTTCTCCCCTTGGACCACCACCCTATTGCAAAAGATTCATCTCCTTGTTCCCTTCTCAATTTTTTGGTAGTTTTTAAAAGATATGCCTGTGTTTTGTTAATTTTTTTTTTTTGTATTATGTATTTTTTTAGACAGGGTCTCGCTAAGCAGTTCAGGCTGGCCTTGAGCTCACTTTGTAGCCCAGGCTGGCCTCAAAATTACAATGATCCTCCTGCCTCAGCCTTCCCAGTGCTGGGATTACAGGCGTGCGCCACCACACCTGGCTGCTTTGTTATTTTATTGGAACTCAAGACCTCATGTTTGCCAGGCAGGCACTGTGCCACTGAGCTAAATCCTTATCCCTATTGGTACATTTTGTTTGTTTGTTTGTTTTCTTTTTTGGTGCCAGGAATTGAACTCAGGACCTTGTGCTTGCCAGGCAGGCTTAGGCCGCTGAGCTATATCCCGGGCCCCCTATTGGTACATTTTAAATGCACATAACGGTCACATTTATCGGGGACTTGGCCAAGATCCCCAACTGCCTTTATGAGGGTTATGGCAAAAGGATGAAATAAGAAACAGACACAAATTTAGTAATGCACGGAGGGGGTCTGGGAGGTGAGTGTCTCAGGACAGGCAGAGACAAAGACACTCCAGGCAGCCACTATTAACTCGGTGTGCACAACCGCAGGCAGGGCTAGCCGATGGGCCGATAATCTCAGGATGACTCAAAAGGGCAGAGAGATCTTATGCTAAGAGGGATCTTGCCCTGGAGTGTTTTTAATCTTAGTGGTTTTAGTTTAGTCTTACTGGGTGGGAGAGGATGGCCCATCCCTAAAGAGCTAATGGGAAATCTCAAGAGGGTGATACCAATCATCCCAAGCCTCCACTGACCCCTTAGGGAAGTATGCAAAATCAGCCACTCTGAATGTGTGGGCCCCAACCCGCACTCACCACAGGGAATCTGAACCTGTGCAAATCTTGATTCTTCTTTTTTTTCCCCCTTCCTCTCCTTATTTACAAAAGCTTTGTTTCCATTTTTTCCTTTCTATTCTTTTTTCTTTTTCCTTCCTTCTTTCCCCTCTCCTCCCAAGACTAGGCAAAATTTTTAACAATTAAAACTTTCGAGAAATGGTTCATTTAAAATAAACACCAGCCTCTGGACTCTTTACAATCCTCTGGACAAAATTCTTGTGAAAAGCAGTCGCAAGTCTTCCATATTCTGGATGAAGGTGTCTATTAGACATAATTACTTGTCCCTAAAAAGCACATGTCCTTGTACAGGATGTTTTGCTTTCTAGGTCTCTGTCTCTGATTGGCCCATGATAGGGTTGGATTATGGCTTTCCCAATCTCTTACAAACCGTATTGCTTAATGAGCGCAGAAGGGTTTTCCCCCACTAAGATGACTTAGGGTGTTATAAACGTTTCCCTGTATTTTTTTTTTTTTGGTCTTTTTGAGACAGAGTCTCGCTATGCAGTTCAGGCTGGCCTTGAGCTCACTTTGTCGCCCAGGCTGGCCTCAAACTCACAATGATCCTCCTGCCTCAGCCTCCTGAGTGCTGGGATTACAGGCGTGCACCACCACGCCCGGAATTTCCGTCTTTTTTTAATTGTCATTTTCCCTGCACCTTTCATTTGAAGTTACAGGAAAATAAGGTAACAGTTTACACATGCAGGGTTCTTCTTGATTTATTTTCTTTTCAATACTTAAGCAGTTTCACCAGCTATATTTAGTAATTTGGGGTCTTGCACAATGATGCATAATTAAGAAGCTTAATAAAAAAGGTTAAATTCTCTGCTTATAATTAGTGAACATGACACTTTTGGAAGAGAGCTGTCATGAACTAATTCCCTGGGTCCTGGTGGAGGGACAGGGCTGAGAGTGAGCAGAATCAACCCTGGCCCTATGAAGCTCCTAACCAGCACAGGAAGCGCCACAGAAATGACCGGGACACAGGGAAAAGCCCAGCCGTGAAGAGCTCGGTCCCCAAGGTGGATCGCGTTGGTCTGAATTCCCACCCTGCCACTTACTCGCTGAGTCAACTGAAGCCAGTCACGTAACTTCTCTTACCTCATTTTCTTCATCTGTAAAATGAGAAGATAATACCACCTACTTCATGGCGTTGTTGTGATGATTTCACGTTAATACACGGAAGAGCTTAGAAGAATGATTGGCACATGGTGCTAATTAAGTGCGAGCTGTTATTATTACTGATGTTATTATCACCGCACAGAAGTACAGATAAATAAAAGCGAGCGAAGTGGATGTAAAATAAGGGTATCACTTGCTTCTGTCAGGAATGGCCTCTAATTATACCTCCCTCATCCCCCACCCCCGCCAGGCTGCCTTCCGCTTCTGAGTGTCCGTCCTTCCTCAGTGAGCACTCTTTTTTGCTAAGTGCCCTCTTTCTCTCCTGTTTGTGATAATCCAATCAAAGCTGCACATCGCACGCCTCCTTGTTTTCTCAATGTATTTATTTCTTATTTCCTCGCCTAAAGATGCTGTGCATAGCACTGCTGCCGAACAGCCACCGGTTCCCATCTGGGCCTGCACTTCCACCGCCCCTGACAAACCGCTGCAAGGTGCCCAGTGGTGCTGGCCGAGGACTGCGAAGTACTGGTTCAGACACAGCTCCGACTCGCACAGGCCAAGGGCTGGCAAAGCGTTTTCTTCAGAGGGCCAGGGAGGAAATATTTTTCACTTTGTGGGCCATATGTTTTGTTTTGTTTTGTTTTTTTCCGGTACCGGGAACCGAACTCAAGACCTTGTGCTTGCCAGGCAGGCGCTGTGCCGCTGAGCTAAATCCCCAGCCCCTGTGGGCCGTATGTTCTCTGCTGCAGCTGTTACAACTACTCAACTCTGCCGCTACGGCCATACCCAATACATAAACACATGGCTATGGCTGTGTTCCGATAAAACTTTACTTACAAAAACAGGCCTGAGCGATGTGGTTTGCTGACACCTGGCATACAGCCTCTTGGGGATGTCAAAATTATAAACCAGACCAGCTAAAATGAAATGCTACCATGGCTTAAAAAAAAAAGCATAAACAATCCCCCCCCACGCCCCAGCCCTTCTCCCTCAAGAGGCTGGCCACAGGCAGAAGGCAGAAATTAACACCCATACTATAGCGACACAGGCTTATTTCCATGGTCCCCAGCCCCCAAGCCCTGAGCTCACAAACCTCCGTGCATACTCTGCTACTCAATTAAGGGAAGCTCTTGCTTTCACTCTCAGGTCATCAGTATTTTCTTGCTAGGTGTCTTAGGCTTTTTACAGCCTGAACTACACAGCTGATGAGTAGGATTCACTCACCAAGAAGCAAAGCAATTTTAGGTTTGCTGATCGGAGCTAACGTTTCATAATTCTAATCCTTACACTTTCAATTAACAGACGGATGCATCACATTCATCCATAAACAAAAAGGAAAAAAGTAATTTCTTTAATGTACACCTGGGAAAGACAACTGTAATCTGGATTTGTACATTAGGTGTAATGCAATTTAATTATTAGAGCAATTTAAAGCTACTACGCACATGATGGGCAGTTGAGAAGTTGTTTTTGTTTTTTTTAAATCGCAGTGTTCCCTATTCTTTCAAAGACATACTCTAGCATTCAGGGGGGCTTTGTTAACGGTAAAGTGGCTCACTAATCTCATCCAATCTGGTAGAGCTAGACAGGAGATCAGGTTTTATAAAAACAGAGTATGATGACGTCAGAGGATAATCTACCTCCCCCCTCACACTATTTAAAAGACTGAAAAAGTATGAATTTTCCTTAAAAAAAGGCAAAACAAAAAATAACTATTTTGATATCTGAATGAAAACGAAATGTTTTGTTTAGAGAATAAGGTTCAGCATTCCATCCATATTAAAATCTTTTAATCAAGATACTATATGAGGCGGGTGTGGTGGTGCATGTCTGTAATCGCAGCACTCGGGAGGCTGAGGCAGGAGGATCGCCATGAGTTTGAGGCCAGCCTGCGCTATGTACTGAGTTCAAAGCTAGCTTTAACTACATAGTGAGACCCTGTCTCTAAAAAAACAAAAACAAACAAACAAAAAAGATACTACACAAACAAAGAAGGCTGAGGACAAGATCCGTGATTCTATACTAAACTCATTTAACTCTGTGATCTATACACAAGGACAAGCAGAACTGAAAGGGAGTATTATACCCACATAACTGTGGAGCCCTTATCATAAAAATTAATTCTAAAATGTTAAAGTGAAAATTTTATTCCAGAACTGACAGTAGATAAGCTCCTTGCTTGGCTTTTCCTTTTCCATTCTTGAAGTGATTACGGAAACTAATAAACTAAAGCATGTTCCTGGACACAAATAACTTCCTTTACTCGAAACGTAAGAAAAAGAGGTCCATGCCAAATCTATACTGGTCTTTGAATTCATTCTGTGCACTTACTTTTTATTTTTAGCAAACTTACTTTGGTGAAACTAAATAAATTGTAATATATATGAATCCAACAACTACACAAAATATAGATGTGCAATTTCTAAGGAGAACTGCTTGCTAAACCCTTATGTTCGGAGATCCATAAATAAAATTTGGCCACATCAGTAATTTAATTCCGATCTGGTGACATAGCATGTTTGTATTCCTCGAAATAAATAAGCAATCTTATTGACTGGCATCTTGGTACACTTTAGGGTTAATCAAATAAGCAGTGTGGAAAGGCAGCCAATATGCTAGAAGGTACAATTTTTCTGTCGGGTTAAACTTCAAAATGCAGCAATTTCACACTTGAACTGACCAGTTAAGTCAACAAAGTCAGATAAGTTGATCGCGCCTGCATAAACCCTCCTGTCTTTTTGAAAGATTTAAAAATCGGATCATGACTGGATTGACTTTGTAATTTACGATCTGCTAGGCTAAGGCTGTGGAATTAATTCAAGAATTCTACATTACCAAGTACATAAAGATAAAGATGTTGGTTTTAAATGTTATTTTTGCATAAGTTTACTTACCGCCATATAAGCATTTGTTCCAACATACGTCTTGGCTATAGAATTCACCAGCTATGAGACAAAACAGTCTGTTAGAACAATATAAAGATAATGTGGAAATAAAATGGGCAATTATTCCTCATTTAACCTACAATCATCAATCCTATCAATCAACTAAAAATTATGGAAAAGGGAACAAATTTATCTACAAAGGCATTAAAAATGATTAAATCTCTCTTTTCTTTTGAATGTGATTTCCAATTTAAACAAGCGCAGCATTACGGTTTATAGCAGATAACCTTAAACAATTCACTTAAGCGGATGCTTATTGCTTTAGTACCCCAAACCCGCCTGATATAAAACATCCATTTGAAGTAGAATTTGAACACACTCGCTTTCAGTCAGATGGCTCAAGATGTGACCAGAGCCCCGCGCATCACCAGGATGAAATGAACACTAAATACGCTGGAGGGATAACAGACTTTGACAACTCATAATATGATGCTGACCTTCGCTTTGGTCTTCGTGTTTGGCTGGGAGTAAAGGTGGCTACAATTCAAATCAACATCACAGCACGCTCACGGGTCACTATCACCGGGGTTCTCAGGGGAGGCCCAAAATGGAAATTAATTAAAATTTGTGCTGCACATTGTAATGGCCCTCCACCATTGTTGCTCCCAATATTAATTTTTATTGTGGGCCAGTTGGGCTCCCCAGGCACAGCTCCCACTCTGCCCTCCCTTTTGTCTGGCCAGAAAGCTTTCATATCAAAGCTGCATATCAATGAAGTTTGCTATTCGTAAGTAGTAATTACAATATCAGCAGTTTTTACTGTCATTAAACAATGAACAATCATATTCTGATGAAGGAAACTCGCTCGGAGATTAAAAATGAATAACGCGCTCCCAGCCGAGGACAAGATGCAGAGTTTCTGTTTGTCTGGCAGCGCGGCGATTTTTCAATCTAGAGAGGGGGCTGCAAATAAAAGTGGATGCTGCTGAGGGGACAGCACGCCGGAAGGAGAGCAGACCCACCTGAGTGCTTACTCCAAAATCACACAGCTTGACTTGTCCTCTCGTGTTTACGAGCATATTGGAAGGCTTCACGTCTAAAAAGGAACCAGACAAGCCCATGTCACCCATCCCGTATCGATAGTGCTTGTTTTGAAAAACACACATGCACAACATACCATATTGGAATCGTAAATTTCCAGAGAGGCAAGGGTTTATTTCAAGTGAAAGACAAATCAAAGCTTAGCTTCCAAGGCCAGTAAATACACCCATCATCCTCACTATAGCATTTCAGGAAAAGCAGGAAGGTCAGAAAGTATAATCTTACAAAGAATTTGCACAAAAAGGGTTAGCTTTACCTTACATATATATAACCAACAAGCTACCTACCCTATCTATGAGGCACTAAGTTCAAAAAGAAGACAAGGGAAAAACCACTCACATGGTGTGGGTAACAGGTCATATCTGAGTGAAACAACGAGAAAATGAACACACTATTGCCATTTCCCATGTTTTACGTGACAAACGCTATTTCAGATAACACTCAGAAACTGACCTAAAAGATGTCTGCGGGTGCGTATGCGCGCATGTACCAGTCTTTGTTTCAGTGATCCTTCTCCTCCCTTACATCATTTCTGACTGAGGTTACAGTTGACAAAAGAACTGACATAGCTTTTGCCAAAGCAGTCAGTCGGTAAATAATGACACAAAGGGCTTCTGTCAAACATCCTCAGTGACAACAATGAGCCTTTTCTGGAATTCAGGGAGGCCACAAAAACCATCCAAGCAAGACAGGAGCACACGACTTTTTAGATGGTAGACAGCAGCACCTGCTTCAGCGCTTCATCCTCAATGGCAAAAATGGTCTAGGACAGACAACCGGCTATATTTAATACAGCATCTAAACTTAACTATTCCAGACAGAAGACAAGAGACTCATAATTGTTTATGAAAAAAAAAAAAAATTTTTTTTTTTGAGACAGGGTCTTGCTCTGCAGTTCAGGCTGGCCTTGAGCTCACTCTGCAGCCCAGGCTGGTCTTGAACTCACAATGATCCTCCTGCCTCAGCCTCCCGAGTGCTAGGATTACAGGCATGCACCACCACGCTCGGCTTGGAATATTTTTAGAATAATCTGTAAATAAGATAGTCTCCCAGTCTTCTGCCTCGCAAACAGGTACCCTAACAAACCACTCTGCCAAGGGTAGGCATTTCATTTAGATTTCAAGTTGAAACTCGGTAACTGACAGATATGAAGCCCTGCTTACTGTGTGACAGGCAATGGGCCGACTATTTTCTCAAACACCAGCTCATTTAGCGTTGGCTAACTGACATTAGGATGTGAAGTCCAAGAAGGCAGCCAGCGGCTTTGCCTCTTTTATTGTCTACTGTTACCCTCGCCGCTTAAAAGAGCATCAGGCTCATAGTAAGTGCTTAATAAATACTTGTTGAATGAGTGAGCGACTAAATGAATGGGAAGTGTGAGCATGTGGTGTTATTTTATGCTGATGACCATGCTTCAGGGATGAGGGCTTAACTGTGGACCGCAGCATGCCCTTCAGGTAACACACACTATAACCCTGACAGTGGCTCTCTCTTTAAATACAAGTCATACGCACAGGGACGCACGAACTCTTACCAACTGCTCTCTCGACCTCCAGCTTTTCTTGATTTCAACAGAACTCTTACGGCACCATTACCTTAAACCTTCACTATAACGCTTTCACCACGTCACTTCTCTCCTTGAGGAAATGAAACATTTCTTGGCGTGTTCTCTACCCACTTCTTATCTTACATTCGACATAGCCTGGCCTTATTTTCCAGATCTAATTGTCATCATAGGCCCTCAACTTTGAGTATTTTTCTTGTGGACAATTTGTTCTCTTAGATATTAACACCTTAAACCACGCTTAAGCTACCACAATCAGACAGAGGTAGTTCATGAACACACACTCGGACCTCCTACAATAGCTACCTGCAAACCATGAGGTATGCCAATACAGCAAAATGTACCTTCAGTGAGACACACATTAGACAGAAGGGGGATTGAGAGAGAGAAAAAGAATAAAAAGCAAAATCGCTAGACTGTATTCTCAACGGCATGGTGCATTTAAGAACCTGACTGCATTTCCAGCTTTCCGCAGTACCTTTGTAACGGCAGCCGACTGCGTGCCTTGTGCACATTTAGCCTAGTTTGCAAGGACACTGTATGCCTGCAAGTACTCGGCATCCAGTGACCCTCAGATCAACCCCTGCACCCCAACTACTGCTTTCATCACTGTCAGGAAGCAAAACCCCAACGTTCCTGCCGCCCTTGCCTCTCCCTCCCAGCCGCAGATTTAGAAACCCCTCTGTATTTTCCAGCGACCTGAACCTTGCCCATGCTTCTACTCACACACCTGCCTCCCCACTGCCCCCACTTCTCAGACATCAAAGTCACGGCGTCCTGTGAATTGCTGTGGCACTGCTGTCCGTGCTATTTATCTGTGCATGACACTTCACTAGATATTTGCTGGCAGAGGTACCATCACTCCGGGGAAACCAGTTCAGAGGGAAGGAACGTGCACCAACCATCTTTGTAAGAATCCCTTCTGAGTACAGTATCTTGCTCATTGGTTGTTTCTTTTAAAGAGTATTAAACTTGCTAATTTCAATACGCCCTTCACAGTAATATCTTGAGGCATAATTGAACATAACAAACTAAGCCAAGGGATTCACCCTAGAGGACAGAAGATCTGGACTTGAGTCTTTGATCCTGACCCAAACTTGATGAGGAATTTTGGACTCAACGTGTGACGTTTCAGCTTCTACCTCCGCAGGGAGGTAACAGGTACTGTGTCTGTCTTAAGGAGCGGTGAGGATCACATGAGCCAGCGAATGTAAAATAGCTTTGTAAACTGTCAAACGCTCCATAAACGTAAGGTATTATGATGAATTGGCAATCAGCCATGCTACAAAAAGTGGTATATCTCATTATATTTAGGAAATAATTTCTATTGCTACTGCAGCCATTTAAACTGAACCTGAGTGAACTATCAGCTGAAAAAAAATAATTTCCCAAGCCCACTAAACAGAACTGTAAAACCAATTTAATACGCATGAGGGAACCTGTATGCCAGATCATGACTCGCTCCTCCACCGGGCTCCCTATTCTCACGCTTGCTCTGCTGTAGTCTGCGTTCCACGCGGCAGGGAAGGTGAACCTTTAAACTAAGTCAGGCTCCGTCTCTTCTCTCCAAACACCCTCGGAGCGTCCCAAGAAACTCGAGCTGTGGCCCCACCCTGTACAGTGGTCTCGGTGGCCCTGCGAGAGCTGGCCCTGCCTCTACACCCTCAGCCTTACATCCCCTCCCTGCCCACCCCCGCATCTCGCAGGCCTCCTTGCCCAGCAAGCTCCTGGCGCATCCCCGGGCGTCCGCTCCAACACACACCATGCGTGCTCTGTCACTTCCTTTAGACTTCCGCTCATGTTACCTTTCTAAGGGAGCCCTCCCAAGCAGCCAGGGCGAGACGGCAACATCAAACCGTTCCCTGGCTCGTTGCTCTTCCTAACATTTAGCATCACGGACACCCAGCTATCTCTCCATGTGGGTCTATTAATTCTGGTCCTCGCCTCTTGAAGGGAGGCGCCATAATGCACTTGACCTGTGTGCTTGTTATTGTATCTAGATGGTGTCTGGTACATGCAGGAAATGGTAGCTGTGGAACGAATAAATGCTAATGGATACTAAGAGATGGTCTAAGATGCTTACCCAGAATAAGTACGAGTTTGGTCTAAGAAGCAACTGTGTCTTTGCCAATGAATGGAATACGCTTCAAGATGAACACATCTCTAAAGGCTGTCCTTCACTCTGAGAATACGTATACACTCAACAGATATGAATGACGCTTTACCACACACCAGATGTGGTAGTGGCTGCCGTGGGAAAAGCGTGAGGAAGACCCCGTCTCCGGCCTCCAGGAACATGCAGTGAAGGAGCTGATGGTGAACTGGGGGTGGTGGGGCATGCCTGTACTCCTAGGGCTCTTGGAGGCAGAGGCAGGAGTGTGCACTTAGACTCTGTCTCAAAATAAAAACAGGAGGCTTGGGGATATAACTCAGTGTGAAGGGCTGGGGTTCAATCCCTACTAACACACATCCTGGGGGAAAAAAAGATGCACTCTTTGAGTAAAATACTGCTCACGAGATTGCAGGATAACCATGTGCTTAAATATTCTCTCAATGGATTCGAGATTTGACCCAGCTAGTCCCCTTTTGGGTATTTTCCAAGAAGAATTAAAAACATCATACCACAGCAATATATGTGCACCATGTTTATAGCAGCACCCTTTGTAATAGCTAGATCTTGGAAACAGCCCAAATGATCATCACATGAGAAATGGATAAAAAAGATGTAGTCTTTTTATACAATGGAATACTACTCAGCCATAAAGAAGAATAAACTGGAGACTTTTATAGGTAAATCGATGCAAGTGGAGACCATATTCATAAGTGAAATACACCAGACGCACATGTATAAACATCACATTGTTTCCCTAGTGTGAGAAGCTGAAAGAGTAAATAAGATCCAAAATGTACAAATAGATATGGTAAAATGGGAAGAAACTTCAAAAGGAAAGAGAAACTGGGCTGGGGGAATGGAGAAAAGAAGGAAGGGAAAAGCAAAAAAAAAAAAATATATATATATATATATATGTATGTAATAGTTATAGTACTATTTCTCATAGTTCATTGAAGAGAAAGGTTTGTGCTAATATTTTTTGACAATTAAATGCTGATATCTTGTACTCTAAGTAACTAAAGATAACAGTACACAATGTATTAATCATTGTTACCCTATTCTCGTTTTGAAAATTTTTCCCTCTGCAAATTAAAAAAACATTAAATATTCTCTCAATGTTACTTTCCTTCTGAACAACCGGCATGCTTCTTATAATGTGGACAGTGATAGTTATACAACATTTAGTGAGCTCCCAAGGCTGATGGTGCAATTTAAACAAACTTTTCTGGCCGGTACTCTCAGGACTCTGAGAGGCTTGTGACTGCAAGTTCACAACCCTGCTAGTGTAGGTTAGTGACTTGGTGAAACCATCTCAAAATAAGAGTAAAATGTTATGTGTGTAGCTCAGTGTGAAGGTCCTGGGTTCAATGCTCAGCACGACAAAACCAAACCAAACCACAGCACAACTGGATACTACCCTAAAGCTACTAAGTCAGAAACCAATCTAATACAGCCTGCTCTTCAGGCCAGCACTTAGACAAGACCTACATAATTCATTGTATCTTCCTCTCATTTAACTTTTAAGACTTTCAGGGTATCTCAAGAGAAACTTCCCTTTACACTTCATTTTTTTGTTTGTTTGTTTGTTTGTTTTTCTTCGGTACCAGGAATCGAACTCACGACCTTGCGCTAGCCAGGCAGGCGCTTTGCTGCTGAGGTAAATCCCCAGCCCCTACATTTCACTTTTTAAAATCAATTTTACTTATTAGAATGATGTTGTGGCAGCTGTTTTGAGTATGCATCCCACTGAGCTGTATCCCTGGCCCCTAAATAATTACATGTTTAAAGAACTTTAAAATGAGGAAAAGTCCTATTTACCCACATGCTGACCATGTTGTTTGTTGTTATTTTATTCCTTTTTGCAGCTTAACCACCCATCTGGTATCACCTGGCTTTCACTTAAATATCTTCCTTTAACATTTTTTATAGTTCTGGTCTTATTTGACAATGAATTCTCTCAGCTTTGTTTGCCAGGAAAAATCTTTATTTAGTTGTATTTTCAGAAAATATATTCAGTGAATACAGAATTCTGGATCAGCAGTTTTCCTTTCAGCATTTAAAAAATGTCTTCCTGCTATCTTCTGGTTTGCATAGCTTCTGACAAGTAGTCTGCTGTTATTCTTCATTTTACGTCTCTGTAATGTGTTCTGTTTTATCTAAATGTTTTAAATGGGCTCTTTCTTTCTTTCTTTCTTTCTTTCTTTCTTTCTTTCTTTCTTTCTCTCTCTCTCTTCCTTTCTTTCTCTCTCTCTTTCTTCCTTTCTTTCTCTCTTTCTTTCTTCATTTCTTTCTCTCTCTCTTTCTTCCTCTCTCTCTCTCTTTTTCTTTCGAGACAGGGTCTCACTAGGCAGGTCAGGCTGGCCTTGAACTCATTATGTAGCCCAAGACGGACTCGAACTCATGGTGATACTCCTGTCTCCAGCCACCCAAGTACTGGGATTATAGGCATGCATCATAAATAGTTTCCTTTTAGTCACTTGCTTTCAAAATTTTGATTGTAAGGTGCTCTGTTGTGGTTTTGTGTTTGCTAGTCAGGGTTTGTTTAGCTACTCAGATCTATAGGTTTATGGGTTTTACCAAATTTACAATAATTTAGGCCATTATGTCTTCGTATTTTCATCCCCTTTTCTCTCCCTCTCTTCTGAAACTCCAACTACACATATATCCTGGACTTCCAGATATTGTCTGAAAGGCTATGTTTGTTTGTTTTTGTTTTTGATTTTTTTCTGGGACCGGAAATCCAACTCATGACCTTGTGCTTGCCAGGCAGGTGCCGTGCCACTGAGCTAAATCTCCAGCCTGTTTTTTAAAATCTCTTTTCTCTGGAAGCGGAATAGAGTTGTTTTGTAGTAATTCTGGATGAGACCTTGATTTCTAACTTCAAGATGACTAATATTTACTCTGTAATGTCTAATCTACTATTAATTCTATCAAGTGAAATTTTTATTCCAGCTCTTTTATCTTTCATCTCTAGATGTTTTTGTCTTCATTATGTATTTGCCTCCTCACTTACGCTCATGTTTTCTTTGAAATCCGGGAGTATATTTACAATTTTTGTAACTGTTCTACTCCTTGTTTGTTAAGTCTACTACCTCTGGTATTTGTGTGTATGGGAGGAATGTCTGTTTCTACTGTATGTATTTTCTCTGGTTATAGCTTTTCATCCATCTGCTGGCGAAACAGTCTTAGCTTGTCTATTCATTTTTATATTTACAGACAGTGGGTACTGAATCATACACTACTCTCAGCTGTAATCCTTTGAAAAGAATCTTATAGATTCTGCTGTAACTCATTAAAAAGTGTTAGATTTGATACTGGCAACATGGTTAAGTAACAAACAGATAGCTGACACACTTTAAGTCTTATTTTACTTATGGAAAATATAGAATAATCCCTATTCTAGGGCTAGTTTAGCCCCACTACATTTTTTTTTTTTTTTGTCTTTTTGAGACAGGGTCTTGTTATGCGGTTCAGGCTGGCCGTGAGCTCACTTTGTAGCCCAGGCTGGTCTTGAACTCGAAACGATCCTCCTGCCTCAGCCTCCTGAGTGCTGGGTAGCCCCACTACTAAAGCATAATTCTTCTCAAGTCTTTCTTGACTGTCCCAATGTAATGAGGTCTCTCCGCACTGGCTGGTTGGAATTAAAAAGATTCCCAACCTTACATAAGCTTTGGAAATTGTTTGGCTTACAGTTCCCCAGAAACTTTCTTTCCCAGGTAGTAGTTTGTTGTCTAATATTGTACGATTTCAACCTATTAAAGCAGAGTTCTTGACAGAGATGCTTCCTCTCTAGGACTCTATCTTGTGAATTTCAGCCAGTTTTGAACTCCAGTCTCTGTCTCTTTCACTCTGTTGGTCCTCTAGGCTCTGTCTGGGTTTATAGGAGAAAAGGCGGGGTGATTACAGGGCTCACCTCACTTGATTCCCTTCTCTCTGGGATCACTGACCCACACGGCTTGTTGTGCAACGTCTAATGACAGCTGTTTTGTATCGTATGTTGTTCGGTTTCCTAGTTGTTTTTGGTAGGCGGCAAGCCTCATAGCACTGATTCCCTCACAGGCAGAAGTGGAAGTATCCTTTCATTTTAAATTTTATTTTTGTCTCTTGTCCCTTGTTCTGACCCTATATCATAAGCTATCTCAAACCCTTTTTTGAAGTAGATAGGAAACAAATTATATTAGGACTTTAGTTAAGCTAAATCTGAATTCATGAGCAGAACTTGAAGCAAAGAGAATCTCTTTAAGTGCAGGACTAAGAACAGCTCTCTTGAGTTAAGTTTGGCTTTATCTTGAGTATACTATTCCACCTTATATAAGAGGTAGGAATAATGCTAGTATATAGCCAACGTGCTAACTACTTTAAATTTTATTTATTTATTTATTTATTTATTTATTTTTTTGTCTTTTTGAGACAGGGTCTCGCTATGCAGTTCAGGCTGGCCTTGAGCTCACTTTGTAGCCCAGGCTGGCCTTGAACTCGCAATGATCCTCCTGCCTCAGCCTCCTGAGTGCTGGGATTACAGGTGTGTGCCACCATGCCCCTCTTAAATTTTCATTTAAAACACGCAAATTCTGCAACACTCAAAAATAGCTCCAGGAATGCTACAATGATTTGATTGTGTGTGTTTGTTTTCCAAAGGCATAGACAACAGCATATCCGATTAGGCAGAGAGATTACTTCTAGGGAGGTAGTTATATCTGTGCTTGTTTTAATGCAATATTAAGTTACAGAAAACAAACAGCAATTGAAGGCTTGCAGCTTTTCCCTCTGTACATTTAGAAACAGCATAGCCTTGTTCCTGTAAGCAAAGCGCAGAAAAGATGAGTCAAAGTGACTGGTTATAAATGGGAATCATAAGGGCAGATGTAAGTCATTTTGGTTTAATCAGGCCATTAATTATTAGTGTTTATCAATTAGTTTTATTGAAGGCAAGGGAGCTTAAATGAATAGTAGGACATTGATTTTAACAGAGACATTTTCTCAAAGAAAATACAAATGAGATATGTAAAAGCCTGGAATTCTAGGTCCTCTTCGTACCACTAAAGCAAAATATGTCACCTCCACTGCCACACACAAGCCTTCAGTGAAAAACGAACTTAACTGTCATCTCTTATAGCAGTAAGTATGAAATGTTATATTTTGTTGTTTCCTAATTTGAAGTTTGGGGTTTTCTTTACTCTTTTTTATTTTAAAGAGAAAAAGATGACAAAATAACAACAAAGACAAAAACAACACAAAAACAATAAAAGCGGTAATTTCAAAACAAGATGATAGGAATTAACAGTGGTTGTCATATTACATATTGTTATCTTCAGTGAAGTTGCTCACATTACCAGGTTTAAGACTATAAGACTGGTCAAACAATTAAAGAGAATAAAAAATAATAAAACAAAACATTAGAAACGATACAGAGCTTCACTAAAGAAGATGGTAGGAATTCAACAACAGTCATTATACTGCATATTGCTGTCTTCAAATGAGTTGTTCAGATTACCAGATACAAGCATGCAAAATTGGCCAAAATTTTTTTTAAAGCATTAACTGTTCCTTTCAATAAACCTATAGACAGCAGCCACGCAACTGAAGTTTGGCTGTCATTCACCTTGGCCATGAGGTCGGCATTTTGGAGAAAGTGAGACTAAAGTACAACGCAAAGTGACCCACTTTTCATATCAGATATTCCTCCTCTTTTATTTTAGAGAGAAATTAGTTATTTTCTGAGAATAGGCCCTTAGAGGGCTCCGAGTAGAGGCTCAGATGCTCTCAGAGGAGGCCAAGTGATACCACAGACTTAACGCAAGACCTTAGAATCAGCCCGGAACATGGACTATGAGGCTGAACAGAACATTTAAACCTCTCAGCACACGAACTGAGCACACACACAACATGCTGGCATGTTCAGCGCTATACACACAATTTCACTTTATAAAGCGTAGTCTTGCTGGCAACCCTCGCAATGCAAGAAGATCAGCTATCACCTGGTCCTGTGTATGGTATCTTGATACCCGGTTATCTCTCGGTATCTCCTCCTATCTGATCTTCCTACACTGACAAAGTGTTGTTCAGAGGGTGGAGACTACACGGTTGGCGCTGCCTGGCACAGAGCTGGTGGTCGGTGAGTCGCTGAATGAAGCAAACCAGTGGAAGGACCGTGCAAGTCTGAGTGCACTGTTACCGGTGTACGCTGCTGTTCTGTAACACCGGTAATGGGCGGGACCCCCACCCTAGGAAATCAGGATGTGGGCCCCCTAATTTACTGGACCATAGTCAAAGGCCCGGGGAGGTTAAACCTTCACTTCTCCAACTCCACCTTAGGTGAGCTTTTTTCAGAATGGTAAGTGCCGCGTAGCCGGGATCACGGAAGACCTAATTATACAACCCATCAGGTGTCCCTTGTCCCACTATTTCCCCACTTCTTCAGGGAGGTTTCACAGTAAGACGGGGCTCTGAATGATGATGTAATGAATCCAAGTTGCAGCGGTGTCAGCTCAAGTAGATAACAGGCGGTTATATGCAGTTCTGTCCTATCGTGTGAAGTGCTGAGCAGACTGCTAGAAAATACCACAGCACAGGAAGAATGTAACATTTACATATAAGGTCTTGCACCATGCAACAGTATAAGAGATAACAGTAGGTGGCTTTCCACAAGTGTGTATTACTAAATAAAAATTAGTCTCAAAGCGCCTTTAAAAATTAAACATAGGGCTGGGGATATAGCTCAGCAGCACAGTGACTGCCTGGCAAGCACAAGGTCCTGAGTTTGATTCCCCGTACCAAAAAACAAAACAACAACAACAAAAATAAGCTGTACATTTAGTATATATGCTGCAAAAATGAGCACAAGCCATATATTTAATAAGCCAAGTATATACTGATAGTCCCAGCTACTTGGGAAGCTGAGGCAGGAGGATCACTTGAGCCCAGGAGTTAAGCCAGCCTGGGTAAGATATTGAGACTCTGTCACAAAAATAAAACAACACAACACCAAGAAACATAAACTTACCATGTAAACTTTGTGGCCACTCTCCTACTCTGTGTTTAAGGAAGTATAAAACACTAGTTAATTACACTGATTACATATTATGCATCAATGATGGTAAAATGGTTACTTCTCAAAACCAGTATGTACTAGGTTGTCTGATGAACTATGATTGCAAATATTTTTAAAAAGATATTAAATCATCCCACTCCTAGGTATCTACTCATGGGAAACAAACAAACAAAAAAACCCATGTAAAGACATGTATGCAAATAGTAGCATTATTCATACCATCCCACTGGGTATAATTCCAAACACCCTACTAGGAAATGGACAGACAAAATGCAATAGATACGTGTTATACAGTACTATTCAGCAATAAAAAGGAGTAGACTGCAGACATCTGCTGTAACATAGGTCCATCTCAAAAACATTGCGCTGAAAGGGGCCAGGCAGCAGACTTTATACTGTATGATTCTCGTTATATAAAATGCTCAGAGGCTGGGCGTGGTGGCACATGCCTATAATCCCAGCATTTGGGAGGCTGAGGCAGGCAGATTGCTTCGAATTCAAGGCCAGCCTGAACTGCACAGCTAAACCCTGTCTCAAAAAGACCAAACACAACACAACACAACAAAACAAAAAACCCACAAAAAAGCTCAGAAATGGCAAATCTATAAAATTAGAAAATAGATTCCTGTTCTCTGGGGCTGAGGATAGGAGCAGGGACTGATTATAAATGGGTATAAGGACTCTTTTTTTAGGGTGACAGAAATACTCCAAAACTAGATTACGGCAATGGCTGTACAATTCTATAAAGTTACTTGAAATCACTGAAGCATACACTTAAAGTGAATGTAAACTAGGTATCAATGAAGCCGTCTAAAAACCAGCTCAAAACACAACTTGACTTACCATTAACATTACTAATGAATTACTAACATACTAATTGATAATCCACAGTTTTGCAGATGCTTTGCAGTCACCATGGTAACCTTCCTGTGACAAAGTCTGAAGCAGCAGTTAGTTGTCATATTACAAACATATGATTATTTCCCCTTATAACTGATGCACACCGGAAGGTCTGAATAACTGATCATAAATCTTTAAAGAAAGACACTGACTTCAAAATGTTGCTTTTGTGGAGTTAAGATCGCTTCCCAAAATGACCAAGGCAATGCCTACAAAATACAAAACGAACTGGTTCAAACATGAAAAATTCAGTCAGCCACCCGTAGCTGCCTCAATAACCTCCAGTAACTGTTCTGACTGATTCTCAGGCTGGACTGACTGCCTTGTTTTTTTTCCTCCACTGAATTGACCAAATTGACTGTGGAAATTGGCATCATGTTGAGACAATTCACGTTGCCACCCAGAACTGCCTCGCGCAGGAAACTGCATCTTTACGCGAGCGGCAGCAATTAGCCATTAAACAACCCCCCCACACAGCACCAAGCTGAAGAGCAAGAGCTTACCGCAGCCTTCGCAGGGGCTCCTCTGCCCTCGCCCAGCCTCCGCCCCCAGCACAATCGGGGGTCAGGGTGGGAGCGGCCCTCAGTCAGTATTTGGCTGGGTGCCGAGGGCCGTTCACAACAGATAAATAAAAGCTCTTTCACAAAACAACAACTGGAGTGACCCTCTGCGCTTGGTATAGGGCCCCACATGGTAATTCTTGGTTAGTTCCGAAGGAAACTGTGACTTATACATACTGTATGATGTTTTTGCCAGAAACGTACAAAAGCTCACCAACTGAGGATTCTCTTTTTGCCTGATCTATTCACATCAGGTGCTGGTCATGTTTGACACTTCTCACATTTGGCCTCCGTTTTATGTTTAAAGTATTTAAGTTGCTCTCTGATTTCAGGCAGAATTCTCACTTTATACCTTGAGAAATAGGCACGGTAAAGTTTTTTTTGTTTTGTTTTGTTTTTGGCACCGGGAATCGAACTCAGGACCTTGTGCTTGCCAGGCAGGCGCTGATGCCACTGAGCTCTATCCCCGGCCCGTGGTACAGTTTTTAAGGAGACCTGAGCTGAGTTTTAAGACATGGCCCATGGCTCTGTTGTGAGATGACCACAGAGGCAGAAATAAACACTGAGCTCTATTCCCGGCCCGTGGTACAGTTTTTTTTGTTTGTTTGTTTTTGTTTTTCTCCGGTACCGGGAACCGAACTCACGACCTTGCGCTTGCCAGGCAGGCGCTTTTGCCGCTGAGCTAAATCCCCAGCCCCCCGTGGTACAGTTTTTAAGGAGACCTGAGCTGAGTTTTAAGACATGGCCCATGGCTCTGTTGTGAGATGACCACAGAGGCAGAAATAATCACGTCTGCAACTTTCCCCCCAATAAAGCAATCACACCGTTCCCTTGAGTGCCAGGAAGTGACTCTCGGTTCTCCGGAGGCTCCATCAGCAGGTCTCCAGTCCTCGTTACTTCTCTGAGCACTGCGCCAGGCAGCTTCGGCAATACCCCTCCATTACGTTCAACCGTCTTATGAAAAGATAACAACCAATATATCTACCTAGTTATTTCTTGGGGACCGTGTCCTAATGAATGAGAACAGCAGGTACCATTGAGCAGAGACTGTGCCGGCGTTCTGCAGCACAGAGGCATCCGTGCACAACAGGAACGCACTTAGCAGAAAACCACAATGCGATACAGAAGTTATTCTAATCACTCCCTCACATAATGAAGGGCAGGCCGTCCAAATATCCTGCAAAAGCCTTACATAAAATTAAGTGGCATAATTAGCCACCCTCAATGGCAGCTACTGCCTACAGTCTCATGATTCAGCTCAGAATGGGAGCGACACATGGCTTTCCTTTCCCGTGGGATAAAAAGGAGGAGACTTGGGGCACTTATCAGGCAGGAACAAGGACAAGAAACCCTGGGCACCCATTTCCCCCTTCCCTCCATTATTATTATTATTATTATTATTATTATTATTATTATTTTGGTCTTTTTGAGACGGTCTCGCCATGCAGTTCAGGCTGACCTTGAGCTCCCTTTGTAACCCAGGCTGGTCTCGAACTCACAACGATCCTCCTGCCTCAGCCTCCCGAGTGCTGGGATTGCAGGCACGCGCCACCTTGCCCGGCCCTTCCTTTCATTATTCCTCAGTATGTAAAAGAGATTTCCTTCTAATGTGGTGACTCTTAGATTCCTATCTGCAGTGTGTATAGACTCAGGTGAGTGTACAGGAAATACAAGCGCTTCTGGGAGTCACAAGAAACCTACATTCTCTCCTTGCTCTGAAACAACCTACTTCCCCAACTCCAAGACACCACTGACTGCAAGGTTCTACTGACCAGACATGCTCTTCACGTCTGTGAAGGGAATTAGGGAATTAGAAGGGAATACATTAATGTATATATACATTGTAAGATCGTGGATTTGACTTGGAGCAGCAAGCCCCAAAGACAGATCCTGGTAAATTGTTTTAAAGGAAAAACAAGAATACTTATTTGACATTTGCTATATGCAAGGACTGGGGTAGGCGCATTATTATCGTGCATTATCTCATTTAATTTTTAATCCTTGAGATAAGTATTATTATTAACCCCATTTTACAAATAAGGAAACTGAAGTTCAAATTAATGCTATTACTCACCTAAAGTTCTGACAGTAACTCATAAGCCTTAGTAAGCTACATTATATTATCTGAACTAACAAGCTGGATTCTTTTCCCAGCTTTGCCACTAACAGTTGGGTGACCGTGTGACGTTCACTAAGAAACGGGTCTAGACATTTACTTCCAATTCTTGCCGCTACTCACAGCTAGTTTCCTAAGAAAAGGAGCTAGAGAAGTTTGAGGAAGCTTCTAATTACCCCTCCTCAACTTCTTGCTTCTTTTCTTTTCTTTTTTTCTTGCTTCTTTTCTTGAGAAACAACTGTTTGAACTACTAATAGTTGCTACATCCTGGATACAACACTACCACTTCAAAGAAGTTAAGAAACTGATGCAAGGTCAGATAGTTGAGATGAAGCAAGGGGTAGAACTGGAACTTAAACCTGGGTCTCATCCTAAAATGAGAACCCTTGTTATGCCACCAACCACTTATTGCCTTTCCTATGACTTAACAAGTGACTTAGCCTCCTTGAACTTTAATTTCCTCATCTAAAAAAATACAAACACAATAATACCTTCCTTACAAGAGTATCATGAAGATGAAATGAAATTACATACACAAAAGATCTAATACAGTGGTACACGGAAGACACCCAATACAAATAATATTAATAACAACTGTTATTAGGATTGTCACACCGAGAAGGAACTCAATCCTATTATTAGGATTATTATGGTCCAGAAAGAATTCAATCCCTCAGCAGCTGAAGACTGTATTTGATTTGCCCAGTACTGGCCACATTCAACCACACCTCTGCAGAAAGAACAGACGTGAAGCGGTCTAACTGCTAACACTCTGCACTGTCTGTTCATTCGCCTTGACAGAATGTGCTACCTGAGGGTAAACCTGTTGCTTTAATGCTAGAATGGGGATCAGAAGATGACCTCTAATTAAGCCACATTACAAACAGTTCTAAGAGAGCAACATCCCTCAAAAATTATGATTCAATGTATTCATCCAACAAATAAGCACTGGCATATATGTAAGTGGTAGCATAAACTTACTGTGGTTTCCTTCCTCTACCAACAAAAAGACCCTACCATCCATCATAAGGGGGTCCTTCTCCCTTCAGTGAGCTCCTGGATTTCAGGTTTGCTTAAGACACAAAGCTATGGCCAGAGCTAGCTGTGAGGCTGGGTGAAACAGACATCCATCCACACACCGAGTGCATCCCGCCGGGTTGCTGGACCGGGGCTCACAACAGTGGGTGATGAACTAGGGGTCAAAACACAATAATCACATAGTCTACTTTCAATTCCGATCTCCACTGAGGCAAAAGGACTTCAGGGGAATGGAGTAGGGGATTAACTACCCTCTCCCATTTGCATTTCTTCCCCTGTGAGACTTGATCTCTTCACTTCTCTTTCCTATAAGGTTTCCACTGATACTCATTTTCAGAAGAGGAGGTGGCCAGCATGGTGATTTCCCTTTGACTCCTTGCTCTGCCAGAGATGTCCTAAAGGGATGATTCTGTTTATGAGCAAATATTATCACAGATGCATGGGAGAGAGAGAAAGATAAAACCCAGAACAATGCTCTCTGAATAAGCAGACCACCTGAACACAACAGGGTCTATCTATAGTACCCATCTTATATAAACATACATCATATATTATGTATAGAGCTGTATATTTCTTTTTTTCATTAAGCTTTTTGAGATAACTACAGCTCTGCACGCAGTTTTAAGAAATAATACAGAGACATACAGCATGTGTAATAATACAATTACTGTAATAATATAGTAACATACAGACCATCCCAGTTTCCCTGATGGTAGCGTCTTATAAAACTTATAGTACACGGGCTGGGGATATAGCTCAGCGGCACAGCGCCTGCCTGGCAAGCGCAAGAGATCCTGAGTTTGATTCCCAATACAAAAACAAACCAAAACAAAACAACGTATAGTACAATACCACAATCAGGGGGTTCAGACTGACAGTGAGACAGGAAACATTTCCATCACTGCCAGCTTCCTCACAGGGCCACTGTATGGCCATCCCCTCTTCCTCGTGGCCCACACACCCTAGCTAGCACCGGCGACCACTGATCTGCCTTCCGCTTCTGTAATTTAATCGTCTCAAGAATGTTACATGAATGGATTATTCAAGATCCAATGTTTGTGACGGGCTACTTGTACTCTGCATAATTCTCTGGAGATTGATCCAGGTGGTGTGGATCAGTAGTTTGCTCCTTTCCATAGCAGAGCAATATTCCAGGGTATGAAGGCACCCTAGCGTGTTTGATCATTCACCTGCTGGAGGACATCTGAGCTGTTTCCAGTTTGGGGCCAATATGAATGAAGCTGCCCTGAACATTTGTGTGGAGGTCTCATGTGAACACAAGTCTTCATTTTTCTGGGATAAATGCCCAGAAGTGCAACTGGGTCACACGAATAGATGCATATTTAGTGTTTTAGGAATCGTGAAGGGTGGGGCTGTATGGTTTCTCATTCTTACCAGCAATGTGTTAGTGATCTAATTTCTCTGCGTCCTTGCTAGGATTTGGTGTTGTCATGATTTTATCATTTTAGCCACTCTGATAGGTGTGCGATAATAACTCACAGTGGCTTCGATTTGCATTGCCCTAAAGGCTAACGACGCCGGACATCTTTTTCATGTGCTTGTTTGCCAGCTGAATCCTTGCCAGTAGAATCTCTCTTCGTGTCTTTTGCCCATTGTCTAATTGGACTGTTGTGGTATTTTTCCTCCTGGCTGGATTCTGAGAGCTCTGCTTACATTCTCTAAGAAGATCCTTCTTAAGTAACAATACACAGGGTTTCTTGTCTTCTGAGAATCATTACTACACATATGGAAATCTCCAATGACCAACATGAGGGTGAGGCTTAGTTCCTAGAGATGTCCATTTGTGTCTCTTTTTGAAGTACCGGGAACCGAACTCAGGACCTCACGCTTGCCAGGCAGGCAGGCGCTGTGCCACTGAGCTAAATCCTCAGCGAGATGTCCATTTGTGAGGCTAGTGTTGGAGAAAACCAGCAACTCAGACTCATTAAACAGTTGGCTTACCTCAGTGAATGGGCTACATAATTTTCCCCCCAAAACGTAAATGTTCATGAGTTCTGATCAACTGTCACATTGATGTGATTAATATTCACATTCAAAGGACAGTATCTACAGGACTTCTAAACAGGAGTCAAGGTGTCGTTGTGGCCCTTCCCCCCGATGCCTGCTTAACATAAACATCCCCTTCCTCATCCATCTCACTAAGCAGCCCCAGAGCCCAGGGAAGGAAGCTCCCGTACTCAGCTCTCTCATCATTACCCCCACAACATAAAACCAACTGGGGGTGACTCTGTGAAATTGACTTGGATGGCTCAGACACTAACCAGTCCTTTAAAAACACACTGGTCTCCCAGGAGTCAAAACTATGGCTTAGATTACACCAGAACTATGAGCTACAGTTAAGTGCAAACTGTATAATCTCTGCAAAGGAAGCTGTTATGCACACACGACGCAAACACTGCTACCACAAAGTAGTTAAAATTCATCAGGTTCGTTTCTATTGGAAGTAATGCTACCTGGTAACCTTCTTAAAGGATCATTTCACACATGATTGTTCTCTACTTTTACAAGTCCCACCTTTTGTACATACTCTGATAATCTTAACACTACTACCTTGATGGAAAAAATTTTTTCCTGATGAATATAAGGTTTTACTTTTATTATCTTTTTTCTCACTTGATAAATATAACCATTTTGGAAGACAACAGGAACATTGTTGGTTTTTGTTTGTATTTTCTTCCACGGTGGGGACTGAACGCAGTACACACACATGCTAGGCAAGCGCTATGCCACTGAGCTATGTCCCCAGCTATCACGGTGTCCTTTAAATCTTAAAATTGCCACTAATTTCATTGAAAAGGTAATAGCAAGTATGCGTAATGTCTATCTGCCTATATTCTGAATGATCAGTCTTCAGTTTCCTTCCAAATTCCTCATACAGGACCCCCCTGTACATTTCCTGACAACTTCCTACCAATGTGGAACTACAGTGACTTCAAAACTAAAAAATGTAAAGGGCGCTCTCGCTTTCCATGCGAGCTGTGACTTTACATGTCCTTTTTATAGTTCTTTATGAATGATAGGACTTGATTATCAGTGTCTTTTATACTTTAAAAACCGTCTCCCTCAAAGCTGTCTTTTGATTTGATTCCATTTGTATGGAGAAGAAAACAACCACTGTCATAGCTAAGCCACAATGCTTAAATCACGATTATTTGTTCACACTTGTCTCTGTAGTTCAGTAATATTTCTCATTTTCCAGAATCCCTGGCTTTGAAGGAGCATTTCAAGACTGAGCACACGCATTGAGCACTAGGTGCCTCGGACCGAGTGCCCAAGTTAATAAACACTCATGCTTGTCATCGCCGTCAGCACTTTCATAGCAAAATCCACTGTCAAGATGTCTCATCTTTTCTCTTTCTTTTCTCGAATGTCTCTCTGATTTGCTTTGTGCCCCTTCCCAGCTCGTCCACATGTCACCCCTCCTTCGGTCCTGCGATCATTCAACTCAGCCTGCGGGCTTGTGAAGGAACTCGAGTGACTGCCCAGCTGCCCTGCGTCACACGGCTGCGGAAGCCCAGGTGCGGAGGGGAGGGACGGTCTGCTTCCCCAGGGCCAACTTGCAACGACAGAGCCTTACTTCTTAGAAACTGAGCTTTGTAAGGTCAAGTTGGGTGGTTCTCAGTAATGCCGTGTGTGTGTGTGTGTGTGTGTGTGTGTGTGTGTGTGTGTTAACTCTTAAGAAAACACTGTCCAATTTCCACACGCTCCAAACTGTGCTACTGCCAATGAGACGTCTAAGTTTTTCTACTTGCCCTCTACTTGCCACCACCAAAGTATCCGCCTCCCCCAGCTTTCTATTTCTGACCTTGTGGATGTTCTTTATTTTTGTTTATTTATTTGTGAGATAGGCTCTCACTATGTAGTTCAAGCTCTATGTAGCCCAGGCAGGCCTCTAACTTACAGTGATTCTCCTGCCTCAGCTTCCCAAGTGCATCGGTGGTATGCGCCCCCATGCCCACGTGGATGATCTCTAAATCATAAGGATTATTCTGGTTTGTTTTTAAATTAGTGAGTTGCTAGACCAAAGCTAGGTAGGATTTGTCAGGAGCCATGGAATCAAAGGACAGCCGAGACCCTCTGAAAGAATGGCTTGTGTTCTGGGCAAGGGAAACTTCCTTCTAAAGCAGAGCCGATACACACTGCTAGCATCTCAGAGAAGGCCTTTTTCTTTTCCTCCTGTTTTTAAAGTCTGGTTTCCTAGGCATAATTTATGTGCAATAAAATCCAAATTTTCTAGGTCTTTGTCTCCAGCAAGTGTGTACAGTCATGTAACCACCACCCAAATCAAAACGCAGCGCATTTCTAACACTCCAAAAGGCTTCCTCATGCTACTGCAGCCAATTCCTCCTCTGCCTTTGTCAGCCACTGACATACTTCTGGTCTTACAGCTCTGCCGTTTCCAGAGGTAGGCAGAATCATGCAGTAGTAGGTACCCCTTTGCGTCTGCTTTCTTTAGCGTAGCGTGAGTATCTCATTGTCACTGCGCTGCTGCACACGTACTAGGAGTCCACCCCTTTCACCACTCAGCACTGTTCCACTGTGTGGATGGGCCCTTTCGCTGATCCACTCACCAGCTGAAAGGTGTATGGGCTGTTTGCAATTTGGAGCCACTAGGAATGACGCCACAATAAAGAGTCACAGAGAGCTTCTGTGGGGCGTATATGGTAAATATCTAGGAGTGAATCTGCTCGATTAGGTTGCAGGAAACCACCCAACTACCTTCCAAAGTGGTTGTGCTATTTTATTCTCTAATCACCAGCAGCGTGTGACAGTTCAGTTGCTCTGTAGCCTCTTTCTTTTTTCTTTAAATACTAGGGGTTGAACCCAGGGCCTTCACACTGAGCTCCATTCCCAGCCCTTCTCTAATTTTTCATTTTGAGACTGAGTCTCACTAAGTTGCCCAAGCTGGGCTCACACTTGTGATCCTCCCGCCTCAGTTCCCCAGAGTGCTGGGAACACAGGCGCGCACCACCGTGCCCGGCTCTGGACTCGTGACCACTTGACATCCCTCCTTTGGTTTTAGTGTCATTCTTTCAGCAGAAAAACAGTAGCAGGACGTATTTTTAGGATATTTTATTTTTAGCAGAAGCAACTTCAATTCTTCTCCCTCTCTTAAAACCTACAAACAACCCATCAGGAAGTTCTACTGACTCTACATTTAAAATATATCCACAATCTGGCCACTTCTGCCCACAGCTATCTTCCTGCCCTAGGCCTCTGTACATCAAAGCACCACCACCCTGGTCCCCTACACCCAGCTGCACACACACCAGTCTGCGCTGTCCCCCCACACTCCACTCCACGCCCACCTCCTGCGTCAGCTCTGCCTTCCCATAGATACCAGCCTGACTAGCTCCTCTCCTCGCTCAAGCTTGCGCCCCACAGCCATCTTTTCTGTGAGGTCTACCTGATTAATGCATCAGCCTATCCTCTGCCGATCTGTGATTTGTCTTCTGTGTGTAACTAACCGCATTCTAAATGCTCTACATGTACTTGTTGTGCTTACCGTTTCCCATCTCAGCCCATCCATGCTAGGATAAAAGTTCCAGAAGTGCAGAAATCTTTGTTCTACATACTGGTATTTTCCAAGTACCCAGAACAGTGCCTGGAACATGGCAGGTATTAAATAAATAGCAACGGGACAC
Organism: Chinchilla lanigera; assembly: GCF_000276665.1. Lineage (NCBI taxonomy): Eukaryota > Metazoa > Chordata > Mammalia > Rodentia > Chinchillidae > Chinchilla > Chinchilla lanigera. Next base: position 8,342,216 of record NW_004955450.1, read on the forward strand.
ATAAACTAACAATGCTGGCTTTGGCCTTTAAGGCAGTACTGAGTGGGAGTTCTGTGTGCGGGCGGGTAGGAGTAAAGTCAGGGGTAGGAAAGAAAATTTTCAACATACACGACTTCATTTCTCCAAACAGAGATTTGGGCAGCATTTGGCTCTAGAATTTCTGCAAAAAATACCTTTAAAAATTGTTTTATGGCTGGGTGTGGTGGCGCGCGCCTGTAATCCCAGCACTCAGGAGGCTGAGGCAGGAAGATTATTGTGAGTTCGAGGTCCGCCTGAGCTACAAAGTGAGCTCAAGGCTAGCCTGAACTGCAGAGAGAGACCCTATCTCAAAAAGACAAAAAACTAAAAAAAAACTTTTATGGAGAGAGTGAATGAAACTAATCAGTCTTATATACACACACACAAAAAATGTTCTGGGCACCAACTACCTAGGAGCCCCTCTTTCTATAAACTTCTGCCTCTGTGTAAGATGGCCCCACCCTGACTGCTGATTTTATTTTCTTCATCTAAGTTCCACTCTCATTACCCTTCGATTTCTGTTTTTCATCCTCAGGGAAAGAGAGAGCAGTTACCACCAGGGCATTCTCACATCTCCCAAAGAAGTGCCATAGGTGTTAATCTTGTATTTATGTTTGATGTGGCTAATGACGGCTACGGCTGGAGCTGCAGGTTTATTAATATGCAGAGCTCTCACCTCATTAGTGGCGATGTATGTTTTGAAGTTAGGCTGCAGCGTTTGCTGTGCCGTCGGATCTGGCCTAACAGACTTTCTCACTGTTCATTTTCTTTGTTTCTACCTGCAGTCAGCGCGTGCTCTGTTTCCAGGGCTCTCACACACGACTCCCAGTACACACAACTCTGCCACGGGGCTTCATGGTGGAGGGAGTTTCAAACGTTTTTAGTAATTACATGTTCATGATGTCATCGCATCTTTGCCTTATCTTGAAGATTTACAGGGTTTTTGACCTACAAATATAAAGTATAATAAACTCTCTGGCTAGATTTGGGTGTGGCGTGTTCTTTTTAACAGGATGGAGTGATTAAGTCATACCCTGAAAATATGCCTACATTATTAGCACTTGAGAATTTGTCTTCTCAAAAGTATCACCCCTCCCCCAAATACGGAACAGGGTAAAATAAATAATAGTAATAGCTGATGAATGTAATATTTGATGCTGTATTATGAACAGCAATTTCCCACCCTTTCCAGTTGGCAAAAGGCATTACACAGGAACCAAATGACAGACCAGCAAGCCTTGAGGAACGGGTGGTTTGTTCCCGCTTACTGTCCCACAGCGACAGTCTCCAGTGGATACACGGTGGGGAAAGAGTTCACATTCCCGCACTGTTTGGACATCATTAGCATGTTTTATAAATTCCACAGTATACTATTTATATATACATACATTTTCTACAGTTAAACATACATGGCCTCTGTATTCTAAAGAGGTCATTTAGGAGGGATGTAGTGGTGCACGCCTGTAACCCCAGCACTCGGGAGGCTGAGGCAGGAGGATCGTTGTGAGGTCAAAACCAGCCTGGGCTACAAAGTGAGCTCAAGGGCAGCCTTAACTGCATAGTGAGACCTTGTCTCAAAAAGACAAAAAATTTAAAAAAAAAAAAAAAGAGGCCATTTAGACATGAGAAATATTTTGTTCTCTTTTCATACTGGGTAACTGAGTTTATGTCCATTTTTTCTTTTTTTTTTTTTTAAATTTTAAATCTGTGGTAAGCATAAAGCTATGTCTTTTCTGTCCCACCCTGTTTTTGGGAGGCAGCATTAGAAAATGATGAACAGAGGAGGACACAGGTATTTAGCCCAAGACAAAGGAGGAAGAAGCCTGGATCACTCAGTGTTTTCACTGCGATTTCTTGTCACTGTCTGTCTCCTCACAGAGCCTGTGCAGGCTTCTCCACCCTGCAGAAAGGGACTCCTGTCTTTGATTTGACAACGTGACACATATTCAGCTAGAATTCCCGTCATCAATCAGAAGCAGCAAAAGTGAGTACATGTGCTTTTAAGCAAGTACAGCAGTAAGCTCACGCAGCAAAAGTGTATAAACAAGTATATTACCTATTTAATTGCCTGAGCTGAACTTAAAAGCTCTGATCTTTAATTGCCTGATTGAACTCATCTAAAAAGCTACAATTTTTTTAATCAAGGAGAAAATTAAATAGCTTTTTGGTAAATAAAGAGGCATCTTTAATCTTATTTTTATGGAATCCAAGTTATTAAATATGGACAAAAGCCCCTCTAAAATATTAAGTTAACAACTACTCAATCTATGGTAAAGTTCTCATTACAGTGCTTTACAAAAGTCTTCAGGGACACCTGTTTTCTTCTACTCATCAATAGAAACATGCTTTTAAATCCAAAAATAAAAGTGTCCACGAATAGCTAGGAAATGCAAAAGCTCCACATGGAAATGTGGAAAAGCCAACATCATTTCAGAGTAACTAAGACGCATGTTCCTGTCCACTGGAGTTCTCAGAGCTCCTCAGTGTCCTCGCATATTTAATGATTCCTATTCCTACGGCGCAGGACCCGTGATACTGGGAACGACTCTGTCTGCTCTCACATTCATTCGTCTCTGACCCAGACAGGTGCAGACACACGCTCACTCCCTGGTGCTCACTTGAGACTGAAACCTCCACACCTGCCTCTCCCAGCCCCTCGCAGCCCCTTCCCGCACCTGGGGGTGCCTTATGTGGGGGGCACATGGGGACCTGGGTGGGCCAGCAAAGACCGAAACAGAAGGAGAGACCCAGGGCTCTCTTTTGAATCCTCCACGGCTTCCATCGGCCCTCAGTCAAGTTGCTGCAGCCCTCAAGTGTCACAGATCAGAGAGGCCTTTCCTAGTCCAGCTGCAGCCAGCACCGGGAAGAAGGACCTGCTGGCCTCTGGGAGGTTCTGGTCAACCACATTTGCCCCCAGACAGCGGGGAGTGGTGGTCCTGGGACTCCAACCCTAGACTTTATTTTCAGATCCACATCAATCTATTTGAAATGTGTATCAAGATCCCATTTCAAATGAAAAATTCAGTAAAAATAAAAGCATGTAATACAGACACAGGGCTACTAGAGGGATACCAACTTGTCCGCATGCTTTCTAACTTTAAAGAGAAAAAGCCAAGATGACTTCGGAATAACGACAACATATTTCCCATTCCACTAGAGTTCTCAGGGCTCCAAAGCTTCCTCATAGCCAGTTAGGGATAGAGCCAATTCATTCAGAACCAGAACTAGCCCGTACGCCTAGAACACAGAACCATCCTAGGACTCACTCTCGTAACGTCGCTCCCACCCCCAGGGCACGGCCCCGTGAATGAAGGCTTCTCTCCCGGGCACTAATACCTTCCTTTAGTTCTTCAGTCAAAGGGACTGGGTGGCAGACGCCCGTAACAATCAGCGAGATGACAAGAACTGGCCACTGGCTTCATAATACAATGGCTATGACCACTTTAGGGGTCGGTGGGTATAGAGAACAGAAGCACAGGGAATAAACAGCAGCGATGTAAGTGACATCACGTTACATAGCAGCCTTTTAAAATCTCTGACCCACCAGATGTGCCAGATGTGTTTACATGCTTATTTATACCCAGGAAAAGTATCGTAGGATTTCACAAGAAAACTGAAATCACTGGGATATTAAAACCACCCATTAAAAAAAAACAAACAACAATACGTAGTGACAGATGTACTACTATAATTGCAGATTTCCTCCCTTAGAGTTTATATCTTTTTTTAAAAAACCAACAAAACTTTCTTTAATCATATTTAACTGTATGCTGCTGCATCTCCCAAATGTACATAAGGCCAGGGTGAGCAGATGTGTAAAATTAAACCGTACTGTGGTAGCACCAGGCCCTGACGTTGCTTTGTAATAGTCTCTTCCTCGCTTAGTAATTTGCTTCTAAGTGAACACAGACATCCTGAGAACATTAAAAAACACAAAAGTAGGCTACTTTTGTAGCATTCCACAGTTACCTGATTATTCTCTCACATGTTTTGGGGAACTGTTTCTCAGGCTTTCACCAATTCCTTATTGAAATTTGCACTTTCCAGGTCTGAGAACTAATCTCTTAAGAAACAATGTGATGATGTCTGTCCCATTAATGAAAGGAAGGATGCAAGCTGGGCATGGTGGCACACACCTGTAACCCCAGCACTCAGGAAGCTGAGGCAGGAGGATTGTTGGAAGTGTGAGACTAGCCTGGGCTACAAAGTGAGCTCAAGGCCAGCCTGACCTGCATAGTGAGACCCTGTCTCAAAAAGACCAAAAAAAAAAAAAAAAAAAAAAAGAAAAAGAAAAAAGAAAGGGAAGGATGCAACTGTATAGAAAGTGAAGGCTGTGTACCACAACTTACAAATTGATCCTATCATTTTAAATATTATGAAATATCTTTTTACATGTTTGGTAAATGAAATTCACAAAAATACAATTATCAAGCTTATAATCTACAAGAGAGCTGGAAACATGAAGGAAGAAAACAAGCAAATTCCCATTTATATAAGAAACCATCATTTTGACTATCAAATATGTCCGCTGGCTTAAATGTCCTATCATTTGTTTACTTGAAAATTCAATGCATCTGGAGAGCCTCAGCCCAACCCCAGACTAGGTCAGCGCCTATGCCCCAGCACATACCTCTGTGTAAAATCTTTAAACTCCACAAATAGGTAAGGCCTTTAACAACCTAAATGTATAAAAGAAAAAAAGTACAGTTATGGTTTTTATAGAGGACATTCTGCAGTTAGACATATCAACCATAAATTTTCCTTTAAAATTCTCAACTAAGAAGCATTCACTGAACATTTTCCACTTTTGTGCTTTTTTAGGGTGACAGTGAATGTAAAAGCTACATGTTCCTTGCTCAGGAGCTTACAACATCCCAAAGATAATGCACGCCAAATAGAAGAAATAAGTGCAGAAGAAGTAAGTGTATGTGTACTGGGAAGTCGTTGTGTATACACTATACTCTTACGGCATTATGGGCAGGAGAGGGGGCAGAAAAAAACTACAAAGACTATCTTATTGTTTTATACTTCTGTGTGACTCTTCTTGAAGTCTTGACATTTATGGCCAGGGAGAAGCTTTTTTCCTTTTTGTAGTTCTGGGGTTTACACACCCAGATCTTGAACACACTAAGCATACACTTTCCCACTGAGCTACAGCCTCAGCCCAAGGAAGTTTTGATTTAACTCATGAATAAAGCAGTGGGTAGAATAGAAACCTTTCTTCTCACTAGCAGTCAAAAGGGTTCACTAAGGTGATGGCCCTGAGTAACACATTCATTCTCTGTGGGGAAAAGAAAGCATTACATTGTAGGCATATGTGCTTAGTGAAGCCTTTGGTGCAAGTTTTTGTATTATTCTCACAACTTTTCTCTAAGTTCAAAATAATTTGAAAATAAGGAGCCCCTCCCCCAATTTTTAAAATTTACTGGGGCTGGAAAGAATGAAATACACCAAGATGATCCTCACAAGCTGATCCAGCTGGTGCAAACTACATTGTGGAAGTTATATAAGTAATATCACAAGTGAAAGTCAAGAAAAGACCAACGCAAATTACATTTGGACTTTTCTCTTTAAGGATCTGACGAATAATTAATCCAACTAGAAACTGAAAAAACAAAAACAAAAACAAGATGTTTTAATGACCCTAATACACAGTTTACAAGTATATAGAAAACTTAATCAGGGGATGCCATTAAAACTTTCAAAATCTCAAGCTCAGGAGCATAGCTTCGTGGTAGGGCACTTGCCTAGCATCCATGGGGCTCTGGGTTTGCCCCCAGCACTGCAAAAATAAAAAATTTCAAAATCTTTATATAAAAATTATTATGGAAGGAGATGCACACATTTTATTTCCAACCGTTGATCCTGTGTATACACATTTGACTATGATCTTGTAATTTCAAGACTGGTTGATGATTAGACACCAAAAAACAGTGACTGAACCTTTATGACTTACAATTTACTCCAAGAATTTAAAAGTTCTCACCAGCACAAAAATTTCAGGTTGCGAATCATATGAATGAGAAAAGTAATCATAATGAGAAGTGAGTGGTTTATGCATCTTAAAATGATGAAAAGAGGGTGACTAAACATACAAAGGTTTTAGTTGATCAAAAAAGACTATGAACAATAGTAAAAAAACCAGAACTGCAAAGAGAAATTTACAAACACTAAAGATCCGGAAGACAAAAATCTATATCCTCCAAGGTTGAGCAGAGGTTAACATATTTTAATAGTTCTCATGGAGAGAATGTGGTCCTGAAAGATTTGCCAACATGGTACAAGCAATTTTATTGCATGTTTATCTATTCTAAGAGAAGAGAATAAATTTTTATAGCAAATTATTTCTTCCAGAGTTTGGAATAACTGACATTACAATAAAGTACATTCTCCAAACAGTAAAACATAAAAAACCAAAATATTAATAAATGTATAATACAATAGTACACATTGAATACATGCGTTGAAGTGTCACATTATACCCCATAAATACATATAATTACCATGTGTAAATAGAAATTAAAATTTATTTTAAAAGTAAAAAATATGAATGGCAATTTTAATATGGAAGGAAACAAAAATATTTCTAAAAATGTTTAAGAAAAAATTACATCCATAATGAAAACAATTTCATCTCTGAGTAATAGGAAGAGGTCATTTTCTTTAGCATGGAAATAATAATCTTTTCAATACTAAGGAAGTTGGGTTATATTTTTCAACTCAGAAGCTTAATTGCATATTATAAAACCTGCCTGTTACAGACAGCATACTACTGAAATTCACAAACAATGAATAACCACAAAGCACACAAAAAGGAGGCAAATCCAACATCTTCAGGTTGTCAGGTTAAGCAAAAAAGTAAAACATTGTACTGATTTTATATTTTCTAAAATTATAAATTTTGCGAGATTCAAAAAGTATTCTTCCAACTGACAACACAGACTAGATTTCCCTTACAGCATAGATGTATCAGGGCACAAGAGGGCCAGAAATCTGTGCGTGGAAATCTAGAGCAGTATTATCGGTATTCAGCGGGCCAGGCTTCACAATAATGCCTTGACAAAGCCTTGACACCAAAGTCCTCGATCTGCTGTCAATCACTCGCTCCTTGACGCGTCAAGCGCACCGTCCTTTCAGGGACAGCTTCAATCAACATTAGCTCTCAAAATACAGTATGCAGTGTCACTGCTTCAGAAATGAGAGGAAAAATACAATGTGTTCAGTGGCAGGAGGGGCAGAGAGGTGTTCCTTTTCCTAGGGATTTCAGTGGACAGTAGATAGAAATCACGGAGCAAGTTGAAAGGCTGAAGTCAGAGAGTTTATATGGATTTCACAGAAGAAAAACTGTTCCCTTCCCATACCTTCTCCATGAGAAAAGCCAAAGCACATGTCTTAGAGGTTGCAGGTCCATCTTGGAATGGACCTGCTCTGCATGCCAGATTATTAGAAGCTGGAAAATAAAGTTCATCTGGAAGGGAAGAGATATCTAAATGTGGTTGTAAGACATAAAAAGGAAGTGAAGGCTAGCTCGTGAAGGCTGCATGCCTGCAGTCTCAGCTACTCAGGGGGCTGAGGCAGGAGGATCACTGGAGTCCAGGAGTACAGGACCAGCCTGGGAATAGTGAGACCCTCTCTCAAACCTGACTCTGAAGTAGGCTGGGATTGGAACTCAGTACAGCGCTTGCCTAGCGTGTGCGAGGCCCTGGCTTTGATTCCTAGCACCCCCCAAATTAAAACAACAAAAATTTAGACATAAATAAATAAGCAATCATGATAGTTTATTATCTTTCATTCATATTTATTTTTAAAATCTATTTTTCAATTTTTTTGGTGGTTACTAGGGATTGAACACAGGGCCTTCACTCTGAGCTATATGTCCCCAGCCCTTGTTTTACTTTTATTTTTTGAGATGGAGTTTTGCTAACTTGCTACACTGCCCAGGCTAGGCTTCAGTTTGTGATTCTCCTGCCTCAGCCTCTTAGAGTGCTGGGATTACAAACGTGTGCCACCATGCCCAGCCTCTTTTTCTTTTTTCTTTTTTAACCAGTTCTCCCTTTCATCTCTCCCTCCATTTTATTTTTATTTCTCAACACTTTTGGGGAAGCAGAGTAAAAGAACAATGTGTCTGGAGTCTGACAACCCTGTGTTCAGATTAGGATGTACTAATTAGACAACATCTCTGGGCAGGTTACTTAACTTTTCTAAACCTCATTTTGCATAGAATAGCACATGTTCAGTAATCCACAGTTTGCAGGGTCGCTGTAAAGACCAGATGACATAATATGCATACATAGGTATGCCACAGTGATTGGCACAGGAAGACCCACCATTTATTTCCCACCATCGGATTCTTTTGCTTTAAACTTGGCAATAGCTAAAACTATACTCATGCGTTTTCTGGCCTCACCGAGGGAACTCACAGGGAAGTCTCTGGGTCACAGTAGGATACTGGGAACCCAGTCAGGCTGTGAGAACACACACTATATAAACCATGACCTTCAGCCCATCAATTTGCCAGTCACACTTTGATGGGTATAATCCTCTCCGTGTCAGGGAATAATTAGCCTTGTGCCAATCTGACGTGTGTCAGCTGTAACAAGGAATTATTCCGGTTTGCAGCCTACTCAGATTACCCACAAACAAAAACATGCTCTGGAGGTATTACACATGCTTTGGCCCCAGCAGAGTTTACAAACCGTGGCCAAAGAGCAAAATTATTCAAAGCATGTCTTCTACTCCAGTCATAAGGAGCTTTCATTATTACGATGGGATGAGCCATTTAAACTAGAGAAACCGGATACAGCTCAGAAAAACAACAAAGACCAACCTCTAATTTAAAGAAAAAGGGCAACTGTGAACAATGACTTGGGCTAGTATTTTAATGCTCTTCCCTGAAATAATTTTTGTCATCTTCTGAATTACCCACCAGGCAAGGCCTACTGAAAGCGGGACTGCTTTTTCTGCTGACTGCACTGACTTCGCAGTCTTCCCGCTCTGGTGGAATTGAAAAGACCAGTGGCCTTGTCTGGAAGTCCTATCAGGAGGGAGGCAAGATTTATGAAGTCCGGGGAGAACACGTTTCTCTGTTGAAGAAGACAGATTTCTGTTTTTTGGCCCTGCTCAATAGATAATTGAGTATACAGAACTTGTATACTTTTTTCTTTTTCAACTGGTATCCTTGTCTTCTTTTGCCCTTTATCCTACGTGTTATTAAACTCTACAGCCTAGAACTGCCAAAAGCCACCAAGCACTCATTCCCCCCTGAGATTAGAAGAGGAAATGAAACATTTTTATTTTCATCTAAAATACTGATCTAAGTGCTCAAATTTCAGATTAATCCACCTACACGTGTAGATTAGAAGCTACTTAGCAGGAACAGCATCAGAAAAGGAAGTTCTCATCACCCTGGGCAGTTCACACTAATAATTAGAAAGAAAAAAGGAAAGCTGTGAATTACAGTGAACTAAGACTAAATAAGTGTCCATGCTGGATTAAAGAATCTGAGTTGTCAGTTTGATGTATAATGAATGTGAAAATAAGCCATTTAATTAAATGGTACATGATAGAACCACTTTGTTCTGTATTAAACCACTTATGCTATCAGAGCGCCTTTAGTTTAGCAATTGTTTACTATTATACCACCCTTGATTTCTCTTAGATGCTGTTTAGCCACATTACTCCACATTTGAAATCTGGAACTTACACAGTAATGTCAGTTTAGCTGATATATTCCACTGGTTTATTAATGAATGTAAAAAATAGGAAAACTGCTTGTAATCACAAAGGGAAAACTTCCTAGAGGTAGTTGATTAAGTAAGTTATAGAACATAAGAAGACTACAGAAATCTCTAAGAGCAAAATAGTAGTTTTCATAAACTATGTTTAATAATTTAGGTTTTTCAAGTATTTTCTAGTCATACATTTATAATATCTATAAAGTGTCCCAAAGATCAGTTTTATTTTTGAAGAAGTTGGATATTCTACTGGTCAACTTGAGCACTCAGGCCCCTGCAAACCTGATACTATAACAGGTCAGAGTAGTGTCAGGCCTGACACATGTCATGTGACTATGTTAGGGGTTGGTCTATGCAAAAAAGAAAAGATAAAATGATAAAAGTAAAAGAAAGGTAAGAAGGACCTGACAGCCAATTAGGATTTAAAAAAAGAGAGAAACATGTTGAGGATATAAGAATAGGAATGACTTTGTCGGTTGTGGAGGCACAAGTCTGTAATCCCAGTACTTGGGAAGCTGAGGCAGGAGGATCTTTGCGAGTTCAAGATGAACCTGGGCTACAAAGTGAGCTCAAGGCCAGCCTGAAGTGCATAGCAAGACCCCGTCTCAAAGATTTAAAAAATAAAAAAATAAAAAAGAATAGGCCTGACTAGAAGGATTAAATCAGCCAAATTTCCTAACAGTGAAATCATATACTTACTGCTACTGCAATTCTTCCGAGAACATGCTCTGGAATTTTCCTATATACATCCAAAGATCCCCCTGTAGAGACAAACATGCTTGTTACTACAAAAAAAAGCAGACTAGGGCATTTGTCTGTGCATTTATTGTCTGTACCTTTTTTCTCATAACATGGATGTCAGGCAAAAGTGGATTTTATTCATTTTTAATAATGATATAATCAGACCTCCAGATGAAGTATAACTAGATACTTCCTTTTATTCCCAAGTGAATAGAGTCAGTCACATAATGAAAAAAAACTAAAGGAAACTAGTCCTGGGCCTGGTTTAAGACTCTGCATTTTATGGAAAGTTGTACATACACAAAACTATGAAGATTAACATGACAGTCATATTTGTCACGTCCTGTGTGCTTCTTTTTTCAAACGTAAATTAGGGTCCTATCTTAAAATGTTCACGTTAACCAAACAAAAGCTGGTGGATATGAGGCTCAAAATACACCTAAGGACTTGTAAAATAAAAAGAGCAATGCTAACATTTGTCTAAATGAATGCAACGCTGCAAATTAGGTACTAAGACAAGAAACCAATCTATTCTCAAGATACTATCTTGATTTCTTGTTGAAAATTCTCTTTGATAATACTTTGAAAACCACTTTAAGAAGTAAAAAAGAAATCCCAATCCCTTTATATCACAACTTATTTTTCATTAAAGTGGTGTTCATTAACAGCCTCCATCTTTACCTAATTAAGCTTTAAATTATTTTTGGCATTTTCCAAAAAAAATTTTTTTTGTCTTTTTTAAGACAGGGTCTCACTACACAGTTCAGGCTGGCCTTGAGCTCACTTTGTAGCCCAGGCTGGTGTCAAACTCGCAATGATCCTCCTGCCTCAGCCTCCCCAGTGCTGGGATTACAAGTGTGCGCCACCACATCCAGCTCATTTTCCAAAAAATTAAAACCCACTAGATTATGAACACAATGAAGGCAGGAGCCGTTTTTTTGTTTGTTTTTCATTTTCTTTTCTTTCTTTTTTTTTTTCCATTTTCATCAATTTGGAAATTAGCAAAACTGGTGGACAGTGCAGTACGTGTTTAATAAGTATCTGTCAGATGAACAAATGCATCAGCCAAAACCACCACGAATTTCACCAGTTTGGTATGGTGACTCGGAGGCAGCTTCAAGAAGGAACCACAAACCATCTCTGGCAACAATCCCATCACTGAAACAACTGAAATTTCCTAAGTGTCTATCTTCCAGGAACCAAATACTCATTTGGAAGTATACCACTGGCTATGCTTATTGAATATTCAATCTTACGTAAGTGGGATGTGAGTTTCAGGAATGTAGTTTATGCAAAGAACTGTTACTTTACTCATTAATCATACAATAAGAAACACTTTAACACCTTTCTTTTAAGAGTCAAATGTGCACAGTCTTTCAGTTCTACAAAGAAATTGTCCAGGACATGGGAGCAATATTTTTTCCTATTAGAGGCTAAAAATGTGCATTTACCACTTTACTACTGGATGCCCTATTTGAATGCTTAATAAGGTGAAGCATGCTATTCTTCTGAAATGCAGTCAAATCTGTTTTGCAGATGCATTTTTTCTATCACATTTTTGTAATGCTGGATATGAGAGAAAAAAAATTAAATTAAAAATTTCAATGTAAAATAGCAGATATGCATACACGAAGCTACTAGTTTTGTATTCGTCCTGTTTACAGCAGACAGAGGGCTGGGGACATAGCTTAGTGGCACAAGCACCTGCCTAGAAAGCATGCGGTCCTGAGTTCAATTCCTGGTACCTCCTAAAGCAGATAGAGGGAAAAAAAGATCACTGTTTTAGATAAATTTTGCTTATGGTTTCCAGATTCTGACATGAAGTTGGGACACAGTGTGTAACTAAAATTTATGTTTCAGTTCCGGGTGCTACTGGGAAGATCACAAGGAAAAGATACCTGCAGTGACATGAACCATCCCTTCCTTACTAAAATAGCATTTTTACTACAGATGCAGTAAAAGCGAAAACGTGGCAGGGAAAAGAAAGCCTGTGTTCTCATTGCTGTTTCAGATGACGGGGTCTTTGCAAGGATGAACAAGCTCGAGAAGACCAAGCTTCAAGTGGTACTTAGAAGAGTGACAGCAGCTTACTGGACCAATCCAGTGAATGGCTCGGGTGCTCAACACTTCAAGGTGCAAGCCCGCCCCACGTACTCTGGTAAGAAGTCCTAAGAGGAGATTTATTTTTACATAGGATAGACGTCAGGGCTTACTTAAACAGATAACGGTTTCAACAAGCTAAACCAAAAAGCCAAAGATCTCCTTTCTACCATTCCCAGTAGAATAAGCCAAAAAGCAGCCCCATTTTGAGGTAGTTTACTAGTTCTTGTAAACTTTCCTTTAACCCAGTTGGGTCCCACGCTCCTTAGTCACCCGTATGGATAAATCTTCATGTGTCTGGTTCTGTGTTGTCATCTATCTTTTTTGTGTTCATTAGAGATAAATGCCAGGGATGAGAAAAGGGTGTGGTAGTTACACCCAGAAGTAAGAGTTCCTGTTACACTCTGTGCAGTTCAGTAACTCTTGTCAAGCTAAAAATGACAGGGTTTCTGTTTAATTTTTTTTCACCTTACTATCATTTCTGTCCTACATGCTTATTCAAATAAGGTAACTCTTAGACTTACCAAATCACCACATATTAGTGCTAAAAGGGACACGGATATGCATCCACCCACCTTATGGTTTGATTTAGATGTAAAATGCTCCCCCGAACCCTCAAGTGTGTAGAAGGTGAATGGATTAAGGGTATACTACACTCATCACTGGACTAGTCCACCTGTGCATCCACAGCCGAAAGTGCTGCTAGGGGTGGGGCCTGGTGCAGAGAAGCGGTTCACCTGGGCCTGACTTGGGAGGGCGCGTCTCACTCCTGGCTTCTTCCCTTGGTCTGTGCTTCCTGGCCACCATGACGTGAGCAGCTTCTTTCACCAAACCCTTCCACCACGCCCCTCCTGCCTGGGAGCCAGCGGACTAGAGACTGAATCTTGTAAAAACCCTAAGCCAAAACAAACCCCTCTGCCTTTACGTTGTGAGTGTTGGGCACTGTGTGTTGGTGATAGGAAAGTGACTAAGGGACCTTACTTGGCGGATGGGAGAAACTGAGTCCCAGAGTCATGAGTGTGATAGCGGAAGTCAAGCCTCAGTCAATGGCAGAGCTCACAGAAGACCTAATACTTTCAACTTCTCAAAATGCAAAGAACTAAAAGCTTTACCAGTAATACTACACAGCATGAGAATCACATGTAAACTTTTCAGCAGCTTAAAAACTCTCACTGCAATGCGGTATCACTACCAAATGACACATAATGACAGAGGGTGTATGAGATGCTGGTATTCAAAGCTTTCAGAAACCCATTCATGTGTGGTTCCAAGGATTCGAACACTACACTTATGACTCAAGAGTTACTGGTTTACTCTCTTTGGCAGGCACCTCTCTGTTCCCTGGCCACATGCCACTCCACTAGTCATTTCACTGCACGCCACCATCCACTAGGGAAACCAAGCGAAAGGCTGCTAGTGGGTTAGCTAGTGTCCATGCTCACTGCTGGACAACTGTACACGTCTGATGATAAATTAGGGTAACCATCTTCATATAAGGAGGCCAAATTTTCTGTGCTCATCCTAACACAGAGGCTAAGATACAATGTAGTGCTTTGCACACAGGGTAAATACACAGTAGTAAATAAACCAGAAGCAACATTTCTGACATGTTAGTCCTGGTATCTGCCTTAAAATGAACATGACTACTACTCATGTCAAAATACTGAAATCAGGAGCCACAGACAAAAATTTCAGTAGATGAACTACCATAGTTTCTGCCAGTTAAAAATATAAAAACTCTTTCTTTGCAACATGAGCATTTTAAAACAGTTTATCCCTAAGGCTAATCTAAATGTATGCATAGACACTGAAATCCATTCTGGGTGTTTCTGAATGGATTAGTTTTGATAAATGAGAAGGTATAACACATCACAATTCTTTACCTAAAACTTGCCAGTGGCTTTCTAATAAATTCATACGCAACACAACCTCCTTACCATTGCCTAAAAATCCCACACAGTCATGCTTCTGTCCACTCCTCTGGCCTTCCGTCTAGCCTGCAGTCTAACCATTACTAATCATGAGTCTTTAGTCACACTGTCTGGCTCTGATTACACTGAGCTTGCTTCTACTTTGGAGTATTTATACTTGATACTCCTTCTGGCTCAAAGATATTCCGTATGGCCTTTGCTGAGCTAACTCACTGACATTAAGGTCTCTGCTACAATGCCACATGTGCAAAAGTCATTCCTGACTGTTCTTTGTTGCACTTGCTCTATCAGTCACTACCTACCTGCTTCATGTTTTAACTGGACTTTTCCACCTTGAGAGTACACTGTACATTTCTTGTTAGTTACAGAATATCTAGAAGCTAAGTTCAGTAAATATCTAGAAACAAATTATATTATAAGGTAAAAGTAAAGTAGATAATGAGAATCTGCACAAAAGGAATAATGCTATCGTTGGGGAGAAAGTTGTTAAGAAGTCTGATCACAATATGAGGGGGGAGAAAGGAAATGACATTTGGAGGGTATCATACAGATGTTTATATCGGTTGTTTATTTTTCTGTATGTGAATAAAAATCTATGTACTACCCTCCAATGATCATATCCAAATAACTAGAAGAAATCGTGTAAAGCAAAGTATGAGGCTGACGTTTCCCCAAATAAAGGCTATCAATAAAGAGAAATCACACATGATCAAACAAAATTCTAGAGCTGAAACATGGAATAACTCAAAAAATTCATGAGAGGGTTAACAGCATGTTTGAGATGGCAGAAAAAAGCATCAAGGGATATGACAATATATCCAGTTGAGATTATCCAGTCTAAGAAAGAAAAGATAAACAAAAAGGAACATTCTCAGAGACTTGTGGCACACTATCAAGCATACCAACATAGGTATACTGGGAGATCTGAAAGAGAGGAGAAAAGGGATAGAAAAACATTGGAAGAAATAATGATGAAAACCCCTTCAAATTTGATGAAAAATATTAATCTATACATCCTAAAAGCTCTAAAATCAACACAGGGTAAACTTAAAGAAATTCATACCCACACATACCATTGTGAAACTCTTCCTAGCCTAGGATAAAAAGAGGATCTTGAGAGCAGCAAGCGAATCAATATGTCAGTTACAAGCAAACTTCAAAAAGATCGACAGCTGATTATTCACCGGAAACTATGGAGCTCAGAGGCACTAGAATGATGTCTCCAAGTACAGCGGTAGCTTGGTTCACGAATGCTTTTATTTTCAAACAATTTGGTTCACGAACAGAAGCACTAGCAAAATTTTGCTTTTGTTTGCAAATTCTGCACTGAGTAACAAACGTGACTGTGGCCATCTTTCCCACACAGACACAAACATGGCCACCTTTTCCAAAATCACAGAACAAATTAAGCTCACGAACCAAGGAACCACTGTATCTGAAAGAAGAAAATGACCAAGAATTCTACCCTCAGCAAAATTATCTTACAAAATATGAAGGAGAAATTAAAATATTCCCAGATAAAGAAAAGCTAAACAAAATTAATCACTGGCTGACTTGTCCTAAAAGAGATAAAATGAACTTAGACTGAAGGAATGCCAGATTGAAAGTGGGCAAAAGCAGAGAGTTTCAGCTTCTAATCAGCCACAAGATCACATGGGTAAACAATTAATAACTCCACAGTATACTATGTTGCTAAGCTATTTTGTTCAGCAGGTTAGGTTCATGAAAAACATTTTTTACTTACTATGGGCTTACTAGAACATAACCTTATTATAAGTTGAGGGGTATCTATACAATTAAATGAAGTTGATATTAATCTGAACTAAACTGTTATATGCAATAAGATGTTAAATATAATCCCTTGGGCAACCACTAAGAATATAATTTAAAAACTATAGTAAAAGAAGCTACATAGGAATTTTTATTTTATGCATGCATGAATGAATATATGTATATCTGTATGTATACGTTTTGAGACAGGGTTCTGCTCTTAGTCCAGGCTGGTGTTGAACTCACCATGTAGCCCAGGCTGACCTCAAACTCATGGTGATCCTCTTGCTTCAACCAGCCTCCAAGTACTGGGATTACAGGTACCACATGGGAATTTAAATGGTGCATTAGAAAATATTTAACATAAAAGAAGGTAGGAATAGAGGGATACAGGAATATAAAAGGCGTAAGATATAGTAAAATAGCAGATATAACTTTTACCTTGTCAGTACTTGTATCGAGTGAAAATGACTTAAGCACTCTGACTAAATAAGGTATTGGCAGAGCAGACTTACATGCAAAGGACCAAATAAATTGGATATAAGTGACAGAAATAAGACCTACTACACAAGCAATGATTAACAGGGAGTTGGAGTGACTATATTAATTTTAAAATATTAAATATTTTACTCAGCTATCACTGGGGCAAAAGAAAGATTTTTAAATGATAAAAGAGTCACCATGAAGCTATAACAATTACAAACTTAATATATTACTAATTAATAGAGCCAAAATATGTAAAGTATAAACATAAAAAGATCAGACAACTCAAAAATGTTATTTGGAGACTTCACTATCCAACTTTCAAAAATGCGTAACACAACTACAGGAAGACTAATGAGAATAGAATACTTGAACAGCATTTTAAACCAACCAGATCCTACAGACATCTAGAGAACACCCGACCACAACAGAACACATTCTTCTCAAGCACACACACAGTATTCTCTGTGACAGACCATGTGTTAGGGGGTAAAACAGGTCTCAATAAATTTAAAATGACTGTAGTCATACAAAGTATGTTTTTCAGCCACAATGGAATATTAGAAATTAACAACAGATGAGAATTTGACAAATTTACAAATACGTGAAATTCCTTGACACCTTCCTAAATAAAAACAGGTCAAAAGGAAATCACAAGGAATGTCCTTTGTGAGAAATCAGAAACACAATTATCGCAAAACTTCTAGACTGTACCTAAAGCAGCATTTCTTGAGTTATGCTGACCGAGAAGAAAAAAGATTCAAGTTTCTTCAACTTGCTACAATCTGGGATGAAATGAGAACATAACTAGCAGTTTTACAGAAAGTATTACAAGGGAATAGTAGGAACAACAACAAATCAGTAACTTAGATGCACTATTATCCTGATACAGAAAACAACAACATGCAAAAACAGACCAATATGAACATGAATGCAAGTATTCTCAACAACTGCAGAGCAAGTACTTAGCATGCATAAGATCCTGGGCTGGATCCCATGCAACACACACACACACACACACACACACACACACACACACACACACACTACTAGTAAAACCAGGAATATATACTAGCAGTGAATAATCCAAAAATAAAATTAATGAAAGAGTTCAACTTGCAGAATCATTTTAAAAATACTTAGGAATAAGCTGCGTGTGGTGGCACACACCTGTGATTCCAGCACTCTGGGAAGCTGAGACAGCCCCCTATCCCAAGTGTGAGCCCATCCTGGCAACTTGGCAACTCAGTGAGACTGACTCAAAAATAAAGAATAAGGGGCTGGGGATTTAGCTCAGCGGCAAAAGCACCTGCCTGGCAAGCACAAGGTCGTGAGTTCGGTTCCCGGTACCAGAGAAAAACCAAAAAAAAAAAAAAGGGCTGGGGATGCAGTTCAGTGTAATCTAATACCGCAATAAACGAATGAACAAATTTAAGAATAAATTTAGTAAGTATAGAACTTGTACACTGAAAACTATAAAATATCACTGAAAAAACTTAAAGACCAAATGGAAGAATATATGTGTGTGTGTATACATATGCATACGTATATACAAATATGTATAACATAATGTATGCATATGTATAATACATGTAATATATCCATACATATATCTTTTTGTAGGACTGAGGATTGAAGCCAGGGCCCTCATACTGAGGTACAGCATCAACCCTATTTAAGTTTTTTGTTTGAGACAAAAATCTCCCTGTGTCACCAAGTTGCTCAGTCTGGGCATGAACTTGTGATCCTTCCGCCTCAACCTCCCAGAATGCTGGGCTTACACCCCTGTGCCACCACGCCCAGCTCAAAGACTTAATATTGTTAAAACGCAGTGATACTTCCCAAACTCATTTATGATTTCAGTAAAATTCCTATCAAAATCCCAGGTGGGTTTTCTGGAGAACTTGACAAGACGATTCTAAAACTCACAGAAAAGAGAAGAGAAGAGAAGAGAAGAGAAGAGAAGAGAAGAGAAGAGAAGAGAAGAGAAAAAAGAAGAAAACCTCATATAGCAATGGTCAAAACAGCTACAGCACTCACACTTCTCAATTTCAAAACTTACTGTAAAACAGTAGTTTAGAATAATCAAGTACAAGTAATCAAGTACAGTGTGGTTTTGACATAAAGATAGACAAACAGATGAAAGGAACAGAATGAAGGTACACATATACATTTTATGGTCAATTAATTTTTAACAAGGGTGCCACAAAACTTCAATGGAAAAAATAATCTAAGAAATGGTGTGAGGATAAATGGATACCCATGCATAGAGGAATGAACTTGGGCCCCTATCTTATACCATCTAAAAAATTAATTCAAAATGGGTGAATGACTTAAAAATAAAAGCTAAAATTACAAAACTATTAGAAGAAAACAAGTATAAATTTCTGCGATGCTGAATTAGATAACAGTTGCTTATATATAACATCTAAAGCATAAGCAACCATATAAAGATAAATTGGATTTTATCACTTTAAAACTTTTGTACTTCAAAGCACACTATTAAGAAAGTGAAAAAATTCATAGAATGAGAAAAAATTGTAAACCCTATACCTAATAAGCACCTAGTATCGAGACTAAATGAAGAGCTTTTATAAGCCAACAATAAAAGCACCAATAACCCAATAACCTATTAAAAAATATAATGGAAGCTGAGCCTGGTGGGACAAGCTAGAGGAGCCAAAGCAGGAAGACTGCAAGTTCAAGCCTAGCCTGAACAACTTAGCAAGACCCTGTCTCAAAATAAATTTTTTAAAAAAGGGCTACAGATATAGCTCTGCATAAAGACCCTGGATTCAATTCTCTACACTGGAAAAAAAGAAAAGACAAATTGAGCAAACACTTCTCAAAGGATGATATATAAAAATGATCAGTAGAAACATGGAAAGATGGTCAATAGTATTAGTTCTTAGGAAAATCTAAATCAAAACCAAAATGAGGTACTATTTTTTACAATAAGAAAAGCATATAACAAGTGTTGACAAAGACACGCAGAAAACAGAATCCATATACATTGCTAGCACAAATACAGAATGGTGTGGAATGGAATAGAACAGTTTGGCAGTTCCTCAAAAAGTTAAACAGAGAGTTATCACGTGACCTAGCAGTTCTACTCATAGGTATAATCCCAAGGGAACGGATACAACAGATGTTCACACAACTTGTATACACATGTATGATGTAGTATTATTCATGACTGGGCATAAAGTGAAAACATCCCAAATGACCATCAGCTACTGAAAGAATAAGCAAACATTATATTTTATGCAATAGATATTACTGAGTGATAAAGTAGAATGAAGTATAACATGGATGATCCTTGGAAAGATCACACTAAGTGTAAGAAGCCAGACAGAGAGGCCACACATTGTAGGAGTTCGTTCATGTGACGTGTCCAGAACAGGTAAATATACAGAGGCAGAGAGGACAACAACGGTTTCCGGGGACTTACAACGGGTAAGAGCTTTCTTTCAGGAAATAGCAAATGTTTCAAAACTAGATAATGATGATGGTTGTACAACCTTAGGAATACACTAAAAACCACTAAGTTGTACATGGTAAAAGGGTGGATTTTATGGTCCTTGAATTGTGTCTTAATAAGAACATTTTAATGTAATTGAAAAATTGAAGACTTCAAAGTACGAATGATGAAAGTCTAAAAGAGTTAACCTGTTTTGCCTCTATGAATCTACTTTATCTAGATAATCTCCATAATTGTCATACTACCTCTATTAAGATTTTAAACTCTTGACATCTTCTAAAACTAATTCAGGAGGCCAGGGATATAGCTCAGTGGCACAGCGCCTGCCCAGCAAGCACAAGGTCCTGAGTTTGATTCCCGCTACCAAAAATTAAATAAATAAATAAAACTAATTTAGAATATATTATACACTTCTTATAGTTTCAAGGTATCAACGCCAATTCATTAAAAGTCTGACAGAAAATGAACTGACTGCTTTAGCAAGATGCTGAGAAAACCCACAGAGAACTGTGAACACGCATATGTGTATATGTATTAATGTTAAGTTTCAATGCGACAGACACTGAAAAACTTACTGAACAAGTAAAATTTAAAGACTGCTTAGCCGGGCATGACGGTGAATGCCTGTAATCCCAGCATTTGGGAGGCTGAGGCAGGGGGATCTTTGTGAGTTTGAGACCAGTCTGGGCTATGAAGTGAGCTCAAGGCCAGCCTGAACTGCACAGCGAGACCCTGCCTCAAAAAGACGAAAATAAATAAATAAAATAAAGACTGCTTAGATTTAAAATGTGCAAATCATAATGATGATCATTTTACTGACAGGATACCCAGAAGTCTTATTAGGACACAATAGTCAGTTCAAGAAAGAAGTACCAAAATAGAAATAAATGAAAAAGACTAAAGTCCAAAGAAAACAAAACACATCTTGGGTAAACAGCTGTGTTGAAAAACAATTTCTTATCTAGCAATTAAGAACTGATTTCTTTCTAAAAGACACAGGACATTGGGTTAATAGATTTCTTTAAAAGAAAATCTGTTTTGGCTATTGAAACATTAAAAGAACAGAACATCTGTTTTGCAAGTAAAGACAGATTGCATAGACGAATCAAATATCAAACCACCGATTAGACTAGCATTTAATCTGTTCTACTTAAATTTTCAATAAAAGTAAATGAAGTTACATTCTTGAAATTACAGCCTTGCTATAAATATTTAACACCAAGAACTCCTAACACCAAGAGGATTTCAGAGTATAAAGGAAGCAATTATTAGTAATTTTAATCATTTTATTCTATTTGATATCAAATCCAGGTTTAAAGGCAGACTCCTCCAGAATCATTTTCAAAATACTGCAAAAGGAACACTCACCATCCATGAATTCTGTACATATGGAAATTCTATTTTCTACGAAAAATGCTCCATAAAACCCTATGATATAAGATGAATCACACTGTAACAAAAATTAAAAAAGAAAAGTTAAAAGCCCGCAAGCCAACTTCACAGGCATGTTTTACAAGCAAAAAATGACCAAGACAAAAAAGTTACCTTGTAAAGAATCTCCAATTCAGACATAATTTGCTTCTGAAGTTCCAGTGTAATATCTAATAGTATAACCTAAATATAGAAAGACATTAACATAAAACATTTATCCACCTTCAAATGAAATACAGTTATAATCACTATGAAATGTAATAACCGAAAAACGCCGTTTTGTTTATGCGCCGCCCTTCCCCTCCCTCACTGTGCTCCCCAGGAACACAAACGGCGTCCACATCTGCCCGGGCCTTTGTATGGGGGAGGCCGTACAGGAGTGATTGATGGGACCCAGGAAAACGCCAGGCCGCAGGGGTCAGCAGTAATGGCCTTAAAAGTCAGTTAAGTTATAACACTGTTAATTTACGCACCCTATTTTAGCCATATTGGTTATTTTCAGAAGGGGAAGACACGAATGACCCTCAAACCATTAAAAAAGAATGTCATATAACTTAGACACTAGGTAATAAGCAGCCGGGATGGTGAGAACACTAAAATGGGGTTTTTAGTTATGCGAGAGGTAAGAGTTTTAAAAATATGTCATCTTTTTATTTTCCCCCGAGTGGGTAATGTTTCTTTGCTAATACTATTACAGACTTTGGTAGCTTGAAGGGACCTCATTCCGCCTAACCTCCTCATTCTGGGGAGGAAGTCACCAAGGCTGCTTGTCAGGGCTGGGTCCCCTCTGACTTGGGTCTCCGGCTCTTCCCAGCACTTCCGGATGCTCAGTGGTTTTTCTCAGAATATCAGCTACTAAGCTGGGCTTGTAACATAGAAATGTAAAGAATTTGCAAGCTTACACAGGATGGGTTTTAGCTTATTTCAAGCATCTATTTTTTTTTTTAAAGTGGATCAACTGTTCAAAATTTACTAAGCACTTCAGTGGAACCAACTCAAGGGAAACTTTTTTATTTTAAAAAACAGAGGAAATAGAACAACTGGAAGACAATTTTTAAGCATCGTAGCAGTTTCTGACTCTAGATATTTCTAGGTAAAACTTAACATTCAAGATTACAAGTGTAGCATCACACAACACTGATTTACATTTTGTATCACAAATAAAGAACACTGGAGAAAAACCATAAATCAGGAATTGTACACTGCTGATAGGGCAGGGGAAGAAAAGGACAATTTGAAAACACACGTTTTTAGTACTGACATCCATTTGAAGGAAGGGAAGGTTAAAGAAAAGCAGCAGCACCAGTTCCTATCAAGGGTTTGCTTTAGGGTTATTTACAAAAGCTCTCACTAAACTGGATTGTAAGTGTAATACAAAACTGCCAAGAAACATTTAAACACCTCTCTCGATCAATAGTCATTTGCCAACTGTATTCACTTACATTTTGTTCCTGTATAAAACTTAG
The DNA here is from genome assembly GCF_000276665.1 of Chinchilla lanigera. Lineage (NCBI taxonomy): Eukaryota > Metazoa > Chordata > Mammalia > Rodentia > Chinchillidae > Chinchilla > Chinchilla lanigera. The sequence continues at coordinate 8,365,371 of NW_004955450.1, forward strand.
CAACGAAATAAATTCATCTAATGGTCTTTCAATTCTAGGCCATAAAATACCGCTATGTCAAATACTGTGAATCTTCTACCCTGAAAAACTCTGCCCAAAGAAATGGAGTTATTATTGACTTGAAAGTAGTACTTCTCAACTCTGACCTTACAATTAGTTACCTGCAGTACTTTTAAAAATTGCCAGTGCGAAAACCTCGTCCCAGAACAATGGGTTGGCCCCACATCTTAGTATATATAAAGGCCCCTCCAAGGACTTTCTAACCAATAACAAGGTTAAGAACTATTTATCTAAGGTTTCAAAAATGCTATGTATGCTGCCTTAAGAAATGAGACTACTAAGACCTACTGGATCTCTGGGCAACCAACCTAGAAATGATGAGATTCCACACGATTAGCCAACACCTTGGAATTCACCCAAAACTACTGAGACCACAGCGTTCTCTTAATTGGGTTACCATGGCCTAGAATAAAGCTAAACTCTCCCATGCCCTTTAAGACATTCTCCCACACTGCAGCTCGACTCCTGACCCTAACCCCTTCTCCCACCTCAAACCCACTGCTCACGTGAGCCCACACGAGCGCTCCTGGCGGACACGTGCACCGTGGGCTATGCGCACTTCCCGTCCACAGAGCCCGGGTATAAAGCCTGTCTGACCAGTTGGGCCAGCGTGAAGGCCTCACCACCCGCATGAAGCCGACCCCAAGCCCTCCATCAGAATCCAGCTCAGTGCTGACCCTTTATATTCCTCCTGGAATTCATCCCTCGCTGCCTGAAAACTACAGGCTGAAAGAGTCAGAGGAAGCCCCGGATGGGCCAGGACTGAGTCTTACATATACTGTACTTCTATGTCCCTAGCACCCGGCACAAGGTTTTACTCACAGTAGTGCCCAGTGAGTGATGTGGAATTTAATTAAAGTGTTCCTGACCACCATGAGCTCTTGCGGCACACAAAGGAAATGGATTGTTTAATTTCTACAACTACATGTAAAAGAAAAGGCATAAATACCGTAACAAATAAAAGCGCCACACTAATCCAAAGTGGAACAAGGAACACTGTGTGTGGGGGGCTCATACACTGCACTCTCATTGGTCCTCATCATCCTTGGTATTTGCTATAGTCCAGAAAAGTGGAGATACCACAATGAGGAAAAGTGAGTAAAGTAATTTCTGGGAACTTGAGAGGGCAAGTACAATCTACTTCAAAATAACTCTACTCAAATGCTCTCTATTTCCTGGGAGGCTTGGCGCTCCGGGTGGAAGGTTAATTCCCCTTCCCCTGGGCGTTCTTGTGAGTGAGCTTTAAAGCTGCTAAAAATAAACAAGACCAGTTCTTTCTTCGAAGGCAATAGAGAAAAGCATAGCAAATGCTCATTTTCTTGTCCAAGTACAGGAAAGCATGGACTGCCCGAGTCTTCCGCTGTTTGTTTATTTTCTCCTCAGAAGCACTAAATGCTTTGAACTGCCAAGAATCTGAATATAAAGCCTTTCTGGAGAAAGGGTTAAGTGAGAGACTGAAATACCTGAGTGCGTTTCGCGGCTCTCCACTACACCTCCAGGACAAATAAGGATGAGTTGTCAAGTTAAATACAAGCAGTCAAGTGACTGAATTATAATTTACTCTGTGCTCAATTTAAATTAGTGTGAGGCTATTAAAATATACAGTATAAATACGGCAATTCATCACAAGCTGTCATGGATGACTTCATTTATTTGCTGGAGTGGCACACGCGCCACTAAAGGGAAGGAGAGCAAAATCACAGGTCAAATTAAGCCGCTATTCTGTTTTAATTCACTTATTTAATCTGTGGTGACATAATTGTCTTCTACAGTATGTACAACTCAGAAAGGAAATTTGGGAGGGTTACAGTCAGTACACAAATGATTAATCAAATGGTCCATTTAAATGCTAGTTTAAAAGGAGCAGAAACCCCAAAGCAGTCCAAGAATGACAATCAGCACATGCTGCAAGAAATTTCTTTTTAGATGGATTTTTCCCAGTTAGAAAACAAACAATACTGGGAAATCTATTAAATCCTCCAAGCATTACTATTGGAAAGATTTTATAGAATACATTAATGGTATAAAAAGGTTCTGTCTGCGTGATAGCTAACAGTTTTTTAAATTTGTTTTCTGCTCTACTTACTTGCAATTGTCTTGCCTACCTACACCAAACAAACAAGCAAACAAACAGCCACTTAGGAACACGTTTCAAGAGTTACACAGGGCACTATCAAACAGTTACCTTTAAAATGTGATTAGCATCATTTTCAAAATACTCTCTTTGAGGCAGAAATTTTTCCAAATTCTATGATAGAAGATAAAAATTCAAGGTACTTTTATTTTTTCCAAAACTCAGTTTCTTTTCAAAATACCTGAAATGACACTTCACTACTGAAGCCCAAAAAGGTGAAGAGTACTGTACATTTTTCTGCAAAACCAAGAACACTTAAAGACTCGTAAAAATTATAGCTCTTTTGAGTAGGAATGGAAAGTAACAGATTTTGAAGGACTCTCCACAAATTGTTTCCAAAGCCATTCAAAGTGTGGGTCCCGCTGACCACTGGGCTTGGGAAATTAGATTCCCCTCCTCATCCTACGCAGGCTCGGAGCCTGCAGCTGCTTCTGTGTGGACAAGGACTGTGATTTGCTGCTCCTTACAATCCTTCTGTGGCAGCCAGTTTCACAGCTGGGGTCACCGAGAGGTTCAAGTGACATGCTTGAAGTCACACGAAAGTCAGGGGAGGGTCAGGAAAAGATCAAATGTGCTTCTAACTCTTAACCTTCCATTTCCCCCATCTATATATATATAAAGAAAGAAATATTCTAGATGAGAGCAATGGCCCATACCAAAAACACTATGGGATATTTTGTTTGTGAGCTGAACCTGCTTTCAAGATGTTGCTTCAGAAGATAAATGAACTAAAGAACAAACAAAAGAAAAAAAATGCGTTCATTCAGCCAGTCAATCAACAAATTATGCGCTAAACACTTCCTCTTTATGTGTGGTGCTCTGTAAGAGGCCTTATATGTAAGGCTCTGAAGGAAAAAAATAAGATTTGTTCCCTGCTTACAAAGAGATTTCAGTCTAACAGGGGAAATGTATGTGTATATGAAATGTAAAATGCAGATCAGGGTGTGGTAACACCTTTAAGAGTCACATGCAGAGAACTTTATGAAGGTGAGTGATTGATACACCATACAGGATGGTATTCATCCAGAAATGTCCAGGGAAGAACAGGCCCCAGGAGGGTGGCAAGATTCAGAAGCTGGAGAGAAGGCTGAAGGTGCCCTAATCAGTAATCTGTGAATCCAAGTGTGGAAGTGGGATGGCACCAAGATAGGGCAACAAGTTCAAATTAAAGATCTGCACGTGGGAGACAAGGGTAGACTGCTCGACTGTCAGGATCTTGAGTTCTGTGGCCTAGAGATTAATTTAATGGTGGCAGTGGTGTAACACGGAGCTTTTGAAGACCTTGCAGAGGGGAAGAGATATGACCAGAATTATGCTCTTGGGAGACAAATCTGAAGGTGGTGAGCAACTAAGGCACAGGGGCAAAGAGCACTTGGATAGAGATCGCTTTGGTCTAAATCCCAGTCCCACTACTTACTGTGGGACCTTGGGCAAATTATCTAACTTTCTTATGACTCTGTTTTAATCAGTAATAGTAATCTCTTACTAGGGATCTGTTAAATAGGGATCAATCTTGGTAACAAAAGGTTGTATTATATGAGGAAAATGCATATAAAGTACTTCATATAGTATAAATTAGCAGTAAGTGGAATTTCTATATGCTGAGAGTTCAAAAGCTGGTCAACAAAAACAAGCACTTGGAGGGAAGGGTGGGTGAAGGCATTCTAATGACAAGAAAGGAAAAGGAAAAAAGGAAAACAACCCCCACAAAACACAGAAACGTTACCAGGCTCCCAGACATGACCTGAGCCAGAACAGCCTGAGAGAAAACAGAGGAGAGGGGCCCTACGGCTGCCCATCCTCCCGACAGGCAGGGCGGAGCGTTCAGCCGCAGGGCAGCGAGGGGAACCCTGGTGAATGCAGCCTGTCCTTCGGATGAGAGAGCAGAACTGGACGTCTGCGCAAACCACGGCCACTATCGGGATCAGCACAGGGGCTGCTAGAGTCTGAGCAACACATGGATGTCAACGTCAGGAAATTACCTGAGGCCAGAGGACCCGAGGAAACACTCTTCAGACCTGCAATGGCATGAAGAGTTTGTGTTCCCATCAGCCAGGGTGGAACAATGTGGTAATTCCCAAGACGCTGAGAGAACTCTCCAGAAGAGAACTGCCACAGCTGAATGGGAAAAGTTAGTTCCAGATGAATCCCTGGGGCTAGTCCTGTGTAATAAAGCTTAAAAGCAAGTCTTAAGAGGATCAAATTACTTTGAAGTCACTAAATAGTATCTTAGAACAAAGCTCCAGAATATTCAAAGGAATGCAAAAATACCTAGTATCTACGCTTTGTGACTGACACAATAAAAATTTATAAGACATTGAAAAAGAAAATACAACTCAAAATGAGGAGAAAAAAGATTAGTCAAAATGGATCCAGAAATAACAAAAATGACATAAATTCGTAGGAAAGGTCATGGGTTTAGTTACTGTAACTCTATTCCATACATTCAAGATGGTAGGGGAAAGAGTAAGCATGTCAAGCAGAGACACGGAAAATGTTAAAAAAAAAAAAAAAAAAAAAGGCCTATTCAAACTTGTAGAGATAAAAAGGACAATGTCTAAAATGAAAAATACAGTAGGTACGAGTAACAGCACATTAGACAATGGAGCAAAAAAGATCAATGCACTTGAAGGCACAGGGAAAAGAAACTACCCAAAACAAACTATAGGAAAAAAGGACTAGAACAAACAACACTGCATCATTTACTGGGGATAATGTCAAAAGATCTAATAAAAACACAATTAAAGTTCCAAAAGGTAGAGAATTGATACTCAAAGAAATAAAGGTTACATTTTTCCAGATTTGATGAAAACTAAAAACCCACAGATCTAAGAATCTCAACAGATCTCAAATATAATTATAAAAAATTCTAACAAAGCTTATTATAATCCAATTGCTTAGGACCAATGATAAAGAAAAAAAATCTTAATTAAAAGTAGCCAAAGAGGCCAGTGCTAATATACAGAGAAACAAAAATTAAAAATAACGGTAAGCTTCTGGCTGGAAAGAATTAACACAGTGAAACCTTTAAAAGAAAAGAGTAATCAACCTAGACTTCTGTAAATACCTTCCAAAAATGGAAGTGAAAGATACAATTTTTCTAACATAGAAAGGCTGAAAGAGTCATTACCAAGAGATACGCAGTACAAAAACTGTCAAAGGAAGGCAGTCTCTCAGACAGAAGGAAAGGAATAGCAGGTGGAAATTGAAGCCACGCAGAAGAATGAAAAGCACTGGAATTGCTAAGTACATGGGTAAATTACCAATTTTTCTTACTTTTAAATGTCTTTAAAAGATGAATACCTAAAACAAAAGTAGTAACAGTGCATTTCGGGGTTTATGACACAGAGGTAAAATGTTTGCTAAAAACACAAAGGTCAGGATGAGGGAAACAAGAAAAAGTAAGGTTCTTAAGAGTACAGCTACAAGTGGTACAGTATAATTATGTACAAAGAGTATGATAACTTAAAAAGGCAGGCTGGAAAGTCTAGAGCACCCATGAAAGCAGGGACAGGGTAGCAGGTATACAGACAGAACAAGGTGAAAACACAAAGCAAAATGACAGATCTGAATCCAACCACGTCAGTAACTGCATGTAATGTAAACGGTCCCAATTCCCCAATTACACAGCAGAAATCATCACACTGTATTACCAAGGAAGACGGAAGTATATGCTGGCTAGGGCAAATTCACTTCAAAGAGAAAGATACAGTAAGTTGACAGTAAAAGGCAACACTAGTCAAAATACAGCTGGAATGGCAACAGTGATGTCAGACAATGTAAGTTTCAAGGCAAAGAATATGACCATGGACAAAGGGTCACTTCGTAATGACATATGTCATAATGACAAAAAGGCCAATTGGTCAAGAGGACATAGAAACCCTGTATCAGCGATGGCAAACCTTTCAGAGCTTTCAATGATAATAAACAGCCTGCGGTGGCACCACTGTAGGTTCCCCACCACTGCCCTCTGTGCACCTACTAGAACCTTTGCAACACACATAAAGTAAAGAATGGCAGAACTGGAAGGAAAAACCAGACAAAGCTACAATTACTGTTAAAGATTTCAACGCACCTCTTTCAATAACTCACAGAACACATACAAAAAATATCAGTGAAGACCCAGAATATTTGATCACCATTACCAGCTGACGTGACCTGACGTGTATCCAACACCCTCTCTGTTCTTTGGATCACACATTCTTTTCACAGACACGGGGAACATTTGCCAAGATGGATCGTATTTTGAGCCACAAAATAAGCCTCAATACATTTTAAATTCCAATTATACAAAGTATGCTCTTTAGCTACAATGGAATTACATCAGAAATCGGTAACAGGAGGAGGTCTGGAAAGCCTCTAAATATTTGGAAACTAAATAACAAACTTCCCAGAATTAATGAATGATACTATCTGTTTTGAAGAAACGGCACATGCCTTTTCCTTAGACTACGACTATTTCACAAACCCCAGGGGCTTTGCCTCGGCTACCAGGAAACGCAGCTAACCGAAGTGTTTAACCACAACAGTCCCGTCTACCCTTACGTCACTCATTAGCTGGCTCAGCTGAGCACCTAGTCGATGACTTTACAGAATCTAGGGTTCAATACGATCCTGGTTCTAAAGCCCAGCTCCGTGGTCAGGGGGCTCCTGAAGACTGTTTGTAAAGCTCAAACACTTTCATTTACTGGAAGTCTCTAACGACTATTTTGCAAAGCACACTCTTTTTAAAAAATCGCCTTTCATCTTCCACAGCAATAGCTGGTGTCCCTCGCCGGATCTAACAGTGCACAGTGTTTTAACAGCAGCCTATGTCAAGCAAAATCCAAAATGTGTGAAATTGTGAACCATTTATTTAGTAGGGCCAAGTGCTGACAGCTTTGTGTTTTGGATGATGACTTACAGCAACGCTCCTCTCTCTTGGAATAAATAAGCTAGGTTTCAGTACTTTTAAATATATCATCAGCAACAAGCTAAGATTTTGGCACCAAAGGAACCAATAAATGAATTGAAAGGACAATAACGCTCAAGTTAGCGGCGCTCTCACCACGACAAGGGAGCTCTGGAGGCACAGAAAGGACAACCCAGGGCCAATGCGGCCCAAGAAGGTTGCACGGGGCGAGCTCAGGGGCAGCCCGGGATGGAGCGGGGGCCCTCGACTGCCTCCCTTGGGAAGTCTCTGGTCCTCCTCAGTCTCTTCTTCTGTAAAGGCAGGGGTTACAGCATGACCCTAAGAGATGACCCTAAGGTCTCTTCTCATTCTGCAATTCCATGGACTTAGTTTGGATGGAGTGGTAAAGAAAACATCCCGAGAGGGAGCTTGCTGCGCCTCCTTACCACAAGCTGTGTAAGTTACTAGAGCTAACCCTGACGGTGCCACACACCGCATTCTGGGTGCTGTGCTCGGTGCAATATGGAAAAAGAACTCTGGGCTGCACTAACGGCCAGAAGATCTGAGCCTCTGTTTCAGTTTCACCTTATTAAGGGTCTACCCAATCATAATTTAATTGCTGTCATTCTTTTTCTTTATCTTCTTCTTTTCTTTGGGTCTTTTTGAGACAGGGCCTCAAACTCAAAACCATCCTCCTGCCTCAGCCTCCTGAGTGCTAGGATTACAGGGGTGCGCCACACGCCTGGTCTTGCTCCCATTCTTAATAAGATAAAAGATGCAGAAAGATAAACTATGCAAGTGCTAGGGAAAAGAGAACCATTTCTCACTATGGACAGCTATGAAGGCATCTTAGAGATGGATCTTGAAAGGGACAGGTGGAGAACGGGAACAACGGCAGGAAGTTGTACAAAGGGCACAGTCTAAAAGAAGACATGCGCTTTGAAGTTGGTGGACTTCATTTCCCCCGCAACCTTTCCCCTGCCAACTCTGTAACCATGGACAATTCAGCTTTGCGAGTCTCAGTTTCCTGAAGTCTAAAATAGGTAGAATTACTTTGTACTTTTAAGGATTGAAGTTGTTACCAGTGGTAATCCCTGCATATGACAGTCTCCCCCAAAATAAAGCTTTCATGACCAAAGGCCCAGCGCTGAGGGCACGATGGGATGTAACCCCAGATCGGTAAAATGGAGGACATGTCTGTGAAGGCAGCAAGGGCCATTTTGCAGAGGGCCTAACTAGTTTGTTAGTAAGAGCCTGGTGCTGACGGTAGGGTGCCGTGGAGTTAGGGCCTAAGGTTGCAAAGGGCTCAGTCTGAGGTACAATTCAAAATAATCTGTGAGGGAAACCTGAGATTTAAAATGACAAGAAGACCCAGTGCCAACCGTCAGGGGCAGAGAGCAAATCCAAAGTTGCCAGCAGCACTGGGAGCTTGGGAGTGTGGCAGAGATGGGGCACGGATTATCGACAGGATGGGAACAGGAGGACTCATAGGGAACTGCCTGCGTCACCCCTGAATTACGTGCAGCTTGACTCTGCTGCTAAGTGTAGCAGCAAGGCAGGCATCTTAAGCATTTTGACATATACAGGTGAGGACAGCGTGGGGCAAGAGAGTTACAGCTAGATCTGTGATCTGACTTCTCAACTCTGTGGCAAAGCAGAAGGTTTGTGGGAGAAGAAAAAGACTGAAAGTACAGACAGGAAGTTATCGCAGAAGACTGGGTATGAGGCAATGCGAGGCTGATCCAAGGCCACAGCCATGGGTGAAAACAAAAGTGTCATATGGCTACACTGCGGGCACGGTTTCTAACAGGACACGGCGATTTACAGGCTGTGGCAGGTAAAGGAATGCGATTCTACTAAGGTTTTGAGCTGCATGACTAGGACCACGGTGATACCCAAGCTTCTGGGGTTGGTATAATTCTTCTTGATGAGAAGAACCACTGAGGAGAATAACAACAATGTACGGAGCTTGTAATACTGAAGACTCTTCTACGGGGCTGAATGTTACAAGAGGGCCACAGCTTCCTCTCCCTGCCAGCCGGACCTTAAACTGTTCCACCGGTTCTTTAACAGCACCTGTGAGGCGAGCTGACGGGGAAAGGAGACCATCAAGAATTTCATAAAATGCCAGCACTCAGGAGGCTGAGGCAGGAGGATCCGTTGCAAGTTTGAGGCCAACCTGGGCTACAAAGTAAGCTCAAGGCCCGCCTGAACTGCATAGCGAGACCCTGTCTCAAAAAGACAAAAAAAAAAAAAAAAAAATCATAAAACGAGTCCAGTACTTACCTTTACAGCTAGTATTTTCCCACTTGGGACATGATATGCTCTATGGGAAGAAAAAAACAGCAAAGTTACTTGAGATCACTAAACGCCCTATGAAATGGTTGAGGACATAAATGTCAATCCAAACATTTCTGCAGCAACTGGAGACCTAGACTGTCTGTTCAAAGAACACTAATCACGCTAATCACGATGGGTTAGTAATTTACATTTCTATGGAGCTTAATGGCTTACAAAGTGATTCGTTACACATTACTTTAAAATAACCCTCCCAGGTAATGCTGGTTATTAATTTTCTCCTTTTACAGATGAGAACTCTGAGGCACAGAGAAGTTAAGCAGTTTGTCCAACTTGTAAAGTGATTTGTATCAGAACTAGACGTGAAATCGGATTTTCTGGCTTCGGATCCTCCAGGACTGTCGGTGTGTGTGTGTGTGCGCGCGTGTGCAGCGCACGCTGGGAAAGTGGGGTCTCTACAGCTCCATTCTAAGTACCATATAGATGCATGCAAAATGGGAGGTTTAATTTGTGGTTCTTTCAATTACATATACAGATAAACTGTATTATTCTATTTCATCAAGATAATCACAAAAGGCATATAAGTAGCTATGGCTTACAGTATAACCTCACCCTATATTGTCACTAAGAAATCATAGTTGTCAGGCTCAAACATGTCATTCATCTTTCTTCAAATAGAGAGACAGGCTGAGAGTATCAGATACAGCAAAACAGCTATAAAACCAAGAAATACGCATAAGAGCCGGGGATGCAGTTCACTGGTAGGGCTCTTGCCTAGCAGGTATGAGGCACTAGGTTCAAGACCCAGCTCTATAAAAAAAAATAAAATAAAACAGAGAAAAGAATCAACTATGATGCCGGGTGTGGTGGCGCACACCTGTAATTCCAGCACTTGGGAGGCTGAGGCAGGAGGATCGTTGAGAGTTCGTTGCAGCCTGGGCTACAAAGTGAGCACAAGGTCAGCCTGAACTGCATAGCGAGACCCTGTCTCAAAAAGACAAAAAAAAAAAAAAAAAAGAAAAAACAAACTATGAATACACTCATTTATGAAAAAGACTAAGAGTAAGGTTTGTTGAGATAAAAATCCCAAGTTTTTCATCAAGAGTTACTGTGTTTAAATGAAATGTGACCTTTCATCCACATACTGCAGAGACTACCTATTCTGACTCTTATCCAGAAACAAACAGCCTTGTAAAAAACTTCAAAATAAACCAAGTAGCATCGTTATTGCAAGCACACACAAGTATAAAATGCAAATGAGTCTGGAGGAACCAGAATTTGCTCTGTTGATGATTTCACACATTCACCTGGATCAGGATGGTCTTTCTTTCACCAGGCACTGTTAAAATGGGAATGCGGCGGCAACAAGGGAGGGATGGAAAAACCAGCACCTCCGGAACTCCTGGTCCTCATCTGGGGCCTGCTGGGAAAATATTCTACCAGAACCCCAAAGAGCTTGTTTCTTAAGACACAATACTTACACATTCCACTATTACCAAAGTTGAAGCATCATATTGTTGTTCTGGTAAAAATACCTGATTGTTTTGTCAAATGTTTTGAAGCTCTACTTAAGTATAATTTACATATGACAAATGTTCACTTGTTTTAAGAGGACAAGCCAATGATTTTTAGTAAATTTCTAGAGTTGAGCAATTGCCAGCAACGTTTTGAGAGTGACTGACTGACAGAAATAGTAAGAGCTTATGGGCGACACTAGGAAAACACATACATTTATGTTGGTATTTATCTACATATGTTACAAGAATTTATTCATTCTGCTTTTTCTACTTAATTGGACAAGGGGTAAGCCAATTATGGAAAGCAAACTTAGCTTTTATTGTATCAGTCAATTGTACAGAAATGCAGATACAGCTCACTTAAAGCAAGAATATAAAAACTAGATGATAAACTAGATGATAATTGTTTACTAAAGAATTCTTTTATCTGTGAAAGTAAAGACTTTCTCTAAATATCAGTCTCTTTAATATATGTATCTTTTATAAACTTTAACCAATTAAATGTATACTTTGAATAAAGTAATGTATTATACTTATTTCACAAAAAATTATTACTTACTTTACTATGATGTTAATATGAAATTTTTAACAATGCAAAGCTACATTTTAGGTCATGATTTGATTCATGATCTATATAAACTCATGTAATAAACGGGTATATAAAAATTTATGCCATATCTTTCTCAATGCCTGACAGAGGACTTGTTGGACTATATGATTTGAAATGTGATTTGAGGAACTTAGTAACTTTATTCCATGTCAACATAGGTAATATGTAAGATTTAATAATAATGTATTATTCTTCCCTGTATATCACAGATTCTTCCAATTTTAACTTTTTAAAATATTGTGCACTAAGGCCAGGTGTGAGCACATGCCTGTAATCCCAGTACTCGGGAGGCTGAGGCAGGAGGATCGTTTTGAGTTCAAGACCAGCCTGGGCTACAAAGTGAGCTCAAGGCCAGCCTGAATGCACAGTGAGACCCGGTCTCAAAATGACAAAAATAAAATAAAATAAAATAAAATATTGTGCACTAGAATCACTAACCAAGGATTGAAATATGAAAACAAATAGTTTGATGAATACAAAAGGATTTGAAAGTTGTACAAAGAGCAACACTGTTACTTTGAACAAGTAACATCTGGACTTCTGAGACCAGCTGCAGAGATAAGGAAATGATTAGCAGTCTAATATACATACTATCCTGGACAGTTTGGCAACTTAATTAGCTTGTCAAGAAAACCGATCTCTTTTCCAAAAGAAAGGTCTCCTATTTCCAAGTGAATTAAAAAGGGAGGCTTGATGATTTAATTATGACGCACGCTAATTCATCCGTGGAAGTTTGGGTTCGATTTCGAGCAATAAAGATGCTGTGTGGCTTGGTTTACCGTGCAATGACAGCACCAACTTAACATTTAATCATCAAGAAGGGGACGACAAAGGCAACACCAGGCGTGAGCTGAGTCTTTCCCGTCACTTTGCAAACGGCATTCTACCTGCAGAAAAGGAATTTGTTTACTTTCAGCGGATACTGGGACTCCGCGTCTCAACTGGATACTGCATCTCAATGGTCTTGACCTTCCTCAACACATTAACTGGAAAGTGATTAATGAAGTTTGAACGCAGGCTCTGGTTACACCAAAAGACAACTATACACCTCTGCAATGTTTTAATTAACAGCTAACACTTCAAATTAGTTTGTTGTTGCCACAGTAATTACCTGTTCCACAGAGTGCATGGAGGAAACGTTCTTACGAGATATTTTTAGTGCTGAGTCCTGAGTGTTTGTTCTGTTTGTAGCCAGCACTGGCCTTCTGGGAATTGTCCCAGCCTTTAAAATTTCTTTTTTTTTTTTTTTTTTTTTGAGTACTGGGAATCGAACTCAGGACCTTGCGCTTGCCAGGCAGGCGCTTGTGCTGTTGAGCTACATCCCCGGCCTCCAGCCTTTAAAACTGAACACACGATATGTGCACTTTAGGGTGGAAAAGCTAGGGGCCTAGTATGACTTTCTGAATATATATAAAATAACAAAAAGACCAGCACCAGTGAACAACTACTCTCCACACTTTCTCCATCCCAGTGCTGGGGACAGAGTCCAGGGCCGTGCAGCAAGGGCTCCATCACTAAGCCGCACCCCAAGGCCTTGAACTTCCTCTCTTCCTCGGAAACAATAGGTTCTAGATGACTGCACAGAGAAGGTGGTATCAACCTTTAATCCTGACACACAGAATCAAGGAGCTGATTGAGCGGGTAGGGAGTGCAGAATTGTCGAGTCTGATCCCGTTCTTTTACAGCCAAAAGCCAGGTTAAATTTCCAGTCAGTGGCAAAGCCAAAACTGGAACTGTGGCAAAATAGACTCATGTTAGTATTTAAAGGAACTAGGCGATGATACGTCAGTTTTCTTAACTGTATTCGAGGGCAGAGAAGCACACAGTTCAGAATGCATGGGAGTATGTCCTGTTTCAGTCAAGCTAAGGCGAGGAAGCATTTTGCAGGTAGTGCCAATCTACCCCGGGACGCAGAAGAGCAAAGCACGTGGGCTCCCCAGACACTGCCTGTTTCTGACAGCAGCTCTGCCGCCCCTTCACATGTGGGTGTGACCACGTCTCAGCTGTCACAAGTCTGGAGTAGGGGAGGTGCCGGGCGTGTGAGGTTTCCGCGAGAGAAACTCAGGGTGGGGCGGGGCATCAGGAAGCATCCGGTCCACGTTATGAAGCTGGGACGTTCCGAGGGCCTGAGTGTTACAGGAGTGAAACCTTAGTTTTTCGGACAGACTGAAAGAACAAGGAATCTCTCTGCTTAACAGCCAGGCTACGTGCTCTATAAATGAACACTGAACAAACTGTTACCTATGGAGACAGAGTTAAAACAGCCAAAATGCCGCAGGGACATTGTGACCCAAAGTGGAGACATCCTCACGGCCAGTTCTTGCCCACAGCTGAGAGCTATTCACACTGCCGGCAGCGGGGCGAGTGCCGCGTGGATTCAGGGTTCAGCTCAGCAGCAACGCCTTTAGCGATCACTGCTGCTAATGGAGAAAACCAATGCTTTGTTCTCTGTGGGTTAACAAAGGGGAGAATCCAACCTATCCCAAAACACCTCCCTCCCCCACTATAACAGGCACCCTTTTCGACGCTAGAAAATAACGTTTTGAGATCCTCCCTGTTTTTCAAACTTTAGCTGCTGTATGACAGCCCCTGCCACACTGCAGAAGGTCATTCCTGTGCCCGAGCCCCACGGGGGGCAGTGAGCGCTACCATGTCTTCACCATCTTTCTATTCTTTATACTTAGCACAAGGGCCAGCCCATGGCAGGTACTCCACAGTTACAAAAAGAATCTGCCACTTTAATATAGCATTTTACAAAGGAATTCCACAGACATTTCATGAGTTCTGTACTCTTAGGAGCAGGTGTTACTAGCACCACCCCCTTCCATGGTTAGACTTCTAACCATGGAATCCAAGGTCGTTACACGCATTTCACGATCTGGCCCCTGCTTAGTCTACTGATCTCTGCGTCTGCCGATCCTCGATCCTCCTCATCACCAACAACCCCTCTGTACTAAACATGCTCTGACTTCAGGGCCTTTGCACTTACCACAGAGGCCGGATCACTCTCTCTTTGCTACCTACTTGGCTTGCTCCATTACCATACCCCCTTGATAGTTCCACATAAAACAACCCATTCTCCCTCCCTTTATTCTTCATGGAATCAAGAGCATCCAGTGGAGTTTATTAATTTATTATCTATCTCCTACCACCAGCAGAGAAATCCCACAAGAAGAGACTTTTGGAGCTTTTTGTTGTTCTCTGCTGTACCTCGTGTCTAAAATCATAGCAGGGAACACTTTTATAAGTATTTGCTGAATTAGTGAAGTTTCTTAATTGCTTTAGATCTATTTTACCTTCCTTAAGACAGTTTTGTTTGATTTTTTCTAGAAAAATTGCTCATTTTGTTCGTTTTCACATTTACAGTCATAAAGTCACTCATTGTATCTTATTATTTTTAAAAATATTATTTGTTTATATTTCTTGGCAGTACTGGGGATAGAATCCAGGGCCTACACATTAGGCTACATTCCCAGCCTTTTATTATTCTTAAATTTCGAGACAGGGTCTCATTGAGTTGCAAAGTTGTCCAGGCTGGGCAGAATCTGTCATCCTCCTACCTCACCTCCCAGAGTGCTGGGTTTTCAGGTGTGTATCACCATACCCACCTCCTCTAATTATTTTTAAAATCTCTGCTGTATAAAACTATTTTCACCATTTTATTTCTAATTTTATTTCTAATTTTGTTGTTTACAACTTCTCTGTCTTGTTTGATCCATTTTTGCAAGGAACGAGCTTTTGGTTTTGCTGAACTGTCTCTTGAATTTTTACTTCATTAACTTTTCTTCTTTAGTTTCTTTCAACTTTCTTTCTGTTTTATTCCCTGTTCTCCCTTTTGTAACCGCAGTTATGTAGTAGGCCAATTAATATCTGGTTATTCTCATACAAGGAATGTATATAAAGTTACCTTCTTCATATGACTGACGGATTTCATAAATTTTCATATGTAGTATTTCTTCTTTTATTCAGTTGTAGATATTTCCCTTCTGATGATATGGCTCGTAAGTTATGCAGATGTATGCATTTTAATTTCCAAATATATGGAGGTAACTAATGTATTACTATTGATTTCTAAAGTAATTTGTACAGGCAAAGTGATTCATTTACATCTACAGGTTGAGTTGACACTTGTATACCCAAGAACAGAATTTTTAAAAAACTCATATTCTTTACCTGAGAAAGGTAAAGTCTCAATTTAATGGATGCAAAATTCCACATCTGACCACTAGACCAGACTGCTGAGCTGTTCACCCTTACTAATTTTTGTCTGATCGCCGCGCTGACAGCTAAGACACATTCTCCCATCCACAGACTTAACACATTTCTGTGTAATGCCATCCATACTGTGTTATGCATTTTAAGGTTATGTTATTCACTACACAGAAGTTTAAGACTCATAATTATGTATTCACGGTCTCTTTTTCTTCTATCAGCACGCAGTATCCGTGGTGGCAAACCCATGGCACGCGTGCTGCAGTAGGCTGTGTGTTATCACGGAAAGCTCTAAAAGGTTTGCCGTCACTGCAGAGTAGCCCTTTCAGTCCCTGATAGTTTTTTTTTTACCTTACCTTAAAGTTTATTTTATTTTAAAATTAATATACAAGCTTTCTTACACGTTTTTTCCTCTGTTTTGTTTTGCTTTGGACTGGCATCTTTTCCCCATCCTTTTTCCTTCAACTTTACTGCGTCTTTAAGTCTCAGGACTTTCTCCTAAATAGTCTAAAATAGTATGCCAATTTTTTTCAAAGAAGCAATCTCATTAACCTACTAACTGGCAGTATCAGTCTATCTATATTTATTATAGTTACTGATATATTTGGATTTGTTTCTACCACTTCTTTGACTTTACACCTCCATTCGCCTCCTCTGCTATACCAGATGATTCTCCCCTTCCTCTGTCTAATGGCCTTGGAGTTACCATTTTTTCACTATTAGTTGTTACCCATACAATTTTTTTGAGTTATAACTGACTTCATGAAATATAAAGTTAATTGCTATCTCTACCCTGCTCTCAAACAATACAAAAATCTTGTAATACTTCAATTCTAACCAACCCTTCCATCTTAGTATATTATTTTATCCAGTCTTTTTGTCTCAACTTATTTTGATGTCCTAAAATTATTGCTACTAATGTTTTATATATTGAGGCTTACCTAAATGGTCACCATTCCTTCCTTCATTTTATTCTTTTGTAAATTCAGTTGGAATTCATTATATTTTTTCTACAACAGTTCTTGCATCTACTTTTCCTACATTCACAAATTCTCTCTCCCTCATACTCATGTCCGCCTTTCCTCTTGAATGGTATTTAACTGAAATGATTACTTTCTCTCAGCCTTATAAAGATACCATCTTTAAAATCTTACCCTTGTGGTTGAAAGTTTCTTGTCTGTTGATACAAAATCATTGAAGGCTTTTCTGGAGGGTCGAGCTATGTATAACCTGGTCCTTAACTTTAAGGGCCTGCAATCACCACATTACCACAAACAATAAGGAGAAACCAGAGAGAGCAAGGCACACTCAGAAAGCTGTTACAGCAGCCTGGGCAGGAGGAGGTACCAACATGCACGTGCGGGACAACCTAGGATGAGAGACGGGGAAACAGATGCCGAAGATTTGAGCAGAGGGGATTTATGAAGCCTGAAAAAGAGGAAGCTTAAACTACGATCTCAAGGTAAAATGATGGCAAAACTGGAGTCGCATTTTTAACGCCAACAAGAGCGCTACCCTGCCAGTCTTAGGTGACGTCCCCTAGACTTTTAAGCTCCGTGAGGGCAGCGACCACAGCTACCTCATTTGACAATGCGTAGGCGGTACCTACCGCTACACTGGACACAGGGTAGATACTCAAGTATTTCTAAGTTAATAAGTAAATGGGAGAGTCAGGAAACAGGAGAAAGGAAAAAAGAGGGAGCTCACAATTCCTAAGTGTTCATCAAATCATCCTAACTTCTCTATGATCTATGTATCGTGAGTCACATTTCGCAGATGATAACAGAGACAGACTCAGGGATATTAAGAAACTCACTCAGGATAACCAAATTCATGTGTCACAGCTGCAGAATTCAAAGCAGGGTCTACCTCGATTCAACCTCTGTGCTCCTCCGCTACAGAGCGGGGACGTACAGTGACTGGAGAAGAGTGTCTTCAGGATTCTGTGAATGCTAAAGGCAGGACTTAGACCAACCGGGCTACTCCGTCGCTGCATTTATCCACTGGCATCGACTATTTTGTGGCCTTAGAACACTTCAGATACTCCTGTTACGAATTACTGATTTCTTCAGTTTTTTGGTTTTTTTTTTTGCCTTTTTGTCTTTTTGAGATAGGGTCTCGCTACATGCAGTTCAGGCTGGCCTTGAGCTCACTTTGTAGCCCAGGCTGGCCTCAAACTCGCAACGATCCTCCTGACTCAGCCTCCCAAGTGCTGGGATTACAGGTGTGCGCCACTACACCCGGCTGATTTCTTCAGTATTATTAGTTAGATTCACAGGTACACATTTAACTATATTATAGACTCCACTACAAATTATTACTATAAAGTCTATGTTTTCTATTATTCTAAGTTTCAAGGTCAGAGTCCAGGTTCATTCCATTCATTGCTAATAAACTCAAACTCTAACACAGAGTATGATATACCTTCCTCTTGGATTAGATACTTGATTTATACAGTTAATAAACACTTAGCTAGGCCCAGTGGCTCATGCCTGTAATTACAGCAGTTGGGAGGCTGAGGCAGAAGGATCTCAAGTTTGAGGCCAGCTTGGTCCACAAAAAAGAGTTCAAGGTCAGCCTAGGCTACATAGGGGAGACCCTGCCTCAAAAACAAAAACAAAAACAAAATAACCTTACTGCATATCTCTGATTCCAAGCAGTTTATTGGGCAGAATAGACACAGCATAAACAAATCCGACAAAATTCCCACTCCTACGGAGTTTACAGCCCTTTCCACTATTTTAAAATGATACTGGGGGAGCTGGGGATTTAGCTCAGTGGCACAGCGCCTGCCTGGCAAGCGCAAGGTCATGAATGAGTTCAATTCCCTGTATCGGAGAAAAACCGAAAAAAAAAGAAGAAAAGAAAAAAAAAATGATACTGGAGATTGCACCAAGGGCCCTTACTGCCTGAGATACATCCCAGAACTTTTTCATTTTGAGATAGGGTCTCATTAAGTTGGTAAGTTGCCTTGGTTGGGCTCAAATTTACTATCCTCTTGCCTCAGCCTCGCAGAGAACTGGGATTACAGGTGCGTGCTACCACGCCTGGCTAGGAGCTTACTTTCCTAACAGGGGAAGACTGACAATCATAAATAAGTACTCCTTATGTCAGGTGGGGATAAGTGCATTGAGAACTGAAAGTAAAGATATAGAGAGAGACCAAGATTAGGGACACTCTGTTGGTTATCAGGGTGGGGAGGAGGTCAGGGTAGGAAAGCCTGTCTCTCTGCAGGTTACGTGTGAGCAGTGAAGAGGCGCAAACGTTGTGTATTTGTGGGAAGAAGGTTCTAGGCAGAGGACAGCAGGTTCAAAGGCCCCTGGTGGAAATGTGTGTGGAAG
Source organism: Chinchilla lanigera (assembly GCF_000276665.1). Taxonomy (NCBI): domain Eukaryota; kingdom Metazoa; phylum Chordata; class Mammalia; order Rodentia; family Chinchillidae; genus Chinchilla; species Chinchilla lanigera. The sequence goes on from NW_004955450.1 coordinate 8,384,434, forward strand.
TGAAACAAGCAAGAGGGCTCAGTGGGGGGGACGAGTCAGAGGCCATGGGAAGGCAGACTCGCACAGCACCCCGCGGGCCGGAGCGAGGACTCTGGCTTTCTGACCTCAGTGGACGAAGAAAGCTAATGTTTTTGGAAAATGACTTTGGCTGCTGGGTGGAGAAATCATGTTGTAGGAACTCAAGGATAGAAGCGGGGACAAGTTGGGAAACTGCCGTAATAACCCCCGTGAGAAGCGGCAGTGGCTGGGAATAGGGTGGCAGAAAAGAGACTGATAAGAAGCCACCTTTAAATACCTAAATTCAGAGGTCAGATGGTGAGACAGAAAGAGCGAAGGAGAGGAGAAAGCACAGACGGTCTGGCAACAGACCCCACAAGCCACGAGCATAGATGAGGTACTTTCCCTGCTGCCACATGAAGGAACTTACACAAAATGGGTATTCCAAAGAACACGCACCTGACTTCAAAAGCTGAGCTTGGGGACTAATGCAAGTGAGTCTATTATTTGCTCTCTGAAATTTTAAAGACAGGTATCAGACACTATAGATAAGGTTAGAGGTCCCCTTGCCTTCATCTAAATCCTCATGAGAATTTATTAAAAAAGACACACCACTACAAAGAATAAGCAATTTCTATGAGAATCTTCACCATCAAGGAAAAGAAAAATTTTAAATCAATACTAAAATGTCCTACCTCCGTACAGGACATACGGGAGACACAACCTGTGCTCACATCCCAACAGCTGGACTCCTACTCAAATTTGCGTCATGCATAAGATCATCTGCATCTGTATTTTACAATGTTTACTGAAATTATTTATGCTTAGAATTTCAAATTCTAGGAGAATCAAAAAAAATGAACCATCCCAGCTGACTACTGTTCACAAAATAAATAACCTAGAGCTGATCATATATTTTCTGATAAAGCCTGTACAATCTTACACAGTTCAAGTAGGCATCTAATTTCTATAGCACTATTCTGCATATTAATTTCGGAACATATTCCAATCAAATTATTTTAAATAATGAGCAGAAAGAATCTATAACAGGGAGCATCTGTGCTTGTCTAGGGATTGTGAGGCAGGATATAATTTAAGAACGGGAGGGGGACCTATATTTCAGTGCGAATATGATATATTTTAAAGGTCAACTTATTAGCAAAACAGTCATCAAAATGAATAGGAAACACCTTTCCTTTTTTTTTTTCCTTTTGGAGAAAAGACCTCAGGAGTAATTGGATATGAAGACTTTGAACCAGAATGGCAAAACGGGAACAGTGGAATGACAGTGTTTCTACAGTTTTGTGAAGGGTAAGGGCGTTTCTTTTACAAGACACAAGTGAACTAAAGGCCTGATGTCAAGTCCTCCTTCTCACGTAACATACTTCAAAGAAGGTTCATGAGAAGAGGGACAACAATTGCTCTGTGAATTATTTATACAGTGCTATAAATTCATTATAAAACAATCACTGTATATAAAATAACTGTTGGAAAGTTCTCCAAAGGAATGGGGAGCCTAAGAAAATCATCCAGTCACTGGAATAGTGAAACCAGTAGTTAGGATTTGGTTTAAAAACAGTCAGCATCACAGTGGGATGGTCTTATTCTAACAAGCAGAAAAGAAGATGACATTTATTGTGCTCCCTGTGTGCCCTGGAGGGCAGACGGGAGACAAGAAAGCAAAGCCTATGTAAAAATAAGTAAGTTACAAACACAGCTGTTGTTCATAGCTTGCTGCACAGATAGTAGTGGTTCTCCCAAATAACACAAGCAGTTCTTTGTTTTTCAGGCAATGATTTCACAGCCTGGGGACTGTCATGGATTCCCCATCCAGGCCCCAGGATGTCTCCCAGAGGCAGGGCAGAGGCAAAGTGTAGGTAAGGTAAAAGAGAAAGCTCTTTGAGATCTGATTCATTATGACAAAATGTTTGACTGGGAGGAGACAAAAACCACTGTCAAAATCATGATTTCTGGTCAGCTATGCACTTTACCTATGCAACTCCTAATTCTTATTAACCCGATTATTCTCATCTGAGGTGGTCATACTCAGATTCGACTATTAAATGTATTTCCTTACAAAAATAAGCCACTCATTAAAGCTGAGATGAGGATCATCAGCTCGCACACTCACAGGTGCTATTTCATTCATTATATGATTTTATTTATTTACCAAAAACTTTAAGCTGTGCTTCATGGAAATTTGGGAAAAAAAGCAAGATTTTCTCTAATTTATAAGGTTTCTACTTCAAAGATTTTTTGGCATTGCCACAAAAGAAAAATGAAATCAAAAATAAAGGGGAGGGCTACATATATCAAGTGAAGAGACTCCTACATGAGACTTTGGGTTGCCTACTTAAAATGCAACCTGAGGATCCACTGCATTTCAATATTCTAAAAGATTATAAGGCTGGGTGATTCCGAAGCCAGTGCAAAACAAGTGCTCCTTTGACAAATAAAGGCAAAGTGGATAAATGTATGTGAGTATAAATGTACACAAACAAAAATATTTCGCTATCTTAATTTTTAAATCCTCTGGATGTCTTCTTTTAATGCAATGTTTTCAGTAGCCAAATGTAAACCAGCTAATGAAAAACTGGTTTTACTGCATATTCCTTTTAGAGATTTCTTCATTTGGCAGGTTTCTTTGGAGGTAGGTTTTACTAACATGTTTAAGACTAATAGGCTCTGGAATTTTAAGAAGTGCTGCCACATACTAAAATAGCCAAAGCCACCCACAGAAAAAAAATTAGAACGGTTTCAGGGAAATCAACACTGACAGTTGTTGCCTTCCATAATAGATAAACACATTAGCTGGGCTCTAGCTGTTAAAATAGAAACTCCAAAGTAAACAGCAGTTGTAAAAAGAAGCTTTTATGTAAACAGTACTAGTTCAAACAGTGGTCTATGCCAACCTTCCTTCTGCCTAAAAACCCATACAGTTGCTTGACTACTGATTGCAAAATAATCTGTGGTTAAGCAACACAGCCTTCCAGATTGTTTATATATCAAATCAAACACTTTAGTAGGTTGCAGATATTAATTTCAAGACACTGATTGTACTCAGGGTTCATAAATCAACCAAACATATGATCTGGAAAATTTGGCTGGGTGAGAAAAAGTTTCAATCAGAAAAAAGTGAGTACGGCTCCACATGGTACCATGTCTTCTCCCTATTTACTCACATTGTAGCCCCTTTATACTCTCAAGCGTGCCCCAGAGTTAATGTGGTCATCCCGATCTCTGTATTTCTTCCGTAAGTTGACACATCCTGTTCAAGCCTTTAACACTCCCACATTAGCTAGAGCTGGGTCTTTTTAATACATGGCCTGAATACCTTCGCGATCAAGGAAGCCACAGTGATAGTGATCTCTTTATTAAAGGCTCTAAAATAAACGTAATGGGCAAAACAGTCAAGAGATACAAGGCCTAGCGATGAGAAAGAAGAAATGGAGCAGGTGGGCACTACATGTGAGGAAAAGAGGAATACCCTAGCGATTAGCTGAGAAACGCTCTCCTGAAACGGCCTGAGCAGTTTCTTGGAAGGTTAATCATAAATCACATTCCCAAATCAGACAAATACTGGCCACTTCAGAGAACCTTCTTCTACTTGTCCTTAATATTCCACTGTACTTAAGTTTGTAAAACAATTTCATACAGAGAAGCTATTTGCCTTACACAAAAATTTCCCAAGTAGAATGTTATCCCCGCTTGACAGACAAGGAATCCAAGGGCTGGCGAGGCTAACGACTGCCACGCTTCCTGTTTTGGGCGCATTAGCGAGGAAGTGGATTTGGGTACGCTGAAACCAGATCCAGCGTGCATCTCAACAAGCCCCGTGTGAACACGAGCAAGCTGCTTCTAGAGCCTCTATTGTAAGGCTCTCTGGATGAGGCCAGTGTTGAGGTTTAAAAAGCAATAGGGAAAATCGATTGAATGACTCACTTTTCAGAGTTGCATTAAGTTTTTCAGGCCACTGGGGTACAATTTACTAAATTACCTCTTCTAGAACACTAAACAGTACCCTAGTGGGTCAAAGAGTAAATGCACCTCTGAAAAGCGAGCCATTTATTCCCTTCTTCCCTGTAGTACCAGATGTAATATGTCCCCTATGACAGAAATATTAACCCATTTCCATTAAAAACTCAAGCAACTGTCCCACAGTAGATAAAATGACTATGGTGAAGCTTCGAGCGATGGAGACACGTGACAAAAATCTCTCTTCCATAATCCTGCGCACAATGCTATCAAAAAGCCAACATGCACTTACGCGAACATAATTGTTTTTCATCCACTAGAGATTAATTTCAATCTTAAGACCTCAAAACAGAATAAAAAATATTCAAAGCTGATAAAGTCCAGGGAAGAAATGGACAGGATATCGTGGTAACCACTTCCACCCGGCACTGTGTATTGAAAACTAAGCTCGAACGTTCATCTTACTTAAGCAACCAGCTGCGTATCACAAGCAGCTGCTCTTTCGCAAACATTATGCTACAGGCTACCCCTTCCTGAAAACAAAAATTTCTTGGCTGACAACTAAGCATATTACTCCTATCTAATCTCCAAATGCCTCAGAATACATTTTTGAGCTGCTTTAGGAATAACCACTGAGTGATTTAACGTGTGTGTGATACTTTAACAAAGGCCAAACTTTGAAGTTTTCAGCGCTGTTAGTCCCTTTCTCTTCTGGAAGATGGCTATGCAATGAAAGTAAGACAACTTTAATTTAAGAATCATCCAGCTTCTAATTAAACTGCCATAGGCAGCTGGTTGGATAAGTTTTAATCAGTTTCAATCACCTATTGATTGGTATAGTGAAGCCTAAAAAATTAAAAGTAAAAGATGATTGGGGAATTGTCCCATCTCAGAACAACAGTAGAGGCCTCTGTAAATAACTCCTCTTTTAACCATCAGCTAAATGAACACTTCAATACCGCAGTACAAAGTCTTCTGCAAAATTACTTTAACTAACAAGCAGAAATTTATCAGCTTCAGCCAAAATCAATGCTGAAATCAATTTGAACACTGGTTGTGTCTAAAGGGGCTCATTGGCAATTTAGGGAAATTACACCATGTAAATGCCTGTGCTTTAATTGAACAGTTTCATCAACTAGGCTGTGATTGCTGTCCATTCATTTATTTACTTTCACTGCAGCTACCATTCTGCAAAGGAATGGCTTTTGTCAGGCTGGAGCGAGGCACTTTATCTTCATTTTGTGGACTTTTGTGCATAATAGACCTCATGGAATGGGCACATCATGACTAGGGTCACAATAAACCAGGAGATACTTTTTTCCTTTAACATAAAACCTGAACAACATAAACTACCCTCACACCTGTACCACCTGGGGACTGTCATCTTTAAAACAATAACAAGGAGGAATGGGAGTGACTTTCCTGCATGTGGGCACTGTATGTCCATGCAAAAGACCAAAGCTGCAAAGTGCTCTTTTTGAGAATATCATGTGCTTTTTGAGGTATCTTTGGCAACGTCCAATAATATATAAACTGCATTAGGGTACTCCTCAAAAATGAGGCAATATTTTGCTTTACAGAGTCCTCTGACTTCTGTTGAGAAGATGCTATTGTCCAATTCATCTAGGACAGGGAAGCACATAAATGGCCAATATGTTTTTAAAGTAAGATAAATGGGAGGAGGAAGTAGGGGGGGCTCTGGGGGAGGAGAAGAATCCACAGCTTTACAAAGATCAGCAAGCCCAAAAGATCAACAAGATACAGAGATGATTTAGACACTCATATTTTACACTCACAAAACAGGGTGATGAAAAACACCGAAGACAGATTTCCAGAAAATCATATGCTGAATTGACTGAAGTTCAGAGATCAGCATTAACATTTCCGACCTTGGATTTATCCGTTCCTGCCAAGATTACAAATTCCAGGCAAAGAGAGAGGAAGGCAGACAGCTGTGTGTTCACATGGGTCCTCTGTAAGGTACATGCCCCTGATGCAAAAATAAAAATACAAAGTACAGCTGTAGTCTCTGTACTAGAAAATGCCGACAGAAATTCTTAGGCTCGTACATCCTATGCTGACTTCCAGCTCCACACTGAATTAAAAGGCAAGTATTTACTAGGAAGGGCAGTGGGAAGAGACTAAGGAATAATACAGCCTGGGTTTCACTGGTTGCCCTAACCCTGACTTGCTCTGAATCTTCAGGGAAACCCACTTATGAGATGGTCATCCCTGCCGCACTCAGCTGATGCCCATGCACTGGGGGACAATACAGGGCCCATGACGGTGACCGGCTTTGGAAATGAAAATGCGGCCACTGTGACTCTAGCACTACTTGGTTGTGGGTGTGCCAGGGCACATGCAGCCCTGCTCATTTGCCCTTTCTGTCAGTTGCCCCAGCTACGGTATTCTGCAAACATTCACTAAGAAGTAGCTTCAGAAAAGTTAAAAGCTAGAAGGAGTAGCATATACAAATTTAATTTAGGGTATGCACTTGTGGTAGAAATGCATTCTGTAATTTTATCCTATAGTGTTTTTTTTAACACTATAAAGTATCATTGGCTATACTTTTTGTGGCTGAGATGATATAAAAATATATTTTATCCACTGTTTTTAGATACCTCTTCTGAAAACTTAATTATGGTTTAATCAGACCTTCATGTTTATTGACTAAGTATACTGTTACATTTTGCTGCTGCAGTTAGCAGTTGTAATAGAATCAGTATGTTTAAGAACCTTACACAATACATATTTTGCAAACACACTAAGCTTGTTAAAATGCTATATTGATTGTGCCTGAAAGCAAGACCTAATTTTGTCTGAACATTTTTTCATTATTTGAATTCACAGAATAAAAATGATGAACTACACTTTTAGCGATAACATTATACACTCTTTTTCTTTCTTTTTGCTATTCTGACAAGGAAAACTACAGGAATTTTATGGTCAGGTGGACAACATAATTCAAAGTCACATTTAAAAAGCAAATTAATGTTTAAAAAAAATGAGGGGAGATGGGAGGGAAAGGGGAAGTAGAAAAATGATATAATATGTATATGTACCAATTCCCCAAAATGAATGTAATCATTATACAATCAAATGTATACTAATAAAAAAGAAACCAAAAGAGTTTTAAAAAAATTTGTGCCCAATACCTACAGCTTAAACCCCTATTGCTTCTTCTCTGTTCCTCCAATTCAATGTTAGGATACAAATCAGAACCTAAACATATTTCACTCCAGTAAGGCAGCAATTTAACAGAAACATGGTCTCTTACATCAAAATAACCAACGACAGAGCAAAGGAAAAAAAACTGTAACAGAAAGTTATACACAGTAAATGCCTTTTGGACTTTCCACTGAATTATTTTCCAAAAAAGCAATTTAGGTAAATGCCCTAGATGCTATGGTACACAAATATTTGCTCGTGTGATATGCCAACCAAGAGACTACAATTTTCCAACACATCAAATACTGCAAAATAGCTTTAAAATTTGAGTGTGCCTTAGAAATCGAGATGTATCGCCTCTGTTAGCACAACCATACAATTAATCTAGGGATTCAATTACTAAATTCTAAGTTTTTGGTAAGTAAGAACACCCAAAGGATAGACTAGACAGGGAGCTAAACTGCAATAATTCTGTCAGCTAAGGAATGGTTGTGTTAACATCTACTAACAAGCCTCTAAAATTAACGTCTGGAGGTGGCTCATCACTGACTTTTTCAGACTTACACATGAATTTACAGTTTACACCCGAAAATAATTTGGGCTAAGCAGTATAAAACTCAGAAAGTGAATGGTAAGCAGGAAAAATGCTGGCTTGTGGGTGCGAAGACCTGAGCTCTATTCTTGGCTTGACCCCGGGCATGCTACTTAATGTTTTCTCGTTCTTACTGGTAAAACAGAGGTAACAATACCTTTGTTAGCAGGGACTAAAAGACTCAGCATGCCCCGGCCCTGCCCGTCACTCCACTCTCCCCCAGCACTCTCCAGCTGTACTGGCCTGGACGCAGCACCCTGGTGCCCTTGCAGGCTTCTGCCTGCATAGGTCCTTCAGCCTGGAAGGGTCTCCCAGATTATCCCAGGGCTGGCTGTTTCCTGTCCCTCAGGTCTCGGCCGAGACAGCACCTCAACAGGCCTTCTCAAGCACCTCTCCTGCATCCTTTACAGTGCTTGCAAGGTCTGCTAAGTCTTACTTCAGGAGGGATGTCCTTGACTGTCATCCGCTTGCTGAGCTCCAAGAGCATGGGGACAGTGACTGTCTTGCTCCCCACTCGTCCTCACGAGCGTAGAAGAGTCCTTGGCGTATACTGACACTCAGTAAATGTTGGTTCAATGAAGCGATGAATATACAATAAAATAAAATTTAAAAGAATGACACCAAGCAACGCTTGAAGTAAGACTTTTATGGTTGCTGAGCGCTAAATTTTATTTTGGGACTTTCGACTGGGGAGAAGGCTGTAAGGTCAGCTCATGCCCGGGTCCAGGGGGACGTCTTTTCTCAGCAGATCAGGACAACAGCCGGGTCACTGTGCTCATGGTAGGGGACCTCATCAGAGCTCCCAGAGTCACCCTGTGACGAACAGCACTTTGTGTCACTGTTGGACTGTGAAGGCTGCCTCTGCTGGGTAGTCCCCAACACACTAAGTGCCTCACGCTGGGAAGGCATCGTGCCAGGCCCTGTGAGGACTGCCACCAAAAGGACCCAGACGGACTCTCTTCCAGGCAGGACTCGTCAGTGGAACAGCAGCAGGAAGAGGACGATGCTCACACTAACCACAGGCAGACCTGCAGAGATGTTGGAGACAGCGTTACAGCAGAGCCCTCAGGAGATCGCAAAGCCACAAGAACGCCCTTCGCATTTTACGTCAGCTGTCGTGGAACTCGAACTCTCTCTCCAGGTCTAGGCCGATTCCTTCAACTTCACTTCCCAACTCAAATATCAGTTCCTGCACGAGGCCCTTTCTAACTCTTCCTGAGGAAGGAGATAGTCATCCCTCTGTCCTCACCCCAAGGCCGATCCCCCACACTTACAGATGTGCAGCCCCGGCCCTGAGGTCCTGCGCCTATCCCTGGCCAGAACTTACCCACCTCGCTGGACTCAGAGCCTTGGACACCCACACACTTAGAACTTGGCTGCTCAATAAATGGGTGAGGAGGCACCATGCCCAGCCCCTCCTGCCCTGTCTATGCCCCTCTGGGCACTCTCGGAACTGTCCACATCTCACTGCTGACTCAGCACCAGAAAAGACCCAGGAACCCAAGTGGCACGATGCCGGAGGAAAGCCGCCCCTGACGCTGCGCAGTCCTCGTGAAGCCGGGGAGCAGACTTCAAGCGCAAACTACATCTCTCCTACCCTGTGGCCGTGGATGTGTGCCAAGGCAGTGTTTACCTGTTCACAGCCACTTCCGCTGGGGACACTGAATTCCTCGGTAAGGACAACATTTTATTAAAATATTAGAAAGAAGTCTTGCCATTTCAAAATTATTTTCCCTGAAAGAAGATGGTGCTGAAACACTTGGATTCAGCAAATTCTTACTTGAAATATCACCATAATGTATTGATTTTTACCAGACTCAATTGACTGAAAAGTTGTTTGTATAGCAATATTGGCCAAACCAATATACTAGAACAATTTCGTTACCCATAGTAATCAAGTGCATTTCTGAAGTATAATTATACTGTCATAAAAATAAAGCCAAGATACCCTTTTCCAAGCAATAAAACTACTGGGGCTATAAAATAGGGAGAAGAAAAGGCTAAATAAATGAGATTTTTTAAAATGAAATTTAGTGTCTCTCAAAAATACCATTGCTTCCTTTTCCTCCCCTTAAGCCATGGTTAGGAAAAAATGATCAATACTTCAATCTCAATAAACTATTTCAATAATAGTTAATTCGTGTGGAAACAGAGTCTGAAAATCTCTGCTTAGTGACCTGCGACATCCTGTCATGTCGGTTAGATGCCAATAATCCATCATTGCCATAATGGATATGAGCACGTGTGAACTTCCAGAAATGAGAAGGACTGGGGGGCAAAGGTAGGAAAGGTATAGCAGGAAAATGAGCACAGGTTTATTCTTTAGATTCTAATCAATACGATGCACATTATTGTATGAAACAAGCCTGTAACAGTGAAGACTGAGAGACAGGGAGAGGGGAACATACATAATTAATTTTATTTGACAAATACTCATTGATTTTCTGAAAACATTAATATCCTTGCTTGTCACATGATACTATAATGCAATCCAGCCACACACAAGTATTTAATTTTGCATTAGGATGACGCCTTGTTTGCTTGTTTAAAATATGATCTTGGCTGAAAGGAAAAGGCTCTTCATCTGATTAGAAATTTAAAGTCAAAATAAATCAAACAGTCACCCTAGCGCTTGAGTCAATATCAAAACCATTTGAAAACCACTCTTAATTTATAAGATGCATGTCCAGGAAAAAACACAGGAGTGGGGCCGCTGACACAGACATTAGTGAAACTGGGCCCAGGCTACTGTTAACTATTTTGGTCTGATACCTTGAGGCTGGATGATGAAAAAGGAAGCAGGTTTCCCAGGGACTCTGTGTTTCTCAACACAGCCATGCTTTGCTCAACGACGGGACACGTTCTGAGAAAGGTGTCACTAGCCTACTTGTCTTTGTGCAAACACCATAGCATGTATGCATATGAAGATGGCTACAATATTACCAGGCAATGTAATCTGACGGACCATGTACACTATGGTACCATGTATGTATACTATGGACCACGTATACCACAGTACTATGGTATATCATAGTACCATAGTACTGTGGTATACGTGGTCCACCGCTGACCAAAATGGTGTCATTTGACATATGATTGTATCTCCACCATCAAGCATAGTTCTTATGGTGGGGTGTGGTGGTGCACACCTATAATCCCAGTACTCGAGAGGCTGAAGCAGGAGGATTGCTGCAAGTTTGAGGCCAGCTTGAACTGCATAGTGAAACCCTGTCTCGAAAGAAAAGAAAGAAAGAAAGAAAGAAAGGCTAGTTCTTATTATGTTCTTTAGGAATCATATGTCTTAAAATATTTTACTCACTGAATAAGAATTAGATAACTCAGATAATTTCTCATTTTATATAAATGACCATCAGGGCTTCTAATTCTCACTAAATAAATCGTATTATTAAGACGAATGAATACATTTCCAGCCTCCAAACACTAGTTTTCTTTAGTTGGTCTCTATAGTCATATCACAAGGGCAGAACACAATTTAACATTCCATATGATCTTAGTTACCAAGATCTTAGACGTCCAAGGACCATCCTTAGCGCACCGCCCAATAAGTGTCACTTAAAATAGGTAAGACAAAGCCAGGCAAGGTAGTGCATGCCTGTAATCCCAGCACTGAGGGAGGCAGAAGCGGGAAGATCCCAAGGTCAAGTTCTAGCAGAGCAACTTAACAAGATCTTGTGTCAAAAAAGAAAAAAAAGGACTGGGATGCCAGCTCAGTGGTAGGATACTCCTAGATTTGATCCCCAGTACCAGAAAAAAACACAAGAGAAAGGAAGAAACTAACACCTCTGAAACATACTCACTCTTCTAATTGTCTCTAGGTAATAATTCTTAAATAAAGGCATATATCCCATCTTTAAAATGCTATTTGGGCAGCATATATGCCACCCATTATATCATGGAAAATTCTACCTAAATCCCAGACCAGGTTCTTCACTGCTGTGGGAAAGAGCAAGAGGTAGAAAATTCACTGCTGTTTCAATGCCTGGAAACTGGAATACATGGTCAAAACACTGATAATTTGAATCCTGGCTTGAATGAGCCACATCGAGGAAAAAATAATATAAAAGATGATTCTTCGGTGACTGTTGGCCAGCTTAGCACAGTTTAATCCTAAGGCTACATACTACTTCACTTCTAAACTCACAACTGGAGCGATGCCGGCAAGCAGTGTGTCCAGGAAGCAGGGACTGACTGTGCAATCACAGAACATTTGCCAAGTAACTGGGTCTGTTAGTCACTGCCACTTTAGGGCGACACGCTACCCAAGAAAATGAGGACAGCGGCTAGCATGCAGGACCAAGGGATGCCAAATTCTCAAGGTTTTCTTTTTTTGAGGGGGCGGGGTTTCCGGGACCAGGAATCTAACTCACGACTTTGTGCTTGCCAGGCAGACGCTGTGCCGCTGAGCTAAATCCCCAGCCCCTCAAGGTTTTAACATTTACAAGAAAATTCATCCTCTAAATGTAGGTCTTAGAAATTCCCATTCTTCTAGGAATAGCCTCTAAAGCTAGCTGAATACAGGGGGAATCCAACTCAAGAGCCCTACTAAAACTGGACTGAGAAAACCCCCATTTGCCTCATGCGCATTTCAGCCAGCATGCACCAAGCACCTAAGACTCTACTGCACATATCAGAAAATGCAACGAGACGCAGTACACTCTGCATGAGAAACCGTAATACTCAGGGGGCAGCGGTGGCAAACCTATGGCATGGGTGTCACAGCCCGCTGTTTGTTATCACTGAAAACTTTAAAGGGTTTGCCATCACTGGCCTAAGGGAAAGGCCAGGGCGAAGAGAAAAGTGATGCTGTGTAGAGTTCTGGCTTTGCCACAGAATGGCGACACAACCCTGAGCCCTCATACCTGCTGGTGGGTAAATGGGCTTTACACTGCACCAGCTGCCCTACAGGAATCTGAAAATAAATTCCGATAAAAGAAAATACTATGAAGCTTTTAGAAAATCACACATGTACGATAATATGCAGGATAAAATATAAATCTCATGACACAATTAGAGACTACAAGAAAACAGAATTATATATATAATAATAGACATACAGAATTTCATGAAGTCAATTCACAACTTTAACTCTATGAAATCTTTATAAATGTTCCCCCAAAAAGAGTCCCATGGCTGACCAAGGGTGGAAAATACAAGGTTTAAACAATTTTTCCATTATTCGTTCTAACATTACCAGTAGCTAACACTTAGTACCTGTCACAGTGCTAATCCTTTTGTGAATAATCTCATCTAATCGCACAACAACTTCGAAAGACAGATACTGTCATTATCCCTATTTACAGATGGGAACACCGAGGAGGGAGACATTATATAACTTGCTCAAGGTCACACAACTAGTTGGTAGCAAACGCAGGATTCAAATTCAGAGCCCTATGTTTAATCACAACACACTGTATTTCGACTTTCTTGAAGTTTTAAAAATTCACTGTGAACCTCTCAGGGAGAAAGAGAACGTGTCTTTCCTGAATTTTTTTTTTAATGAACTTGCAGCACTTTGGAAAATGGAATAATAGTGAAAATGTACCTATTTATTTTTCCTAAACGTTCCTTCCTCCTACACTTCAGCCATACATTAGTCTAAGATATGTCTCTCATGATCCATTTAGCACAAGTTAGTAATCCAAGATACACCAATTTAAAATCACCTGGCTAGGTCGCTAGCATAGCACAGCAGCTTAGGAGGGGACAGCACACAATCCACATTACCGTGTGGCCGACTGTCTGGGGCCAAAACTTGATACTGCATAGCTACGGAAAACATCTAGACTCCCATAATGAGAATTCGCCAACTATTAAATAATATACATTGCAATTACACATGACAGCATATGCCTTGCAATGTCCCATTGAGTAGAGTAAGACTGAAATATTAAAGTTTTGCTTTGCACTTATTAGCTTTATTACACTTTATAAGAAAAAAATTAAATAAGCCCGTTAGGCAGTTTTGTTACCAATGAGTGGATTTTCCAATATTTTCTTCATCTAGTTTATGTACCATAGCCTCCAATGTAATCATTTTTGTTTGAAAAACCACAATTTTTATAGTCAACACCATTAAGGTAAACTTAGTGTAGGAGAAACCCAATCATAATACATCAAACAGTGTTTTATGAAGACTTTAGTAAAGCGGATTTTCATTTCTTGATGATTATACCATTTCTTTGTAATGAACTGAAAGCCAGAGATAAACGAACACCACCACAAGCTGAAACCCAGGCAGAAATAAAGCCCAGTGATCGATGACCAGGGAGCTTGCAAGAAGCCAAGGAGAGTACACAGGTTCCTTCGCACTTCCTCTCTAGGAACCTTCAGAACAGGGTAAAAAATTCAAGTCAGAGAAGGGTGAGGAGGAGGAGGAGACCGGGAGGAAGGGCTTCCTGGAAGGGATCACTAGCATGATCCAGGGAGCAGGAACAGTAGCTCAGAGCTTGGACACGTCAGGCCTCCACCACTCACGGAGGAGACCCAAGGACGGCATAAAATATTTCTCTGAATTCTCAAGGTAGAAGGACTTAACTTCCAAGCCAGCTCTTCAAGATACTCAGTCAGGTACAGAGAAAATAAACAATTCCAAATATGTGGACATGAGCTCCTAAAGGGCTACTTTCAGGAGCAAGGACTCACATCCCAGCTGAGCAGCCTGAAGGCCTGGGTGGGTGGCCGTACCGGTTGGCGTTGAAGGAGCTTTTAGCCTCAGGAAACAGAATCCTACGCCACGGCTCCATGGATGGATGAAGGGTGTTCTGGGATTTTAGGGTATGATCCTTCATGGCCATGTGACAGCAGGGCAATTTCTATCTGTATTCATGCGGCAAATCGGGACTTAAAACTCTAAGAACATGAGTAACCAATTAGAAAATAAATTAATTATTTTACAACCCTGAAACAGTAGCTTAATATCGATGTTCAAATAGCTAAGGTAAGAAACACAAGCATAACACGATGCAGGGTTAGCGCACATATGGAAAACAGTTCTCTGAAGGAAAGCTTTATTACTCCCTCAAGGCTTTCTTACAGAGTATGGATTTTTTAATTCCTAGTGGAATATTTTTCATACACCATTGCAGACTATTAAGTACCAGATATTACATTATGTATTTTAAACTTTGTACTACTGCATGAAAGAGACTTCCCTGTTGAGAGAACTATATTTTTTACGGTTAGCATTTTTTAATATGAAAATGAACTCTCCTTTAGGGTAAGATCATTGCAAATAGAATTTGGGAGACTTTTATAACTTAACATATTTATCAATGTGTGCGGAAATTCTCTCAAGGGAGCAGGGTGAGGAGAGAGAGAAATACAACAGGAAGAAGGCTTTTTAATAACTTATAGTGCCAACACAGGGCCGAGCAATGGTATTTATAAGGTTTGGCTTCTACTGGGCATAACTGTCGATGGGCAAGGGACCAGCATAGGATGTTAACATGTTAAAAAAAAAAAAATGGTGTGAAAGAGCAGAGGAAAATACGCATTAAACTTCAGGCCGGTTAAAGGTATACTTGCTAATGGTGGACTATTAACTGCTCACCCATGACAGATGCAGACTTGGAAATATTAAAAAGGCAATATAAATGCGCTTTTCAGGCAATTCCTGAGAAAACAGAAGACACCTTGCAGAGTTCTGGAGTCAAACGCGGAAATAAAATCTGAGCGCTGGTGATCATGTAAAAACCTTTGCCTCAGAGTCTGTGGGTCCCCAGCACTCTGCAAGAGTGGACAGAAAGTTTAAACAAAATTGACTACTCACTTGTAGACGGTGCCGCCGTTGCCATGACCAAGGGTGTCTTGATATCGTATGTCTTGTTCATTCATCTCCACAAGAAAGAAAGAAAAACAGAAAGGGTGTCATGCCGTGGATGGAAATGTCAAGGAAAAGCAACTCAGGGCCATAAACAACAAGCAGTCTGGGTCATTTCAAGTTCAGCTGCAAGAACGAGAAGATCAATACAACATTTGCTGTCCAATTTATAAAAGACGATACCAAGGGACAAAGTGATGGAAAGTTTAATGACAATTTGTTTGCCTGGGTCATTTCATTAAAGTTTGATAAAAGGTGTCAAAATGGAATGATATAACATAGCTCAAAAGGGTCAGGTCAGAGAGACGGATAAGAAAACAGTCTCCGGCACTGCATATAACCAGGACCGAACAGCACTACACATAAGCAAAGTCAAATTTGGAAAGACAACAAACACACACAGACAATAGCCAGGAATCTAATCCATGATCTGTAAATACACCAGCCCCTGGGGATTCCTCAGGTGCCCCTATCATTAACATTTAGCAGATTATCTGAATAATGCTTATCATTTTCCTACAAGAGGACTTTTTCTTTGCAAATGATAAATTATTACACAGCCATATCTGTGTGGAAATCATATTATTCTGATGCAAACGTGTCAGATAAATGCACTTCAAAGTGCACATGTAGTCAGGCATTATCATGCATAAAGGGAAAACTACACAGGTATGTAGTTTTAGTGAAGTAGTTATTTTTATAATTAGCATATAAAACAGCAGGCACATTTTCTAAGATTCTATAAAATCTACTGTACCAAAAATACTACCCTCATTTTTATCACGACTAGATGGTGAATTATGCTAGCACCTGCAAAATAATGTTTTAGAGATTTTTGGGGAACTCCCTAAATAATCATTTATCAAATGACTCTGAGACTAGTCAGACTCTATTTGATGCATTCAGTCATTTTTTATGCACTGGTTCAGTTGCTTAAAAATTAACTGCCAACTTTATTCACTAAATAGATTCAATAAAGGGGTTATTTTCCATATAGCAAAAGCTTGGGAAAAGCCATGGTAAGCCCTAAAAAAAAAAATCGATTTCCAGGGAATTGCACTGCCTTGCATGGTCAGAAAAGGATGGAGTTTTTAATTCAACATCACTTGGAAAAAAATAGTTAGCTCTCAGACCATTATAGTAAAGCTTCAAATATTTGCTCTACTCTAAACTTCTGCCAATTGAATAAAGCCAGGCTTCATTTGTCGAGGGAAATATTGTTCTGCTGTACACTTCTGAAGTTGAAGTTTCAGAGAGCTGTGATAGGGGTACAGCGAAAGTAACAGAAACAGCTTCCTTACTGAGCTGTTCTGCCGATCCCTAAAAGAGAATCAACAGATTAATGTGAAAAGACCAATTCCACACCCAATTTAACTGTAGTACAACTCGACTGAGGCAATTTACAATCAGCTAATTACTATATTTAAGGTCAGTGAAAAAATGAGTCAGAAAAACTGGCAATTAATTTCCTATTTGAGGAAAATTCTGTTCTTCACTATTTTTATACCACTAACACAGAACAATAAATAAACTTTTAACCTGTATAACAGACATGGCATGAAGAAGGCCAACGCTTCAAACGACTGGAGCTGCTACACTAGCAGGGTTGTCAGTTTGCTTTGATCAATGAAGGATATGTGAAGAGTTCTATCTGTTGGCAGGTACAGAGAGTCAACTAGGCCAATTCCCCAAGAAGAGTTCTTTAAGTAAGGCAAACATGCCTCCGATGGCCTAATTTGTACCATTCACTTGCCTAACTAGCTGCACTCTTGCTGTGGCTTGACGTAGATTTCTAGGAGAGAAATTTCACTTGGTCAAGCCCACAAATTCTGACTTAGTGGCACTGAGATGCCAGGCTGAGTAGCATGCAGGCACACAGAACACAGACTCCAGGCTCTGGAAGGGCCAGTTCATGGTCATGTCCTCCCCACCACTCCACAGGCCTGGGGATGGCTATGGATGTGGGTGCACTGGGACCCAGTATAATCCAGGAGGGCAGGTGTCCAACATCATCGGGGGACGGGGTGAGGAGCAGAAGCAGTGGAGGGTTGGGTGGGGACAGATGTCTGCCGCATGAGTAAGTGTAAGTGCTAAGCACTGTAGAAGCAAATTCAAGAACAGAAAAAAACAAGGCAGAAATATGGAATCCAATACATAATAAGGAAGACTGCAAGAGTCACCTAAAGATAAAAGTGGTTTTGAAGAGAAAGTTCTAGAAACATGTCACTTGAAGAGACACTATCCATTAAAAAAATGATTACAGTGTTTCTACATTATAAAATATTACCTTCTTTTCCTTTTTAGTTTATCTTAATTTTCTAATTTTTATACAGTACATATATATTTCTCATGTTTGAAAGAAAGTGTTTGATGGGGTCTATCTAGCTGTGATTTCTAGGCTGCTCTTAAACTTCTGGGCTCAAGTGATCCCCCTGCCTCAGCCTTCCAAGTGCTAGGTCTACGGGCATTCACTACCACACCTGTTGCAAAAAGTATTTTTTAAAGGAAAATTAAGAGCTCAGGAATTGATTACCAAAGAAACGTCTGAAACATGCATATTTGGTCAAAATGGGCTATTTTAATTGATTTTAGCTATAAAAAAATCACTAAAGGAATTAACAAACAGCTATTAACATTTTTGCCTTTTCTAGTTGATGAGCAGGAAGGCCGGGCGTGGTGGCGCATGCCTGTAATCCTAGCACTCGGGAGGCTGAGGCAGGAGGATCCTTGTGAGTTCGAGACCAGCCTGGGCTACAAAGTGAGCTCAAGGCCAGCCTGAACTGCATAGGGAGACCCTGTCTCAAAAAGATAGACAGACAGATAGATAGATAATAATTTAATAAACCCTGTCTACGGCCATACCACCCTGAACGCACCCGATCTTGTCTATCTCAGAAGCTAAGCTGGGTCGGGCCTGGTTAGTACTTGGATGGGAGAGCATGAACACACAGGAACTGTGCTTATTATGAAATGGGGGGGCTTTATAAGCCTACAAAGTACTGCATTTAAATATTACAGGTGGGATCAAGTATCAAAAAACTGTCACCTTTCAGCCTTTTATGACCACTAGCCTACCTAGTTAGGTTTTGTAACTAATCATAACAACTAGTCATGAGTAAGCACTCTGCCAGGCATGATGGACCACTCCTGTAACCCCAGTACTCAGGAGGCTGAAGCAGGACAGCCACGAGTTAGAGGCCAGCCTGGGCTACATAGCGAGTTCAAAGTCAGCCTGAACTATGCAGCAAGACCTTGTCTCAAAAACACAAAACCAAACAAAACAAGAAGACTAGGACTCAGTCCTCTGACACAGCCCACTTCAAGGTGCCCTATCACTCCTCTGTACCCACAGCCACAGCCCCCAGGCAGGCGGCCCCGCTCACGGAAGGCACTCACAAGTAAAAGACCCTTTCCCATTGCGATGATGTTTGCTTTTAAGGAGACAAGGGTTTAAAAAAACTACACAGCTTTTTATACTGAAAAGAGGTGAAGTAAAGTTTTATTCATTAAAGATGCCAAAGAGTTTCTAAATGTCGTTCAGCTTTCTTGCATTAACCAAAAAAAAAAAAAAAAAAAAGCAAACAAGTAGCAGGATAGTACATGTGAGGGAGAAGGAAGAGAAAGCCGTGACTGTTACAGTCGCTATCTGTCAGCTGCCAACACGGTAAATGACCTGGAGAAATGACTTGTGGGGCGTCTGCTTCTACTGGAGGAGGGGCGGGACCAAGACAGAAACGGAGACAGCAGCCACCCCCAGGCAGGGAGGCTGCGTGGGGTGGAAGAGGGCACTGTGTAGTTCTGCGTTACGCACACAGCCTCACGTGCGTTTCAGTCACCTTGTGGGATCCAAAGCAAACCACTAAAATCTAAGAATATTATACATTGGTGATGATTTGGTTTTTAAATCTGATTTTACAGCAGAAGTCTACAATGGTACCTCAGTTCATGAACCTGATTCTTTCCTCGATCCTGGTTGCTAACCAAGTTGGATGAGAACTGAATCAAATATAATGGTTAGGCTCAAAGTTGACCTTATGGGGAAATTTGATTCGGTTTTTGTCCAGTTAGGTTTGCGAACAGAATCTCGAGAGAACTGAGTTCATGGACTGAGGCACCAGTGTACTTCCTCTTCCTCACCCCTTTTGATCTGAATTCAAAGAGTTTTTCCAAAGGTATTTCAACTTTTCTAAATAACAGCCAAAGATGCAGCAGGACCAGAACTAGTTCTAGATCTGTGACTTCACAGTATGTTTACACTTGACTCATCAGGAATAGGAAAATACTGTCATCTTCTACTATAAAACATAAAAGACAGAAAGAGGACAAACACCTTTAAAGACACAAACGTCAATGTTACACATCCGTAGAGTAACTGCGTACTTTTTAAATCCTTTAAACTGACCCTTTGGGATATTTCTAACCAGTTTCAAACCCAGGGCCGGTGTTAAACAGATAATGCCACACTGGACCCAAGTGGGGAAAACACAGCCAGCGAACGGGGCAGTGAGACTGGTTTACAGCTCTCAATAAAACACGCCAAAAATATCTGCAGATGTATTTTTTTTAAGCTGGAGAAATGGAACCCTCTCTCACAAGGTGATACCAGGAAAACAAAGTCTCCATTCCAAATGCTACATGTTAAACTTTTAAAACAGTGCCTGATCGAACGTATTAATGAGATTAATGGGAAAAATAAAATGGAATTCAATTATGGATCAGGAAAGAAAACATTCTTTATTATCTGCCGGTGTTAAGAAAATCAGTACCTATCGTTGATAAATCATTAGAATAAAAATGCTCAATTAGCCCTTATTTTATACGGAAGGGTCTGATAGAAACTAGTGCTATCCCAGACCTTTGCTTCACAGATCGAAGCAATAATGGTTTCAGAAAGCAGTCACACTCTATGAGCAGACAATTGGAGAGATTTAGTAAATCCCACTTTATAGAGCAGAGACTAATCGGAAAACACAAGCCAGTCAAATGTTTCTTATGAACTGTTGACACTATATCAATGCTGAATCAATTGGTGGCATTTACTCTGAGTGACAGAAAAGAAATAAATATTTATATCACATAACCTATATCAATGAACCCAGGCAGAAAGCTATTTCTAACCTGTCAATATTTGATTATCTTGAAGAATCATGTCCCTTTCTTTTAATGATTAATATGAATTCCTTATTAAATCTAAGTGGAGGCTAGTGGAAAGGCAAATCATTATTAATGCTTGAGAGCATAAACCGCTAAAATAAAAAACTATGCTCAAGTGTTAAAGTATCGTTAAATGTGACTTACATCTTCCATACCCAATGGCGTCAGCGTGCAGCCCGGGAATATATCAACGCCCACACCACACACATTACCTCACCACGGTGTGGTCCCACCACTGTTTAGTTACTCTACAGCTTCAGCTGAGGAATTTGTAGAAGGAGGTATTTTGAAAGCTTCCAAAGATGGGGGTTTTCTGTTTAGTTTTTTGAGCAAAAGTAAACAGTAATAATAATAATAGCAAAAAGCTTATCCTTAAAAGAGAAAATGCCATACTGTCCAATGTCGGGTTAGCACACTCCCAAGGGAAAGCAATAAACAATCTTTAAGTGTCAAAAATCATTGCCATGACAATCTCCTACCACAGAGAACCTCGTAACTGAGACCACTGAGATATTTACGGTACCGGGTTTGTTGTCAAAACATTTCAGAATGCTTTTTTTTTTTTTTTTTTTGGCAGTGGAAAGAAAATGTTTTTCATTTTTGAAAGAGGAATCTATGACAGGTTATTTTCCATTGCCTGGGTTGAACAAATGTAGTTAAAGCTTCTTAATTTATGTCAATTTTGAAATATATTTTCCAGCCAAAGAACACAACTGACTTGTACATAAATTACAATTAGTAACTAGAATGCAAGTGTGTCGAAGATACATAAATATCCTCAGCTTGCTTTCTCTGCTTTTAGTCAGATTTTACTTTACACTGCTTGTGCTCACGGTGCAGACACTGGGGGATGCGGATGTGGACCTCAATCTCAACAGACATCTGGCTGCTTAAAGATAACTGTATTAGGTAAAAACTATGAAGAATGTGGGGGCTGTGGCTGTGGCTCAGTGGTAAAGCTCATGCCTAGAATGCATGAGATCCTGCGTTCAATCCCCAGCACAACCATCAATAAATAACAGACCTAAATTTTGAGACTACCAAGATTATACACCTAACACCAGATTCTCTCAGCTGTATGCAGAATAGTTAAGGACTAGAATTCACACACACTGAATGACGATCAGCTGTCAGAACCAGATCGACTTCATTTTTTCTAACTGGATTCAAAGGACTGTGTGCTAAGTAAGCAGGCTTCCAGAAGCGTGACCACACAGTCGTGGTTTCAAGGCACGCACATCTATTAGGCCACAATGTTACAGGTGATATTAAAGGACAAGCATGAGGACCCAGCTTTGTCTTCTTGACATGCTCCGCTACAAGTACTTGATTCATGAAATGCCAATGAGGCTTGGAGAGGTCAGCGTGTGAAGGCACTGAATAAGCATCTGAGATAATTAAGATTTCAGCCTTCGAAACATGGACGGGAAGTGAACAGCAGTTAAGAAAATCAATAAGAGTCTTTTATTTGCAGTGACACAGATGTCTCAGTCAATAGAGCCTAATAGGCAGGCTTGATCGCCATGGACAGGCGCCTGCCTCCAAGGCTATCAAAGGGCTTCCACTATAACAAACACTAAAACGCACTTACGTTGCTAGTGAAGAATTGAGGACCCTGTAGGTAGCTTAATTTACCAGTGTATGTTTAAAAGCACTACACTATTTCAGATGTGGCCATTTACTTGAATCAAAATTAGTGAGAAATAACTGGCCTGCAGGCCTGTTCGTCCCTCACTGGCCGAGTTAGGTCATTTGGTTTTAGACAGCCTGTCGACCAGGCAAACCAAGGCCTCCAGGACCCCAGAGATTTTATGTGTCAAAGGTCTGCGGTTCCCCCGGTCCCCAACAAAGCCAGTGTTAGTTTCAGGACAAAAGATGGAACTAAGGTAAGAAGGTAACAGTTTTTCCTTTTCTCCCCAAAGATAATGAAAGAAACAGTCGCCTCAGAATGCAGGGCCATTTCAACAGCCCATGGGTTGACACACTTGTTCAGAACTGATTAACTTTTTAGACAGAGACGGCAGCGGGGTGTGTGCATGGTCCTTCAATCTGCTGGGAGTGAAAGCCATTAGCACAGTTTGAAAAACAGGCTGCAAATTGTCCTGCCAATCAAATTAAGCCATGTTACTCATTTATGACAAGAAGAAATTCACAGATTCTTTATTGTTTAATACGTTTATGGATTAAAAACTGGATAATAGTAAGATATTATTATTTGAAAATCTTAATAGGTAATAATACCTACCTGGCCATTGGCTAATATTTTTTTCAGTTCAGCAGAGGACTTCTTTAAGCTGAAAAGGAAAGATGTAATTTTTAGTAGCAGCAAGATCACAAACACCTCTGAACACCACAATAAAATATACCTTTGCTTTTAGATATAGGCATGGACTACACTCCTCTCTGCAGAAGATATTTTTCCAGAGTAACTGACTGAACACCAAAGGTATCAATGAAGTGACTGAAACTCCATTAGTATTCTACAGTAATAAAGAAGCCTACAGTCAAGAGGAAGCTACGGTATTTTATGGACCACTGTGACATTTTATGGACCAAGTGACATGTTGGCCATTAGTTCTGCAGTCTTTGGGCAGCCTTTCAGCGGCAACTCTATGTAGACACTATCATCTGCTAAACAAAGTATTTAACAATGCACTCTCAGGATGTTCACAGCAAACAAAAATAAGAGAACTTCAAAGATAAAACAGATGGCTTAAGTCCTGGTATTTTACTACAATTAAAAGTTACAATTCAACTTTCTGGGAAGTACATGGATTGTAGAAATAAATACTGGCTCTCAACAGCTGTGTGATCTAGGACAAGTTACTTTTCCTCTCAGAATTTCACTTTCATCTTTTTATAAAATGGGGAGAAAATTAACTTTACAGGGTAACCAGGAAAATTAAATATTACAAACCAGCACTGTGTCTTATAGGTATGAGACTCAGTGCTCGGTGCTACTAGGGACACAAAAATGTTCTCTGAGCATGTGGCTCTTAAGTGTCCCCTTAAAGCCCAGTGTTAAAGGCTTGGTGACCCAGACTGGCATTACTAGGAAGTGGTGGGGATTTTAAGAGTCAGGGCCAGGTGGGAGATTTTGGTCACAGGGGGGATGCCTTCAGTTGGGATTATAGGACACTGGTCTCTCTTTCTGCTTCCCTGCCACACGAGGTGAACATCTTCCTCTATCACATGCTCGTACCACCACAGGATACCCAGCCATATGAGCCAAGCACAATGGAGCCAACTGACCATGGACTGAAACCTCCACAACTGTAAGCCAACACAAGCCTTCTCAGGTGTTTGCTTCAGTGACTGAAAGCTAATGTACTATAGCAGCACGGGGTATGAAAGAGCACCTGCCCCCACTGATGTTCTAGTTGACGTGTAAAGCTTGTTAACTTTTTTCTTAACCTATCTACTCTAACCTTCTACCTATCTACCACATTAAGTCTCTCCCTTGTGTTCGTTACTTATGTAAATGTCTTTCTCTCTACCCTGTCTTCCCCCAAGACTGAAGACAGACTACATCTCATTCTATATATTCCCTTTTTTCTCATTCTATATATTCCTATTCCATTCCCTCTCACCCTTAAATCTTGCCAGTGACTCAGCATGCACTGAGTGTTCAATGTAAGTGTGATTTTAAAATATAGTGAATGTTTAAATTTATTACAGTAAAAGACCCACTGCTATTACTCTTCCTCAAAATACTCCTCCTCTCTTCCAACACACTTACCCCATCATTCTTGCCACTTTCTGAATCAGTTTACACTTTACATTTGTGGCAATTTCTGTCAAAAAAATATTACAGTGTGCCCTCATCCACTGTACTCTGGCACCATGCAACTTCTGGCTCTTCCCCAAATGACCACAAAAGGTAAACACTCGGAGGTGATTCAAGACATCAAGGCAGCCACGACAGCACAACTACAGAAACTCAGGAAAGGATTTTCAGAACTGCTTCAGACACCGGTAGGAACGATGGGATTAGTGTATTTGGTGAAAGGAGGGAATAATGGCAATACATCTTTTCCTGTACGAAATTTTGCAAATTAAATATTCACTTTCTTTTTTGATCACACCATTAAATGATCACTGGTCCGACTGTTATTATGTTGTAGCAGTTGGCATAGTAACATAATAAGACATAAAGATCATGAACACCTCAGAAAGAAAAAGGTCTCAGGACCTCATATGCATTCCATTTGGCACCTCTAATATACTCAGACTTCTCAAACTCTGAGACTATGCATTCATTTCAAGTTATAATTACTCTTCTTTCTAAACACGTCTTAAACTTCTGCATAATCTAGTCCAAACAGACTATGGAGGCTCAATTTCTACTTTAGGTCTTATAAGACATGACCTCACCTAAGGGTGAGAGACTTTAATAAATTATGGCCACTCAAGTCTAAGACTCTATGCACTAGACTGGCAGTTAAGAGTGCTGTAGAATGGGACCAAAGTGGAAACATACACCGAAAGACCAACAATGCCTAAGATCAGTCCACTTAACAAAATGATAACTACTATTTATTGAGTGATGACAAGTGCTAAGTATTGTGCTAAATTCTATTACTTATTACCCAAATTTAATCCTCACAGTAACTACACTCCTTAGATGTAGTTATTGTGTCTACTTTATATAGAGACAACTAACACAGAGATCTTGCCTAAAGTCTATCTCTTACATAAACACACACCTCTCTTTTCTGGGAAATAGTTAAATCCTAGTGTAGGGAGTCTTTTCTGGACCTCTTCGCAGTCTATACGTGACTCCCAATTTGATAGTTCCAATTGCTGTAAAGGTACAACCAAACAAAGCCTGGCCATTGTTTCTCCAGATATTCCATTGTGTCATACACCTAAAATAGTAACATTTTGATTCAATGCATTTACAAACGCCTTCCATCCAAGAAACAAAACATGATTCCTTAACACAGCTTCATCAATCTCACTAACACCAGAGGTAGACAGATGGAAAGTTCAATCATCCCAGTTTTACAGGAGAAAGTGAAGCTGTGTAGGAAAGGACCCGCCTTGGCTATGGGACATGAGTTCGGTAATGATGGCCTAGGAACACCATATACATTAGTAAGCTCAGTTTAATAAACAGTCATTCACCCAAGGCAAAGAGAGGACCAATTCATGCTCTGAAAGTAACAGAAGAAAACTGATTTCATTCATCATGCCAATATGTGGTTGCCACCTTAATCGGATTTAAAAAAAAATTTTGTGGGGCTGGTGGTATGGCTCAGTGGTAAGTGACTGCACGGTCAGTTAGCCATGTGTGAGGAGGCCCTGGGTTCAATCCCTACCACCAAAAAACAAAACAAAGCAAAAAAAAAAAAAAAATTAGATAAACCCACCTTTTTTTTTTTTTGGTTTTTCTCCGGTACCGGGAACCGAACTCACGACCTTGCACTTGCCAGGCAGGCACTTTGCCACTGAGCTAAATCCCCAGCCCCAAACCCATCATTTTGTAACCTAGAAATTTCTTTGTGGCTCAGGTTATTCAACATTTCATTTATCTATATGGTCACAGTGACCTGAGCTATCAAAAAATCACTTCTGAAAACATTTTAAAATTTAAATGTCATATAACTATCACCTGGGTGTGACACATAGAGAAGCATGGAGACATCAGAAGAATAAAAAATAAATAAAAAGGACCCAGAAATGACATCAGAAAAGCTGATCAAGTTGAGACAAGTCAATCCAGAGATGAGATTTAAAGGGAATGGAAATACAATACATACTCATTCATTCCTTTAACTACCTCCTTTGTGCCAGGCATGGTGGCCAAGAACTGAGTCTCTGACAGCGAATATGCTGTCATCACCGCCCTCAAGGAGCACAGAAGCTACTGGGGAGGACAGCAGCTTCTAGAGGTGATTATCTACAGTGTGCTCGCTGCTACTCTAGATGGAGCATGGGGCGCAGTTACAGGAATCACAGACGGACTTCCCGGCGTAGGTGACGAGCGGCTGGTAACTGAGGACAGCTTTTAAAAGAAGTTACCACAATCCACAAAGATGACCGAGATGAGGCCGACCGAAGGTGAAGGTGGGATGAGAGAAGGAGGCAGACAGGAAGGAGTGGCAGCAGACGCGCAGGCCCAGTGGCGAGAGGACCCGGCCCACGCAGGGCCCTGGTGTGCGTGAGCCAGGCTGGAGTGGACAGAGCACCCAGTGTGAGAGGCCGCAGCTCGCCACCTGCGGGGTTTCCCCGCACTATGGGGAGTGAAGAGCAGGGACGGGCTTTAACAGAGGATGATAGCTCCACCAGGTGTTACTGCATGGCTTGGACTTGACTTGTCCCCCACAGGTCTGTGCAAGGAGGTGAACCTTGCCAGGGGAAGGTCCTTGGGCCCACTGGGGCTGTGCCCTAAAAAGGACTGGCCACTCACTCCTGCACGGGCTCCCACCACTGCACCCTGTCAGAAGACGACAGAGCCCGGGGGGCCACTAGAGCCTGTGTGGCATCATCTGGACTTTCAGCCTCCAAAACCGCGAGCTAAGAAGTCCTCTCAACGCATAAAGTCAGCTGCCTCTGGATTTAATTACAGTAAGGAAAAACTGATGAATACACTTGTTGGATCACTCCAGTGGCCGTGTGGAGGAGGGGCTCGAATGGGGCAAGGATGGAGGAAGGGTGCTACCAGGCGGCGGTGGCCATGACCGGCACAGCCTGGACAGCTGTGGAACAACAGGGTGCTGGCGCATGGGTGGACTCAGGGCCCCTCGGAAAGCACACGACGTCAGGGAGAAGTGAAAGGCATCAGGCAGGTTTCCTGTAACAGATGTCGTGTGTGTGGGGTGGAGTGGGGTGCTAAGGAAGGGAGGTCCGAGAAATGTGCTTGGTGAGAAGACGATGGGAAGAGCCACGATCTGCAGGAGGAGACCGGCACCTTCTGAGGACTAAGCAAGTCCCAAACCTTTACAAGTGGGCACTAAAGGGAGAGAATTCTCAGCTTGCAAAGAGGACCTTTTAAGATGTAGTGGAACGAAAACGGGGGCTGCATTGGCCGATAAAGTGCCTCCTGCCCCGGGGCTGTGCAGAAAGGCCTGGTGCCTGTCTGGCAAGGAATGGGGCACCCAGCATCAAAGGCCGCAGGGTTGGGGGTGCTTCTCCTACTCCTCTGCCTTGTCGTGCTGCTGCCAAGCCCTCTCCTGGGCTCCCTAGTGCAGGAGGGGAAAGGCCAGCCGTCCTGTCTACATCCCATCTCCTGTCCTAGTGCGGCGGCTCTCTCTGCCCAATCGGCTCCTTACACGCACGCCGGGCTCCTTCCCCACTGCAGGGCCCTATCTTATGCTCGTCCCTCAGGTCTAGATGGAAACATCACTCTCCCCAGGGACCCCACTCTGAGCACCCAGTCTAAATCAAAGCACATTCCTGTCTAGGGTCATCCCCTGGCATCTGGCCTGTCCCCTTCACCAGACTAACCACAAAGTGTAACTGTCTTGTACTCTTTGTTCTGCCTGTCCACCCACTGGATGGCGAACTTCAGGGGTAACTGCCACGCTGGCTTCCCAGAGCACAGGATGGCACCTAGCGAGTCAGAGGTACTCAGTACCTGTTGATTAGTCACCAACCTGGAGCAAAGAGCACGGCCAACCTAAGGTGGCATATTAGAATCAGCTCTTGGTCTTTTTCAAATAACATTCCTCCTGTAACAGGAAACACTACTACAGCAAACCATCATTACAATTTGGGAGGCCATCACACACCTAAATGAAGATACCACAAACAGCTAAGAACCATTAGAGTATCAGATGCTCTCTGAACTTCTATGCAGTGCAATGATCTCGTAACAACATGAACGCACATGGTAATTTTTAAATATCCACACTAATTCTCACCTGTTGTTACAATGAATGTGGGAGACCTAAAAAGTTACCCTGCCTCTCCGTCTTACCGTCTTTTCAATTCCACTGTGCTTTTTATATCATGATGACATTTGATCTAAAACATTTTATCTTCCTCGGGCTCGAGGTCAGTCTTGTATGGACAATGCCTCTTCTGAACTGCGCTGCTTTCCTAGAGCTGGGTGCCTCTGGCCCGCCTACTCTGCAGGGCCTGGCTCACGTGCCACCAGCAGAGACAAGCTGCGAGGCCCTGCTGCGGAGAACTAAGCCCTGCCCACCCCAGCGCGGGCAGATGACCCACGGTGAGTAACAAGGCTGACGGCTGAGCAGGGATGAACTGTGTGAGCCGTGCTTCAGAGCTGGTAGTAGATACCCTGCCGCACAACAGAGCAGTCAGGGAAGTGACTCCGGTGGGAGGGACGGGAAGTAAAGGGACTCGGAGGAGAGACTTTAAATTACTGCAGTGAAGCCCCCGGGACACAGAGCCCGGAGTGTGGGTGATGGGGAGGGAGAGGCAGCAAAGGGGAAGCAGAAACATGAACTGCATCTGGGCCGGAAGAGGCGGCTCTGAAGCCCTGAGCCCAGGCGAACCTCAATGCGGACGCGAAGCGGCTCGGCTCGGTGCTGGCTTTTCAGTCACCGGTGTGAATCCACTTCTACACGCTGGCTGGTCATCCCACAGGCCGCTTCCCCCCAGCTCCGACTTTGCACGTGACTGTGTCAGGCCACAGCCCCCTGGCTGGCTCTCACCTATTGCTTGGAAGTGAATCCAAGACTGCCGGGCTGGTGTGCTGCGAGGGTCCGGCCCGGGTATTCACCTAGAAGTAAAGAAAGAATCTTGATCAGTCCTGTGTTCTGAGGACACGGTTCTAATTAACCTATAATTTGCCATACATTTCTCATTTCGCTATGAAGGTTAATTAGCTTGTTGCTAGACAGACCCACGGTTGGAGTCTATTCGGTATATAGGTTACAGAACTGTACAATCCGTATATTATATAATCCTCTATCCCTGTCATTATTCAAATACTAAGGCAGTCCTAAAAAGGGAGAGAAAGAGAGTGAAAGTGGAACTCACTATCTAGAGCACAGATTCAGAAAATATGCTCAAAAATCTACACTGAGAATACATCCAGGGTATAGCAGTGAACTTCAGGGTATCGTATCTTCCCAGCTCTACAACCAAATGGAACACTACAGACTGCTTCTCACTCCCTAAAAACTGAGGTCTCAGTGATTCACCGTAAAATATTTGAGCCTAATAAAATAGCCAGCTTTTCTTCAGATGTAAAGCTTTAAGCAGAAATCCAAACTTCAAAATACACAGAACAATGAAAAGACATTAACTAGATATATGTTTCTAGCATAAATATGTCAAAAGAAGAGGGGGGATATTCTGTGTGCAATACGCTTATACGATTAATTAATCACTGAAATGATGACTATAATCTCACTCATATAAATCTTTCAGGAAACTAGTTATCTAAGTCCATCCCAAAGAAACTGACCAACCCAACAATTCCAAATAATTAAAAGTACAACACCAAAGCCCAGTATACAAATTCACACACATACTGGGCAAATTCTACAGACGAATCCCCCTCCACCTCCCATTTAAAAAAAAATAAAAAAAGATCGCTTGTCAGAGCTTGAGAAAGTGCAGTTTTATTTGACATTTCAATAAGTGGAACACAGCATTACAAATCCATCTAACTTTACTGAAACAATTATTGAAATTCGTACCTTCAGGCCATGTATGTTCCGTTCCCCAGGAGGCTTGCAGGCTGAAACAGTAATTGACTAAATTGTAGAACACATCAGGGCCATTTACAAATTTGCTCAAAATGAATCGTTTAAAAAGAAATGAGGGTGACACCAAAATTAGCAGAGAGAAATGATTGAAAAGTGGCTCCCCAGACCCGAAGTGGGAATTATGAACCAGGGTTTTAACTTGCAGGAGTGAGCATTTATAAATGCAAAGAGCTTTCTGACACCACTTCATATAAATTCCAATTTCTGCTTAAAACATAAAAATCAAGTTAACTGAGCTAAAATGATTAGATTCCTTTCATAATTCAAATTTCTGCAATCTTTCCTCAGTCTATTACATTATATCTGCTACCAGTTAAACTACTTTGAGAAGAGCTAAGATTTTCGGGGTTTTGTTTGTTTTGGAGGAGAAATAGAAAAAAGATCTTTTAATGCCAAAAGGATTGCCAGAGTCCCTACAATGGGATCCTCGAGTTCGAATACTATTTCGTATAGCCATAAACAACTATTATCAAAATACACATACAGAACTAATTTCATTACACTTATTTCAAATCTTGACATCTGTTACCATTTAAATCTAAAGAAAATGTAGGGCCAGGAAATATAACATGAATTATTTCATTCCTGAGTTACAGGTTAGTACTTTTCCAATTCAGCAGATGCTTCTGCATCAAATGTTAAAAATACGAAAGCTTCCAGCCCATGTTATAGACCACTTCCCCTTGAAAACTACAATGCCCTACAAATTGTATGTTAAGGGGCTGTCAGTTTTGATTGATTGTTTAGGGGAGGATGAATTTGATTTTTTTTTATCCCTTGGATGTACATGTATTTTTTCTCTGCTTCTGACATAAAATAGAGCTGCTTAATAAGATGTGAGTAATAATTACAAAGCATGAATTGCTTTTATTCTGTGTATTTCAAGTAAATTCAAATTTGTTCTTACTTTCCTAGAAAATGTAAAACTTTTAGAAAATGTTAAGATTTAGAAAATCTAAATCTTAATAAAGGGCTTTTACTTATCTTTCTAAAATACATTAAAATTAAGGCTCCAAATCTTTCCTTAACATGGAAATTAATTTTATTTTTTCTTGGCCCAATACTGGCAACTAAACCTAGCATTTCACTTGAGGCTAGCGCTCTACCACTTACACCTCCAGCCCTTTAAATTTATTGAACTGTGGTCTTCCTGCCTCCGTCTTGTAAGTAGCTAAG
The DNA here is from genome assembly GCF_000276665.1 of Chinchilla lanigera. Taxonomy (NCBI): domain Eukaryota; kingdom Metazoa; phylum Chordata; class Mammalia; order Rodentia; family Chinchillidae; genus Chinchilla; species Chinchilla lanigera. Next base: position 8,416,019 of record NW_004955450.1, read on the forward strand.
ATTATAGGTATGTGCCTATGGTGGGTTAATTTTTGCTACCTCTCTGCATCTATCATATGGAGATAAGAGAGATATGAAAGGTACACAATTTGAATAATTGGGCAGAATTACCCGGATCTACCTGTGGTTAGAGGCCTTCAAACCTTAGATTCTGTGTCAGGCCCCGTGTTGAAAAGAATCGTTAGACTGAACAAGTCCAATGCAAAGGAGATGATGACTCTGCTCTAGTGACATGTTTTCCACCCAGTGGAGATTAACTTTTTGAGCAAACCAGTCACATATATTTAGTGCATGATCCTTGAGGGACCCAGTACTTCCAAGACAACATCTTAAAATATTTCCAGCGAAGTATCCAGGGCACTCAAGGAATGTACAGACAGGCATAAACTCTTATCTTTAATTTAAACATCTGCTTTGCTTCTCAAGTCTTTAAACTGGAATTTAAAAATGCATTCCAGAAAGCCCAGGAACCTCATATATTCTAAACTTATGAGCCAGAAGTTACTATAAGGCTACTGAATTTTCATATTTCTCAATATTTAACACATCTTTTAACTACAGAAGACTTAGCTATGAGCGGACTGTGTCATGCAACTGTGCTGCTCAGAAGGGGGAAAACATGTCACTAGAACAGAATCATCACCTCCTTTGCATCGGACTTGTTCAGTCTAATGATTCTTTTTAACACAGGGCCTGACACAGAATCTAAGGTTTGAAGGCCTGTAACCATAGGTAGATCAGGTAATTCCGCCCAATGTGTCTCTATTCAAATTGTGCACCTTTCATATCTCTCTTATCTCCATATGATAGATGTAGAAAGGTAGCAAAAGCAGAAGATGGCAAAAACCAAAGGGAGTTGAGTCACAGCACACAGAACCCCACTGGGATAGGGAGACGGGGTTTCAAGCTACTCTCATGCACGCTGCAGTGGTATTTTAACTTCCATGTCTTTCCACTTTCAGCAAATTATAATTTAAGTAAAATTCTTACTCAGAGGGTGTATCAATCGCTTATATGCTGTGTGACCCTGAAGTGATTTAACCTCTGTGAACCTCAAAAGTCTCATCCACACAGCCGAGGGAATAATACCTAGTGCAACCGAGGCAGTGCTGTTGGGAGGGAAAGATAACGGCGCGTGGACAGTATCGGTGCCTCTGCAGCGCCACGTCTAAAACTGGGCCTTGCTACCGCGGGAGGGAGCATAGCGGTACACGGTGACACTGACAGGGCTGATCCCAAAAGGAAAGAAGACAACCTGAACTTGAGAAGATTTCAGGAAAAGAGAGGTAGGTATTTTACTATAAAGGAAAATGAAGCCCTGTGGTACTGGAACAGTAACTCTCCAGGATGCTGTAGCTGGATTTGCTACCCAGAGCTGGGAAGCAATTAATGGAAATTTTTAGCTTGTAAAAAACTATTCCTTGTGGAGAAATGATTTTTGAAATTTGCTCGAATTTCTCATTTACCGAAAACATTAAGAAAACATCTGCATCCTTGTTAGTGTCTAATACACAGAAATGGGGACACTTCCTCTCTCGCGCTCACTCTTTTTCCCTGTTTTGATGTTTATTTTTCCAGTCCAACAGAATTGGACTAATCCTAATCCTTAGTTTGGGTGATAACTGGCCTTCAGTGAAGCAATTTTATTCAGTTCCTCAGCATTTTAATAGGTTATTAATAACCTGGTGAGCGCTCCTCAACCTGCCACTTACAGGGAACAGCAGGACTGCTCTTGAACCCGGAGCTGCTCTTGGGCTGGCCGGGCCAGCTGTCTTTGGAGACTCCGTCACGGCAGACAGGAGCCTACTGGTTAATTGAGCCATTCAAACTTCAGAGAGTTACAGGTAATGAAAGTCTAGAATGTTTAATTGGAAAACTCATACTGTGATTATTTGTACAGTATTAGTTAACGAAGGTAAGTTTAACTTTTAATTATTCCAATTAAGTTATTTCTAGAGGAGTTACTTAGAGAATTTCCTTATCTGTTCCAGTAGTTAGAAAACACAGATTCCAAGTGGGGCAATATATAATGGGTGGAAGACTCCATCTTAATGGTTTATATAATTAAACTGTTCTTGTTCACCATTGTTCAAATTTTGAAGGAACATTTATACACAGCTGAGCAATCATAACTGATACAAGGCTGGTACTGCCAAACCTAAAGAAGAAGAAATTTACCTGACAGGTGATTCAATGAGACTCACCCTCATCAGCTCTTATTTTTAGAGAATTAACAATAAAATTTCTACTTAAGAAGATTTCTCCATTATTTAGAAAATACCCCCCAGCCAAAACCAAGCACCCAGGATTCTACCCAAATTTCTTCCCTCTTTTCTGTACATTGTAGCTTATGTACTACTAGCCAAAAGCTTCCTCCTCCATAGCAGCTTTGGCGACCATCACGAGCCACAATTTATAAATATCTTGAACTAAAATCATTCATTTGACGTGGTTTAGAAACCATGGGGCCCCCCAAAGAGTTCTTTAAGCGAATGTAAGTATGCACTTCAAAAACAAAAAACCATCTAGTTAGTTTAATTTACTTTAGTAAATTAGATATTTTATCTGCTATAACTATAATGTAGCCTGCAATCCCCACGATAATGAATACTTCTTTTGTTTTTTTCAAATTAAGAGCTAAACATCATGTTATGTGCATTTAAACCTTTGGAAAACATAACTGTTGATGAAACACTTTACTGAAATAATCATTGTTGATTAGAATTTGTTCAACATTACCTCTTGGAAATATCTGCAGAGGCTCTATTAACTGTCCATTTACTTGCTGTTCCATTACTGTGGAATAATACTGCAAAGAGATTATAGAAAAAGATTACTCAGTAATGTATGAATACTGGAACAGACACTTACGGGTTGGTTAATTCATAGCACTTTTGTAAATTGCTGGTATGCACATATCAGCCTTGAGAGTACTTTTCCCCTACTGGTGCATCAAAATGCCTACAGTGAATTACTCAGGACTGGAAGGCTGGTATAGTGTTATCCTCCACACCAACCACTTAGCTTTAAGAATAAAAATACTAGGGGCTGGGGATTTAGCTCAGCGGCAAAGCGCCTGCCTGGCAAGCGCAAGGTTGTGAGTTCGGTTCCCGGTACCGGACAAAGACCAAAAAAAGAATAAAAATACTGATTAACACTACATATTAGTATTCAAGAAATATTTTAAAGGGCATACATTTAAAATGCCACAAAAAGTGTTTTAGTGGAAACTGCTCAAATTGCCTCTTGTCCTCTTGTTCTGGGTTTTACAAAGCCAAATGAGAAGCTTCACATTTGGTTCAGGCCTACAAGCCAGTTAACAAAACATCATGCACATCTGTGCATAGAACACAGACAGCGGAAATCCCAGTCACAGAGACTGAAAGCAGCAACTAAGGTAGGACTCATCCAAAAATGACACAAGTATTAGGATAAAAAGGCAGCCTAGTTTCAAGCCAACATACCTCTTATGCTTGAGCCTTATAAACCCCTTGAGAATGGATCAAATTTCGCTGTAAAGTTCCGGGCACAGGAAATAAAGTTCTCAGTAAAATAGCTTTCATTGTTCCTCATAAACACAAATCATGAAGTAGGTCATATCGTGGTCTGATGGCCATTTTCCTTAATATCCGAATTGAGGAGCATGGCCCACTTAGTCTGGAGATGTTCTGGACTCACTTCTTTCAATACTAAGCAAACAACAAAATGATGCTTCCAGTGGAAAAATATCACCCACAAAAGCTGCTGATTTTGTATTTTGAGAGACTGTCAAAGTGCAGGATTCCTAGCCAGGTACTGTGGCTCATGCCTGTAAACCCAGCACTCTGCAAGGCTGAGGCAGAAGGATCACAAGTTCAAGTCCAACCTGAGCAACATGGTGACTTAGTGAGATGCTGTCTCAAAATTTAATAAATAGTAAAAAGGTCTGGGGATGTAGCTCAGTGCAAAAGACCTGGGTTTGTTCAATCCCCAGTACCACTACTACCACCCGCCCCCACCGAAAAAGCAGGACTTCTTATTCATCTTTGCTGTTTCTATACTAAAACACATTATTATTTATCTACCAAATTATAAGCAAATTCTTCCTGGATTATCATGTTCTGACAGTCTAAAACAAGTGTCTTTTTACAAGATACATATGGTTTCCTACTGCTTTAATGTACATTAAAATTATTACAAGATCAAGACTGGTTTTCCTTAGAAATGAAAGGGAGCTATAAAATTCCACATTATCTTGGGAATCACAAGTTAGTAAGTCTAAGCTCTGTGCCCTAATAAAATAAGGCGAAGGTGAATTTTGGTAGCGATGGACAGATGTAAGTAAGCCTGTTCTTCAAAGGGTTTCAAACTGCACAGGAAAGCGATCCTCTCCTTCTGTGGACCTAACAACTCATATACATACGGGAAACTCACACGTTGGAGAACATAGCAAGGCCATGTTTTTCAGGAGACTCGGTACCTCAAAACCAGAGAAATATAGCACTCGCCATTACTCAAACAGCGATGACAACTAAATGAAGTATCAATCATGTAGGCCGCCAACCTTTTGGGACAGCAATAACTGTTAACAAGTAGCCTGGAAAAATTGTCCGAAAATGCCTTGTCCTCAGCACACAAGTATTGGAGGTTTCAGTGGAAAATTAAGATGCCAGTGGCTATTTGGAACATAGCTCAGGTATTCTTTTTAATGGGAAATTTGCCGGTTATTGATCCGCAGCGTGTACCCCCTTGCTTCTGGAAGGCTGCAAGCAACTTTCCAATCAGTGGCTGTCAAAAAAATTACCGCCTTTTTATACTGATACGAGACAACAGTGGTGGTGGTGTTCTCTCATAGTTAATACTTTCCTTTAATTAATTGCTACTTACAATAGGTTGGTAATTTCAGTTACTACTTTGTCATCATCCTAGATATCAAAACAGAATATCCTTATGCTCTGTCTAACAAATTAATTATCGAGTTGTCTGAGACTGGTGCTTGGGGTCAAGTTTGAAAAGAAATAACCTCAAAGGTAAAGGGTCAGTAGAGGTGTAATGTATTTTTTTCCTACTATAAAACCTTGCATGCATGAAATTGACCTGTTTTCAAGCTTTATTTATTTACCTTACAAATAAATAAATAAAAATAGCTTCCCTTTCATTTTAGGTCTGGGCCAGCCAAACTGGCAAACTATGTATACTTTTGTAGTCACTCTGAGAATGTGTAAGCAATCTATATGGATCTCTTTGTACTATGATCAATATAGTCACGGTCATATTTGATACATTACTTAACCAGCTTCTCCAAAGTAATTGGTTAGGTTTTGCTTTTCCTTTTTTGGAAGTCTTCTCAACCCAAGTATATTTTCACCTGCTGACATACTCAGTTTGATCTGTGTTTATATTAAGAGAGAACCTTGTGTTCTACAGTAAAGTAATTCACCAGCAAGGCCACATCATACTACATTTCCATCGTACTACATTTACGTAGTAACCAAACCCACAGTGTGGGATCACTGCACCTCTGACCTCTGAGAACCTCTGAGGACCCCTGACTGCTGAGGGCCAGGTGGCCACCAAGCTCTGGTCACTGTGTCTGGAACAAAGATAAAAATTTGGGGCATGTGTGATACCTCCTGGCACAAAGCAGTCCTGCAGGGCCAGCAGGCCTGTGCTGTCCGGTAAAATGAGGTAGGAACTTGGAGTGTCATCACCAGCTGTTCCCTAGCACATGATCCTAGAGGTGGTGCTACTGCACCTCACTTTGTCCAGCTGTAAATGAGGTTGAGGTCTGCCCAGACGACAGCTTGAGACTCTCATCGGAAAACAGATAAGACAATTTATAAACTGCAGGGTAAGCTGTTTCAGCTCTTGGGCCTCTCTTCAGTGTCTTTAATATATTCTTCCCCTAAAGGGCTTCTCTCCCATTTGATTCTAAGTACAGTGGTGCCTCAGTGGGCATCCGTAGTTGGTTCTGGGAGGCAAGTACAAAAAACAATGGATACCAAACGAATTGTTCTGGCTGAAAAGTGGAGCAAGTCACGAGGCAATGGATACTGCCAAGTGTCAGCATGCACGTGAGACCCCGTGCGAGCGAGGAGTCCTGGGACAGCACTTTCACATCAACACGGGTAGCACCATGTTTGGTAAGCTGTAAAATGGTGGAGTACCAAGGTATAACTACAGTAATAAAATAACCACTAATGACAAAGACAAGGCTTCTAGCCAAAAATAAACTATCAACAACAACAACAACAAAACCCCCTAAATTTTATATACTAAAATACTTCACATGGTTTGGACAGAAAAGTGACCAATTGCCATCAGCAGTAGTGGGGCCATAACTTGAAGTGACCCAAACAACTTCTTTCTCTTAAGCTTTATAATCCTGCCTCGGTTTTCATTTCCTATCATACAAAACTTTCCACATACTAGATGTTTGATAAATATTTATTGACTGAAATGTGGCTGAATCTTGATTCTGCTACTCATTAACTCGTAGCCTTCAGGAAGTCATTTAACCTTATTGAACACAGGTTCCCTCCAAATGAGAGTAAGATTATTTACCCTATTACATGGAGTCATCGTAAGGCTCAAAAACCAAACTGCAACAGCCAGAACTAGAGAAGGCGCTTGGTAAACTACCATTCAATATTAGTGGAGAAGTTTTTTTTAAAAAAATGTCTAATACTGAAACAATATCAAGTGCCAGGCATGGTGGTGCACGCCTGTAACCCCAGCACTTGGGAGGCTGAGGCAGGAGGATCATTGCAAGTTTGAGGTCAGCCTGGGCTACAAAGTGAGCTCAAGGCCAGCCGGAACTGCATGGTAAGACCCTGTCTCAAAAAAAAAAGAAACAATATCAAGCACAATATTTCTCAGTGTTTAAGCATTTAAAAACACAGAAATATTTATGTATATAAAGCACAAAACACTGTGCTCAAATTGAAAACTGGAGCAGCAGTTACACATTCTCTGCTAGCGTCTGTGGCATAATCCGTTACATGCAGTAATTGCAGCAATAATCAATAAGCTAACTGGGTAAAAGATTAATCAGTTTTACAACTGCTAATGGAATCTCCAGCACCAGACTTAGATTAGTTTCAGAGTCCCTCTGAGATATTCTTCAAAATCCTTAAACAATTTTAATAAGGATGTGACAAAGTTTAGCATAGTTATCCAAAAATCTAATTAATTTGAAACAGAAAGCCACATTCGACAAGGGGATAACAAGTACAATTTCTGGCTTTGTTTTGTTTGCAAGTTCATCCAAACAATGTTCCTATTCGTTATGAACCTAACTAGCAGCACAGTTCAATCAATAATTAAATTTTCCTCTTCCTGGAAATCTGCATTATAAAAAACTTGAGTTCCAAAACAACACAGTTTAATTCTACAAGGCACAAGTTCTCTAATAAGAAAGAGGGCTAAGGAGACAGCTCAGAGGTGTGTACTTGCGTAGTATGTTTGGGGTCCTGGGTTTAAGCCCCTGCACTGCAGAGAGGAGGGAGAGGGGGAGAGAAAAAGAGAGAGGGAGAGACAGAGAGAGAGAAACAAGTCTCACCCCCTGAGTGTCTGTGTGTTAGGCTCAGTACTACACATCTATCCATGTGCATTTAATTTTTCACACTCCTGCTCTGGGAGAATCATCACCTCTATTTAATGGAGGGGGCAAATGGTTTATCAGTGAGCAAAGAAAAATACTTCCTGTTCTAGCTTCCGCACTCAGACCATAAAGTAAGTGTACGTTTACCATTCAAGAGTTAACAGGTAAGTGACCTCGCAGATCTCATTCCTCAAGCGTTTAACCACACAGACAGGCTGCGGGGTAGACTGCTGGGCTGGTGGAGAGCTCTGGCGGGGTCACTCACTCCCCGGGCGAGTTCAGTCATATCCTTTGGATGGCGAAGCAGCAGGAAGCCATCAGTGACCTCTCACTCAGTCCTCCCCCTCACCCCTTCCCCCCACAAGTCCAACCACCGCACTCAGCTTCCCGCTTAGAGGCCCTGCGCCCACTCCCTCTAAGTGCTGGAGTTCCCCGTGGCTCCTCACCAACCTTCACTTCTCATTATATACTCTCCTTGAGTTACTTCCGCCACTTCAAAGGTTTCAATTACCAGAGGAGCCATTGAGACTAATTAGGAGCTGATGAATCACAAATCTTTATTTCTAGCCCAGATTTCTCTCCTAAGACTCAGAACATATCCAAGTGGTTGTCCAAAGCCTCCCCCAATGCAACAGGTCCGAAACGCACTTCCCCACCTTTCCCACCCTCCCTCAGACCCTAAATTGCCACCTGGGCTTGTTACATCAAGAAAGACCATCTCCATCACCCAGTTTTCAAAGCGAGAAGTCTGGAAGTAATCCACATCATCTCGGCTACATTCAGCGCAACCTGACATCCTCCCCACTTCCCATCTCAGTGAACTCCTCCCCAGCCCTGCATGCACCACTGTCTAGAATTGTTAAACCGCCCCAGGTGGCTTCTGAGCCTCAGACTGGTCTCCTCCAGCCACCCTGCAGAAAATAAACGGATGTGGCTGCAACCTAAAGCCCTCAGTGAAGTGACCCACTCTATCCCCCAGAGTCCCCAGACTACATCAGTCCTGAACACACCAGGCACTCTTATCCGCTCGCTCTTACCCACACGCTCACTCTTACCCACACGCTCACTCAGCCCCAAACGCTCTTCTCGGTCTCCTGGTCTTAGTTTACTCCACTGGGCCACTGCCCTCTTCAGGAAGCCTTCTGGGTCCCCATAGCTAGGTTAGCCACGCCTCTGAGCTCATGTCATCGGTCACTCTGCCTGAGTTTTTCTTGTCCTCTCACACGGATCTCTGTTTCCTTTCTGCTACCAAGAGCTCCCACTGGGAAGGAACTGTGTGTTCACCGCACCCCCCAGCCGCTGAGCGCTGAGCTGGGTGCTCTGTCCCGCACACCTGTGCTGCGTGGAAACTGGCTGTTCGGGTGAGTAACAACTCAGTGAGTGAGTGATCCGGGGCCCCAGCTCTCTATTTACCAGCGGTGACTTAGAGAAAGACACCGTGTCTGTGCCTCAGTACCGTCTGTTGTAAAAATCAGGAAACTACCTACCTTGCTCAGCTTACAAAAGTATTAATGGCAGAGGGTCTCTAAGAGTTTTAGGAGCTCCCTCCTTGAGGCTCCTGAAACTGTATATGCAATGCTGCTTTATGTGAATTTGCTGGCAAAAAAACACACAACCTGCAGAAGGTTTTCCAAAGAAAGGACCAGGCTTCCAAGACCTTTGGAAACCACCGTCGTGCAGTGCCTGGCACGAAGCGGGTGCTCCACAAATGTTTATGGGAGAAGGCAGGAAGGATGACCACACACACCCTCAGGACTCCGAGGCCCTGACCTACTCACGCACCAAGGACACAGCGGCATCTCTAGTGTTCTTCTATCCACTGTAACAGGACAGCTTACAAAAGCTTTCCTTAGTGTGCTTTCTAACGGAGAACAAAATCGCACAGTAATTCACTTATAAGAAACACACACACTGGCTTTTTCCTACCAACAGTACAATTTTCAAATTCGTATTTTGCCAGTAATGCAAGCATACCCAACTACTGGTAGCTCAGTCAGTAATTACAGTGATAATCAATAAACTAACCAACTGTTTGCAGTCTTAACTTTGTCAAAGGGCTATCAGTTCAATTACAACCCTACTCAGATGTGTCATTGTTACACCATCTTTTGATTATTCCTCACACTTTCTTTTTTTTTTGGTTTTTCTCCAGTACCGGGAACCGAACTCACGACTTTGCACTTGCCAGGCAGGTGCTTTTGCCGCTGAGCTAAATCCCCAGCCCCTATTCCTCACACTTTCCATGAGGAGGCTTTTCCTCTGTGATGGAGACCGCTCACAAACATGTACGTGTTCCAGTAGTCAAAAAAAAAAAAAAAAAAAAAGCACAGCCGGGTATGTAGCTTGGTGGTAGAGCACTTGCTTAGTATGCGTAAGGCTCTGTGTTTAATCTCTAGCATCACAAAAGCAAAAAAATCAAAGGAAGGGAGAGGGAGAGAGGGAAGAAGGGAAGAAAACCAATCTGTGTTGCAGACCAAGTTAGTTGTGCATCTACTTACCTGGCCTCAGGTCCCCTAGCTTCCTAACAACTCTCTGGCCCCACCTCAAGGAAACTGTAATGCACCTTCGAAGTACTTCCTTATCTGATTCTAGACCAAGGGCCTGCACATGTGAGTAGATGACAAGAAAGAAAAAGATCTTCCAGTGACAAGGTCAACAGGGACCAACTCTGGGGACTGTTTACAGGCCAAGATTACTGGATGGATGTATTAACTAATGATCTGGAAGGGAAAACAGCAGCAAGTTGGCCAAGTTTAATGATGACACTATTTGTTTTGGATAATAAAACCACAAAGGACTTCTGGGAGTTCCAGATAGTGAGAACAGAAGTTTGGGCAGCCAATAGCAGATGACACGCAACTTGGCTAAGTACAAGGTAATGTGTACTGGCAGGACGAATTCAAAACGGTACACAGTAGTGGGTCCAAAACTGAGGGCATCTTCTCAGGTGAAGCTTCCAGAGTTGTCACCGTGATTAGCTTAGGGCAACGTCTATACTGACCTTTCACCTAACTTCTAACTGTAGCAGTTCTAGGGTAGAAGCTGAAACAATAGCTTCGGAGAACTTTTCATTGAAATAAAGCAGATCAAGGCCTCGGAGAAGGCAGGCCGCATGGGACACTCCCTGCAAACCGGCTATACTGAGACCTCCACAGACAGGCAGCCGAGCAGGGAGCAGAGCCCCATCAATGACAAAATACTGGCGGTACAAAGCTCCTGCTCGAGAAGTCCCCAGAGTGCTCTGGTGCCACTGAGGCTGGGGCCTGTTTGCTCACCCTTATCTTCCAAAAGCTGCATAATAAATCCCTTGTTGGGGCAAACTGCAATGTTTCTGCTCCTTGCTACCAAGACATTTCACAATGGGGGAGAAATAAAGAACTGCTCCGTTCCCATCAGTACTTCAAGGGTATCTACATATCCCAGGAAACCCAAAGCAGACAGTTAAAATAATCCAGCTCTCGGAAAATAACTTCTGTTCTTCCTCTAGAAGGAGAGAGGAAGATAAAAACTTTACTTTTGCCTTGGCACGTGTCATTGTTTGAATGTATAAACTGAGTAATTTCTAAAACAAATGACTGCCGTCAGCTCCCCATTCTTGCTCTTGTTACCATTCGCCTCCCTGCCTGCAAAACACATCATATGATCAGTTGTTGAGATGAACTGCACTGAAGTAGGGGCTAAACACCCACCGCAGGCTGGGCTGATTCTGTCACCTACAAACTAGGTCCACATAGGATCTGTTTAATATGGGGCATATTTAAAAGTACCATATGGAAAATAAGCGGCCAATTTTTTTGCTCCTTAAAGAAAATTCCTGATAGCAAAAGTTCTGTTAAACATTCAACTCCTAAGTATGCAAAACAAATTTTGTGGTTAAAATTGGCCTCATCGGTAAGGATGAGATTTCTGAACCTTCAGAAGTCCACAAGGCATTTTCTACACTGTTATTTAAACTCAGGTACACTGGCATTCTAGTAAAAAGCATGGTTCTTTGTAGTCAGAAAAAGCATGGTTCTTTGTAGTCAGGAAAAACACAGTATTTAAACAGCTTTGTTAGCAAAATCTTAGCAGATACAAAAACAGAACAGAATACCTCCTACCTAAAACAGGCAGCCACTGGGACCGTTTCCAGGCCTGCAACTATCCACATGACTCCTAACTCATCTCTGAACCTGCTCTCCTCACTTGGGCTCAAGGTATTTACCTGTAAAATGAAAGAGGTGGACGAGACCGCTAAGGTTCCCTTCCAACTCCGTGAGTAACTGCATGATCTCAGTGGCTATCTCCAAGTTTTGCATGCTATGATAAAGCTAATCACAGCCCAATTTACAGGGTGCTACAGAGGTCAAAAAGTACTGTTCCCTCCTGGTACCCAACGTCTAACAAGGTACACGATGGCTGCATATGCCAAAGGGAATACTTACACTCCACTAAAACACAAGGTCTCTGCCATAACGGGAGGCATTACAGTAATATTCATCCCACATTCTTCTGGCAATGGGGGGAAATGGTATAAAGAGAGAGAATGAGCAAAATGAAGAAAATTATTCTTGTTAATATTGTGCTCCACTCACACAAGCCACTCTTAGAATCAAGAGAACCAGGTATAAAAAAATTCTCCACTAGACACAAGATTTTGCAGAAGCAAATATGAATCCATTTACAAAAGAAAGATATACTGCTAAGTTCCTCAATGAAAGGTCACCGGAAAAAAACGTAAGCTTACTATTAAAATTTCCCCTCCTAGAACTGGGCCCCAAACACACTACCAGACAACAAACAGAAACATGGAAGGAGAAAAGCAACATACTATTTCCAATCTTTCTAGAAAATGGAAAACAAGAACAACAAAAAAAATTTAAACTACATTAAGGGAATATTTAACAGAGTCCTTTAAATTATTAGCAATGATCAGGTATTTAGTTTTCAGAATATGTAGGTTGTGTGTATTTTTTCCTAATAAAGCATTTCAAATTCTAATTAAAAAAATACTTTATGGAGGAATTAAAAAGATACAAGAGTGTCAGAGGAAAAGCCGTGATCCCAGAAGTGGAATATTCTAACAACATAACTTACAGGAAACTACGCTATAAAAACAGATTGTTGATTAACACAAACTCATAACAAAATGCAGAGAGCTACCACAATGCTGCTGTAATAACACTTGGCTGCTGAATTCTTTCAATACATTAAATATCTCCTTGGAGACCAAATTACTTTACATTTTCTTAAAAGACAATTTATTATAGCTTTGTTTTCTTCTCATTATCTCTTAAAAATATATCGAATGAAGAAAAGAATACAACTTCTAAATAACTTACATAAAATTGTACTAATGTGTGACAACAGACTTTGGTTTAATATGCTGGTTATTATTTAACAGCACACAACCTATTGTCATGACAAATCCTTACCACAATGTGATATTCCACGTGTCACATGTATCAAAAACCACTGAATGCCATTACTATGGCGCTCATAAAATTAACAGCCTCAGGCTGCAAGCCATTTAAATAATTGATAAGTTTTCAATTAAAAAGGAAACATTTTCAAGTCTAATACAAAAATCTATTTGAATTACTGATAAAAACTTACACTTGAGTTGGCCCAAAGCCAAAAAATGCTTGCATCCAAGGGATGAAAAAGGTAATTCTGCAAGTTTCAGCTCAGATGTTGCAATTTTTTTATTCTTATGCGGAGACGTAGGCTATTTATTCATTCAACCTTAATAATCAATAGAAAAGAATGATTAAAGGGCCAATGGTAACGAGGTCTCTGCTTTTGCTTCCCTCTACACGGCTGTTAAATACAAAGGTGGCCACAATTTTACTGAATTCTCTACAAAACAGGAAGCTGTTTTGTCTTTACAATAAAACTGTGGTCCTCTGTCAATATCTTCCCAATGTCACTACACCAAATCCGGGAATCCAACTTTTTCAGAACCAAATTGAACCCAAAAAATAAGGACCAATGCAAATCTTTAATAATAGGCTGGTAGTCATGAGTACTATCCACCAAAATCTATTGTGAAACTAGGTCCAAATGGTTCTCTGTGACAAAACTGGACCCCAAAGGAATTTCCAACCCTAAAGACCAGGACGGATGGAAACGAGAGTCAAGTGATCTTGTCTGTGCTTTCTGTGAACTACTCTTTACCTTTTTAAATACTGACAGCTTCACTCTACACAAACAAAGGGCAACAGCAAGAGACAGGAAGAAAGGGAAATCCATTCAAGGTTCAAATGACCTAAAGCATTGTGTCTCAGAGATATTTTCATCTTCATTTCAAAATATTTTGTTGAAACATTCAGCATCAAAAAGGCAGAGTGGGTAGAGGGCTGAGGGGTGCTCATGTTCTACCTGTAAATTTTTGTGAGATGAATTAGAGGAAAGCTGGGCCCAACCTGCCACACCACAATCCATGGTCCCATATCAAGTCATAAAAAAAGTTTTCATCCATCTGTTGCCATGGTGATGAGATCCTGGGCAGGTTTCTAGGTTCTTGTGCGTGAGGGAATAAAGAAATAAATGTGGAATGTGATAGTAAGGAGAAAGCAGCAAAGCTGAATGAAGTTACTTAGGTGATGGTTTGCTCCACAAGTGGGCTTATGCCGGTGGAAAGAAAAATGACACAAGTGGGTGTAAGATTTAAAATGTTGCGCTGGGTCTAGGGCACCTCTCGCTGGGTCTCCCAGAGCGTGACTGACTATGTAATCGACAGGGTGCCGAGTCAGGTTGGCTAGGTCTACTGCGTATGTCCTTTCCCATAATTCACTTATAATCAGACGTAGGGGATGCAGCCCATATGCATGAGCTTCAGTGAATTCGAAGGAAGGAAAGATCACACAGGAAGATTTGGCATGCATGGGTCTTGGTTTGGGACATCAGCATCTTCCAAGGTGGGCCCAGGGATCTTTGTCTTTCTTGTCTCTGCCTCTACATAATAGGCCTTAGGACAGGGTTGGGGGGGTGGTGTCCAGGTTCAGGTGAGTGGAGGGGTGGGGAATGGACCCGTAGCCCCAACTGTACTATGTATATGACATCCACAGCAAATTAGGAAAGACCAAGAATAAGTTGAGTTTTACATAAAACTAATATTCACATTAAGAAATGTTGGCCTTCACTTCTGAGATTGCACCCTGCACAATTTTACTCTTTAAATTACTACTACTATTTTTCTTCATAAGATAATGCCAAAGGATAATTTGTACTAATCTACTTATTTTATGAATGTTCCTATGTGGCAAAATTAAAAGTTATTACACCTGTATCTGTCCTCATCTAAAAATGACAACGAGTTCATTATGAAATAAATTTGGGGATGAGTGAGCTATATGCTCTTTTTGGACTAAAGAATACCTCTCAAGAAATCTTGAGGATTTTTAAGTTTAATGATATGTAATGTAAGGTTATATAATCATCATTAGTATTTCATGTAACAAAATAATTGAACACTTCATTTGAAAAAATAAGCTACAATGTTTTTCAGACAAGGTCTCACCATGTACTTCAGGCTGATCTTTAACTCACTATGTATCTCTGGGTGGCCTCCAACATGGGAATCCTCCTGCTCCAGCTTACCGAGTACTAGAACTACAAGCCTGTGCCACCAGGCCAGGCTCTGTATTTTCAAATAGCTCTGAGGTAAGAGCTATTTGAATAGAGCAGAGGAAACAGAGCAGAGGAATAGAGCAGAGGAAATAATAAAGCAGAGGAAAACCAGACAACCAATTGGGTTGAAGGTGTCGAAGATCATAAGAACCCGTGGCTAATAGGTTGGGTGAGACATTTCCCAAAGGAAGAAGACATGCACACAATGCTGGCTCCCGAGTACCGTACAGGGCACCAATCAGAAAGCAATATTCTCAGTTCTTCGTGTGAATCTGGCCATGTCTGTAGGACCAGTCAGTAGATGCTGTTCTCAATCCTTCACTTACATATGGGTGAGACCCGTCGAGAGACACTGTTTCCCACCCTTCATTTTAAGCAAGTTTTTCCACAGGACTATTTACATCTGGTGTGAGACCAAGTGAGTTTTGATAGGACCACTGTCCCAACGCCAAATACGTATGAGGTGGAGGCCAATCCAGGTATTTGGGACACTAACAACCTCTTTCTCTCTACCCTTAGGGCACTGAGCCTTTTTATCACCCACTCTAACCCTGTAGAATGTACTTTTTTCTCCCTTCAATAAATGTACACTCTCACTGCCTTTTCCGTGCTTTCACACTTTGGTCAGATCACCTGTACGTGTAAAGAAACCTCCACAGACCCCATCCAGTAACAGTAGTAACACTTTGAGTAGGTGTGTCTCTGTCTCTGTCTGTTTCTATCTCTGTCTCTCTATCAACAAAGTTATCTACCGTTAAGTTGCCTCCCTGTCCTTAAACCTGAAATCTTCCTGCCTCAGCCTCTTGAGTAGCTAGGACTACAGGCCATGGACATGTCTTTTAACCAGAGCTCCCTCCTTTAAAAGCAGTGATCATGGTACCTATTTCACAATGATTATCAAAACTTAAAAAAGATACAGTACCTTATGTACTTGGTCCATTTCATGCACTCAGAAATGGAAGCGATTATTAGTATCACTATGATTGTACACAGTATGGTTTCTAGAAAAGCACAATTTGTAAGCTCTTCTGAAAAGTATATATCTTTTATATACACAATGAAAGTATACTCATGTCAGTTCTCTGCAGTAGACACATGTGAAAAAACTAGAGCCCCTATGTGCGCCTGTTTTCTAAAAATAAGCATGTCACATTCCCAGGAGAGCTGGTCAATCCATCAATACTCGTGCTAGACCTTTCTGAAGACAATCCTGCTCTGCCTTTCAAGTACTGATGAGCTCAGCTCTAAAGTCACAGTACACAAAGACTCCCACATAAGTTAATGGGAAGTCAATGGGAAATTGACTTTTCCTACTCTGTGCTGGTTGGAATGTAACGCTCTGTTAATCATGCCATCCTTCTTGTTCTCTTTCCTCCTATCCTAAATTAAAACTATTGGCGGAAACCCCGGATAGATAGTTTACAGTTTTCATTACAATGAAACAATCCTTGTTGAAGCAGAAGTCTCTCAAAAATCTACACCCTAACTGTTGGCTGGGACTACAGTCTCCATGAAAAGCAAGAGCCCTAATTCAACCAAGACACCACTTTGCATTTGTATAGAACTTTTGACTTTTCAAAGGGCTTTCACATCTATCATCCTTACAATGACCCTGTGCGGTGGGAAAGGAAAAGTATTATTATCCACAATCGACAGATGAGGCATCTATAGCAAATGAAAGATTAAATGATCTCCCTACAGCCAGGAAGCCAGAGAAGAGCTGTGTTCTACTTCTACTCCAATCCTCTTTCTAAGAGGTCACTAAAAAAGGTTTTGTAAACCGATTATAAACTCTGATAAAATAAAATAGAATTGAGATGAAAGCTCGTATCAGTGGTCAGGGAAGCTATGTTTCCTCATCATTGCCGAATTTTTCAAGCTTTGTATTAAAGCTTTAGAAATGTACCCTTTTCTCTGGTTTATTTCAGTCCCAGACAAATATTAAAGCAAATTTTCACTAGAATTTGAAATACAAAAGATAATTTTTTCCCCAGATATATTCGCATCACTTTGAATCCATAAGTAACCCTCTAGTTCATTCTGGGGTATGAGTAGGAAGATGGATAGAAGTAAAATAACTGACAGTACATCTTTAAATCCTGTATACATATTAAGCCCGCAGCTACATTATAACTATAGTCTGAAAGGGTGAAAGAGATCTCCAGTTGAAAGTAGATTTTGAAAAATTTTTAGAGCCCAGGGGTTCATTTTTAATGAGCCGTTACTTTAAGTACTGCATAAAAAATACAGGAAATTGATAGTCCATTTAGTCTGCACCATACCTAATGTAAAAGTCATTAAGATGCATTATTCTTAATGTTCATGATAGGATCAGTAAGTGTCTTTTGAAAAGAAATGCCCTTAACTTTCACATAAGGAAATCTCTGAAAACCTTATCTATTATTCAGAAAATGTTGTGGCAATCGTGATTACTTGCAGTCTTCCCCATGCCCAAAAAAGCAGCATCCTCAATTACATTAACATTTTTAAAAAGAGTCCTCATCTGTAACGTACTTACATATGACAGCATTGCCTTCATTTCTTCATCACTTCTCACAGTAATTCTATCGCCATCTTCGTCTTCATCTGTTTAAAACGAAACACAGGCCACGGGATAAGATTTGCATTTTTTAAAGTACAAAAATTGTGCTGCCTGGGAACATCATACAACTGGGATTTTTACAGCTTGATATCTAAACCCTCAATACCATAGTTACTGGGGGATATTGGAATTATTAGTACACTGTTTTGCTTTTGTTTGTTTGGAATATAATCGGAATCTCCAGAAAGACCTAAAACTTTGTTTTAGGGATGCAGGAAAATCAACATACTGCTCATGTCATTCATGACATGCATCCAGTTAAAGTTAATATAACCGGAGTACAACAAAGCATGTCTGGGAATTTTAAAAACCAAGGAGAAGCTGGTCCTTCTCTCCTATCGATACATTTTTATTTCCTAAAAACCACCCTGTCCCCTGCTATCTCTCCATTCTTCCTCTCTCTAAGGCAACCTATCATACCACAGAAGCATGATACAAATGGCTGATGTTTACTGAACACTATTTATACACAAGGCACTGTGACTGGTGCATCATATGTAATACCACCTTTAAAACCTTCCCACAAGTGCCGGGAGTGGTGGCACATGCCTGTAACCTCAGCACTCCGGAGGCTGAGGCAGGAGGATCACTGTGAGTTTGAGGCCAGCCTGGGCTACAAAGTGAGCTTAAGCCAACCTGAACTGCATAGCGAGACCCTGTCTTAAAAAGACAAAAAAACAAAACAAAACAAAAAACACCTTCCCACAAGCCTATGATGTGGATATCATTATTGTTATTTCCTTTTTTTTTCTTTTTGCAGAAAAAGAGCCCGAAGCCTAGCACAAGGGTGAACTTGAAAAGCAACTCCAGTACACATCTTTCTGTATCTCCCATTCCACCCAGCAGCAGATTTCTTTTCAAACACTGTCATTTTGTATGGGCTACTCTGTGGTCCTAGCAAGCCTCCAGTGGTGATTCAGGTTATTCTGAAATAACGTAACAGTATTAACACTAGAGAAGAATATGTCTTTACAAAATGCATCACCAGGTGTGCCGGGCATGGTGGCGCATGCCTGTAATCCCAGCACTCGGGAGGCTGAAGCAGGGGGATGAAGCAGCCTGCGCTACAAAGTGAGCTCAAGGCCAGCCTCAACTGCATAGAGTCCCTGCCTCAAAAAAAAAAAAAAAAACCAAAAAACCAAAGAACAAAATGTATCACCAGAACGTGTACACTCAAGTCTCCGCAAAGGGGCCACATCCAGAAACAATGTACTAACTTCAATAATTCTCTTCCTTGGGCTGAGGATATAGCTCAGTGGCATAAGCACCTGCCTGGCAAGCGTAAGGTTGTGAGTTTGATCCCCAGTACTGCAAAAAAAAAAAAAAATTCTCTTCCTCAAAATAGTTTTGAAACATTGCTTCAAAAACTGTTTTAAGAACCAAAAGAGAGATCACGTGAGATCTCACATCAGATCTCATTTTTAACCCAAGATGGAACTGCTGGCCAGATCACCTCCCCTTCCCATCTGCCCGCTGGACCAAGATGACTTCTGGCTATATCTGAATATTTAGTTAGACACTCCATCCTTCTAAAGGTAAGTATGTGTCAGTAACGTCTGATGAACTGAGTACACAGTTGAAAGAAAAATGCTCAAAACATTTGAGCGATGCTCACAGCCTCCCAAGGTGACAATCTGAAAGGGGAGGGCTCTCGGTTACTCTTGGCCTTGTACTTGCTGACCAATCAGATGCAGGCAATGTGCTGGCCCCAGGGCTGCCAGGCCAGACACCTCCTGTGAAGAGAACCGGCTTGCGGGACATGCTCTGGGGATGTTTACGGAAGAACCAGGGGATTTAGTTCCAACACCTGGATCTTCCCCCACCACACACCTGTGGGCCCAGCCCCTACCATCCAGCTGCGGTTCTGAAGCTGTCCGCCTGCCGGGTGATCAGGCCCCAGGGACTCTAGGAGGGGTCCAATCAGCCTACTGCCCAGAAAAATGCTACCGCTTCCTCCTCCTCAGTAGCCACCTGACAGCAAGATGGAAACCGGCATTTGCCAGGCAGCTAAAGATCAAAACACAGCACGCAGCACCCGGTCACCACACCAACAGCTCTTCCTCCCAAAGCATTTTCTCCGGACCCGGCACCCCGGCTCACTCTGCGGAGGCCCTAGACTCGATGTGATCAGTGTCCTCAAGTCACTCTGTCTACAAGGTAGGGCTGTCGAGAGCCATGACCCGCGTTCTGCTACCCAGGGCTGTCTGCTCTCAATGTAAAAAGTGCACCCTGGTCCCTTTCAGAAAGGACATAAAAGCCTAAGAATGAACATACACACACAAGTAGGGCTGGGGATATAGCTCAGCGGCACAAGTGCCTGCCTGGCAAGCGCAAGGTCCCGAGTTCAATTCCCAGTACCAAAAAAAAAAAAAAAAAAAAAAAAAAAAACCACACACAAGTGCTACAAGGGACCTGGCATGTTCTCTTTCCTTTTCAGTATAGACTCTCTGAGGCCAAACTGGGAGAGATATGCCATGTATTTATTTGTTCGTTTGTCTGTCCTTCTGAGACATGGTTTCACTACGTAATTCAGGCTGGTCTTGAACTCACTTTGCAGCCTACGCGGGTCTGGAACTTGCAGTCTTCAAGCCTCAGTATCCCATGTGCTGGCATTACAGGCCTGCGCCACCACGCCCAGCTGAGAAATGCCATTTTAGTTGCAGAAACAGAAAAAAGGACTTTCCATATACATCCTAGAAACTAACAGCTTTCGAGGTTATCAAAAGCTTTCTTTTTTTTGGTTTTTTTCCGGTACCGGGAATCGAACTCAGGCTCTTGCGCTTGCCAGGCAGGCACTGTGCTGCTGAGCTAAATCCCCAGACCCTCAAAAGTTTTCTGAAAAATGCATTAGACAATGAGGAAAAAACAGTATAGAAGAATATACTGTTACATATTACCACACAGGAAGGCACTTTATATTTTGCTTTAAAACCAGGTCAAATTCTGTTCCAGCCTGAAGGAAGTAGTTTTTTATAAATCTCCTTTCTGCACCAGAGCTAGCTATAGAGATGACGGCTACAAAGGGGGTGTTTACATATGAACTGTGATACACGCAAGACCTCAATACAATATTGCCTGCATGGGGCAGGAAGTTTGGTACAACAGGAAAAAAGTTTCTTATAGTTTCTAAAGACAGGGCACAAATTCCATAAATATCAGTTAAAACATAATCTCTGTAAATCAAGATACGAGAGAGCTGGGGGAGGAGTGAGGAGGGAAGGAAAGAGGAGGGAAGAGGAAAGATCCTGAAGTTCTCAAAGCCAGCCTTAACTATGTAAGCCTACCTAAGACAAAGTATTCTGGGATTCTGGACTTCTATCGACTCTCTTAAGGATTATTTCAGAAGGGAAAAAAAACCTAAGAGAACTCATGTAGTAGAATACATGCAGACCAGCTCTGTAAAAAGCTGTGAAACACTACCACCAACGCACTTGTTCAGCAGATGGAAAACTCAGGCTTTGATGCCAATTCCATTGTGAAGTGCTGGTGCTGTCCCATCAGGGGTCTGACGCAAGGAGAAAGATTCCAGGTTGAAAGGGGCATTCCAATAAAGCCTGGAGATAAAACCAGGCTTATGTGACACTGTGATTAATAACTCTTGTGGGTAAGACTAGATTTTATCTCAATCTTGGTTTTCTTTGGGGAAACTGTCTGCTTCACTCTAATATCTGAGCATAGTTGCTTTAATGAAGACTAAGATTTCCAGTTCAAAAAAAAAAAAAAAACTAAAATTGGAAAAATAACCACATCCATGAGAATAATGGAAATTCTGGCCAAAAGGCAAAATCTAAGCTGTATCTGATCAGCGGAAGAGCAAAGCACTCATCTTAACATTTAAAGTGAGAGTGTGCCTCTGAAGACAGGTAACAGACAGCAATGAGGAGTGGGGGAAGGTTAGCAATCAGAAATACATGCCAAGCCATCTACTGTGACAGTATTCTAAAATACTTATCTAAACCAAAGCTGGACATATACAACCCATCTCACAAACACTCTCAAACTGGGTTAGCTATTAAAAGTTACACTAGCTAGAATGATAAATCATAGGGGCTGGGGATTTAGCTCAGCAGCAAAAGCACCTGCCTGGCAAGTACAAGGTCGTGAGTTCGGTTCCCGGTACCGGAGAAAAACCAAAAAAAAAAAAGAATGATAAATCATAAACTTACTAAAAGGGCACAAAGAGTTTCAAAGGCATAAATATGTTGGTGAAGAACACCGGAAAGTAGTGGTACTAAAGTGGAAAGAAGTAGAAAAATAACTTGAACTCTTTCCATCTTATACATGGAGGTTCTTTGCCATCTGACCAGGAAAGCATTACTGGATATAACCAAGAGAAAGAGGGGGGCAGATCTGACACACTGGTTCACAATGAGAACTCCAGGCTTCTCTAGTTGCCTGGAGCACAGTAATATGATTTTCCAGCACATTAGGGAAGCAAAAGTAGAACCAGAAAGTCTATGTACTGGCTGGATTTTGTTAATGTCACTTAAAATGGAGGAAAAAATCCTAGCAAGATACCAAATAGAGTGCAGCAGATGGTAAACAAATATTATGAAGCAATCTTCACAAAATCTGCAGTGTGTCACAAATATACAAAACGGCAGAGTTTGGGAAAAGAGAATCACAAGAAGCCATATGTTGTTAGCGATTTTATTGGAAGCAACGTGCCATCTGAAAGAGAAACCTAGAAGAGGAACATAAGGGCCTCACAGAGGAGCGGCAGCCGCAGGTAGGGCTGGTCACGAGATGGCCACGGAGGGAGGGTGGAGCAGGAACAGGGCCGCCCAGGCAGCCGGGGCTCAAGAGGGCTTCCACAGGGAGCAACAGGAAGGGAAGGAAATATATTCTGTGTCATTTGTCACACTCCTGCGTCAGGTCAGTGAGAACTACAGCAAAGGCACTTTTCCCCGCCAAAAGGGAAAAGTGAAAACGTCACTGTAGAGGCTGGAAAGACATCCACAGGAAACTACCAGAAAGAATGTCAAGTTTAGAGCCGCTCTCAGCAGTGGAGCCCAGCGATGCCGGTAGGACAACAGGCCCTGGTTTCCACGGCCACAACAGTGTATCCGGGAGCTTTCCCCTGGCTCCGTGCCGATCTCCCAGTACTGCTCAGTTTCCTTTCTCCCTCCCCTTTTGAGCAAATGAAGGTGCCCGCTACACGGCATACGTGTAACTGCGCACTGCGAGAACAGCGAGGAGGAAAGCAAGCCGCAAGAACGTGTGAGCTCACGGCGCTTACGCGCATGGAGGGAGACGAGGGAAGGGGCCACGAGGCTGCCGAGAAGCGGGTTCCTGCAGAGGGAACGGCGAAGGCAGAGGCCCTGAGTTAGGAGAGGAAGCGGGGTGGCCGGAAGAGAATGCAAAATGGGAGAACACACGAGTCCCCGGAAGGCGTGGTGGGCCAGGGCTGGGGAGATGGGAACTCGCAGGGACTCGGCGGGCGTTTGGATTTGGCTTGGCTTTTATTCTGGAGGGCTTTTTAAAATGTCACTGAGATCTGTCCTTTAAATTTTTAAACTCTAATTATGAATACATAGTAATTGTACATAGTAACTGCACACTAACTGGCTTCATCGGGGTATTTCCACACCTGCAGATACTGTGCTTTGACACGAGCCCACCTACTCCGCTCTCTCGGCTTCCCCGTTCCCATCCTCCCCCTCGTCCTCCCCTTGTGCTGACGGTCTCTCTACTACTTTCAGATCCTCTCGTTTAAATTCCAATTTCCACATAAGAGAGAAAACGTGACACCTGTCTTTCGATGTGTGGCTTATTTCGCTTAACACCCGGACCTTTAGTCCCATTTATTTTCCTATAAATGGCATGATTTCCTTCTCCATGGTTGAGTAAGACTCTATTGTGCATATACACCATATTCGCCCTGCTGATGATTTACCTTTTTATTAGTAGTGTATGTTTGTGATACATTAATAATCACATTCACCTTGGAGAACTGGTACACACACATTTCGCGTTTTGATCCTTTTTATTCCCCCTTCACAGATCCCCTTCCCGTCTCCACAAAGTCCATCACCTCTCTTTTATTTTGCTCTTTAAATTACTTATATTTTGGCCAGGCGTGGTGGTGCACACCTGTAATCCCAGCACTCGGGAGGCTGAGGCAGGAGGATTGTTGCAAGTTCAGGACCAGCCTGGGCTACAAAGTGAGTTCAAGATCAGCCTGAATTGCACAGCGAGACTCTGTCTCAAAAAAGACAAAAAAAAAATTATTTATATTTTGGGTTTCTCATATTAGTGAAACCATGCAATGTTTAACCTTCTGTGTCTTATTACTAACATGGTCTCAAGATCCATCCATTGTCCTGCAAATGACTCAAATTTATCCTTTTTTATGGCACGGCCAAGGAGTAAATACAAGCGTGCGTGCACATCACAGTTGCTAGGCATCTGGAGGCTTAAGCATCATAACCTCAACCAACATCTAAGAGGATCACTCGCTTAGTGGAGAAGACGCCATACGGAGACAAAGGGGGAGACAGGGAAATAGGAGCCCCGGCCTACTCTCGGTGACAAATAATAGTGGCCTATAAACAAGATAAAGGTATTTTTGTCCTTTTGTCCTTCTGTCCTCTCTCCCTCATTCCCTCTTTCTCTTCCTTTCTTCCTTCTTCCCTTCCTTCCAACAACATCTTTCTATGTTGCCCAGACTGGCCTTGAATTCCTAGGCTCAAGCAATCTTCCTGCCTCGGCCTTCTAAGTAGCCAACACAAGAAGACACCAGCATGTCTGGGCCAAGCTGAAATTCTGAGAAGTCTTCTCATATTGGATCTACTCTGAAGACAGAGTCCATAGGATTTGCTGACAAATGGGATACGGACATAGAAATGATATACAGATATAGACATAGAATGTCCTTATTCATTTCCTTGACCATCCACGCATTCCAGAAACTACTGAGTCTACTATGTGCCAGGAACTGTAGCAGGGTTTGTAGAGACGCCAAATGAGCAGCATGCTGCGGATACAGCTCAGCGGCACAGCACGACACCTGCCTGGCAAGTGTGAGGTGGTGAGCTTGATTCTCGGTACTGGGAAAAAAAAAAAGAGCAGCACTGTCTGCTGACTTCCAGGAGCAGCTAGTCCAGTCCTTTTGTAAATAATTTAAACTTCTTCAGGCCAGCATAGTGGTCCACGCCTGTAACTCCCAAACCCTGGGAGGCTGAGGCATGAGGACTGAAAAGGTGAGCCCAGCCTGAGCAGCTTAGCAAGAGCCTGTCTCAAAATTCATAAAAACTCTGAAAGAGGTGGGGATGTAGCTCACTGCCAAGGCTCTGTATTCATTCTGCAGCATCACCCCACACAAAACACTTCTCAATTTTACAAATTAGCAAGACAACTACTTTGTTTCTTTTTTTTTGAGACAGGTTCTTGCTATGCCGTTCAGGCTGGCCTTGAACTCACTCTGTAGCCCAGGCTGGTCTCAAACTCGCAACGATCCTCCTCTGCCTCAGCCTCCTGAGTGCTAGGATTACAGGTGTGTGCCACCAGGCCTAGCTAAGATAACTATTAAGAAACAATGGCTCTCATAAGACTAAAATGGATCTGGACTTTTTACATCAATGATTACTTGAAGTCAAACTTTCAAAAAATTAAAGCTCTCTTCAAATTACCTCAAATTCTAGGACGCATAATGACCTCTTACATGTTAAATATTTTTAGACACAATGGAGCTTTATTGTGAATTAATGTTTCACTAATCTACCTAATTTGTTTACAAGTAAGTTATTCTTTTACACATACAACAATTCAAGAAAATAAAACTTTATTTCTTCCAAATATCTTAAAAGGCTTGAAGCTATCTCAGAAGCAAAAAGGAACTCCCACCCAACTAATATTTTTATTTTTTTCCAGTCTTTTTGAGACAGGGTCTTGCTATGCAGTGCAGGCTGGCCTTGAGCTCACTTTGTAGCCTAGGCTGGTCTTGAACTCACAACGATCCTCCTGCCTCAGCCTCCCGAGTGCTGGGATTACAGGCGTGCGCCACCACGCCCAGCCCCCAACAAATCTTAATACAACTGTCTTTACTATTTACATAAATCTACAGGTGTCAACTATATTTGTTTTCTACAATCTGAAAACCTACAGATTTTACATAATTGCAGTTTTCCTTTAGAAGGTCATACTATCCCCAACTTTAGATATGACATTGGTTTAAAGATTCCCATGCAAAATACAAAAATAATCTTCAAAAAAGAAAAAAAGCAACTGAAAGGATTCTATTCAGTGAGAGGCGAGTATGAAACAGTCATGCCTGGCCGACAGCTGGCAATCTGAACAACTACTTTGGAGAGAACAATATGCACTGTAACAACCGTTGTTGATTTCTTGGTTTTTTTTCGAGGGGGGTAGTTTCTGGTACTGGGAATTGAACTCATGACCTTGTGCTTACCAGGCAGGTGCTGTGCCGCTGAGCTAAATCCCCAGCCCCAACTGTTGTTGATTTCCTATCATCTTGTTTTAATATTCTGTATTGTTTTTAATGTTTTTTAAAATTTTTCTTATTCTCTTTAAAATTAAAAAAAATTTTTAAAAAATTCATGCTTGATGAAAGGCACAAAATAAGTATTTATCTTATAACTGTCTAACCAGAACCAAACTCAGACACACAGTTTGACCAGTATGAAGATACCCTGGGGGCTGGAGATCGGAATAGGCAATGCTGCGAAAATAAAAACACAGTACTTAGGGGTGTGAGTCACCATTTGTCTGTGGAGACTTGAAATGCATCTTCCAAGTCATGAGGGACATTTGACTAACAGCAGTCAAACAGTCATTTTACAGAAGTGACTTCTTTTCCTTTTCAGTCCTGGGGAATGAATCCAAGGTGTCGCACTGAGCTACATCCCCAGCCCCTTATTTTTTATTTTGAGACAGGGCCTTGTGAAGTCCCTAAGTTGCCCAAGCTGGGCTCAAACTTGCAATCATTCTGTCTCAGCCTGCCGGAGCGCTGGAACAAAGCCCAGGAAGAGGAACACAAGTAACAGAAACGCATGGCAAATGCATCAGTGGCCGTGGATGACTTTTAGCACCTCACGTGCTGGTGTGCTCATTAATCAGTTAATGAAATTGCAAAACCCAGCAGGGAGCTCTGTGCCTATATGCGCGTCAGGGTCGTGCACCATATACGGGGCCTACACACGTAAATATGCCGGATTGGTTATGGTTATAGAATTCAGCCTCATCTGAGAAATGTCCTCATATCTGGGAAAAGACAAATTATTCAATAACTGGCACAGACTCAACTATTTGCTTGAAAAATAAAGTCAGATCGCCACTGAGTTCTTTCACCAAAATAGAATGAAGATGTTAAAAGAATTTCTTCCTGATCTTTGTAATAAAAAATGCATGCTCGGCTAGGTGTGGCGGCACACACCTATAATCCCAGCATTTGGGAGGCAGAGGCAGGATTGCTATGAGTTCAAGGCCAGCCTGAACTAACAGTGAGACTCTTATCTCAAAAAAAAAAAAGAGAGAGAGAGCATGCTTGTTTTTAAAAAACCTCTAACATGTACATACATATTTATATATATAACTAATATGTGTGTTAACCTCATTAAAGTAGAAAAAAAAAGACTACAGAGGAATGTTTCTGCAATATCCTAGAATGTGGAACTCTTTCTAAGCATAACTAACCCAGAAGTCACAAAAGAAAATATGACAAAATTGACTGTGAAAAAATTTAAACTCTATGAAAAAAAAAAAGAAAGAAAATAAAAAGGCCAAAACGGTGCCCAGCTTACCAGCGCATATACTAGAATTAGAATAACACGGAGAAGATTAGCATGGCCCCTGCACGAGGGTGATGCACAAATTCATGAAACATTCCGTATTTTTTTAAACATCACTCCAGTAACCAAAATGGTTAAAAGAACAAATTTAGGTAAAAGTTTCCTTATGTCATTTAATGTCTTATAATTAGATAACTGACTAAAAAGTTATTTTATACTAAGATGGACATTTAAATGTATTTCAGAGATAATATCAAGATTGTCATGTTGAAATACTACGTGTGGCTCTTAATCTGAAGTTGTCTATAAAACTTTGTAATTGTCTGTTAACATTTTGCAGGGATTCAACTTCTAAAAGAACCATGATTGATAAGAACTAACAGTCCTCTGGCTATACTTTATATTTCAAAGTGCTTGATATCCAGATGAGATTATAATAGTTAAGCTCACTGTTCCCACTATAATACTGGTGTACTGATCTCTTTTGTGTGTTCAACAACTCAAGTTTGGAGACCAGAACTAGAAGGGAAACTGGGGTAAGAGGACAGCCAATATAATGGCCCTGGGCCTCCAGGTCAATAAGAGCCCATGACATGAAAGAACCTTTTCTATAGGATCCTACAACTTTGACGAGTCACCCAACCTCCTGAGCAGGGAGATTGCTGGACCCCAGAGGACAGGAATCAACCAGCATACAGTGTGCCAAAAAAGAGTGTCACCAAAGAGGGAAAAGTCTCCCATGCTTTCACAGAAAGCAACATGGTCAAGCAAGACCCTGACCCATCCTGGTGGCTCACATGGACAGAGGAGCTGAGAAGCTCTGCACATGGTTCCAAAAGTAAAGCCTGAGGAGACTTAACTGACCCTGATAGACAGCAAGAGGTTAATTTTGAGTAACACAGATCTTGCTTTAAACACCTGGCAGAAAAGTATAAGCAAAAGATGTATGAAAACAATACCATAGTAATAAAAGCTAGATATAGAAAAGGAGCTTCAATTCCTGACCCCTTCTGACAGTTTGCAGCTACACCAATAGCTGACCACTATTATGGTTCAGTGAAGCTAAAAAACTATGGTGGAAAGTATAAAAGCTCAACAAGTGTCTTTAAATTCCTTAGCTAAAATTATCCTTCAAAACCACCAGATGCTCTACCTTCTTACAGGTAAAACTAAAAGGACTTATGTCAAGAAATATCAGACTTATAGATAACCTCTATCAGTAGCGGGGTCTAAAAGCCAGCTAGTTACATTCGCTATTTCAGTCCCTTAAGAGCAGTTTTTGGATGTGGCTCTTTTCCCAATCTGCCTTTCTGTTCTAATGTTCATGCTTTGATTACATATGCTTTAATTTCTTGGAAAAGTTATTTATCATTGCCTAGAGGCTGCCAAACTCCAAGTGATCATGCAGATGGAACCAGCAACAAATGTGCCACACTCCTTTTACTGAGAGCTGTTAGATCAACCTGTGAAGGTAGTTTATAACTGCTAAACGCCAACATAACTTCTATCCAAGGACCACTAGATTAGCTTTCTGAAGAAGAAGGTCCCTGGCTTCAGTCTCCCATACACCAACCCTTCTCAGCTCAAAGCAGCTAGATGGAAACTGCACCCTTTCTCGCTTAACTGCAATTAGGGACACATCTTTGAGTAGGGGAATATTATAGACAGCCAAGTTAGGTAGAAATATAGGCAATCAGACAGGGCTGGTCCCTCAAGGGAGTTTGTGCTGAACATGCAACACATTAGCAACTGTGGCTAGAGGTACATATGAATAAGATTAACATCACAATGGGCAGATTTACATACTTCCCTAAGGCAGCTTGAGATTATTGGTACCTCACCCTTCTGAGATTTCCCATACAAATGAACCATTAACTCATTGGGGTGGGCCTAATTCTCCCACCCACTGAAACTAAGACTAAAACTACTAAAACTAAGACTAAAAACAAGCCCAAAGTCTGGGAATACAGCTCAGTGGCACAGGTGTCTGCCTGGCAAGCTCAAGGTCCTGAGTTTGATTCCCAGTACCAAAAAAAAAAATTAAAAACAAGACTAAAACTATAGATTATTGACCAAAGTGAATGAATTCATCCATATGCCCTCGCTACTGGACCAGTATTAGCCAAACGGCTATACTTGTCATTTTATTGGCTGACTATAGTTTTGAGCCACACTGTTCCCACCTTATGAGCCTGCTCTATGAAACTTTCTCAGAGAAGTGGACTTGATGGCGACCCACCTGGGAGCCCTCTTTTCTCTCAGGAGCTATTCCTATTATTCCCCCTTCTTATTTCCCATACCTATTCCCCAATAAGTGTTCCTATTCTTAAAAAAAAAGACCAAAAAAAGCTAAAAAGAGCGATAAATTAAACAATAATGCTTGTAACATAAGACAAGAGGGCAATTTTAATATTGGAAAGCTCTTCTGGCTATTCAAAGAAGACAAATAACTCGCTAGAGAAACAGGCAAAGGTGACCAAAAATAATTCGTAGGTATTAAATACAAATGGAAAGATACTAAAGCTCATTTACAATTAAAGAAATATAAAACAGTAATACAATGATTTTTCCACCTGTCAAACTGACACTGACTAAAATGTTGCTAACAGGGTTGGTGAGAGTGGAGAGATGGGAAATGTAGGTTGTTCTACCTTGGAAAGCAAACGTAGTAACAGCTACGGAAATGTCAAATATGGGCAACCTTTGTCTCGGCAGTTTCAGCTCTTAAGAATAAGCATATTTCCACCATGTGGGAAGATACCACAATGCTATTGACCTCAGCACTTTTTCTAATACTGAAGAACTGATAACTGAAATGCCCATCAGGAGGTTAAATATATTAAGCTATGGCCATAAAATTAAGTCTATTATAGTCGTCAAAAAGAACGAAGAAAACCCATGCACACTGACGCTGGCAAGAGTTCTAACATGTGCTATTCAAGAGGAAGCAGTGGAAAGCAGGTGCAGCTTGTCTCGGGTCATGCACGGAGAAAATCTCCACAAGGAGACGGAAGAAAGTGCTAACAAGGAAAGCAGAGGATGTGAGGAAACGGGGATTTTACTTTTTGTTTTGTTTCTATGCTGCTTGATTTTTTAAAAGATTATCCATATCTTTTAATTTGAAAAATAATTAAACACCAGCTATTAACAAGAACTTTCATTTGTGCTCTAGGTATGAGGGAGAAAAGACTTAAAAGAGGTAAGAAAAGAAAAGAGGTTCAGTATCATCAGTCCGAAAGGTGAGTTAAGCACAGACAGGCCTCCCTCCTCCCGTCCAGCCTTCACTCCGTCTGGAAACACCATCTGAGGACCATGCCTGTCTTTGTTACTTTTCTCACTGCTGAGACAAAATACCTGACATTCAAAGTTAAACAGGGAAAGGTTTATTAGCTCACAGTCTGTTGAGGTTTCAGTCCATAATTGGCTAGGCAGGGCAGCATGGCAGACAGGCATCTCAGAGGAGAAAAAGTTCATGGTGGGCAGAAAGTAGCAAAGCAAGCAAGAGACAAGACAAGCCTCTTTCTGTCCCTTATATTGTACCCAGGCTACTGCGGTTAGGGCAGTGCCAAACCAACTGGTGGTCTGACTTAGTAACTACCCTCCCTTAATCCTAGCATTGTACCACGAATCAATCACACACTCTAGATTCAAACACCTCTGAAAAAGCCTCACCTGTAATTGACTGCATGAGGCTTTGGGGGAACATCTAGACATGAGCCGTAACAATGACAGAACCTGGCGCCCACCCCCCTCCGGGTTAGTAAGTAAGGGAATTTGAATTTGGGGACTGAACTGTACACACAAACAGTTATATCCTATACACAAACAATAGCACAAATAACCCCCAAAAGGAAATCACTCATTTGGCTTTAGGTCATGCGTATTTTATCATTTTCATTTGAATATGAACACATATAGCATTCCATTCTGTTCAACAAGTGTGTTCCTCTAAGGTGCTAAAGCTTAGTACTCCGAAGAGAGCAGAAGTGAATTAAAGCACAGTGCTTATCACAAAGTAACCAAAATCTAGGGAGGGAGGGGAATCCCCCACACAAGAGCCAGAAGGCTCCCCACTGTAGTGAAGGTGCTCAGATGATCCCCATCTGGAATTATCAGTGGTTTCACCAAAGAGACGGCACTGGACAATCTGCTCACCACCTGATCTTTCCCCTTTTCCATTCTTTCAACTCTCCTTCTCTCCATATTTAGGTAAAATAGAGATCTGACAGCTGCCCTATCTCTTGCTGTTTAACTGGGAACACTAAATACAATAACCCTCCCTCTCTCCCTCTCTCCTTCTCTCTCTCTTTTTGCAATACTGAGAATTGAACCCAGGGTCTTCATAATGAGTTCCCAAGCCCAGTTTTATTTTGAGACAGAGTTCTGCTAAACTGCACAGGCTAAGTTCAAACTTGCGATCCTCCTGCCTCAGCCTTCCAGAGTGCTGGGATTATCAGAATGTGCCACCAGGCCTGGCAACAGCATCTCCTCTGTGTAAGAAATCAATTAGCACTAGGTAAACTTTTTGATATAAAATATACTACTGTAAATATTTCTTCGAATAGTATTTATTTGAGTCTTGCTCACTGTACTCATAAACCACTGAAAATTTCCCCCAAATTCCACTAAAACAGCTTATGAATTATATATTAATTATTTCAGATAGCTAAGATAGATAAATTAATTGATTGATTGATTGATTCCATTTACCGGTTCAGATTTCTGTTCCCTAGAACAACCATGAAAAAAGCAGCCTAGGATTGCAAGTCTATAATGGAAAGTACATTATAAACCAAAAACACAAAAAATCTAAGGCTTGCCATTATTTTCTCTGGGTGTTTTCTTTTCGATTTGTTAGCTTGCTTGCTTATTTATTTATTTATTTATTTATTATCTAAAACTAGTCCAGATGCAGCTGAGTACAAATCTGCTGCCCCTGTTATGGGAAAAAGGAAGAATACCATGTCAACTCACTTAATCCTTGAAGTCTAAACTTTTTCTATATTTACATTTCACAGGGTTTTGTGTTTTTTTTTACATGCTTGGTTATAAAAGTGCATATTTTACAGCCAAAATGATGTGTGTTTGGGTCTGGGCCCCACCACTCCCTAGGGGTCACCTCTGGCAATCATTTCAGGTCTCCAAATTTTAGTGTTCCCACAGGTACACTCCTCCCACCTCACAGAGTGAGTGTAAAGATTACTAAAGCCACAGCAGCAATCT
The DNA here is from genome assembly GCF_000276665.1 of Chinchilla lanigera. Taxonomy (NCBI): domain Eukaryota; kingdom Metazoa; phylum Chordata; class Mammalia; order Rodentia; family Chinchillidae; genus Chinchilla; species Chinchilla lanigera. The sequence goes on from NW_004955450.1 coordinate 8,448,786, forward strand.
CTGTAAAGCACCAGAGCACTGGCTGGCACAGAAGAGCCCATGAATAAAAGATAGTTAAAATAACCCAAGTTGTTTTCATAACTGTAACTCAGGGAGCTCATGGGGCAGGCACAGGTCTCAGGGCCCAGAAAGCAAGAGTACAAAGTAAGCTTCTTTCTGGCGTGCTTAAAAAAAGCGAGAAGACACAATTTCAGTTACGACAACTCTCAGGGCAAGTCAGCACAGTGGCTGCAAATGTACGCAGTGGAATCTGCTCCAGAAATTCCAGTTGACCACTGGCTTGAGCAAGATGCCCACAGATAATCCTTTCCTTGAAGAAGACGCCCTTAAAGGTGATGTCCTTAAAGGCAATGTCCATGCTTGGCTAAAACAGAGCTGCTGACAGTCCATCACTGCACTCTGTGGCGATCTCGTGGGCGTGACTGAATGAGCTAACCACGGAATGCTCGCTGGAAGTCCCCAAATGCTAACTCACAGGCTGGCAGTGACACCCGGCACCCCACGGAGCCACCGAGAGAAGTCTGTGCAGAACTTGTAACACTGTGTGTATTTCAGGTACACGCTGTGCTTCTCATACAGTCTAGCTAATACAACGCTAATTATATTAACACTCCTACTCCTGATAGCTTTCGAAAAGCAAGTAATGACTGTTGAAAATATTCAAACACTAGAGGAACACTTAAAGTCAAAAGTGAGCTCATTTACCCACCACGACCTCTCCAAGACCCCACATCCACTGTCCAGGGGATATCCCAGGAAAGCACTGCCGTGTGCACTGCTCAGGTCCTGCTCCCCCAAAATATTATATGGGGAGGGGGTAGCTGTGTGTATAAAATGGGGTCATGCCCTACATCATTTGCTTACCCAACAGTAAGTAATATCTGTCTTTCCATGTCAATGCACAAGACCCTAATTTATTCTCTTCAGCTACTTCTTAATACTTCAGGATATGTATCTATATAATTTATTAAACCACTGAGAAGGCATTTTGCTTACCTCCAATATTTGGCTACTAAAAATAATCCCACAGTGAACACCTTGGTTGAAGGGCATTCAGCACATGTGTCCAAATGGAGGCTATGCTGAGTCAAAGGTTTTGCACATTTTATGACATTGGTAAGTTTTGCCAAACTGACCTCCAAAAGGATGTCCCCATTGTACCCTCTTGTCACTAGCCATCTTCTTTAAAAAACAGGAACAAAAAATGTATTATCACAGAGGGACATGGTGGCATATGCCTGTAACCCCAGCACTCTGGGAGGCTGAGGCAGGAGGACTGCCAAATGTGAGCCCAGCCTGGGCAAGTTAATGACTTTATCATACCCTGTCTCAGAATTTTTAAGAAAAAGGAGATGGAGAGTGGGGATGTAGCTCAGCAGCACAAGTGCCTGCCTGGTAAGCATAAGGTCCTGAGTTCCATTCCCAGTACAAAAAAAAAAAAAAAAGAGAAAAAGGCCATGGAGATTGTTACGGTTTGTATCTAGATGTCCCCACCAGAACTTCACGTGGTCAAAGAGCTTTTTCACACGTGGCTGAATCTAGAGTGTGTGATACTGGGATTAAGGGTGTGTGATCAGTAAATGAGCCCACGGATTGGTTTAGCTTGCATAGTTCTGGCTACGATTAAGGGTGTGACTTATACCCCACCCCCAGGGCAGGTAGCCTGCATACAACATAAAGGACAGAAGGAGTCTTTTCTCCCTCCCTTCTGTTGCTTTTGCTGTCTTCCGCTGCCATGAACTGCTGCCCCTCTGTCCTATGTCACCCTGCTTGGGAGCCAGTCGATTATGGCCCGAAACCTTTACACACTGTGAGCTAAATAAACCTTTCCTCACTTAACTTGTGCATACTGGGTTATTTTGTCTCAGCAACAAGAGAAAAGCAACTAACACAGACATGGAACTATAGCTCAGTATGAAGGTCCTGGGTTCCATCTCCGGTACCACTAAATAGATAAATAAAGTTATGCTATCATGTGGAGAAAACAAATATTTCTACATGGAAAATTGGCCTTTGTCTTCAAAATAAGATGAGTATCCCAGCTCCAAACCTTCCCTTTGCCCTTATCAGCACTTGAGCCCCAATGCTACTGGCTAAGCTCACAGCATGACCTCCCCTGCAGTGACCTGGTTTGCATTGATACTACTTTTCTAAGAAACCCAGCACTGTCCAGGAGCCAACTCGGCAAAGAGGGGAAGGATGCAAGACCCGAGAGACTTCCACCATCACTCGGAGTGCTGGGAGCCCCACTCAAACAGAACTGTTCCGTGCGGCGCTCACATAAAAGCTCAACTCTACTGCCGTGTTTCAAAGCCATAAAGGATTAAAATCTCTTAATCAATAATCATTGGCCTACAGGTAGTTTACACGTTTCATTTTGTTCCTCAATATTATTATGGTGAGGAGCAAGAGCAGATAAAGGTCATGTTGGTAATTAAAGCTATATTGTAGAAATATGCACACCCAAGATATGATTAAATAAGAAAATATTACTCGGTTCAGTATCATCATTAAACTTGCATTAATTTATAAATATTTAAATGTACCATATGATGATCATACATAATCTGTTTTTGTCAGTTTCTAAAGTAATACAACCCATAAACCCTTTGAAATATTACTGCAGGAAGAAACAGTCAAGAAAGTATGCAAGCCAGACTTACATTCAAATGCTGTAGTTGTGGCTTCGGGCAAAACCTGGCCTATCACATCCTAAACAAAGAAAGAATAAAGAAACACAATTAGCCATCTTCTTTATTGCTAACATGTGGCAAATCCTAGAGGAAATATGAGAACCTGGAGAAGATTCTTGAAATGCTGGCATAAACTATAAAAACATTAGCTCATAATTACACTTAGCCCAGTAAAGTAAGCCCACAGTTTAAGTATCTACGCCAGGCAGAAAAATTTTTAGAAAACTCTGTTTACACACACACACACACACACACACACACGGTATCTCCTACAGGAGGCTATGGAATGTATTTTGTCGGGGAGGGCACTTGGGAGTCAGATCTGGGGGAGGGATCACTTAATCTGATTATCCTCCAAAATGAACCTAGTAATACTTACAGAAGCGATGTACAAATTAATGTAACGAACATAACATTGGCACCTGGCACATTGTAGACTATCAACAAACATCATTTCTGATACCTAACGAGTCACACAGTGCCTTGGGCTCAGTGGTGGGAAGTCAATACCCAAAGTCTCCACGATGATGACACAAACGCACAAAGCTACGTTTCCTATAAACAATTTTTGTCAACCTTTACTTTTAAGCAATGGGAAACATATTTAATGACACCAAAATAGAAGTTAATCTAGCTCACCAAGAACTGCACAAAGTGTATATGATCTGATATCAATGTGTAAACAAATCTACCAAGTTGAAAACCATTAAAAATTATAGTCTACAGAGACAGTTTCAGGGAAGAGCCACAGAATGGCTAAGTTCTACGAAACACGACCCTTGTTATGTCCAGAGCCACCGGAATGGCCCGAAAGCTCACTTCTCTCTGGGAGCTCTGCCACAGTATCCCTCCCGGGCTGTGCCACAACTGGCACCAGGCGGCCAGCTGACAAAGCCGCTCTCGGTATTTCTCAGCAGGGAGCCCGCAGCCCTTCCACGCAGGGCAGTTAGCGGAGTGGCGGCTGCAACTCCCTTCTAAAGGCAATTCTTTAGAAGCTTCTGCTGCAGCGGCATTTACATAACAGTCTTGCCTCTACAGCGCAGTTTTTCCCCCTGAAATAAATCTGCGCACATAAAATTGATCAAAGAGAATGATCCTGAGCAGTCCTTACTCATCAGAGTCAAAAAGAGATTATGCTTTCTCTGACTCTGGTCCTGGCAGACAGAACACTGACTTTTTGAGTAAAAGATGTGGGGTTAAAAATGCTTTCTACACGGTGAAAAGGAAAAAGCATTTATTAACAAGAACCTGTAGAATGAGTAAGAATAAAGTAGACGGGCAAAAGTGTCACACGAGGGCACAGATTCTGGAGCCCACCTTCCGGCTGGACACTGGCTATGCCTCTCACTACTGGGGCAAAGGAGCCACTGGGGGCCTCGGTTCCCTTACGTATAAGGTGCGATCATGACTGTACCTGCCTTGCAGGACTAGTGAGCTGACATTCATAAAGGGGTCAGCAGAACGCCCACCATATGGCAAGTGCCATATTAGGGAGCATTAAATACATGAATCACCGATTCTTACAAAGCTCATAGTAAAACCTTCAAACTCAGCACTCAATGATCAGTGGAGGAAGATGGTAATTGCTCGCTTGCCTTCTTCCGCAGCACTGACTGAAGACTCTTTCTAGCCAGTGCAGGAAGAAATGGGGAGGGCCGGGAACAGAGGGAGGGACACTCTATCCCAGTCCTCCCCACCTAGGTCCTCCCTGGTTACTTCCAGAGAGCTCTGATCACTGCCAAGCAATCCTGAGATGTGAACTGCACTCCGCAGAATAGCCAAAGTAACTTAGGATCTTTTCTGCTAGTGAAGAGCAGACCCCTTCAAAGAGCAAACTTCTAAGAGGCCTGCTGGACAACAGTGGTATGGTTTGCCCACCAACATTACTCAAGGCCTTAGGTCTGATATGGGAAAAGGAGGAGAGGGGGACAGAAGCAAACAACTGAGAGATTCAAGTGAACACAACTGACCATCTTACTGCTTCAAAGAAATAAAATGGGACTATCATAACAACACAAGGGTATGAAAATTACTGAGTATCTGCTGGTCATTTTTAAGCCGGATACATTTAATGATTTTTTGGTACATTTTCCACCTATACTTTAGGGACTTATTCAGAATTTATTTCCAAATGACCCTTTCTTACCCCCAACAAGGTGACATTTTACCTCACCTAACAAAGTTGCAAAACTTAAATTTACCTATCTTGGTGGTGATCATTTCTTCTTCCCTTAGTCCTTGCAATAAATCCAGTAAATACCTGACAGACCCAAAACACACCTGAGTATCTACAACATGCCAGGAGCCTTTTAAGTAAACTAGAGAAGGCTTTAGGAAGATTATAATCTGGTCATAAAGATAAAGACTAACAATATAAGACACTTCTAGGATGATAAGAGCCAACTAAAGACATAAATAGCAAATGGTGCCAGGCTTGGTGGCGCACGCCTGTAATCCCAGCATTCGGGAGGCTGAGGCAGGAGGATCGTTGTGAGTTCCAGACCAGCCTAGCCTACAGAGTGAGCTCAAGGCCAGCCCAAACTGCAGAGCAAGACTCTGTCTCAAAAACACACAAACACACAAAAAGAAAGAAAGTAAATGGTGGTTGCTAACTGACCAGGCCAAAAAAAAGGCAAAAAAAAAAAAAAAAAAAATCACAGGTTCAGTTTACAATGAGGGGAAATCAAACGGGGACTTAAGAGATAAGATACAAACAGCAGAGAGGACAGGGTGGGATATCCTCCCCCATCAGGCCTAAGCCAACCCAATCTGCAAAGGTTTTCCAGATCTCCAGGAAAGATGAGAAACAAAAAGCTGGAAAGTGGGCATGACGGCCCTTCCCAGTGTCCCTGCCCTTTGAGACCAGGTAGGCTTCCTTCACAGGACAGCCAGTTCCTGACAATTCAGGTAAAAGACAAGGCCCTGGGGGCCCGGGACCTGCCCAGTGTCTCCTAGTTACTTGGTGAGGCAATGCCTAAAGCACTGGTCAGACATCCTCAGTTACTGTGACTCAGTGACACACACTCTGGGTGGCCTTAGCAGGGCATTTTCTCCCTCCAGGGTTTCATGCCCCATCATGTAAACTGGAATGGGAAGCCGGGCGTGGTGGCGCATGCCTGTGATCCCAGCACTCGGGAGGCTGAGGCAGGAGGATCATTGTGAGTTCAAGACCAGCCTGCACTACAAAGTGAGCTCAAGGCCAGCCTGCACTGCATAGCAAGACCCTGTCTCAAAAAGACAAAAAAAAGAAAACTGGAATGGGAGTTGGGTCATGGTGGTGTGAGGCTGAGGAAGGAAGATTCCAAGTTCAAACCTACCCTGGGCAATCTAGCTTCTTCGGCAGACCCTGTCTCAGCATACAGAATAAAAAAGGACTGAGGATGTAGCTCAGTGCAAAGGCCCTAGGAGTTACACAGGGGTTGCTTGGAGGAAAGGGATGCTTCCAGGTTTCTTGTGGCTTTAAAGTTTGAGGTTCCAAGCCAGAGATGCTGACATTCTGTTGGTTTTCGCATTTTCTTGACGAAGCAATGAGGTGAAGTGGGAGTGAAGATCAGAGAATCTAGGCTTGCACACCGTAAAGCTGCTATGGACAACACGGCACTCAGCACGGCAGGCCCTCTGTCTGGCCCTCCCTGGCTCACCCAAATGGACACCCTTGTTGGCCACCACTGCAGGGTCTCTGTTAGGCCAGTCTGCCTTGAGCCAGGAACAACTGGGAAGCACTCAAAAAGCAGAAGGCCAAGGCCCTATTCCATGTGTCTAGAGGCAATGCTTCCTGAGCACTTACTGCAGGCTAGATCGCCCTGAGCATTTCACAGGACTCCACTCCCACAGTCCTCAGATCTCTAAGCACTACTTTTATCCTCCTCCATCTTTTCTAAAACAGATGAAGAAACAAATAAGGAGACACTTGTTCAAGGGATAGGGCTTCCAATTCAAACTAAGGCAGTCTGGTTCCAGATTTCTTCAGTATTTTTAAGGGGGAGGGCAGCACTAGGGATTGAAGGTAGGTAGGGCCTTGCATGCTAGACAAGCGCTCTACTACTGAGCTACATCTGTAGCCCTTTTAGTTTTTATTATTTTGAGACAGGCCCCTGCTAAGTTGCTAAGCTGCCCAGCTATGCTTGAACTTGCCATCCTCCTGCCTCAGCCTCCCAGAGCGCTGGGATGCTAGGCATGCACCACCATGCCTGATTCCCAGTGCTTTTTATTTTCAGACAGTCTCACAAAATTGGCTAGCTGCCCTCAAACTTGCAATCCTCCTACTTGTCTCCCAAGCAGCTGGATTTACACGTATTCCATTGGGCTTAGCTAGTCCATCTTTTTAAACATTATACTGATCGACTTAAAATAATGCCTTCTTTTTTTTGGTCTTTTTGAGGCAGGGTCTTGCTATGCAGTTCAGCTTGGCCTTGAACTCACTTTGTAGCCCAGGTTGTTCTCGAACTTGCAATGACCCTCCTGCCTCAACCTCCCGAAAAATAATGCCTTCTATTGTTTCACATGAGTAAAGTGAAAGAAAGTACATCTTGCTCAACCAGAAACACAATCTCACTCTCCATAAATCTTTGGGGCAGGTATCAACATCTGTATTTTACAAATAAGGAAACTGAGGCTCAGGAAGGTAGAGTGGCTTGCCTACTTAGCAGGACAACGGGCACTGAACCTCAAATTTCTTGACTCATAACCTAGTACTCCATGCACAGAGCTATAATGCAAGCATACTTTTTTTTTTTGAGACAAGATTTCACTATACAGTTCACACTGACCTTGAACTCACTTTGTAGCCCACACTGGCCTTGAACACAGTGATCCTCCTGCCTCAGCCTCCTTAGTGCTGGGATTATAGGTGTGCACCGCCATGCCTGGCAAGCACCCTATTTTAAGCTCCCTCATTAAACAGGTATCTTGGGGTCCTCTGAGGCAGCAGAAGGGAAACAGAAATCTCCTTCTCCTCCAGAAGTTTACCTTCCAGGGGTACAGATGAGCAAATAATCGTGACCAAATGTGTGCTCTGCTGGGGTATGCACACGAAGCTGCAGAACACAGAGGTGCCACGTAACCCACACTCACATGGAGGACCCCTGAAGTTTGGCATGGCAGGGGAGGCCAGCTGTAGAAAAGGGCAGAGCAAGGACAGCCTGGGCACTGGGGAGAACTGACAGTAACTCTGCTTACCTGGAGCACAGAGCGCTCACGGAGGTGTGGAAAGAGAGGAAGCTGGGTGCCAGGCAGGTCAGAGCCAATCGAGATGCACCCAGAGGACTATGATAAGGAGTCTGGGCCTATGGAGAAAATCTGTGTGCATCAGTGTGGAGAGCTCCAGATGCAGGGAGGACAGTACTCCCTCATGAGGCTGGAAGCTGCTGGCTCAGTACAGCCTCTGAAAATCTGCATGCTTGGATGGTCAGCAACATCCAGAACTCAAAATAAACTTACAGGAATCAAATTTTTATCCAAGACAATAAAAAAAAATCACAAGTCTTCTTCAAAACCTGCCATTCAGGCCCCTCTTACATGCAGGTAAGTTCTGCTATGTCTGCCTCTTCCAACGTGCCTTTTGGATTCAATATATAAAATGGGCACAACGCAATCTGTACACGTCAAACTGAGACTACAAAGCTACAAAACAGCCAGGCATGGTGGCGCACACCTGTAATCCCAGCACTTGGGAGGCTGAGGCGGGAGGATCGTCGCGAGTTCGAGACCAGCCAGAGCTACAAAGTGAGCTCAAGGCCAGCTTGAACTGCATAGCCAGGCCCTGCCTCAAAAAGACAAAAAAAAAAAAAAAGCCACAAAACAGCTGCAGCATGAGGTAAAACTACTAAGAGAAAGGAAATCTGAGTTTTGGTACGGACTCTCCCAGAAACTACACAGCTGTGAAGAAGTCCTCTTACCTCACCACAGTATTTCCCTGAGAAGAACAAAACAAAACAGCAAAAGGTGCATGGGCCAAACAGGGCCTACTGGGTCACGCTCAGCCCTAATGTTCCATAATTTCATTTGAAATATATTCTGGGTATCCTAAAGGTAATACACAATCATCTCTAAGATGCATATTTCCCCTCTACTTTAATATCTCTGAAATCGGGCTGCTTTTGTCATAGTTTCACAGGCAGTGTTTTTTTTTCTTTCTTAGCGGTAGGTAAAATTTTTGTCTTAGAACGCAGGACATCTTAGGTTGTGCGCAAATATTGTAAGTTACAGTCGCCCTGGTTTCCCTGCCCCAGCAGGCCACCAAATTCAGAGAACTCAGAAGAAAGACATGGCTGGCATCTGGCCAGGGACATTCCTCGATCACTCGGGACAGAACTCTCTTGCAAACTTAGCTTTTAATATCCCGATTGGTAGCGTCTGTGCGTCCCTGCCCGGGCTGTGCGCTTGCTGAGGACAGGGGTTCAATCTGATTCACTTAACTTTCCAGGGACCCTGAACATCCGCCCGGCCTCAGTGGCTGCAACTGATAGACGCTGTGCTTGAAGAGAGAAAAGAAAAAGCTACCTGCCCAAGGAGGCCGGCAATGGCCACCACCAGTAGCGCAGGCCACCGGGGGTGAAGGAGCTGCTTACCCCAAACTCCGAGTCCCCCTCCCTGGGATTGGGACACTGAGATACCACTCACCAGCACATCTCTGAATAGTAACTGAGTCCCGGAGTGCACTGTCCAGTCCACCGCGCCACTATTTGGGATCTTGATGCGAATCACCAGCACCTGGTTCTCCATGGCGCGGCAGGGGCCGGGGCCCAGCCACAGCATTACAGGTTAAAGGGGCTCACATCCTGTCCCCTGCGAAGGAGGGGCTCCGAGCGGTGACCACAGGGGGCGCGAGGACGAGGGGTGCCCAGGAGGGGCCCGCCGGCACGACAGGGCCAGGCTCGGGGGTTCGGAGGGGTCCCCCGGGGAGGGCGCCCTAGGGAGCGGCCGGGGCCAGGAGGAACCGGAGGTCGGGAGGTTGTGCAGTTGGAAGAGGACGAACGGGACGGTGACGCTCTGGGCAGGCGGTGTGGACCTGCGGAAGCTGCAGAGCAAGGACGGGGGACATTCAGCGGCAGGTGTCCAGCCCTGCGCAGTGCCGAGGGGAGGGTCCCGGACCCGGCGGGACTCGGTCCGGGGCGACCAGGGAGGAAGCCCGGGGCTGCCGGACCCCTGGAGAGCTGAGGGGGGCCCTGCGCGGAGGGTCAGGGAGCCAGTCCTCTCCCCTCTGGGAACCCGAGGCCGCGGCGCGTGCGGTGTCAGCCCCCGCTACCCGAACCGCGCGACCCGGCTGCGACGGTGGCGGCGAGAAGAGGAAGGCGGCGGCGGGCGCACTGTTACTCCGGAACCAAAACGCGCCGGCGCCGGAACCCCGGGAGCCGACGTGCGGGACCCGCCTCCCGCGGCGCCATGTTGGAAGAGGGCAGCTCCCGGGCGGACCGCCCAGCGCCGGGCGCGCGCGACCCCGCCAGAAGGGCGTGGGGTGTTGTTCTCGCGCGGCCTCTAGATCGTCGTCGCCCATTGAGGTGACCGCCTTTTCTCGACGCTTGTGAAAGGTTAAGAGGTGGAAACATCTAACAGACGAAGGAGGAAACTGATCTAGGGCTAGAGTCTGCCAAAAACCAATTTTAGGCTTAAAATCGTTACTACCTGCCTTCACAGGAGCCTCAAAACGGGACGGCGGCTTCCATGTACCCCCACTTGGTCAATCTGTGCTTATTTGTGCCTCAAATCAATAAGGGCAAGGCAAAGAATTGTAGGGTTACCCCTTATTCCAAGTCATAGGTCTGGAGGATCATCATGTGTCTTGCACATCAGCAGAACGCACTTGAATTTTTTAGTGAGGTTCCCTGGGAGTGCCCTAAAAATACACAACAGCCCCCCCCCCCCGGCCCCCGTTTCAAAAGTCATAGGGAAGAAACTCAGTGAGGAGTTTAACTGCTTGGGGACAGCTGCAGGAATGGCATTGTGATCTTTTATTCAACCGTTGCAAAAACAATCAGGTCTAGACCATATATTTTCAACTAAATTGCAATTGCTTATGCAGTCAGTGATATCAGGACAGTTGCTGTAAACCTCGGGTATTTTTAAATGCCTTGTTACTTCAGATCTTAAACTATATAATCCCGTCCATCTGTGGTACCTATACAGAATTTATTTACACATGGCAGCATGTAGCTTCGGCCTTCCTTTTATTGTGATGAAAAGTGCACATATGGGCTTTACTTTTGGGGTCTGAATTTGGATAAACTCAGTGGGGAACAGTCTGTTCCTTGAGAACAGGTAGAGTTGGTTAGTGTGAGAAGGCAGAAAACTGTATGTTGATCATTTTTAGTATAATATTTTTTCTGCATAATTGTCACTACCTAAATTTCACTTATATTTAATTGGAAAGGCCATTGTAGGAGATAAATTATCACCTTTTAGTTATTGTAACTTAATAGCTTAGGTAGAAACGCATTTAGTCAGATCCTCTAGGTATTCTAGGAATTCCCCTTCCAACCTGCACTTGACTCCTCTGAAAAATAAACCCATTCACTCAAGGTCCCCAAGTACTTTTTACTGAAAGTTCATTTCCCATTATTTGAGAAAATAGACTGCAAAACTAGAGATTTTCTATGTACCTATGATTTGCTTAAATGTCTTTTATTCGTAGTACCATAGAGAAACCGACTCCATTTGCCCAATTTGCATATATATTGTGAAGCTTTTCTTACACAAATAGCAAACTCATAGTTCTTTCCCAATATTTGCAGTGAATATAATTACATTTCAGTTTTTATAGCCTTCATAGAGTAAAAAAAAAAAAAAAACTTCGCTTTGATGATTTGAACAAGGATATTCCAGAAATCTCTTAACAGATACTGTAAGAAACATCATAGTCACAGATAATACCAGACAATTCCATAATGATCTTAAATGATAAAATATCATTTTATCTCTTTACCACATAGAATAATAAGTATATTTAAGTTTAACATTCAGCATTGTAATTGTACGTAATCTCAAAACTTTTGCACACAGCCCTTTTTGTCTTTCTTTTTTAATAGTAGCTATAAGTCAGGTAGTCACTCAGGCCCTGGTGGAGGTACTTTGGTAAGCCATAAAGCAGACTGTAGTAAGAAACCTGTCCTCACTTGTACGTTTCCTCATGGAAGGCTGTTACAGACTGGATCTGAAATGTATCCCAAAGGCTGTGTGTTAAAGACTTGGTCCCCAATCTGCGGCGTTAGTGGGTGGTGGCAAAAGCATTAAAAGATGGAGCCTAGTGTGAAAAAGTTATCTCATTGGCGATGTAACCTTGAAGGGGATACTGGGACCCCATCCCTTCCTCTCTCTCTTCTTGCTTCCCATTTGCCATCAAGTAAGCACATTTCCTCCATCATGCACTCCCCACCATGATGTTCTGCCTCACCACAGGCCCGAAAGCAATGCGACCATCAGCTGAAACCACAAGCCAACATGAACTTTTTCTCCTTGTAAGTTGTTTAGCTCAGGTATTTTGTTTTATGGTGGAAAGCTAACACAAGGAACTCACTAATGTATTGGAAAATTCCTCTCTTAGGTAGTGACAATTATGCAGAAAATTCCTCTCTGCTCTCAAGCAGAATATGATAAAATTATATTCTGATGGGAGAAACAGACAAATGAGTGAAATGTACATTCTACAGTGGTAAGTGCTAGGAGAAAAATGACCCCAGAAGAGAACATGAAAACAAAGTTCACCAGTGTGGTGACGCTAAGGACTGTGAAAATTCCCCCATGTTGACTCCTCCTGCTGGTAAATTTAATGAAAATATACACTTCTGTAAAGTGCCGCGTTCTAAATTTTTAAAAATTTTGATAAAATACACAACATCAAATGTGCCATCTTAACCATTTTAGAGTGTGTAGTTGAGTAGTGTTTAGTATGTTCACATTGTTGTAAAACCAATCTCCAGAAGTTTTTCACCTTGCAAAACTGAAACAACTTCCCTCTAGTCCCTGACGTTTTTGCTATTTCTAGTTTAATCTAAATACTTCATGCAGGTAAAATCATGCAATGTTTGTCCTTTTGTGTCTGGCTTATTTTATTTACAATAGTGTCCTCAGTGTTAATCTACACTGTAGAATATGTCAGAAGTTCCTTCCTTTTCAAGAGTAAAATAAGACCACCAAGTGTATATACGGAATTGTGTTTATCCATTCATCTATTGGTAGACTTGGGATTGCTTCCACTTTTGGCTATTGTAAATAATACTCCTATAAACATTTGTCTAAGAATATCTATTCCAGGATTGAGTATGTAGTGTAGCAGTGGAGGGCGTGCCTAACATTTTCAAAGACCTTTGTTTGAAGGTCTCCAGTACCAAGATAAAACAAAACAAACAAATAATACCCTATTTTGCTTTAAATTCTTCTGGATATTGCATTAGTCTGTTTTTGATTACTATAATGAAATACCTGAGCCAGGCTCACTTTATAAAGAACAGGTTTCTTTAAGTAGTTTTGGGAAGTTCAAGGACATTTAGCTGGCATCAGCTTGGCTCTGGTGAAGATCTCATGGCTGACAGTATCACAATACAAAGCTCATGTGTGGTAGGAAGAGATTACTACTCAGTACAAGAAGCCAGAGAGATTGGGGCCACGCAACCCTTTCCAGAGACAGCTTCCCAGTAGCCTATAAATCTACTACTAGGCTTTGCCTCTTAAAAGCCCACCACCTTCCAGTACTGCTTCCCTGGGCCTAAGTCTTCAACGCATTAACTTTTGGGAGAAATGAATGTTTTTATATCCATACCACAGTGGACAGAAGCAGATATATTCCCAGAAGCAGAATCACATTTTTTTGTTTAATTTTTTGAGGAACTGCCATAACATTTTTGACAAAAGCTATACCATTTCATATTCCTACCCAAAGTTCCAACTTGCCAAATGTCCTAGTTTCTCCACATCTTTACCAATACTTGTTATTTTCTGTTTTCTTTTTTTACAGTGGCCAAAGTATTGGGTGTGAGGTGATATTCACTGTGGTTTGGGTTTGTATTTCTCTACTTATTCCCAACATTCAGCATCTTCAGCATCTTTTCATATCCTTATTGTCCATTTGTAAATGTTCTTTGGAGAAATATCTTTAGAAGCCATTTGCTGGTTTTTAAATCATGTTTGGTAGCAAATTCTGAGAGATTTTCTTTCATCTATTACCTTGCCCTCAATCTTGAATCCTTAGCCCAAATCTGAGCCCTCCCACCACCACTGCTACTACCTCAGTCCAAACTGTTCTTTCCTCATATTCTGTTTTCATCCTTTCCCTCTCCTATAAATACTCTGGTCTCAATCTCATTGTCAGAGTGAGATCAGGTCACTTGTTTGGTTAAAACTCTCTGGATGGTTTCCTATCTTATGCAGGATAAAAACCAGAGTCTTCTCCTTGGCCTACAAAACCCCACACATTCTGCCCCTGACCCCTTCTGAACTTCGTTTTGTTTCTGCTGTAGGGTGCTGGGCATTGACCCAGGGCCTCACACAGCATGCCTCTACCACTGAGCTGTACCCTCAACCCCCTTCTAAACTCTTGAACCTCAATTCCCACTACTCCCTCTCACTCCCACCAGCCTCCTTCTCAATATTCTTGAACATATGGGGCATCGCGCCTCAAGGCCTTTGCATTTGCTACCTCCTCTGATTAGGCTGCTTTTATCCCAGGTATCTGCACGCTCCTTCCCTCACAGGCCTTGGCTCCAATGTCACCTTCTTCCTGCGGCCTGCTCCAACTCCAGACCTACCCACACACCCTTAGACACAAGAATGAAGGTGTGCATGATTCCTAATTCCTTTCTCTTGTTACTACTTCTCCTATTTAAGATACTGTCCCTGGGAAGCTGGGTCCTGATGCAGGCAGCAAGAAACTGGACCCTCACTTCCTTGGTCGCTGGTTCTTTGTAACCTTGATGAAATAATTTGGTCAAGACACCTAGGCCATGCAGAAATATAAGCAGAATTTATTGTACAGTAAAGAAAAAGTTAGGTCTTCAAGCAAGAAGGCAGGCAGTGCCACATAGGCAGCTGTCCTGAGTGCAAGTTTGGACACCCTATTATGTACACAAATTATTCCTTGGGTTTAGGGAACCATGATAAGTATGACGCTTATTGACATTTTTAGTTAGAAGTTACTTTGGAATTGCAAAATATCTTCTGGTCCTTTTTATTTTTATATTTATTTATTTATTTATTTATTTATTTATTTATTTATCTTTTTGAGACAGGGTCTCGCTGTGCAGTTCAGGCTGGCCTTGAGTTCACTTTGTAGCCTAGGCTGGTCTCAAACTCACAATGATCCTCCTGCCTCAGTCTCTCAAGTGCTGGGATTACAGGTGTGCACCACCACGCCCGGCTCTTCCTGTCCTTTTTAGATGTTCAGTTTTTCCTCAGAGGCTTTTATCATGTAAGAATTTAGGAAGGAAATTGAAGAAAGAATAGTTCTTAATTTAAACCAGGTCCAGCCCAATCCTGTTAGCATTGGGCTGTGGGCTATGGCAGCCAGGAAAGCTGTATTCCTGGTTCTGGAGTTGAATGGCCAGGTGACCAGGCATCTGAAAGACTATATACAATTGGAACCTTGAAATGACATTGCCCTCTGTGGGATTGATAGGGCAAGAGACACTCCATTTTCTGTTTTTAACTCCATATTGAGAAGTCACTTAAAGTTCACTTAAGCTATAGTTCACCTCAGTCACCTTGGTTAGCTATCAACTCAACTCAGAGCAGAGCAGTCATAAAATGCGAACAGAACAAACAGGACAAATTGGGAAGTGGGCTAAAAGTTAAACTGCAATGGTCATTAGGAATTTGGCCATCTGACCTTCTGGGAGAAGTAAACTTTGTGATAATTGTGTGACATTCTTATAAGAGTCCCAAAAATGAGGTAATGGTTACTATGGAAACCTAAAATGCACTTAAACTGAAGGTGAGACCCAGATCAGCACAGACATCTTCTCTGGCTCCTGGTTAGAAACTGTCCATCAGCCGCTCCAATTCAGCTTTGTTTGTTCCCGCCTTTTTGGTTTTCTTGTGAGTGCCTTTCTTGATGGACTTGCTTGCCATATCAGGATCACTTTGGGCCTGAGACCTAACACATGATTATAAATGTATTATACACTGAAGTCTTTCTTTACTTAATGGCAACATGTGCTATTGTGAACCCTGCTTTGTTCTTTAGACCTGCTAATGTCTAACTACATGCCTACTAATACCCCTTTTATGCATTTCTTTGTCTCTCCACCAGAGTATAACTTCACTAAGGAGAGGGAGAATTGTGTGTCTCTTTTATAGCTCTACTGCACAAGAGAACAACTGATACATCAGAGCTGTGTTAATACTTGTTGAATGGATGAATGAATGAATGTTGAAGTAGAGTGGATTGAGTGATCGGAACTCAACTTGTATGGGCTTTTTCTGCCTGCCTTGGGCATCACATTCCTGTACCTGTCAACACCACTGCTGCCACCACACCAAGACTGACAGCACAGTTTATAGCAGTGTCTCCTACCCTACGGTCAAGAAATCTGCTTGTCTCATTCAGTGTGGGCCCTTGTATATAACATACCAGTATGTATTTGTTAATTTAGAAGACCATGAAGAGAACAGAAGGTAGAAAGAGGAAAGGCGTGGCTTTGCTGTGAAAAAGCCTAACAGATGCCATCCTCATTGCATAATCAAGTTTGACATAACCAGTGGGAAGTCGTGCTGGCATCCAGGGTGCACTAAAGTGATATGAAAGATCTTCTTCCTCAAACCCATTTCCCCAGCCTAATCATGAGAAAAGCGTTAGACAAGCCCAAACTGAGGAACATTCTACAACCTGAAAAGTACAGTGGAACTTGACTTATGAACTCAGTTAGTTCCCGAGGACTGGTTGTAACTCAAGTTGCCAACTGAAGGCTCAGGCTCCTCTACACAGCCTTCAAAGCCCCTCTCCTGTACACAGGCAGATCTCAGTGTCCTTGGAGAGACATTGGTCCAGGATTTCTCAATTAACCCCATACCGGAAAGGTACTGTTCCTTCCAGAACTCTTTAAGGGTTACATCTGTATCTGAGGCCAGCTGGGAGCACAAGCAGGCAGCATTCAGGTCATAACTCAAGACTGTGGTCATAAGTTAAAACTAAAATTCTGATCATAACCTGAGTTGTTCATGTCAGGCTGGCTGTAACTCAAGGGTGCACTGTACTCCTCAAAACTGTCAAGGTCATAAGAAAGCAAGGAAAGTCTGAGAAACTGTCACAGGCCAGAGGAGACTTAAAGCAGAGACATGATGACTAAATGGAATGAGGGATCCTGGATGTGATCCCAGAAAGGAAAAGGGAGATTAAGGAAAACCTGGAGAAATCTGAATAGCATCTGCAGTTCAGTTAACAACAGCGCACCAGGGTTGGGTTTTAGTTTTTCGTTTTGACATATCTACAATGGTGATTGGAGGTGCTAGCAGGGGAGGAGTTAGGTGAGGGTGCCGTTGAATGCTTTGTACTATCTTTGAAACTGTTTTGAATATCTAAAGTCATTTCAAAGTCAAAAAACATTAAAGCTAAGTGGGATTTCTACACACCAGAGAGAGTACCTTAGCAATTTTAATTTTTAAAATATTTATATCAATAACAACAAAATAATAAACAAGCATTTTCTTCATGTTCCTATTTTTTTTTTTTTTTAAAAAGAAAGCTGTGAAGAGACATGGACAAAATTGACAAGCTCCCAGGAATCTGACAGGTGAATCTGTTTCTTCTGTTTTGACAGAAACAAAAACAAAAACAGTGGAAATAATTCCAGCACTTGTGCCGGGGCAGGAGTGACGGTTCAACAGACATTCATGTGACATCACCATGTGTCAGGCTCTGCGGGTTTTAGACATTGAAATGAATTCATTCGTTCATTTAAAATACCACTAGATTTAGGCCGGGGAGGTAGCTCAGTGGTGCAAGTGCCTTCCTGGCAAGCACAAGGCCCTGAGTTCGATTCCCGGTACCTAAAAATGAAATACCACTAGATTTAATTTCTCACAGGATACGTTTTCCTTTGGGCAGAGTAGGATGATGTGCTCTACTTCTCCTTGTCTGCCATGTCTATATTACTGACTTCAGCAGTGGCAGCAATAGTAACAACACGTAACTCACATCTGAGTGTCTCTTTACAGCCTGAAAGCACTTCCCCATCTGTCATGTGACAGAGTTGTCCTGTGCACTGTGGAGGAAGTGTAAAATAGTGGCTGAGAGTATGGACTCTGTGGGCAGATTGCAAGCATTGGAAGAACTCTCACCTTGTGTGACCTTGGGCAAGATGCCTTGGTTTCCACAGCTGAACAATGAGCATAAAAATAGTGCCTGAATCATAGGGTTGAGAGAAAAGGACTGAGTCAATATGTATAAGAGTCCTTAGAGACCTTGGTGCAAGCAAATGCTTCATGTTTGACAAACTTACTGTACACGTGAATACACTAACGCTTAGAAAGCTGAACTTTTTCTCATTCATTCAACCAGCAATGGTAGAGCAAGAACTTACACCATATCTTTTCTCTTCAAAAGAGAGTTCTTGGAGTTATACACACAATGGAAAACTAAATGGCACGTTTGGGAATTCGATGTAGGTAGACATGCAAGAATGATAAAATGTAGAGTTAGAGGGAACTTTAAAAATTACGAATTTAATTTGTTGCTTTAACTCAAGAATCCCCCCTCATTTTCCTAAGGAATTGTCATGGAGCCTGTGAACACAAACAGAGGACTCTGCCTCATGAGGTGACCCGTCAATGTTTTGACAACACAATTAAAACATTCTTCTTGCCTCTTAGTTACTAACACATTGTTTCCAGTTCTGTTTAAAAGAGTAAGTCTAATGTTCCTAGTACTTTCTGTTTAACATTGCACTCATCTCTTTTGCATATCATTTAAATTGGACTTAAAAATAATAATTCTGACCAGGTGTAGTGGAACATGTCCGTAATCCCAGCTACTTGGGAAGCTGAGGCAGGAGGACTGCAAATTCAATGCCAGCCTGGGCAATTTAGCAAGACTCTATCTCCAAACTTTTTTTAAAATGTTGCACCTGTAATTCGGTGCTGCTTAGGCCCAATCCCTAGTATCACACAAAGCAATTCATGTGGTCTGAGGAATTTGATGGCATTTTTATTTTCTTTTTTTGTGGTACAAGGGGTCAAACCCAGGGGTTCTCTAACACTGGGTTATATCCCAGTCCTTTTTATATTTTATTCTGAGACACAGCCTTGCTGAGTTTCCCATGCTGGCCTTGAATTTCTGATTCTCCTGCCTCAGCCTCCCAAGTGCTGGGATTATGGGCAAAGATGGCACCTTTTGAAATGCCCCAAAAATGCTACTGCAATGAGATTCTAATCTTGTATTTTTCAGACTACATAGTTAATTCATTACATCTGAGCTAATATGTCAAAACTTCTTGTTGTTCTTATAAAAAATTCGTATGATTTTCAATTAAAGTGTCCTTTTCTTAAAGCTATTAAAGACAAAGGCAAATTTTCTTTTTAATTTTGAATCACATATTCATTCAATATAGAGCATTTGTTATATGACAAGTGTTGGAAACAAAAACTAGTAACACATGGTTCTCATCTGGTTGTGTACAATAGCAGATTTTTCAATATGGCTTGAATTGACCCTCTATGTAGAATCAGAACTGGTAGATTTTTGTTGGCAGGTAAAGATATTAAAACTTGCCTCCAACATTGTCAGTGTAAAGGCATTTGTTGGATGGATGCATGAGAGACCTTAGATTTTTAAAAGTGATCTAAGAGTAACACAATTTAATTTTTTTTTTTTTTTCTGGTACTGGGAATCAAACTCACGACCTCATGCTTGCCAGGCAGGCACTGTGCTGCTGAGCTAAATCCTCAGCCCCAATTTTTTCTTTTTTATGCTGGAACTTGAATCCAGAGCTTAGTACACGATAGGCAAACACTCTATCACCTAGCTACACACCCAGCCTGAATTCTTACTCAAATTTTCAAATTCTTTGTTCCTTCACTTTATAAATTTGAAGATTTGAAAACATAAGAAAGTAAAATTTTATTCTTCCTCTTACAATAAAGGCCACTGTACAGTGCATAAAAAAGGTTTCAAGATAATTGTTTATGCTTATGCATTATTTTCATCCAGTTCTTAAACATCTACATTTTGAAGGAAAAATATTCCCTTTCATTAAATGGAGTTTAATGTTTACGTCTCTTTGCTGCAGTGTTGATTTTTCTTTTGTATATTTTTATTCTTTAGGGCTTGAGTAGACATCTTTTTAGGTCTATTTTAAGTTATGTACTAGTATAAAAATAGAGTAAGATGAATTGTTTTGTGGCTAATAAATTCAACATTCTGTTTACAGACAGATAGTTATAAAATTACTGATATATTCTAGCAGAAGCAGTAAAGGTTATGTCAAGTAACTACTAAAAAATCATACTACGTGGCGTTAATGATGTTACCTTAACATACCAGCTTCAGGGGCTGCATAATTGTTTCTGCCAACCCATAAATTTTTGAGTAACAACAAAATTATTGTGATTTTTCTTACTAAATAATTCATACATTACAAAGCATGTATATAACAAGGCCCATGAATCACTAAAGCATATAATGATCATATATCTAATGACATATCTCTTTTCATAAGATGAATTCAAACAGATTTATGTATTTAGGTTAACTAAAAAATACTGAGTTTATAAGGGTCATAATTCTATCAACAGTAACAACAAAAAAACTTCAAACCTTTAAGAAGTACAATTTCTGTGATTCACTTTTAAAAATGGAAAGCTTTTGTTTATCAAAATCCTTGTGTTTAAGCTACTTTTCATGAAGTTTTACAGCTTTTAAATTGATACTATAAATATCACTGAAGATAAATTAATAATATAATGGAATAGTACAATGTTCATAAACTGTATTTAAAATGATATAAGTGCAACTAAAATAGCTATAAGCAATACTATATAAAACCTCATACTAGTAGTAACTGATATTCTTTATCCAGCAACTAGGATCTAAGAAAGGATATTTTCATTTACTAACACTTCACATGTTTTACTCTGGTATCATTTTATATCATCTCAAACCAAATATATCATTTTCTTAATGCTACTAGAAATGATATCAAATGAGATTTTATCTACTTAATTAAAACTAGGTTTCATAACTAAAATTTTTAAATTTTGAAGACTGCAACATACAAAATAATGTTTTAACTATGTGTACTGGTTTCTAACTCAGTTTATTTTTAAAAATTTTTTGGTACTGGGGACCAAACCCAGGACCTCATGTATGCTAGGTAAGTGCTCTACCACTAAGCTATATGCCCAGCCCCTAAACTCTACGTATTTGTTATGGGAATCATGCAGTTAACTCTATTTTATTATAGTTGATTCTTTTACTAGTTTTTAAAAGTTATTATGGTGCTACTGGGGGTTGAGTCCAGGGTCTCATATGGTAGTCAAGCACTTAACCACTAAACTACATCCCTTGCTCTTCTTTATTTTCAGGATCTCGCTAAATTGCCTAGGCTGGTTTTGAACTTGTGATTGTCCTGCCTCAGCCTCTTGAGTAGCTGAGTTTATAGGCATGTGCCACTGTGCCCAGCTTAACATTTGTGGTGAAATACATGTACTTACCATCTTAACTATTTTTAAGTGTACAGTTCAGTAGTATTAAGTACATTCACATTATTATGCAACCCTCAACACCATCCATCTGCAGAATGTTTTTCACCTTTCAAAACTAAAATTGTACTGATTAAACACTAGTTGTGCATTCCCTTTTGTCCCATATATTTTAACAACTTTATGGGGCTATAGTTCATATGCTATATGGTTCTTTCATTTAAAGTGTACAACTCAATGGTTTGAGAATAGTCATGGAATTTTTGCTACTATCACAATCAGTTTCTTAATTTTTTTTTTTTTTTTTTTTTTTTGGTACTGGCAATCAAACTCATGATGTCAAGCTTGCCAGGAAGGCACTGTGCTGCTGAGCTGTGTCCCCAGCCCCATTTCACCTGCCTGGAAAGCACAAGGTACTCAGTTTGATTCCTGGTACCTAAATACATACATACATACATACATACATGGTTTCATTACCCCTAAAGAAATCTGTCACCCATAAGCAGTCACTCACCCCTTTCTTCTCAACTTGGCAACCACTCACCTGCTTCTCTCTCTAGATTGATTTGCCTATTCTGGACATTTCATATACTGTGAATGTAATCATATAATAGGTAGTCTTTTATGATTGGCTTCTTTTTAGTGTTTTCAAGTTTTGCATCAATGCTCTATCATGCAGGGCCGGGGTAGCTCAGTGGCATAAGTGCCTGCCTGGCAAGTGCAGGGTCCTGAGTTCAATTCCCGGTACTGCCCCCCACCACCCAAAAAAAACTATCATGTGTCAGTACAACATTCCTTTTATTTATTTTGGCTGATTAATATTCCATGGTGTGACTGGAACATCTTATCTGTTCATAAGTTAATGAATATTTGGGTCATTTCCACCTTTTTGCTAGTATGAATAATACTGATATCAATATTCACATATGAGCTTTTACATGGACATAGTTTCAGTTCTCTAGGGTATACAGGTAGGAGTAGACATGGTAGCTGTTATGGTAACTCCTTGTTTAACGTTGTGAGAAGTTGCTAAACTTTCCCAAAGTAACTACACCCATTTTACCTTTCCACTAGCAATGTACAAAAGGTCTAATTTCTCTACATCCTTATGTACACTTTTTGGTTGTAGTCACCCTAGTGACTATGAACTGGTATCTCACTGTAAGTTTGATTTTTTCCTTTCCCTAATGTTGAGTGATAAATATATTTTCAAGTGTTACTACTTGTATGTCTTCTTGAAGAAATGTCTTTTCAAAGCCATTTTCAATTGGGTTGTTGAGTTTGTGTAAAACTTCTTTATATATGCTAGATATAATTCCCTTGCCAGATATATTTTTTAATTTTTCTCTTCCATTTTGCAGGTTACCTTTTCATGTCCCTCATCACATTCTTCAAAGCACAGAAACTTTTTGATGTTCAACTTATCTGTATTTTCTTTCCTCATTTGGACTTTACTTTTACCGTTTCCTAAAATATGAAAATGTTGTAGGGTTTATGTGGAATCAGTTTATTTATGAAAAAACTAATGGAATATTTGGAAATAAACAGCAAAAAATCCTAGATTTATTTTATTCCAGTTGTATTAGTACTCTCATTAGCAGGACAGAACTCTGCGTAGTTGGATGGCTAAATATGTTTTAGGGGTTTACCTATGTCTTTATTAAAAGGAAAAAAATCGACACCTGAGCTCCAATTTATGTTGGGAAAATAATCTGTAGACTGTGGTCCCTACTAGTAACACTTTTTATTGTCGGGAGAGCTCTCATGAAACATTTTTGGAGCACATAAAATAGTATGCAAGTGAAATGTCGCAATTAAGATTTGTGTTCTATCGATTGTGCAGCTTAAGTAATTTTTCATTACTAACATAAGATTTAATAAATATAAGTAGTTAAAGATTCTGACTTGGCACTAGTCATTAGCATGTAATTGAACTAGTAAAAAAGATCAGTTAAGGCTGTGTTGATTACCACCTTATCTTTGAAAGGCAATTAAAGACCTCAATCATTGCAACAAGATTTGATTGTGCAGCCTTTATTGGACATTGATCTTTCAGCAAAGTGCAGTTACATTTTCCATTAATTTACAGTAACACAGTTTAACTCTGATACCCTACACTGTTGACCCAGGTGAGATGTAATGCTAAGTACTTGTTTAGGTTAAGATACTCCCAAACATCATTACTCTCTCAATGCTAAGTGCTGAAAAAAAAGGAGACACCTGATCTGCTAGCTTTAGGATAAGGTTTCTGTTATCTGCATTTGCTTTTAAGTGAAGTGAAATCAAGATCCTTACCTTTTATGCCATCCCAAGCATTCAGACATCTTTCATTCTTCAGTAGATGGAAAAAATATCTCATCAAAAATTATATGCTGTACTTGTGGTTTTGGGTGAACAGAAATGGAAATAACATGAAACAAAATATACTTAAAATAGATATGGCTTTTAATAACTAAACATGTTTTAATTTTTACTGAAGTAAACACTTAGTAAAACATTAGTGGTCAAATATGTGTAATAAAAGAAATTTTAACTATTTGTACAATTTGGTATTTTAGGACATCAACATTGAAAAACCAGGGCTTTTTACATATGCAGCCACTTTCATTCTCCTAATTGTTACTGTGTCTTTATAGTGGTTTATAACCTACAGACAAGCTAGGAATTTTCTCCCAATACTTGATAATTGATTTGAATAGAAATAAGAAAGGAGATGCAATGTTTTGTACTAAAGACACATCTTTCAGGCATTTGGGAGGCTGAGGTAGGAGGATCACTGCGAGTTTGAGGTCAGCCTGGGCTACAAAATGAGTTTAAGGCCAGCCTGAACTGCACAGTGAGAGAGACTGTCTCAAAAAGACAAAAAAAAAAAAAGAAAAAAATTTTGTTTGGATTATTTTAAAGACAAAGAGCCCATTAAAGTGTAAGAAGCAATGTGAATTAGTGGTTTCACTAACCAAGAAACTTCAGATATCCAGAAAGGAGGGCTCACGCAGGTCCCTCTTTGCCACCTTAGGTCACTAGGCATTGGCACAGATGCACACCAACTGTCTTCACCATGTCTCCCTCTTGCTGCATTTCTGAAATTCTTTTTGTGATGAAGTCCTTTATCAATACAAATACAAGGAACATAGGAATGTGGATTTCAAATATAGATCTTTTACTAAAATAAAACACTTGCGCTTACAAGCATAACCATGATACATTTTAAGGTAGAAAGGTGTCTTGTTCTGTTCTCAGGTTACAAGTGGAAAAACCAAGACACAGAAGAATTAGCCATAGGTCAAAAAGATAGCAGACACTTAAAAGAGACTCAGCCTCCTGGATCCCAGCATTCATACTCTATCCCTTTTACAGCACAACGCTTCTATGTAACATGCAACTTTATTTTTTTTATTTTTTAAATTTTTTTTATTTTTTGGTTTTTCTCCGGTACCGGGAACCGAACTCACGACCTTGCGCTTGCCAGGCAGGCGCTTAACATACAACTTTAAAGACGCAATCTAAACCTTTACTGCTCATCGGGAGGCAATTTTCATACTAAAACGTTCACTACAAGACTTAATAAATCCAGTGAATGATATTTTAATTTTTGAACTATGCCCTTAACCATCGTTCAGTTCATCCTTCACCATGATCAACTCCATAAGAGCAAGAGGTCTATTGATTTTCATGTAATACAAGAAAATATTACATTTGCTTAATTGTTACACAGTGAGCACAGCAGACAAGAAATCAAGGCTCTGTTTAATGCTGCAAGCAGCAAAGAATTACAGAGATCAATATGGTAGTTTGTCAAAGATGTTCTCCAAGGAGACTTCCCTATCACCATATGGACAAGAAGTCACACTGACCGTAGCTATTGAAAAACAGGTAAGCAGAGTCAGCAGTACAAATTATCAGAAATCAAACAGGTCAGTGTGAAAAGAAGTACAACTCTACCGAAAAGCTGCATTTATAGTCTGGTAATTAAAAACCATTTTATCAGCCCCTTGTGTCGGGACCAAACCTTTACAGCAAGTATTGACAAGATCAGCAGCAATGAATGAGCAGTATTTGACTTAAAACTTATGAGCTATAGTTATTTAACTTTGTCCATTACAGAGGAAATCAGTTCTAGCTTTCCTTGCAAAATGCTAATAGTCAGTTTTATTATTAATGAAGCTTAATGTAACACTATCTCCTTTGTATAAGCCATTCGTTTAACTGGTGTCAAGTATGTTCTTCTGGACTAAATATATCAGCATAAGTACTTCTTTGATTAAAGTGTTATTTAGAATTGCTTTTAGACAAGTGAATACTACATATATTTGAAGAATAGTTTACTCTCTGTAGCACATTTTAAATGACTACTTTTGTGGAAGCCAGTTTGTATTAGTTCATTATTTTAGCGCTTTCACCTCCATTGCTTCTGCTTTCTCTACTGACTTGCCAGGAGTAAGAATTCAGTGTTGGTTATATTCAATTTTATAAAATGTCTTCCTACAAAAATGTAGGAATGTAGCAGAGTATCAGCAACACATTAACATAAAATGATATATAATGTATGTTTGTAATTATAGGAGAGATCATAAATCTTAAACACCCATTGGTTTAGAAATTAAATAGTTCTACTTAGTTCTCCCTAAATTACTCCAAATTTCTGAAATTTACCATTCGCCTGGGTATTTTGTGACTATCCCCAAGGATAAATTTTTTAAATGACTTTGCTTTCAAAAATGCAATTAACTTAATAAAATTCCAATGCAAAAGTGCCATCAAGTCTTTAAAATTTCGGCCCACTTCCCATTGCCAATAAGGCTATGGATATGTACCATTTCAGTTAATTGCTTTTATAAACAGTTGCCAAATTTATTTTTCTGGGTCTTTCTAGAACTTAATTGTTGCTATAGCTTTATTGGGATGCTATTTTAACTTTTAGTAAGTCTTAATTTCATTCACCTTGATGCATTTATATTAACTAGAGTTGTTATTACATTTAAAAATACTATGGCATTAGCTTCTCTAAACAAGAAGTTCCAGCATTTTTTCCCAACCCTCTCCTACAGATAAATGGCACAAGAGGTTTATAACATCTCCATGCAAAATCCTGGCAGCTGAATGATTTAGATTTCACACTGCAATTAGATTCTCATCAATTTTTGGATTTGTCAATGATATTATCTCCACCATATACCCTAACGTCCTCTACTTTTCCCACAGACATTATATAAAAGATTTCCCCCCTCTTTTCTATGTGCCTCTATATTTTTTATTTAGAGCCAATTTAAATTGCTAACACCCAACTACAGAATCTATATACATAATAATCATTTTTTGTCTGTAGTTCAACCTCGTCCTAGGGAAACACTGGTGGGAAGCTTCATGTGTTTCTAGTTGCCATTAGTGAAACAGAGAATGTGCTATATAACAACGTCTGAAAAGCTTTGCCTCTTGAGGGCAATGATTCATCTTAAAGAAGTAGACAGCAGAGAAAGAAAAAAGTGTTTGCAAAAGTTTTATTTTAAAGGATCAAAAATAAATATTGCACATACACACAAGAGAAAGTCCACTGATACTGTATCTGTATTCTCTAAAGCACACTTTCAATACATGGCACCTTCATCTTCTTTATTTAGAAAATAAATTGTTATTGGTCCATAACTGGTATGCACAGTCTCTGTGACTCTGGCGAATAACCAGGAGCCAAGTCCATATAATAAAGTTGGAATACCTAGAAAACAAATGGATATGTTATTTGTGAGCATCAGTACTTATTAATCATGTGCCCATGTATTTGTCATGCTCCTAATCATGTAACAATCTTCTGCAGTGTTGACAAGTTATAACAATATAGAAATACAACAATATTGATAATGATTGTTTAAGAACAATTACTCATATATGGGCCTGGAAATTTTTTAAACTATCTAGATGAGGCTGATATAAATATTAATTCAAAGCACTTTCCCAATTCATTTTCTTGAAGTAATTATGAAGTAATTCTTTTCACAGATAAGCAACTGGAAAGGAATATTCATTAATTTAGTTGTAAACACTCCTGATTATTAGCCTTAAGCTAGAATTACTAGGTCAACTTTATTGTCCTTTCAGTTAGATAGCAATACTGATGGATAAAGTAATTTTTGTACAATTTAAAAAGAAATTGGGTCAAATAGCTGTCTTCAAAACTAAAACAAAACCTTATTCCAAGGAGGAGTTTAGTGTAACAGGCATAAAAAAGCAATGTATTTTCTTTCTGATACTAATATATTTGTATTTTCACAAATGAACTAAAGGCTACCTTATTTCAACCTATTTGGGATAAGTATTAGTAGACTCTAACACATAGCTTTGGCAAACTTGATATTCATTGCCCCTTGTCATACATGAAACCAAACACAATACCACCAAGAGATATGGATTAAGCACTCATATGTACATGATTCTATGGTGGACACAAAACAAACTTTCATAATTCCTATCTTTTTAAGGCACTTATTTATAATCAATGACTATTAACACACAAAAAACATGCATAAAACCACAGATGCATGAGTTAATAACAAATATTGTATACTCTACGTAAGTATTAATTTTATTGCTCCCATG
Source organism: Chinchilla lanigera (assembly GCF_000276665.1). Taxonomy (NCBI): domain Eukaryota; kingdom Metazoa; phylum Chordata; class Mammalia; order Rodentia; family Chinchillidae; genus Chinchilla; species Chinchilla lanigera. Next base: position 8,476,691 of record NW_004955450.1, read on the forward strand.
TGGGAAAAGGCAGAGAATTTAAAAGGATAGCTGCACATCTGGAAAATCACTTTCATTCTAGTTAACAGGGAAATCAACACATGTTTAGGGCCGATCACGTCACTAAGTTTTTGTCTTATTTTTCTGAACAATGTATTCACTGTGTCATGCTCTTTCGGAGTGTGTTAAGCGTGTTGGACCAGTTTGTGCTTATTCTCCCTGAAGCAGTATGCTAGGCACTGTGATGCCACAGATTCACCCAGAGAAGCATCAGTAGCTGACAGGAAGAAGAGGAGGAGGAGGAGGAGGGAAAAGACACTCAGGCTGCCACTTTTTTTTATTTTTAGGAATGTACTGGTCACAGTTTATTATCTCAGGGTTCCCTAGAACTCCTATGATCCCTTTATAGTATTTTTGCCTTCTCTGCTCTGCACTGCCCAAAAGAATCTCTAAATACCTCAAGGCAATGTCGCAAAAAAATGCACAAAAACTGGGATAATAAAGTTACTTATGAATCATTTATTCAAAAAATAAAAAGGCAGGGGGTGTGGGTGGGTGGTGGAGAAGAGAAGCACATACACAAGATAGGCAAAAGTGAGGAAGGAGTATGGGGAACAGATGAAATAAAAATAAAAATGCCGTATCAAACGAAATGCCATATCACATTTCCAAAAAATGAAAATCAATGGGGTGAGGAAGAGAAAAATAGGCTCTAGAAGCAATTATTAATTTTCTAAATATACTGAGAGTGAAATATATAAAAGGTCCCTTTGAAACCAAAACCAAGTAAATAAATTTAAGGAATGGCTGGTGACAATGAGAATTTTGTATGTTTTATAGTATTTATCACTCGAGACCATACTCATAAGTGAAATAAACCAGATGCACATGTATAACATTTACCACAGTTTTCAATTAAAATATTGCCACTTTAAGAAATTCATACTTGTGAAAATCACACAAACAGCTAATGTTTTTCAACTAAAATGTAGACTGATTGAAGATTACCAGTTTAATAATAACTATAAAATCTCTTATTAACAACTAAGAACAATTTCAGTAACGCTGTTTGACAGGAAATAGTTTTGATATGGGAGTCAGAAATTCAATTTTTTTCCTACGATATATTTATGCAATGCAGTCAGACTAGGATAACCAAGTGGGAAGATGTGCCACTTTATGTAAAAGTATTCTTTGTTTATATGTAGAACATATGCTTTAAAGTCTTTAAGAATCCATGAAAAATTAAAAGTTTCCCAGACTGTCTGAAACATAACATCAAAATGAACTTGAATATAAGTTCTTTACATAATATATCATTTTGAACCAGCTAAACAGTAGGTAAACCACTGTCAAATTAAGCACTTAAAAAAAATTAGAACTTTGTAGTAAGTCTCTGATTACCCACTCATTTCAACGGTAAGTTGCTCTTCTTAAATCTCAATCTACTTCCCAGCAGGATACTCAGACTGATAAACCATCAGTAAAATATCAGCTCCCATTGAAGGGAGCTGATGAAAGCAAAGGAGAAAAGGAAAAATGGGTAAACAGAAATCTTTATTATTTACAAAATGGAAAAATGAATTACTCTCATAACTACTAATTTGAAAGGGAAGAAGAATAAAATCTTTACTGTTCTTATTAATAGAACATGTACTTGATGGTCCAAAGGAGCAATTTACATCACAGAATGCAAAAGGATGCTATTATCAATTTCATATTCCTTTCCATCAGGAAAAAATAAAAAATAAACCTTACCAAGTTAGTGAATATACTAGCCTTTAAAAAGCTCAGGAAAAAAAATTCCCTTTAGCAGTGTAAGATAATTTGTATTAAAGCATACACAAGCAAAAAGTTTTCTCTTTGCTTAACTTAAAACTCCTATTTTCATTTAAGTAAGATTTTTGGAATTTCCAAAAGACTATACAGATCATTACTCAGTCTTCCACGTAAAAAACAACTGGGCATGGAATTATTTCTTTTCTCAAGAGGTCTTACTTTTTTTTCTATGTGGAAAATGTTCTGAGTATCCTACTTTTGGGGGATGTCTTAACATCTGTATTTAGGAGAAATCTCTAACTATTAAACTGATCTTAAACAAAACGTTAAGTTCTAAATTGTGACTTTTTTTTATTTAAAAAAAGGTATTTCAGTGAATATGGTTTACGTACAACTGCCCATTACACTTTTCCTCCTAATCTATTACTGTACATTTGGGAAAGAATGATTTCTTCTGATTCTGAAAGTGCTAACATAAATTCATTCTTCTGCAGTTCAGCCATCACTTCAGTCTTTCCAAATAATTTTGAATTGAGTTTTTGAAATCACCTCACTTTTCTACTTCATAGAAACCTCAAAACTGATGGCCTTACTCTGTGCAGTCCATCAGCTAAATAGTCAGGCCTATTTTAAAAGGATCACACATTGCTAAATAATCTTGTCCTTTCTGGAATGAGCCCAGGACAGTCCCAGTGGGAAGCAGGGTTCAAAAACCCCTAAGCGACATACGTGAGTTATTATAAGCAAAAATACATGTGCCGTATTTAACGGGTTATCAGGTCACATAATACTAGTATAGCTGCACACGATTTAGTGTTAACGCTGGCTTTAAAACGCTGGTTGGATAATATGGTTCAGCTCTGATCTCTAGATCGTGAATTACTGAAATCTAGATTTTTCTTTAAGCTATTAATAGGTCCAAAACATCTTGAGGCCTTATTCTCTGACCTATAAAAAAAGTCATGCCCACGTTCCCGTCTCTTCTGTCACGCAGCCAAAAGAAAATAAACCTTCCGAGAGTACTCCTGAGGATTAGAATATTTCCAGGAAAACACCTACATGTTAACGGGGGAGATTCTTTTGAAATACTTCGTAGGCCTAGCACCCAAGGAAGCTAGTATGTCTGGTTGAAAATCTTTAGTGCTTTTTAGTAAAACAAATTTGTGGCGATTTCACATAAAGAAAACAAAGAAACCTAAAAAGTAGTTTCCGTTTTGGCCGTGTCAAGGAAGTCACACTGTGATGCTCCCGGGGAAGAATCCTGCTATGTGCCCTAAGACATTCGTGACTTGAGCCACTTTCGGGGTATGGGGACGCCTCCTGCCACCCTCCCGGCTGCCCAGCGCGCGGGGAGGGGGGTGGTCTTGCCTGGGAACAGGAAGGAGGGTGGCCTGTCCTCTCCCCAGGGGTGATGGTTGGGGGAAGTCCTGGGGACACGTCCACTTTGGGGGAGATCAGCAGCTGGACAAGCTACTCCTGGGGAGACACAATGGACCCGAGCCACCGGCCAGCCCGGGGTGGCCCGGGCAGCGGCGCGGACCCCGCGGGGTACTCCAGCGTCCCTGCGCCCCGGCCCCGGCCTCCATGAGCCCGGGCGTGGGCGCGATCGTTTGTCAGTGCTTGTGGACAGTGGGGCGCCCTCGGCGGGGCGCGCGTCGCCGCGTCGGGCCCGCGGCCGCCCCACTCACCGAAGTTGACGACCTTGAGCGCCGTGAAGAAGCGGTTCTGCGCGGCCAGGTCCTGCCAGGGCGCCCTGGAGCAGTGGTACTTGATGAAGGGGAAGCAGCCGGTGCGCAGGACGTGGTAGTTGGCGCCCTGCACCGGCCAGTTGAAGTGCGAGAGGCCGAACTGGTCGTTGCGGACGGCGCGGTAGGGCACGCAGAAGGACGTCCAGTGCGGCAGGCGCCGCTGCTCCAGGTGCCGCGTCAGCACCTCCGAGGCGCGGGGCTTGGCGCGGGAGGCGGCGCCCGAGGCCCGGGGACCCCACAGCAGCAGGCGCAGCACCGCCTCGTGGGCCCTCCGCACGGCCTCCATGGACCGGCACGCCGAGCGGACCGGGCCCGTGCCCGCGGCCGCCTCGGGGACGCGCGCCACGAGGAGGCGGGGCCTCCGGAGCGCGCGTGCGCGTGTCCCATCCATTCCCCGCGGCGAGCGACGGGAACGCCCAGCGGGCGGCGCGCGGGTGCGCGGGAGACCCCGGGGCGCTGTGGCGCGTGCGCACTGAGGACCTCTCAGCGTCGTGCTGAGTGGGGGTGGGGCAGGGGCGGCGGGTGCCTGGCGTGAGGGGCACCTGCGCGGATAGTTAGGTTGTTACCTGGGACTTCAGGTAACTTTTAGTAACGTGGGGCTGGGGAGGAATTCATGGAGGGTTTTGTTTTGTTTTTGTTTTTGTTAAAATAAAAGGAAAACATTAACAGACAACCTTTTACAAAATAGCAAAAGAACAGTACAGACAATACAGAGTTACAAAGTGGTAAGAAATTAACAATGCTTGTTGTATTACGTATTGATATCTTCAAAGTGGTTTCTCATGAAAACAGAGACGTGCAATATTGATCAACCAAGGACTCATTGACAGTTTCTTTCAGCAAAGAAATAGAAGACAGTAGATCAACTATGTTAACTATCTTGTATATACATACATACAAAATTTCTCCTTCTTTCCCTTCTCTTTCCCCACATCCCAGTTGCCTTTTATCCTTGAGCGTTTTCCTATCATTTCACAATGTCTATCATACCTTCTAGTTTAAATTAACTCTTTCAGGTTTTACACGTGAAACAATGCGGCGCTTGCACATGCAGGTCTGATTTATTTCACTTATGAGTATGGTCTCTAGTTGTGACCATTTACCTATAAAGTCCTCGAGTTTATCTTTCTTTATAGCTGAGTAATATTCCATTATATAAAAATACCACAATTTTCTTATCCACTCCTCGGTGGATGGACATTTGGGTTGCTTCCACAATTTAGCAGTTACAAGTTGTGCTGCTATGAACATAAGTGCATATATATCGCTGTGATATGATGTATTTAGGTCTTCTGGGAAAATACCCAGAAGGGGAGTACCTGGGTTGAATGCTTTGGATATGAGAAAATTAGGGAGTAAAGCAAATAGCGTAAACGCTCTAGGGAGTGACAACTGAAACTCAGGTCACCCTCCCGCCCTGGGCTCCACTGAAATCCTCTTTGACGTTGGTGCAAGACCTCAGATTTATATGGGCTGGTGAACGTCAGAGAGCACTTTTTTGGGAGCGGGTACTGGGAGCTTGAACCCAGAGCCTTTTGACTGAGCTATAGTCCCAGCTCTTTTTAAATTAAAAACAAAACAAAAAACCCTTAGGATCTTGCTGAAGCTCCAAGTTGCCCAGGCAGGGCTCAAACTTGCAATCTTTGTCCCTCAGCCTCCTTAGAGTCCTGGGGGTGTTTTTTGTGTTTATGCCTTTGCTGTCTTGTTCACTTTCCAAAAAGAAAATCTAGGCATGCAAAACCCACTGACATTTGCCAAATCTTGAGGGGCCTTTTATTCATGCCAGTAATTTGAACTCTACCTTATAGGATTTCCTATTAGATAAAAGTTTTAAAAAGATTCTAAGTGGAGACATGAGGTGTTTATCACTGCGATAGCTGAAAGAATGGCTGAAGGGAGGCAGGGAGGTGCTGCACTATTGTGATTTTCAAATGAAATTCTAAAAGACATTGAGCTAGGTGTGGTGATGCATGCCTGTAATCCCAGCACTTGGAAGGCTGAGGCAGGAGGATCGCCATGAGTTTGAGGTCAGACTGGGCTACAGAGTGAGTTCAAGGCCAGCCTGAACTACATAGCCACACCCTGTCTCAAAACAAAAAAACAAAAAACAAAACAAAAAACCAAGCATTAAGTCCCTTTTCAAATAAAATCTTTTTATATAGATTAAAACTTGTGTTTTATTACTAAACATTTTAAGTTCAAATTTTAGATTTTAACTTCATATATAAATAAAAAGCAAAAAAGAATATAACCAGGCGTGGTGGTTCACAACTATAATCTCATCAGTCTGGGAGGGCAGTGCAGGAAGATCATGTTTGCCCAGCCTGTGCCACTTAGCAAGACCCTGTCTCAAAAAACAAAAAACAAAAAACAAACAAACAAAAAACTAAAAAGGGCTGAGGATATAGCTTAATGAAAGGCCTTAGGTTTAATCCCGAGCACTTCCAAAGAAAAAAATGCTGGTTTGTTCTTCTCTTAGGTTTTGTTTTGAGCAGAAAGAGGGTTTATTGGAAAGATACTGGATGGTAAAATAATACATATTAAGTCTACAGAACCAAGCTCAGAGAATGGGAAGAAATCAGAAAGTCTGGATGGTAAAGACATAGATAATACCACCAGGAACTAGTCTACTGAGGATGCGAGGGATAGCAAGACTCCCAGCTCTGTTGTTCTGAGCTTGCAAAATGTTGAACTTGGTTGTAGACTACAGTTGCAATTGTAGCCTCCTCATCCAGTTTATTTCTTCTGGCGTCTTTTGTTTCGTACTATTAAGAAAGTCCGCATCCCTCTGGAGTAGAGTCAAGTTAAGAGTACGTAGTTTTAAAGGATTCACCTTGAAATCTGGGCATGTGTTTTAATCACAAAGCTGGCAACAAGAGATTATGAGGGCCACACTAAACTAATTTAACCTCAGATTAACTTGTGGGTGTTTCACAATACGTTAAATGTTGGCATTATATCCCTTTTGATGATATAAAGTCTACTTTTAAAATGAGACTTGAATTAAACATAGAGAACCCCTGTAGTGCAGTATGTCTGAGAAACTCTAGGTGTATGAAATACAAACCACTGACACAGGGCCTGGGAGTGTAGTTCAGTAGTAGAGTGCTTCAGTAACAAATACAGGGCCCTGGGTTTGAAAATGAAATTCACCTTGCACATGAGTCCTAATTATAGGTCCAGCTTCACAAAGTGAGCCTTATTTTACCAACAGATACATTTTTGAAAAGCCTGTGACATTTTTATAATATGAATCACATTTTCAAACCAAATTCTAGAGATGTTTTGGCTCCAGTGCTGATCTTCAACCGACAATGACTCTGAGCCCTTTAGCTTTAAGGGTCTCTGCCCACTCTGGGTCTCACTGTCAAGTAGTTAATGATCTATAAACAAATACTGAGATGCCCTAAGGGTGCTCTCCATTTAAAGGGGCCTTGAATCATTTTATAATGGAAATACAGTAGTCCACCCACTGATTTATGATTTGTCAGTTAAGGTTTTGTTTTGTTTTGTTTTGTTTTCCCATACCAGGAATCGAACTCACGACCTCGTGCTTGCCAGGCAGGCGCTGTGCCGCTGAGCTAAATGCCCAGCACCCCAGTTTGGGTTTTTGTTTTTTTTTTCTTTTTTTTTTTTTTTTTGGTTTTTTAGTTTTTCTCTGGTACCGGGAACCGAACTCACGACCTTGCGCTTGCCAGGCAGGCGCTTTTGCCGCTGAGCTAAATCCCCAGCCCCCCAGTTTAGGTTTTTGAAGTGAGATTCTACTGGAACTTTCAGATGGGACCGTTTTTAATTTACTGTGTAATACCACTAATTTTTTTCCAGTTTTTCCCTACTTGGGAAAACTTTCAAAAATGTTCATTTGTATTAACAATGCAATTTTTTTTGTATGGAATAGCATTTTATTTATATATACATAAGTGTACACATTTCAATTTTCTTAAGCTCAACGTGATCACAGAGGGTAATAATATCAAATAATGGTATTGACTGGTTACTGTTTTTTGTGTTCTAGGCAGTTTATACTCCTTACACTCCGAAGTTTGTTTGTTTTAATATTCAAGCTGAGGAAGTAGTGTCAGACCTTATGGAGGGTTATGTTGTCAGCAGTCACAGAGCAGGCAGGTCGTGGAGCTGGGATTTGAACCCACATTGGCAGGACTAAAAAAACCCATGGTTTGACCACAGTTTGAAAGAATCAGGTGATGCCAGACTCAGATGTAAATATAGTTGATGCAGTTTAATGTCCCTTACTGTTGTAGAATCAGTCAGGACATAGGAAATAGTATTCTAGACCCAAAATATAGTCTATCTAGCCCATAAGTTTGTCTAGCTGAAAGGAAATTTAGGGGATACATGATGACTAAGAAATCAAAAGAATGATTTTTTTCAAAAACTAGGTTACTTGCAAAATATGATGTGAAGCAACTATTTCTATTTCTATATGTATTGAAAAGTACTTTTAAAATATGTTTACGATGAGAGTTTTGTGCTAAGGAGTACGGACTATGGTTGATGGGGTCCAGGACACGGGTTCCTAGGTTTGTGTGCAACAAACAAAGAATTTATGTTAACACCAGGAATAAAGATCCCAAATCTAAGCAAGTTATCAAGCCTTGAAGTTTAGGTTTTATTTGGGGACCTTGACTAAAGAGGATACAGTGATGTGTTGGGCTGCTTTCATAGCTATTTTTATAAGCCTAGATTTTATTCAGACAAATGTTTAGTTTTTAAAAGTTGAGTCTTCATGGAGAGAGCGGCTGGCCATACTCTGGATGGCTATGAATAATACTGCTGCTGTGGATAATATGCACATTAGTCCAAGCCAACATTCCACTGAACCACGACTTGTGGTTTAGCTCTTTCTTTTTGTTCCTATGGCTGTTTCTAATAAAGCAAGATGTTAAAGCTAACTACATGCTCTATTAATTATATGAAGGTGAACTTGAGTCATATTTGTTACTGTAGATGATTAATAATTACCCGTTCTGCACACATTTCTGGTGCATTTCAGTAAATAAACAGGGTACATTGTTGGGTAGTAATTGATTAATTAGTACATTCATCCTACACAGCTCAGTGGTCTAAGGATGCTGAGTTTGAGATATTGCTCATAATTATTACAAGAAACAAATCTGTTCCATTTCTTAGTTTATTCTTCTGTACACTAAGGGCTTTTTTACTAAATCGAATGCTTAATGGTTCAAAACCTTATAGGTTTTATTCAGATAAATCAACTCATGAAAAATTGCTAGTCATAATCCCAGAATCTTGTTTTTGTGTGAACTAGGGTGAAAACTTTTACAAGGCTAATTTTAACATTCGATCTTGCTGTTAAACTGGATCAAATACTGTAAATATAGGGCACTTCCCCGCCATGCAGGAAATGCTCCTTGAGCACCTATGCACAACAGGGGCGCTGGAATCTCATTTGCTTCCCAACCACATCACATAAGCTCAGGATTGCAAGTGTCATCAGGTTGGCACTTCACAGCAACAGGCAAATATTCAGTGTAATCTTCAGAGAAGTACAACAGCACGCATGGGTCGCCATTTTAACTTGGCAGTAAATTTAGGATTTTTTTTTTTTTGCAATGTATTGAGCCAGCATATAGCTAAGAGATGGTGTAGTTGAGAGAGCATTGGATAGGGAGTTGAGAGTCCTAGGTTCTTTATTTTTTCTTGAAGAACGTGTGTGAAGAAGCTGTGGGTACATCACTTCCCTCTTTTCTAAGCATGAGTCACTCATGTATAAAATGAGGGCTTCAGCTAGGGACAGTGAGGTACAGGGAAGAGCTCAGGCTCCAGAGACATGCAGATCTAGCTTTGAGTCTGGACTGCCTAGCTCTAGTTTTATTATTTTAGGGAAATTATTTAACCTCTCTGAGTGTCTGGTTTGTTTCCTGCAGTTTATTGTAAGGGCCAAGTGAAATATGAAAATACTCTGAAACTATAAAGTACCATATGAATGTAAGGTGGCAGTAGTATTAATAACTCTCTAAACTGATTGACATTAACACGATACACCTTTGATGGATGTGTCAAAATGCCTGTATGAGTATCAGTACTCATATGAGTATGCCTGTATTGGTATGAGTCTACCAATAGATTTTTTTTTCTACCAATAGATTTTTAAACATCTGTTTTGCTATTATTAAACTTGCATTAGATAAGAATTTCTAATGTAATTTCATAATGTATTGCTAAGTGAAAAAGTTTGCACAATAATATGTCGAATACGACCCTACTTAAAATTATATAATGATAAAAATGTAGATAGTAGGAATTCAACAAATGTTTGATAAAATAACAAACATAATATGTACTAATTAACTCACTGGTTAGTAATGTTCTAGGAGATGTACATGTATACCTGTGTGTATATACACATTTATATACATACCTACATATCTTTTGTTTTGTTTTGTTTTTTCCAGTACCGGGAATCGAACTCACAACCTTGCACTTGCCAGGCAAGCGCTTTACCGCTGAGCTAAATCTCCAGCCCCAATATCTTTAAACTTATAATCTGTTCCATGAGACAGGCAGTAATCAAGTCAATTATGTAATATCACATAGTCGCAAGTTTCAAGTGCTTTGAAGAAAAATAAAGCAAGAGAAAGGTACAGAGAGTAATAGTGGTCTGGTGGCAGCTAAGCAGAGGCCTGAATGCTCCAAGGAAGCGAGCCAGGTAGGATACTGAGGAAGGAGTTCCAGGAGGAAGAATGGCAAATAGGGACACCTCGTGCAGGAGTAATAGCAGTCAAACTCTAGAAGCTTGACAGTGGTTATCACAGGAGTAGAATAGTATTTTTAAAACTTCCCTATGCTTTCTTGTTTTTCAGTTGATTTTTTTGAAGAAACTATGTGACCATCTTTGTATTTTTAATATACATATATTTATATAATTTAAAAAATTTAAAACTCTATAGGCAAAGCTGTCTTTTGAAAAGTGTTCATAAGATGTGCGTGTGATAACATGCCTAGAAGAATGTCAATACTTGGGAGGCTGAGCCAGGAGGATTGTGAATTCAAGGACAGCCTGGACTTCAGAGCCCAACCCTATACCAAAAAACCAAAAAGAAAGAACAGTCTTCATACATAGTTTTAAGAACTTCTATCATCTCCCTGCTTTTGCTTTTCTGGTTGAAGGCCAGGAACCACTGAGTTGTAGTAAGAACAAAGGGAGCAGAGAGATTTCTGCCTTGGCAGTAAAGTTCCAAGAAGGGTTTTAGGCAGAGCTTGTGGTCATAGCAATCAGTGTGGTCCATATAGTGGGATTGTCATCCTCCTTCTAGCTCTTTGCTCCACGGTATCAGAACAATTCCTGGAAAGGCTGTGTCTGTCTGCTTACCGTCGATGTGGCCCAGGAACACAGTGGCATTTTAGGGTATTAGAAGATGGGATTAAAGGTTCCAGGCAGAAACACTTTCACCATCAGTATGATCGCACAGTTCACCCTGGACATTGTCTACTATTTAGCCAAGTACAATGTTACAAGATACACTTTCCATCTCTTTTTGGGTACAGACATAGATTAAAGGTCAGAGACTATGCCCCAGCTATTCATCATGTCCCTGCAAAGTACATGTGAAAAGGAGATATGTCTGGTTTGTACAAGGTCAGAAATGCAGAGCTAAAGTTTTTAAATTCTCATTTCTAGTACATCTCATTGCACCAAGATCTAGTAAAGAAGGTATGCATTATATCAGCTCAGATAAAAATACTTCCAAAATAAAACGTTTCCATTACTGTGAGCAGCTAGCAATAACTAAGCCCAGGGAAGCAGAGTGGAAACCCAAAACATGAAAGATATGCTCCCAGTGTAAAGGACGTATCTGGCTTCCATCAAGAAGATTCCAAGACAGCAATGCTTGTGTAACAGTGAACTATTTTAATGGATATGTTGTTTTTTGGACCATTTAAAACCATCTTCCTTTTGCGGAGTAGAAAGGGAAATTTAAGAGGCTACACAAGGGCTGGGGATTTAGCTCAGCGGCAAAAGCACCTTCCTGGCAAGCACAAGGTTGTGAGTTCGGTTCCCGGTACCAGAGAAAAACCAAAAAAAAAAAAAAAAAAAAAAGAGGCTACACAAAGTGGCAGGATAATTTCAAAATGTTTTCATCTGTTGTTTCGTGTAGGTGGAGAAACAATGGTAGAAGAAAACACCTCCTGTGATATATAAAATGTTGGCTTTTTGATGCTTTGATTTTGGTGACAAAGAATCATAGAACATTAGAACTGGATGGAAGCATAAATATCAATTCTACTTTCTTAATTTAATTTTTTTTTTCCGGTACCAGGAATCAAACTCACGACCTTGTGCTTGCCAGGCAGGTGCTGTGCTGCTGAGCTAAATCCCCAGCCCCCTACTTTCTTAATTAATATGGCAGAAAACTGATAACCAGAGAGAAGTTATTTACCCCTTAACAAAAGTTAGAACTAAAACCCATTGACATTTAAATCTAAAGCAGATGTCATATATATTTCATGCCTATTTAGAATGTCTATAGATGCCACATAATCACTATTTTTTCTAAATATTTGCAGATAAGTGTGGTTATTTACCCATTTATGCTTTTTGTGACCCACAGTTCATTGTGATTTTGGATAGAAGAATTTATAAGACATTCATATATTTTTCCACTCTTTTCTTCCTAGTAGATTTTTATTTAACTTGCTCCATTAATTTAAAAGCTTCATTATGAAGTAGAAAATAGTTCGACCATTAAGAAGTAACCATCATTAGCATTCCTCACAGAACTAGATAAAGCAACCCAAAAATTCATATGGCATGAGAAGAGACCTAGAATAGCAAAAGCAATTCTGGGCAACAAGGGCAAGGCAGGGGGCATCACAATACTGGACTCTAAGTTACATTATAAATCTAAAGTGGTAAAACAGCATGGTCCTGGCAAAATGCAGAACAAAACAAACAAAAGCCATATTTGTAGATCAATGGGACAGGGTAAAGAATGCAGAAAGGACTCGGGAGCACTAAGCTTCCTTATCTTTGACAAAAGGGCCAAATACTTTTGCTGGAAGAAAGATAGCCTCCAACAAACGGTGTTCGGAAGGCTGGCTATCCACACGTGGAAGACTGAACCTAAGCCCATATCTCCCAGTGTGCACTAGGCTAAAATCAAAATGGATCAAAGATCTAAAACTTAAAACAAAACATTTAATCTACTGGAAGACAAAACCCATAAACTACTGAAGACACTGGTGTAGGCAAAGGCTCTCTGAACAGAACCATGGTTGCAGAAGAAAAATACTGAGAATCAACAAATGGGATCACCACAAATTAAAAAGCTTCTGCACAGCAAAGGAAACCACCAACAAGTGGTGAGACAACCCATAGAGTGGGAAAAACTTGCTGGCTATTCCTTAAAGGGCTCATATCTAGAATACGTAAAGAACTCAAAAAATTAGACTCTCTAAAGACTGTTACAGCTTGGGTATAGATGTCCCCTCAAAGACTTACATGGGGCTTTTTTAGAGGTGGCTGGATCTAGTGTGTGTGAAGCTGGGATTGATTCATGGTGCAGTGCTGGGATCAAGGGGACTACAATTAAGGGTGTGAGTGCTATGTGCCCTAAGCAACCTGGGTGAGATATAAGGGATGGAAAAAGCTGTGGTCGTCCCTTGTTGCTTTTGCTACCTTCTGCATGCCATTAGCTGTTTCTCCTCTGCAGTGCCAGTCTGCTGTGCCACTCTGCCTTGGAACCAGCCAATTATGGACTGAAACCTCCAAAAACTGTGAGTTACATAAACCTTTCCCCCTTTAACTTGGGATGTTGGGTACTTTGTCTCAGCAATAAGAGAAAAGTAACTAAGATAAGGACCCAATTTTAAAAAAATGGGCACCTGAAATGAGTAGATACTTCTCAGATGAAAAAGTACAATTGGCCAATAAACACAGGAAAAAAATTTCCACACCACTGGCTATCCAAGAGATGCAAGTGAAAACAACACTGCGATTCCATCTCACTTCGGGAAGAATGGCTATCGTCAAGAAATCAACCAGTAACAAATGCTGGAGAGGCTGGGAGGGGGCCCTTCTTCATTGCTGGGAGTGTCAACTGGTTCAACCATTATGGAAATCAGTATGGAGATTCCTCAGAAAACTAAAAATAGAGATTTCATTTGACCCAGCTATTCCCCTTTTATGTATCTTCCCCTAAAAGTCAAAGACCTCATACCACAGTAATATGTATACCCATGTTTATAACAGCACAATTTTGGTAGCAGACTATATGTCCCTCAACAGAAGAATGGATAAAGAAAATGTGATATTTATATATAATGGAGTACTACTGTACCATCAAGAAGGATAAACTTTCCTACTCATTTGTAGGAAAATGGGTGCATCTTGAGACCATAACATTAGGTAAAATAAATCAAGACACACAAGTTTAACTATCACATGGTTTCTGTTATATGAGAAACTCAATATATAAATAAAGTGCAAAATAAAAGATAAGACAATAGGAAAAAAGAGGGAGAAGATGTGTAATGATCTAATGTATCTAAAATTATACTTTGATGTAGTATAATTGTCTCATGTGTTTCTTATGTGTTTTTGGCCCGTTAGGCCCATTAGTCTGGCTGTTAATCTGTATGCATGATAATTAACTTTTCTTTCATAATTAACTTTATAAGGAACTATAAATAAATAAATCCGCTGGGCATGATGGACCACGCCTGTAATCCTAGCACTCAGGAGGCTGAGGCAGCAGGATCACTGTGAGTTTGAGGCCAGCCTGGGCTACAAAGTGAGTTCAAGACCAGCCTGAACTGCATAGTGAAACCCTGTCTCAAAGATCAATCAATCTGATGCTACCCAAAAATAAGATATGACTGCAAAAGGGGAAAAAATTGAGATGTGCCATGTACCTGTACCAGCTCCCCACAATGAATGTAATCACGTACTAATAAAATTGTTAAAAATTTTATTAAAAGTAACTATTGTTAGCATTTTTATGATTATCCTCATAATAGTGTGTTTTCGTATATACACATTGCACTTATATATACATACACACATTTTTTTTTTTTTTTTTTTTTTTTTTGTACAGGGAATTGAACTCAAGACCTTGCGCTTGCCAGGCAGGTGCTTGTGCCACTGAGCTATATCCCTGGCCCCTATACACACATATTTTTTTTTTTTTTTTGTCTTTCTGAAACAGAGTTTTGCTATGCAGTTCAGGCCGGCCTTAGGCTCACTTTGTATGTAGCCCAGCCTGGTTTCGAACTCACAGTGATGCTTCTGCCTCACCCTCCAAAGTGCTGGGATTATAGGTGTGTGCCACCACGCCTGGCCATATACACACATTTTAAAAAGGCCTAACTGGAGTTACAGTTTTAATTTTGTTTTAAAAGTTATTTATTTAACAATTTGTTTTGGTTTTTTGAGACAGGGTCTCACTATGTAGTTCAGGCTGGTCTTAAACTTGCTATATAACCCAGGCTGCTCTTGAACTCATGGCGATCCTCCTGCCTCAGTCTCCCTTGTGCTGGAATACATCCGTGTGCCACTACACCCAGCTTAAAAGATGTTTAAAAGTGACTAAATATTTTGTTTCCTTCTAACATGTCCTCTAATACTTTTTTGTCTTTTTGAGATGGGGTCTCGCTATGCAGTTCAGGCTGGCCTTAAGCTCACTTGGTAGCCCAGGCTGGCCTGGAACTCTCAGCGATCCTCGTGCCTCAGCCTCCTGGAGTGCTGGGATTACAGGCATGCACCACCATGCCCAACTCACATAGATTTTTTAAAAACAGCTTTTTGAGGAATTGTTGACCTTCCAAAACTAAATATTGGCAAAGACTCTCTTCTTGACTAAACTCTAGTTAGGTTTCTCTAAGCTCTCTTCTCAATTAGGCCTTAACCTTGATCTGTGATGACTTGAACAAACTAGCATGGTTTATAGAGCTCAGAACCACCTAAGCGTCCCTAGCCCAGTGATGGTGAACCTCTTAGAGTTTTCAGTGATACAAAAGCTTTCAGTGATACATGCCTGCTGAGGCATGTGTGCCATAGGTTCGCCACCACTGCCCTAACCCCTCTTTTAGTGCCAGCCTCAGAAAAACTCTAGGCCACTGAAAGAATTTACTATTTATTTTACTTAGTATTTGAAGGTAGGGTCTCCATCCCGTCTCTGTGGGAAGGTAAGAGCCTGACTTCCATAGGCACCAGTCAACCTGAACCAACCCATCATGCTTCTGGTTATTTTTCATGTCCCTGACCCTGCTGAGCCACTTACTCCCTCTCCTATTCCTCAGCCTCTGTCCTCAAAACATCTGGTTACCTCTGTACAAAGCAAAGTTGGCTTCACTTCACGTTAGACACTTATCTTTATTGTAATAGTATATTGCTGATTAAATCTGCCCTTACCACTTTAACTAGTGTGTAGCCATGTTTATCTTTGACAATATTTCAAGTGTTCAGCTTGAGAAGTTTTGATGTATATGTGCACCCAAGAAGCCATTTGCATATCAACATAGTGAAGAGACCCATCATCCCCAGAATTTTCCTTCTGGGCTTTTCCCATCCTCCTGCTGCTCCTTACCCTATCCACCCTTCATTTCCCACCCAAGGCAACCCCTTGTTACAGTTTATATTCAGTCTTTCTGTGGACGTACTTCCTTTGGGTTAATGCTGGATCCTATGATGTGGTAAAGCGGTTTTCTAGTGACTATCCAAAGGGCTTTCATAACGGTTGTACAGTGGTCTTTTATAGGTAATACACTTTTGTTGAACATGTAGACCTTTCTGATTTTCTTCACTATTTTTGCAAATGATCTAATTTCTTTTGGATAAGGCATGTGATTTAGATATTCAGCTTGGAAAAAATAAACCCAGGAGAATGGATGTAAAGGGAATTTGAACTGCGTTCCTAAATGATTTTGAAGTTTTTTTTTAAAAAACAATAACCATCTATCTTGTGTCCTCTGCTGAGAAGAAAAGTGGCATGAATCTTCAAATGAACCAAAAGTTAAATTTTAATTTCAAGTTTATTTTGCACCCAGTGGAAGATCTGCTATTCTGATGTCAAGTGTATGGGATCCTGGTTCCATCATAACATTCCTCATGAGGTGACTGCAGGAAAGCTGGGTGTGGCCTTTGTTTCCAGGAATTAGGTGTAGCTCTCTGGTATATGTTAGAACAGTATGTTAGGGGCTGGGGATTTAGCTCAGTGGCACAGCGCCTGCCTGGCAAGAGTGAGGTCATGAATTTGATTCCCGGTACAGGAAAAAAACCAAAAAAAAAAAAAAAAAAAAAAGTGTGTTAAATTAAAAGCATCTTAAAACATAGTATTTCACTTTCTGCTTCTCTCTTCCTGTCTCTTTTTCCTCCTTCCCTCCTTGTGTGTGTGCGCACACTCATGTACACACACATAAATATGTCCAATTGTAGAAATGAAACAAAATGTTTTCAGAATGATGATGACATGCTGTGGGGGCACTATTAAAAAAAAAAAGCAAAAGCCAGAACCCCCAAAACTTATTTTATGCATTGATGCCAAAGCTGTATTTTCTGTGCTATGTTTAGGGTCTTCTTATAAGAAAAAAAACAAAAATTGTCTTTACCAACAGATTTTTAAACAGCAGGGACATGCTTATTATTTACTGTTTTGGTATCTTCCCCTCATTTACATAAATACCCCAGAAACCAGCAGTTTAAAACTAATAAAAGCCAAGGTCTTCCATCAAGTGCAATAAAGTTTCACAACCATGAGTTAGACTATTGGAGTGAAAAATAAACCTGTATATGTGGTTATGAAGGTTTTTTTTTTTTTTTTTCTGGAAAGTGTATAATCACATTTCAAAGTTAGAACTTCCACTTGAAGTAGCAAAGGAATAATAATATTTAAACATTTATGTAGAACACTTTGTCTTTGAAACTCTCCCAACCTTGGCCAGTTAATCTCCTCTGCTTCCCTAAGGAGCAGGTGTTACTGTGTGCCATTTTTCTATGAAGAAAGTGGAGGAAGGTATTGCCCAGACCAGGGGGCGGGCTACAGAGGCCAGTTCCTGTCCCTTACTGTTCAGTAACTCTTCGGGAAGGGACTCCCACTAGAATGCATCAGGTTTCTGTTCCATGTCGATGAAATCACTAATAAAACAATGATATAAATAGAAGCTCACTTGGCCTCAGGCTCCATAGACATGGTCCTGACCCTTCTGCGGCGCATTTTTTGGAAGGAATGGTGTCTTAGTCCGTTTTGTGTTTTTGTATGGAATCACTGAGGCTGAGTTATTTATAAAGAAGAGAAGTTTGTTTGGCTTATGATCCAAACATGGTCCCAGCAGCTGTCTGGGGCCCCCACTTGGCTGTGTCACAACATGTCAGAGAATTGACAAGGGAAACAACTATGTGCAGAAGAGGTTGAACACATCCGGGCCTCATTTTATGACCACCTACTCTTGCAAGAACTAATCCTGTGGAGAGCTATAGTAATCCTTTATAAGGGTGGTGTCCCCATGACTAATTACCCTCCAGTGGGGCCTGCCTCTTAAAGGTCCACCACCTCTCAATATTGTTGACCAAGGCCTCTGCACACACATAACAAACGGGGGCCAAGAAAAGACATCAAAAAGCCACAGCACGTTGTGTTTACACTTGAAAGTGAGCTGGCCTAACCTCCCAGCAAGCACTTCCTCCCTCCCCTGCTCTCCACCCTCACGTTCTCTTGGCAATTTAATTTATAGTTTGCCAAATAAGATTTGCTATGATTAGTCCATTTAAAGAGTTGAACAAATGTGTTATGCACATTAAAGCCAGAGGAACAGTAAAATAAAGCTAATGAACATTTACATTTTTGGAAATATAATTAATGTATGCTTGAAAAATTTTGAAAGATAAACATTTAAATGTTAAAATACTTATTACCTTCCCCACAGGGACAGTGTTGGAAATTAATGAGATAACAAATGGAAAGTGCTTTGAGCTCTTTGGAAGAAAGGTGCCAGATGAATACAAATGATTATTAATTGTTAAAGCTATAAGGTGGTTACTAATATATTACTTATGAAAAAATACACATTTTATACCTGAAATATAGGATGCTTGCAGTTGTTAGAATGACATAGCTGAAATAATGTATCTCGGACTTCTTCTTGGTTATTCTACATCTTGCTAAGAGACCTCTTCTAGCCCTTCCAGAGTTTCTTGATCTCATATTCATGTCTCAAAACTGTGGGACATGACTTCCCAGCCTTCAGACTTCTGTACTTTCCTGTAGTGTTCCCTTACTAGTCTTACAGACCCCTTGACACAGGAAAATTCTATGGGCACCGTTTTCTCTTCTCCTGATTTATTGTAGCACAAAATTGCAATGTCTTACCATGTTACCAATCACACAATATTATCATGATATATATCTAGTATCAATATTATTAGCAGGAGGTATGTGTAAATTAAGCCATTTTTCTATATTTAAGTAACACACTAAACTTTGTTATAGAACAGAGTAAACTCCTTGTGTGATCTAGGGCAAGTGAAACATACTGCAATTTTTGTATGACATATTAGAATTTATGACAAAGTGAGCAAATCCACAAATTATTTTTATTTACTAATGCACAGGGTGAGATACTAAATCTTAATTTCCTCCTATGTAAAATAGTAGTAATAGTACCTACCTGCATGGATTTGTTGGAAGGATGCAATAAGTAAAACACAGAAAGTTAGCATAGTATGGACCTTGCCCCTTGGGTTTAATAAGTGGTAAATACAATGTAAGTACATAGTGGAAGGTAGGTAGCTATGGAGATAGACATCACAGGCTCTCTGCCATTTAATATTATCTTTTAGTTGGCTTTATTAAAGCAAGTATAAAATGGGTAATACATGAAAGGAGATACTTTGTTTTTGTTTTTGTTTTTGTTTTTTGAGACAGGGTCTTACTATGTTATTCAGGCTGGATTTGAACTCACTATGTACCCCAGGCTGGCCTCAAACTAACAGTGATCCTCCTGTCTCAGCCTCCTGAGTGCTGGGATTATAACATAATTTTTCTATAATGCTTTCCTAAATGAGTTACTTAAAAAATGGCACATCATTTTCCAAAAATCGTATAACGAACAAAGGTTTCAGTTTCCTATTTAGAACAGTAAAAAACTCAGTAATTCATCTTGATCAAATTTTATTTGGGATACTGTAGACATGGTGCACATACAATTTTTTCAAACTCAGTTTACCAGTAGCACAGTACCTTTGTAACATACATGTGCAAAAGATATTGGTCTACGCTTCTTTGCAAATGTTCTGTAATTAAAACATTTCACTAATTTAATCTGGTCTTCTGGCTTCTTCCACTTAATTACCTGATGTGATTGTTTTACTACACTAATTTTTCGTGTTTCATTTTGAAGGAAGCTGTAGGTGTTTAGGCAGACAACCTTATTTGCGGCCTCTTGCTAAGGAGTCTGAATCTGGCTAGAAAGCCTGAATTTGGAAACAGGCATTCTATGGTGTATGGTAATGAGGTAAGCAGCATTGTTTGAGAAACCAATCAAGTGGGTTAAAAATGGTACAGGAGAGCGAACTTGTTTTGCTGTTGCCGGCAGCTCGAGGCTCAGGAGTGCTAATCAAAATCCACACACAGAACTTCCCTGATGGATTTAACCGTTTTGTACCGTGAAGCGGGGTTTTTTGCCATGTGAATGATCCACCGCTGTGCTGAACAAAACGGAGACAGTTTTCTTTTAAAGTCCAGAGCAGATGAGAGCCATAAGGAGACAGAGGGTTTCATTTACTCTCAGGACACGATCGTGCCAGTGAGCTAATGAGTCTCTTGGACCTTATGTTGCTCTGGCTTCAATAGAAGAGCGTCTCTAATGGGCATGTAGTACTTCCTATCCATCGAGTGTCTGGACAATAGGCCCCTCGTATGGATCAGAGAAATCTGGCAAGAAAAGGAGGTCATCCTTGCACCTAGCATAGGCAGGGAACCTGGCTAATGAATGTATTTCCAAGTATGGCAGAACAAAAACTGACGCAGAGAACTGTTAATTTTTATTGCAGAAACTCTTAGCCTGTGTCTGAAGCACAGTTAAAAACGTACTGACATTCTATAGTTTAAAAAATACTACTTTCCCCAATATATTCAAGTATTTTTATAGATAGAAATGTTATTCTTTATACCATACGTGCTTTGGTGCTGCACCTTGCAAATTTCACTCCAGCAAAGCTGATGTAGAAATATTTCGGATAATTATGCAGCCAATGTGGAGGGTTGATGTCAGCATTGAGTGATGTTAACAGCTCCCCTTGAAAAAGTACTGTTGAATTCAGCTTGTAAAAATCCTACTGCTATATTAAATGGAAAGAACTAGAGGAGGACAACTGTTTATTCAAGCCAGAGGCTTGAGTTACACTGTCTCTTAAACTAAGAGCAGATACTGCCACCTAGACACGTTCTGATGCTTTGGTTACCAGATGCTGGCTTTTCCTGCTTCTTGAAGAAAGACAATAGCAACAAAGGATAGAAGCCTGGTACAGTGAACATACAGAGAATGATAAAGAATCATTTAAACTTCCTATACATAGACATGTCTTAGAAAAAAGGACATTTGTGTTCTGACAAATAGTGACTCTGCCTTTATTCAGTGTTTTAAATGCAGAGAAATTACTCTTAGAAATAGGAGAAAACTTTATGAAACATAAAAAAACCCTCAAGAGCTTCATAATCATGAAGCTTATAGAAAAACAGATGTAGAAGTGATATGGGTCAGACTTGTTAATTTGTTCTTTATCAGATTATTTTTCTTAAGTTTGGGAAAGGGATTGTTTAACATTATTGAGTGAAAACACCCCTAAGTTTTGGTTTAATGCATAAAATAAGAACGCTTAATACATCTTCAGGAAGAATAATCCATTATAACCTGTTCTGATTCATGTCTTCGCAAACCAAATAAATCCGTTCCACCCACCACCATTTTTATTCCTAATACCAGAAGAAATATTGCCCTTTCTTCCTCTAGATTGGGATTCCCAAATCGTAATGCGTTTCAGGATCACTCATCAGCCTTAGAGACGTTTTTATCATCTTCTTCAAATCTCATTTTGTTTTCCTTTGTTACTCTTAGAATGCTTTCAATATCATCAATGGTAGTCTGTAAATAGCAATAAAAATAATATTCATTATTTAAAGACCTGTTACAAACCCTTTCCTTCCAAGAACTGGTTCCTTTTGTAATTCAGTTTTGCTGCATTTAAAAAGGTACTGATCCCTGACAGGCCAGAAAAAAAATATAGATTCTTCACTACAGACAAGAAGTACTGGTTGAGTCATCCTAAAGCAAGGGCTAGTAAGTTGAGGTGGGTTCATCTCCCTGGTTTCTGGGAAAAAGAAGGACACTTTCCCATTTTTGGTTAATTGATTAATTAATTTTTGGCAATGCTGGGGATCAAACCTGGGACCTTGCTAGGCAAGTACTCTACACTGAACTACATTAATTAGTTCATTTAATTAATTCACTTTAAATTGAGGTATAATTCACATATCATAAAATGCACTCTTCAAAAATGTACACCTCAGTGGTATTTAGTATATTCATAGACAACCAGCACAACTACATAATTTCAGAACATTTTCATCACCCCCAACAGAAACCCTATTCCTCATTTCCCCTCTCTCCCTTAGCCCCTGGCAACCATTAACCTACTTTCTGTCTCCGAGGATTTGCCTGCTCTGCACATTTTATATGCATGGTATCATAAAAATATTTGTCCTTATGTGACTGGCTTCTTTCACTTAGCATAATATTTTCAGTGTTCATTCATACTATAGCACAGACCTTCAATACTTCATTTCTTTTTTATTGCTGAGTAATATTCCATTACATGGATATTATTCATATAATAGAATTCACCTATTTGTCTGTTTTAATTTTGTTTGGTTTGTAGTGCTAGGGACTGAATATAGGTGCTAGGAAAGCACTTGACCAGTAGACTGTATTCCAAGTTCCCAGAAGCTTTTCATTTTAAGTCCAGTTTACATATTTTCACTTAGGTTGTTTATGCTTTAGGTATTGTATCCAAGAAACCATTGCTAATCTAAAGTCATGAAGACTTACACCTGTGTTTTCTTCTTCTAAGCGTTTTATGTCTTACATTTATGTCTTTGCTTTGACTTTTGTATATGGTGTCCAACTTCATTACGTGTTTGTGGATACCCATTTGTTTCAACATCTATTATTAAAAAGATCATTCTTGCTCCCACTGAATTACTTTGGCACCTTTCAGTTTATCATAATGTTAGGTTTTATTTCTGGTCTCTCAAGTCTAGTCTATGTCTATTTTTATGTCAGTACCATACTATCTTGGTTCTTGTAGCTTTGTAGTGAATTTTAAAATTGAGAAATGTGAGTCTTTCAATTTTGTCTCCCTCCCCCTAGGTTATTTTGAGTCCCATGTCCTTCCACACACATTTTGGGATCACCTTGTCAATTTCTATAAGAAAGCCAGATAGAATTTTGATAGGAATTGTACTGAATCTGTAGCTCAATTTGAGAAGGATCGCAATCCTAACAATATTAAGAACATAGAATATCCTCTTATTTATTTAGGTCTTCTTTAATTTTTCTCACTGATGTTTTGCTATTTTCAATGTATCAATATTGGACTTCTGTTAAGTTTATCCGTACATATTAAAATCTTTTTTGATACTCTTGTAACTTGAATTAGTTTAATTTTGTTTTTGTTTTTCACTACTGTATATAGAGATACAGTTGACTTTTGTATATTTATCTGATGTCCTGCAACCTTGCTGACCTTGTTTATATGCTGTAATAGACTGTGAGTTCTTTAGAATTTTGTAGACATAAGAATTTGCTATTTGCAAATAGAGATAGTTTTCCTTCTACTTTTCCAGTCTATAAGCTTATTTCCTTTTCTTTCCTAACTGCCTTGTCTAAAACTTCCAGTACAATAATGAATAGAAGTAGCAAGAGGTGATATCCCTGTCTTCTGCCTCATCTTATGGGAAAGCTTTCAATCTTGCTTGATTCACTATGGGTATTAGTTCTTGGATTTTTATAGCTGTCCTTATCAGGCTGTTCCTACTTTGTTGAATGTTTTTATCATAGATTTAGGTTTTGTTAAATGCTTTTCTGCATCACCTTCCCAAAGATATTGTTATATCTTCATTTAAAAACTGAAAATACCTATTTGAAAACCACTAAGTAGTACTACCAAAATAAATAAATCTATTCCACTTTTCAAGCATTTGTTATTATTCCTATATTATTGAGATATAAAGTTTTTACCTTTAGATTCTCTGAACTGAAAAGGCTATAGGTCATAATATATTTAAAAGTTACCTAAAAAAAAAACCACTGCCTGCCTTTTTAATAATTTTTGAAAATCAGAGAAAGAGCAGGGAAATAACCTTCAGTTTTGTCAAGTGTAGTTGGCTCTGCCAATGTCAAGTTCCAGTTAAGAGTTCACTTAGTGGATTTGGGTGTATACTGTCTGATTCTGATTATTAGCTGTATTTGCCCAGGCTTAGCTGATCACATGCAGACTGTTTCAAAATTTGGTACAAGCAACAACAGTTAAAATGATGCTACCTGGCAGGTACTTCATATGTGAATAACAAGCATAGATCCTATCTAAATCTGCTTTTTGTTGCTATAGCAAAATACCAGTGGCTTGGTAATGTGTAAAGAAAAGAGGTTCATTTAGCTCAGAGTTCTGGAGGCTGAAAGTACAAGTTTAGGTAGCCCCATCAATTTGGCCTTAAGTGAGTGTCCCTTGGGATGCATCATTTCATGGCAGATGGCAAGGTAGGATCTCATTCGAGAGGGAGAAATCTCATAATGGACAGGAAACCAGAGAGCTGGGAGGGGCCACTCTTGGTCTTTTATAACAACATTTCTGGAGAACTGAACAGCGTCCTAGGAGACCCACTCCATTCTCTTTGGAGGGTGATGCCCCCAGTGACTTCCCCTTAGGCTCCACCTCTTAAATGTTCCAACCCTTTCATGGTGCCACGCTGGAGACTAAGATTCCAACACAGGAACCTTTGGGGGACACATGCAGACCACGTCCAAACCACCGCACGTCCCTTAGTACCAGTGAGTATTGATGTAACACTCACTGTGTTCATCAAATCTTTTCAGTCACATTGCCGAAAAAGCAGTGGCTGTTCTCCCATTTCTTACAATCACTTTAAAGCACTGTTATCATTGCTATTGTTACTAAAGGGACCCGGCCCTCGTTTGAGAGAAAAATATTAAGATTTGTTGGGCTTTCCATTTAAGAGAAAAACCATGTATGCTCTCCACATGAGTCCTTTGAGTTGCTTGACCATTCAATCATAATGGAGGCCTAGGCTGGGAATCAGACCTTGCTGATCAATACTAAGCCATTACCTCTGTTCAGCCAGTGTCTCAAATCGCCTGTACAGGCCTTGCTCCTGTATTTTAGAATTTAGAGACTTCTAGTCAACACCTACGTGCATCTAGATTTCAACTGCACTATTGCTACAGGCCATGTGGAAGAGATTACTGGTGAAACATCCACCCCATGTCTCCAAAGTGTAGATGCTTCACATACATTAGGGGATTTTCCTCTGCTTCTCTTTAATACATATTATCTTTTTAGGCCTCAGAACTTCTCTAAAAACTGGGGCTCCCCATTAATCACCAGCCAGACCCTGTAGTCTCTCAAATACAGATAGATTATTTTCATGAATTTTGGTGGTGACAGTCTCTATCTGGCTCCATTGTGATGTTTCAGCTTCACCTCCAACATCACAGCAGCAAGTTACAGCCAGTCAGCTATATTTCAAAGAAAAAGTTTCAAACTATTAAATTTAACTAACGGGTTCAGTGGGAACCTTACAGTGTTGACCCTGCACATTGTAAAATATGTACCGCTTACAATTTTTTTTTTTTAAAGATGGTTTAGCACTTGTTTACAATACAGCATGAGGTATTTTCAGCCCTTGTATAGAAATTAACCAGGATCGTTAGTTAATTAACACCTCACCTTAAAATTGGTCTCGCCTTGCATATTAGGTGCTGATATTTCTTGATGGATGATGAAGAGATTGCGAGCAAAGGTCATGAGGACCCCCTGGAGATCCACACCGATTGTTCTGTTAATGATATCCAAACAAATGAGTTTAGCAATGATTCCCCTCACATGCTTAAAAACAATGGCCCTCTCATTTGTGCGGCTGGTGATGGAATTTAATGAGTATTTTCAATCTCACAAGGTGGCAATCTTCAGGGAGATATGAAAGATGAGGCTCCATTTTAACTTGTCAACAAAAAGGATTTGTGTAATAAATATTTTTTATTAATCAACTTAGCAGGATAGAGCAATACGCTCAGTCGGTTCTAGCAAAAGGCTACTACTGAGGTAGGACGGTAGTAGCTCATTTTGTAAGCTACGTTGGTTAAAGAGGGTTGTTGCTAAGTCGTTCTCCTTGTCTATAGAGACATTTGCTCCCTGGACCCTGAGGACCTTTGTCTGGGGTTATCTTCTATTTCAAGTGTAGTGCTTGCCACTCAAGTTCCAGGACAGTGTCCCCCTTCACAAACAGCTGTCTTTCTAAGGCCGGACACTCCCTTTACAGTTGCAGAGGCAAACCATCCTGTAGCATTATACTGTGGTCTGTGAACATTCCCAATAACTAGATTGTTATATGTTTAAACTTGGAAACAAAACTCCAGAGTACTTCCCTAGCTTTTTCTTAAACTTGTTTTTTTAATTAAAGGGGGGGGGTTAATTGAAAGGATTAAATTTGAAAAATTGTTTTGTTATGAGGTGTGAACATACAGAGCTGCTTCTTTTTTATTTATTTATTTATTTTGTCTTTTTGAGGCAGGGTCTCACTATGCAGTTCAGGCTGGCTTTGAGCTCACTTTATAGCCCAGGCTGGTCTTGAACTCACAAGGATCCTCCTGTCTCAGCCTCTCGAGTGCTGAGATTACAGGCATGCGCCACCACGCCCGGCCGGAGCTGCTTCTTAAAGCAGATGTAAAAAACTGTAGGCCTACGTCTCCCCCAGGTGTTATCTATAAATTAAGTCCCCTTGGAGCCTAGGACTTGGGCCCTCTTGGATGTCTGCTTTCCAGTCTCCCAGGCCCTCCCTGGGTTGAGGGTGGGACGAAAAGCTGCCCAGTCCCCAAGACAGGAGACCAGGGCTCTTTGTCTTGCCGCTGACTGATTTAATCTCTCTGGGTCTTCATTTCCCTTTCTCTGAAATGAAGGAATTGGACTAAGTCAGTGCTTCTGAACTTTTTGAGTTATATTCCTAAATCTGAGGATGGCCTACCCCTTGTAACTGCTAGACAGTAGTATCTTGTCTTTTAAGAAATAAATAATGGCCAAAGACAACTTCAGAATCAGTGATTTTGAAAAGTAATTTGTGGGTTTGTTTGTTTGTTTGTTTTTACCATAGGATTAGTATGTATTAGACCATGGGTACTTCTTAAAACACTCTTCCTGGGCTCCACTCAAAATTAATAAAACTAGAATATTTGGTTTTGGGGGCCAGAAATATGTTGTTTCACCAAGCACTAGGTGATACTCAGATATACACTAAAAACAGAAATGCATTCTTAAAAGAAACTATAGGAAAGTGAGAGGAGAGAGAGACTGTGGCAAGAGAGAGAGACCAGGTCTCTACTTGATTTCTTGTTCCTTGTTCCTTCACTCATTTCCAGAATTTGCTTCATTTTCTCTTTCTTGAAATTTCTCCTTCATTATTTCCCAGAAATATCCCAAAATAAATGGAATCAGTATGAAATTATCCCCCAAACAAGCCAGATCGTGAATCTCTGTTCTGTAAAATCATCCCCTCTTGCCAGGCATGGTGATGCACACTTGTGATCCCAGCACTCGGGAGGCTGAGGCAGGAGGATCATTGCATGTCTGAGACCAGCCTGGGCTACAAAATGAGTTCAAGATCAGCCTGAATTGCATAGTGAGACCCTGTTTCAAAAAAAAAAAAAAAAATTGAAAAATTAAAAAACTAAAAAAAATCATCCCCCCTTGAAACCCCTTACCTTTCCTAAAGAGGTGACGGGCTGCTCACATCCTGACAGCCAGGAAGCAGAGAAAGGAGGAACCCAAGAGGCCTACCAGGTCATGACCCCGGCAACCCCCTCTTCTGACACCATCCTCTAGCATCATAGTTAGCTATACTGCTCCATGCTTCAGTCACCCCTGAGGCTCTAGGGGGACATCCAGATATAAACCATAACATAGCCTCTTCTTTGAGCTCTTAGCTTCCTTTTGCCTGCCTCTCAGATTGTCCTTTTGCTCTCTGTGGTTGGGCCGTTCCTGATGTGTGAGCTGGCCGCAACTTGAGATGTCCCGCAGACATCTGTGTCTTGGGTCTGGATTTGACCTACCTGGCCGCACTTCTCCCATCACCAGAAAGGCGCTTGCCCCCCTCGGCCTGATCCCCTCTGCAAGAGCGTTTGTCTAGTTCCAATCCTGCCCCACTCGTCTCTGCAGTTTACCTCTCATGCCTGCTGGTGGTTGGCAGGTCAGAGTTCATATCTCTGTGTGCTGATTCCTAGTTCTTGTACTTAACAAACCCATTTGTCTCACTTCTTGAGTTTAGAAATATACTTGGACCATAACTATTTCCTGCTTAATTGGATTCATACTCTGCAAAATACCAGTTTCTTGTCAGCTTGCCAACAATAAACCCAGTTGCCTGGTTGGTTCTCCTAGTCACAGTAACTGCCCTGCGGTCTCTGTCCTGCTACAGCCTTAGGGTCATAGTGACAAATTCGGAGAGAGCAGGGTACGTCAGGGCTGAGGGCAAGGACCATCACTAGAAAGCAAAGGGCAGCGCCTTCCCTCCACATGCCTAGATGCGTCCATGCTTTGTTATTCTGGATGTGAATATCTGTGCAGATCAGATGCATGCATACTTGCTGGGTTGTTATGGATGGCGGTCTCATTTCTGTTGTTATTACTGCAGTATAACAAAAGGGTGGACAGAGCCTGAATAAAGAAGCTTTCTTAACAAAACCCAGAAAGCTCTGCATGTTGGTACTGGAGCAGAGGACTCAAACATCCATACCCTCCTCTTCCTGGCTGCTATGAAGTGTTTAAGACTTTAATCCCGGGATTAAATTATAGCCACATGCTAGCTCCCAAAGGGGAAGACATCTGAACATTTGCATAAGTTCAGAAGGATTGATGAGGGTGAGAGCACTTCCAGCAGGACCGTGTTTCACATATACATACTTTGAGAAGACAGCACCAGGGCCAAAGATGGACCTGGCCCTGCCTTTCGGATGAACATCTTGCTGAATCACTTGCGCACTTTTCTATGCATGCCAGAGTAGTAACTGTCTTTCCACAGCTGAGACATCTGAACTGGTTCCCTATCAGTAGGATTTGTTGTCTCTTGTATGTTATGAGCTTGAGTGAAATACTTTAAATATAGTGTACACTCTACCCATCGATTTTGGATAATTTATGAACACTGACCAACCCAACTAAAGTCATTTTATGAAATAACTGAAGGTCTAAAGAAAACAATACAGACTTCCTGTAAACCGGCGAGCTGATGAAAAAGCATCTTGTCAGCTGTGATAATCTACTAGCTTTTCTTACATCGCGTAGCTGCTTCATACTCACAACATGCCCAACTTGTCTCTCTTCAGGTGTTCGTATAATAGAAAAACTGTTCCTTGTCTGTCCTGTAAGATTTGAGTAAAAAAATAGCATGCATATTATCTTGGAAACAAAGACAATACTCTAAGAGTAGTAAAATTGGTTCAAATTGAAATCTAGAGCTACCTTAATATCTTGTGAGAAGCGCATTTGAAAAGGTTGTCTCCATAATATAGAATAGGTATGTTCTAGGACAGTGTTTTGTGAATATGTTCCTCAGAACACCTGCATCACTCTCATCTAATTAAAAGAGACATGTCTCAGGGCTCAGCGGTCAAGCACTTACCTAGCCTGTGGGAGGCGCTAGGTTCCATTCCCAGCAACTCAAATAAACCAACGACCCCCACACACACATTTTTATGGGTATCATCTAAGCCCAGAATCCTTGAAAAGGAGTCTGCCTTTTAGCTTATTTTCTGGGTGTTTGTCCTGCACATCAAAGTTTGAAGACTACTGTTATCAGAGTGGCCAGGCAGTGGCCCGGCTTGGCGGAGCACACCTGTAACCCCAGCACGCTGCAAGGCTAAAGTTAGTGGAAGGACTGCAAGTTCAAGCTCAGCGTGGGAGACTTGGCAACTTAGTGAGACCCTGTTTTAAAATAAAAAACAAAAAAGGGGCTGGGAATGTAGCTTAGTGTGAAGACCCTAAGTTCAATTTCCAGTTACCCACCCCCTGCCACCAAAAAAGGGAAGAAATTTGTTGTGTGGGTAATAATTTGTCCTCCAATGGAAAATGATGTGTTGTTGACAATACACCCTGCTCCCTTATCAAATGGATTCTATGGGAGATACTTTACAGCTTTGTTAAATTGTAAGGCACCAAGAGACAAGTAAATTCTCCTGCTCCCCTTGTACAAAAAGCTGTTTTACCAGGTGTGATGGGGCACACCTGTAATCCCAGCAGTTGGGAGGCTGAGGCAGGAGGATTGCCTTGAATTTGAGGTCAACCTGGGATACATAAGCGAGTTCAAGGCCAGCCTGCACTACATAGTGAGACCCTGTCTCAAAAAAGAAAACTATTTTGCTTCTATTTGCATATTCATTTCAATATGCCTGATCTATACAGATATCTGATTGTTGAATTCTCTTTTGAACTAGCTTTGGACATTTGCCTAGTTACCTCTGTGAAATAAAATTTTTATCATGTTTATTTTACATCTGTATGACATGATAATTTTTTTGTTGTTGTTTTTTTTTTTTTTTTTTTTTTTT
>NW_004955450.1:8507919-8522220 GCF_000276665.1 Chinchilla lanigera
AAAAAAAAAAAAAAAAAACAAAAAAAAACAAATTGAAATGTAGCTTTCAGCGATTTACCACAAAAACTGTGAAGTATCTCAAAAATTTTATACAGATTATGCTGAAATGAAAATATTCTGGATATACTGGGTTAATGAAATATATTATTAAAATTAGCTTTACTTTTTTTTACTTTAAAAAATGTTTCAGAGAAATTTAAATGATGTATGTGGCTTACATTTGTGGTACATATTATATTTCTATTGGACAGTTATTCTAGGGCTCTATTATTAACACAGACATAATAAATCACTTCTAGTAAGTGGTTCTCACTTCTGAATTTTATGTTCACATAGCACTGTGTTGAGTATCAGCAATTACCTTGCATCTAACCCCCACCAATTTCATAGGCCTGTCATTCCAAGGAACCTGTGGGATATTTATTGGATTTTCCCCCTTTCAGTAATAAAATTTTTGGTTGACAGGGATTTTTCTTCTAGTTCTTTCAAATTATGACCCACTTGTCTTCTACACTTTATCAGTCTTGTTGTTCCTTTAAGGGCTTATTTTTTTAAGTTACTTTTTAGATTTTTCCGTCCTTTTTGACTTTCAGCAATACAACTCTGATGCGTCAGGTGTGATTTTCTTAACGTTTATCTTGTCTAAGGTGTGTAGTGCTTTTTGAATATGCAGTTTGGTATATTTCACCAGTTTTGGAAA
The DNA here is from genome assembly GCF_000276665.1 of Chinchilla lanigera. Lineage (NCBI taxonomy): Eukaryota > Metazoa > Chordata > Mammalia > Rodentia > Chinchillidae > Chinchilla > Chinchilla lanigera. The sequence goes on from NW_004955450.1 coordinate 8,508,620, forward strand.
TTTTTTTTTTTTAGTTTTTTTTTGAGACAGGGTTTTGCCATGTAGTTCAGGCTGGCCTTGAGCTCACTTTGTAGCCCAGACTGGTCTCAAACTCATAACGATCCTCCTGCCTCAGCCTCCAGAATGCTGGGATTGCAGGCATACACCACCATGCCTGGCTGTGCCACCAGCTGGAAAATTCTTAGTATTTATTTAAAATTGTCTTTCTCTTCTCTTTCTGAGACCCTTAATTCATGAATGATAGACTTTTTCTCTGTTTTCCATATATCTTTTAAACATTTATATTTTCATTTTCTCCCTTTGTAATTTTTTCCCTTTTTAATTTTGAATATTTGCTACCAACCTGTCTTCTATTTAACTAATCATTTTAAATGATCTACTACACATTAATGTACTAAATTATTAATTTTGTCATAATTTTTAAACTTCTGTACTTTCTGCTTGCCTTTAAAAATAGATTTAGGACTTTGGTGAAATTATCCTATAATTCTAAAGACTATTCCATTCTTATTTTCCTCTATTTTTAATATTAATCATAGTTATTCTAAAGTCCCTGTCTGACAATTTCATTAACTGAGTCACCCGTAGTATTTTTCTATTTTTCTCTTTGTTTTCAGTTATTTAGTCATTTCTTTCAGCATGTCTTATAATTTTTATTGCATGCTTGCTATTTTATTTTATTTTATTTTGTTTTTGGTTTTTCTCTGGTACTGGGAACCGAACTCACGCCCTTGCGCTTGCCAGGCAGGTGCTGTGCCGCTGAGTTAAATCCCCAGCCCCTGCATGCTGGTCATTTTAGATGGAACATTGCAGAGGCTTTAGATACCAGTGTTCTGAGAAGAGAGTTTAAGCTTTGTTTTGTCAAGCAGAGAGAGAACTGGCAACTTATCTTGATCTGTCTAGGAAGGATTTTAGATGTTGGATCTGGACCATTTAAAGTTTTGTCCTTCCTCCATATATTTGATCTTTTCTCTTAGGTAGGTGTTCTTACTCCTGGATTTTGGTTCTTCTGAAGTTTCCATTAACACTTTGGGGTGCCTATTAGGGCTCTTTCAATTTAGCAGGACATGAAATCCAATCTCTGTCTTGTCCGCATCATGTGGATTTTGAAGTCTTTGCAGACCCTCAACCTTCCAGCTACTGTCTTCTTTGCATTTCTTGAGGTCTTGAGATGTCCATTCACAGGGTAGGAGTCTCCCAGTGATTCAGATGGTCCCAGCACACAGATTCTTGGGTTCTCCCCTTTGACTACCTTTGCTCTGGGATTTTGGCTATTAAATCCCAAACAGTTGGGCAGTTACGAACTCCAGTCTCTCTCTCTCCTTAACCCAGTAAGCCTGATTTCTATTTGGATCTGTTACATCCAATTTGGGAATATCTTCAAAGAAAAAAATGGAGAAAATATGTCACGAATCTTACATCCCTACGGACTGTGGTTCCTCAGGTATGCCTTGTGCTGGTTGCCCTTCATGCCTCTAAGCACTTATTTTATATATCTTCGTCCCACTTTTATAATAATTTTTGGTGAAAGAGCTAGTTGGGTACAAGCTACCCTGTTATAGCCAGAGTAAGACATCTAAGTTTTGTTGGACATTTACAACTCTCCGAGAAAGGTGAGCAGGAATCTCCTCGTCCTCCGACCAGAGAGAATAACAGGAGTAGCAGGCTTACTCAAAGGCTCATAAAACAACTGTATCTTATTGTATGTGTGGGAGACACTTAATCAGCTCACCAAAGGAAACTTCACTGGCAAAAGATTCCCCAAGCAACTCCAGTGTGCTCCCTCAGCAATACACTCCCTGTGTTACTTCCTGGCCGTCAGCTCCCTCATGCAGTGTCTCTCTCAGTGCTGCTCTCCCAGGCAGCCTCTTAGGCTATACTTTTGTTTGTTTTTATCCACGTTTTTTCTCCTTCAAGCATATTTTACATTTTATTCATTGTGTAAAATTTGTATCAGACTGGTTATTAGAAATCACCATAATACACAATATTTTGCTACTCCTATGTGAACCAGCAAAGTGATTTAATCTTTCTTTAAGCCTTAGCTTCCTCATCTGCAAAATTAGAACAATATTTACCTTTCAAAGTTATTGTAAGGGTGAAAGAAACTTTGTGAAAATATTTTACAAGGTAGAAAATGGTTTCAAATATAAATACAGCGCATTATGAGTGGTCTAGGTCTGGCTTTTCTGATCTAGAAAGACACGAACTTAAAAGGAAAAAAAACAAATTATCTGCTCAGCCCTCACCATTCAAAGATGAGGGGAACAGAAGCACTACCCTAAACACTCCCGTTTGGAAGGGAACAGAAGGAGAGACAAACAGAAGACAGGTCTGTAGCAATTCTGAAACACCATTGGGGCTCTGCCTTCGGGGAATTTATTTATTTTCTTGGGCTGGTGATTTAGCTCAGCGGCAAAAGCGCCTGCCTGGCAAGCGCAAGGTCGTGAGTTCGGTTCCCGGTACCGGAGAAAAAAACCAAAAAAAAAAAAAAAATAAATAAAATATTTATTTTCCTTGTCCACATCTGACATGGATATTGAGATTATACCTTCCTTAGCAATTTTAAGACTTTCACACCCACTACTTGCCTATAGATGGTTGAGTCTAGAGGTTAAGTCTTGAGCAGAGACAGTCTCTTTTAAATCCAGATGGATATTTCTCTTGACTGCTAAGTTCTCTCCAAAAACTTTATTTTCTTTCAATTAGCTACAGATACCAACAACTGCCTCCAGTGTTCTTTTCTAGATGTACTTCTTGGACTGTCTCCATTTCTTTATTTTGTTTCTGTGTCTTTTTCTTTTAATTTCAAGTATCTTCAGCTTGTTAGGCTTCAGTAGGAGAACTATAACCTTTGTCTCTTTTTCTTGAGCTATTCTTTCTCTTTTTTTTGTCTCTTTGAGACAAGGTCTTGCTACGCAGTTCAGGCTGGCCTTGAGCTCACTTTGTAGCCCAGGTTGGTCTCGAACTTGCAACCATTGTCCTGCCTCAGCCTCCCAAGTGCTGGGATTACAAGCTTGCGCCACCATACCTGGCAAGCTATTCTTTCTAAATGAAAACATTTAGATCTTTGTCAGATCATTACCCTGACATACATTAATCCATTCAGAGGTATGAATAGAAGGTTATAGTCATAACTTTAACTTGATGCTTACTGCAAGGCTGAGTTTTACTTGGCTTTTGTTTGGCAAAAACCCTTTTTTACATCTCTCTTTTGAAGTTTAAAGATCAGTTTAGCTTTTCCAACTCTGCAGAGTACTCTATTTCTGGAATCTCTCTATTCCCTTTCACTTTTGCTTGTGAATTGCTTGATGAATTTAAACACTCACACTTTTTGTATACTTTGCCAAATGCAGCCAACAATGCTCAGCATACAGTGTTATTTTCCAACTGCTTCTCTGGAGCTGTAGGTATATTAGGTGTATTATCTCTCTTCCAAGTTATCACAGGTGTCAGTTTTGCCAAATATTTTACCAATTCACAACAGAATTGTGACCCCTCTTGCTTCCTGTAACAGCTTCCTTGCCTGACCACTAAGCCAATGCCAGAATTTTAGGTTTCTATTTTGGGAGCATCCTTCTTTAGACAGTAATGTCTATACCAACCATCTAGGTTAAGTCATGCGGCAGCAGTCTTAAAAATCCAGCTCTTGGTGGTTTATAATATAAAAGCTATAGGTCTTGCTGTTGCTCTACCCCCACATGGGTCTCTGATCACTGTTGATACCCTCAGGGATCAGGCTGAAGGAGTCTCTGCCTCAGTGTCATCCATGATCTTCCAAGCCAAGAGAAAAGATGGCAGTCCTTAAAGATAAGTGTGCACAGCAAGGAGATAGCTCATTTCTGCTCATATTTCACTGGCCCAAACGAGTTACATGGCCATGCCTAACTCTAGAGGGAGAGCTGAGGAGGTGTAATTCTGTTATGTGCCTGGAAGGAGGTGAACCAGAGTACTTAGGAGCAGCTCTAATGCTTCCCTCCATGGCAACACCCTGGCCCAAGGAAATGATTGCTGGCAGTTGTGGAGCTTTTTGGGATTGTGGCACGCTGCCTTCTGTGTGCGAGACCAGCCTTGCCCGCATTGTTGCAGGCAGTAAACACCACGCCTTTCTCCATATGGCTTTCATTACAACTTCATTTCATTAGGAACCCAGTGGGGGGGCTCTGTAGTATTACAGAATACGGGGAAGGAGACCCACCAAGTTGCTTACAAACTCAGTAACCCTTTTCTCCAGGATTCATCAAGGAAAAAGAAACCCATAGGGTGACCTGATTTTCCTTTCTTTCCCCAAGACTTTGGACAAGAAATATCACTTGAAATTTTGTGATAATGGAGAAAAAAAAATGTTAAAGAATAAAGACATCAGAGGATTCTTCTTTTGGTAGCATCAACAATGATAATATTGAGAGTGTTACCTTCTGTTTCTGGAAAAATCATTCTTGTTAAATTGAACTAAGAGAACAGGTAGCAGAGGTTACACTGGAATTTAGGTGAGTGATTTTCTCGTTAGGCTCAGAATAACCCAAGAGGACAGTGAAGTCTTAGGGAAATTAGCTGTTAAACACATTTCCCACTTTTGTATGGTAGAGATATTCATATGGGTTGTGAAGAGAAGTCTGTGCTTCTTCAGCTGAAGAACTCGTAAGAGGTACCTAGATTCTTGGGTTGGTAATCATATCTCAGTTAGTGCGAAGTAGTCCTTGGGAGGAAAAGCCACATAGGAGATGCTTTGGGGTAAGAGAAAGCCATGTTTGACTTTGTGGATAATTATGAGTTCAAATATCAGTTCCATAATACGCCTGGCTGTGTGACCTTGGGGAAATCCTCACTGTAATACGGTAGAAACAATACCCTCTTGCATATAGGCATGAAGAATACATGAGATAGTGAAGTAGCCAGCACACAGTAGGCATTCTGTAAATGCTGCTATCTGACCTGCTCCACCCCTCAGGAAAAGTCTGTTGAGAGAGGAAGTGGACAGTCTCACCAGGGATGGATCGCGGGGTCTAAAACATTCAGAAACCGCTTCAGTGAAAATATACCAAGGACACTGCCAGAGAATTTCCAAATTGTCCTTGCAGTCAAATGATTCCGTCTTACATCAGATTTTTAAGACTCCTCTCCCCCACTGTTCTCATTTGCTCTTTTGTTTTCTGATGACCCTTTGTGTTTTTAATGGACGGTTTCAGTTTCTGGATTATTATTCTCTGTCTCTCTCTGTCTCTCTCTCTGTCTCTCTCTCTCTCTCTCTCTGTCTGTCTGTCTCTGTCTGTCTCTGTCTCTCCTTGTTATCCTTTTCTTCATGTTGTTCCACTGTTCTGTTGCCGTCAACCTATATCCATATTTCTCTCTCCCGCTCCATTTCATCTTTCATCTTCTATAAATTGTTCAGCACAGGTGACCTGCAGGTGGGTCTATAAGACTGTCCTGACTATGTCTTTCACACCCCCGGGTCTGTTCTTTCTGTAGCTCTTCTGGTGAGATCCCTGACCCTAGCTCGGAGCTCTTCCTCTGCACCACCAACTGCTTTCCTTGGGCCATCACAATCTACTTTTCCTACTAAAATCTGTTACTAGAAATGGATCTGATCAACTCAAGAGATAAATGTAAATGACTGATTGAGTCTGGTGCTTTACTTTTCTCAAGAATGTAAGTACAAGGCCTTTAGCTCAAGAATACATCTCTAGAAAAAATATCAGGTAATAGAAAATGGCAGCATATTTTCTTTTGGGCAGGAGACTTTCCATGTTATCTATGCCTATTTGTAGCACTTGTTCTGCTTTGATATTTCAGAATGAAATAAATAGATGCAGATAAAGCTACAGTTAGACTTAGCCACCTTGTGGTATGTGAGAGCGTTTCACTCTCATCGATTTGGGGCTAAAATCTAATTCCAAAGGGATTGTGTGCAGCAGATGCAACAATTAATTTCAGGTAAATCAGTTCAATCTGGCTTTTTCATTCTTTCTGTATTTGATCAAATTTAATGTAATTTGCAAGGCGATATGAGCTCCATTATATGTGTTTGCAACCAGCATGAATCAATCTAACCAAAGGGCATTATTGCACCCTCACAGTGCCCTGGCAGCTTGTGGGGGATTGCCAAGTGTCAGACAGGCCGTTCTGTTCACAGTCAGTCCCACGCTTAAGATCTGTGTGCGTTAGAAGGGCCTATAAAAATATTCGACTCCTGGAAATTGTATTTGTTCTCTAATAGAAAATCTAAAAGAGATTGGGCTGAATCTCTACAAATCAAAACATTTAATCATCTGACTACTGCCCAATTATTATGTCGTTATATATACATTATACTGTATTTAGTATGGGAGGTAAATTTAATATGTTGATATGATGTGGGATTTGATCTTCCACAAGTAGAACAGCTCTGAGTGTCAGAGAATTGCAAATCTGTGTCAGCGTGGAAAAACAGGAAACTGTTTCTCCAGGGGAACAGGAGTCTGTACGCACAAAACGGAGGTCCTAGTTTAGGGAAGAGACGTCCATCACAGTTGTACCCGTCCAGATACATCAGGATGAAGCAACTGTGCAGACACTCAAAAATGGGGACACTATTTTTTTAAACCAGAAATCCTTCCTGAAAGCAATTATTATACGTAGGTAGGAGAATGCTATGGACTGAATCATGTTGCCCCAAATTCACCAGGCCGTAAACTTCTACATGACTATATTGGAGACAGGGCCTTTAAGGAGGTGATTAAGGTTAAATGAGTTCATAAGCCTAAAACCTTCACTCTTTAGACCTGATGTCCTTTTAAGAGACATAAGAAGCCGGGTGTAGTCGCACGTGCCTGTAATCCAAGCACTCAGGAGGCTGAGGCAGGAGGATCGCTGTGAGTTCAAGGCCAGCCTGGGCTACAGAGTGAGTTCAAGGCCAGCCTGGGCTACATAGTTCAAGGCCAACCTGGACTACATGGTGAGACCTTGTCTCAAAAAGACACAAGATCCCCTCCATCCCCACCCCAGGGTGTATGTGATGGTGGTGGGATATGTCCACAACAAGAAGGCTTCTGGCTACAAGCCAGGAAGCAGGTTCTCAGGAGGAACCAAATTTGCCAGTGTCTTGGACTTGCAGCATCTGGAGCTGTGAGAAAATACCTTTCTGTTGTTGAAGCCAGCATTTGATGCTATTTAGCTCTGGAAGTCTCTGCAGGCTATAACAGAGAATATTCATTGATAAACAGTTCGGGGTAGACTCAGGCTACGCTTCAGGATCAAGAGCTGGTCCTTATAATACCTCCTAAGTCTGAAGAGCAGCATTTGCTCTACAAGGTGGTTGTGCAAGTTTGGGGTTTGAATTGAACTTCCCAGGGCCAGGTGCTGTTCCCCTGTGGAAATGGCTTTCTGCCCTTCCCCAAGAAGTGCCCACTCTTAATCTGAGTTATTCTCATCCTTCAAAGAATATCTGCTTGAAAGGAGAGCAAATAATTAGCTGCCTAGGTCACCCACACCCTGTTTGGTGCAGCCGTGGTGAGCTGTAACAGTTCTTACCTCAAGGTCATAACCAATGCCATGTGCCTTACACATCTGGAGGAAAACATAGTGGAAAACCAGCGAGAGATTGTTATGCTTCAGCTGGGTGGTCATCACCGCGTAGCGACTGGTTTCTTGTGACTGAAAAGGCCACAGCTGAAAGTTAGACCCCTCAAAAAACATTTAAATAAACTTCTAAATTTAGAATAATTGCAGATTAATGGAAATGCTGCAGAGATAATACAAAGTTCCTATATCCCCCACACCTAGTTGCGCTATTATTAACATCTGACATTGCCCTGGAACATGTATCATAACGGAGGAACCAAACTGTCACCTTCCTATTAAGCTCACACTTTATTTGGATTTTAGTGGTTTTTCTCTAATTCCATTTTTGTGTTTCAGTATCCCATTTAAAATACCATATTATATTTTGTCATTTCCTTAGGTGCTTCTGAGCTGTGACAGTTTCTCAGACTTCCATGTTTTTGATCAACTTGACACTTTTGAGGAGTACTGACCAGGTATTCTGTAAAATGTCCCTCGATTTGGATTGTTCTTACGTTTGTCTCTTGATTTGATGGGAGAAATGTGTTTTGGAGAGGAAGAACACACAGGTAAACTGCAATTTTTATTACTTCATAGCAAGGGTCCATGCTACTGTAGTTTGGGCACTGGAGGCCCCTGAATGTCCATGTGTTAAAGGCTTGGTCCCTGGGGTGGCGCTATTGGGAAGTGGAGGAGACTTTAGCAGGCGGGGCCTCAAGGGAGGCCCTCGGGTCATTAAGGATGAGCTAGCAAAAGGGAGCCCGAGGACTTGATCTCTTCCTGGTCTTTAGTTTTGCTTGCTGGCTCTTGATGTAAGTACTTCTGAGCCATCACATGCCCCCTTTTGTTGCCACCCAGCACCCCCACCAGAGGTCCAAAGCAACATGGCCACTCAGTCAGGCTCTGGAACCTCCAAAACTGTCAACTAAATAAACTGCTATTTTTTTCTTCCAAGTTAGTTATCCAAGGAGTTTTGTTATAGAAACAGAAAGCTAATTAATACACATCCTGTCATACTAATAATATGTGTGACTTGATGATGTTAACTTTTATTACCTGGTTAGGATAGCTTCTGCCACTTCAGCAAAAATTTCACAGGTTTCTCCGCTGTAAAGAGACTTTCCCCTTTTCCCACACTACACTTTTTGGAATCAGATCTCAAAACCTAGCCTATGTCATTGATGTGGCCAGTATTACAATTTTGATACTGTTTTCTTGGGGGAACTGCTGTTCCTTAACTGCTATTAGTGCAGTCTATCCCAAAGAAACTAGTTCCAGAAGGCCCAAAGAGTTTTCCTTCCTTCCTTCCTAAGAACATTTAACATTTAATGTGTACGGAGTAAAGTATTGGATCCTGGCAGTTTTGTAGCATGCCATTTGTGGGATGTGATATTTGCTTTTGACAGCTGTTTCCCCTGCAATAACTGGAAATTTGAAGAACTGCACATAGGGCCATGACCAGTCTGAGAACACAGAAGATAAAGGTTCCTGGCCCAGGTTTGGGGGCCTCTCAGATGCCCGGCAACCAGGTTTCTGGACTTGCACAGTCACTTAGAACAGAAGGCAAAGGAAATTGCTATAGTTAGGGTTTACAAGGGAATAGATTTAATACAGGACACATAATTTATAGGATTATTTTATAATATTCTCCCAAAGAGTAAAGTGCAGAAGAGTGCAGGAAATCTGTCCACACACTAGAGACCCAAAGAATCCAGCTGAGGGCCTGGATCCCATGGCAGTGTCCTGCACGAGTCTGCCTGGAGGCTCAGAGCCCACAACAATGCCTTATGCAAGTCTGTACCAAGGACCTGCGCTGGGAAGGCCCACAGGTCAGTGGTAGAAGCTAGAAAGTCTGCACCACTGGGATGAAGGATCTGTGCCAGCAGGCTGGGGATCTGCACTGGAGCCAGGAAGCGACGCTCAAGATAAGGACCAGAGCTCCCCCGAAGAGAACCACAGGCATCTTCAGTGACAGCGAGGTCCTGAGCTCCTCCAGTGATGAGAACAGCGGAGTTCATATCAGGAAAACCAGTGCAACAAGCTTCTCCAGGAGAATCAACAGCACACCATCTTCTCCAGTTCTCTCTTTATGCTGCTGGCAACAGTCCTCAGGTGGGCCTTCCACACCCGGCACCACGCTGATTCACTTCAGCTGGGCGTCACAAATTGCCCATTAGGTAATCCACCACAGAGATGCTGCTGGTCCAAAGCTGGTTCTGGAGGATCCTAGCAACCTGACGCTCACCTGTAGTCATACTTCAGGACCCATTATTGTCATTATTATTATTATTATCATCATCATTATTGATAACGCAGAGAACTAAGGCTGACTGAGCGCCCAGCAGAGACCCCCTGCCCCGTATCCCACACAAACATCCTGGTCATATTTGGAGGCAGGCTTTCCCTACGTGCTCTGTCTTTTCCTTCAGCCTTTATATTAAGTGCTGTGTCTGAGGGTCCCATCATCAGTACCGTTGCTAAGGCTGCTCTTCCCACACATAAGCAGAGTCTATAGCAATGCTCGGCTCCTGTCGGCTAACACATCAATATACTCCATCAGTATTGTTCCTTCTGTAGGTATTTGTTTCTATTTTTATTGTTTTATTTTTTAAATAGTTATTTTTTAACTACTATGTAGTTCAAGATGGCCTTGAGCTTCCTATGTAGCCCAGGCTGGCCTTGAACTCATGGTGATCCTCCTGCCTCAGTCTCTTGAGTGCTGGGATTACAGCAATACCACGTATAGCTGTTTTTATGTTTAACTGATACAAAAAAAAAAAAGCTGTACATAGTAGCAGGCACCATGTAATGTTTGATACATTTGCATATTACATAATGTTTTAATCAGGTTAAGCATATTATGTCCTCAACCATTTATCATTTTTGTGGTAAAAACCATCAAAATCCTTTCTTCTAGTTTTTTTTTTTGAAATGCATAGTATATAACTGTTACGTCTAATCTAATCACCCCATGCTCCTCTCTAACTGTCACTTAACACCTATCAATCAACCTTTGTCTGTCTACCGCCACTCCTGGTTTTTTTTTTAACAAAGAAAATCTCATTGACCGCCCCCCCCCCATGTCTAATAGCTACACATTGTTATCACTCTGATAATGGTGAGTTGTTCCCCTGGCTCTTCTCTTGGGTAACTGGGAATATTCTAGAGGCAGGCACTGCTTGGTTTCTGAATCTGTGGGTTGAGCTGAGTGTGCACACAGGAAAGGCCGTTAGTGTTTAATGAATGAGAGAAAGAATGAATACATGCAATAGGTTAGGTGGGAAGCATTTCCCTCTGATTTAACAGACTCTTCAAAACATGTAGCTAAAGGATCTGCCAGCCAGTATGGGTGCTTTGAAATTGAAGTAGGGGATTTACAGAATAGAGACAGTCATGCCACCCCCTAAAGAATGAACTCAGGACAGTCTCTTCTGTTGCCCCCTGCCTCAGGACAGTGTAGCCCTGGTGGGCTAAGCAGGAATTACTGAGGAGGTGCAAACGCCTGCAAAGAGAAACTCTATCAGCTGATTGGGCAGTCTGAAGCATCATGGCCACCAGCTCTGTATGCCTTGTCATGCCAGCCTGTGCCAGGCTCCTGCTTTTTCAGTGAAGACCCAGAAATCTGAGCGTCTGCACATGGAAGTGAACTGTAAATACTCTGGAATTCCATTGTGGTTACTGAGCATGTAATTGCGTGGTAATTGCCATGAATTCACGAGATAATTCCAAGGTTATTTTTGTCTTCTAAACTTGTCTTATGCTGCCATAGTACATAAACAAACAAAACCAGGATCAGGCCCCAGTTAGCAAGAGAGGCAAGAAGGCACCTGGTAGCAGGGTCCTGCTCAGTGCTGTGTAGTTTGGGCTCTGCACAACCAAAGAATTCACTGTCCAGTGGTAATTGACAACCGGACATGTAAGAAGAGGTTGCCCTGAGGTCCCTTTCTGTCTGTGGATGCAGACCTGAGCTCGTAATTCACAAAGAATCTGAAAGACAGCTCGGGATATTTGGCGTATCTCTGAGTTGTTGCTTCTTTTCCGTTAGCATCACCATCATAGTCCAGACCTTTATTGCCTAGGGATGAAGGTGTGAGAATTCTATAGTAAAAGTACATGGAATCTGGAAGGCTGAGGTTCAAAACCTGGCAAGGTTTTACCATCTGTGTCATCTGTGTGATCTTTGACTTCTCTGACTTCTGATGACTAAAGAAGCATAACCGTCACTGGAACCTAAGAGATGGTAGCTACTGTTTTCTCTTGCTGGTTCTGTGAAAGGGTTTTGGGCCCATAACAAAGGTAATTTCTCGGGTTGTGCTTCCTCTGCTGGCACCCTTGTCTTCCGGGATTCTGAGCATTATCACCACATAGATCACTTCTCTCACACTCAGGATGGGCCGTGTCATTTTATTTCTCAGAAATCCTCGGTGTCTCCTCATGTTCAAGATGCAATCTGGAGGCATCTTGATGGGCAGACCCCCAAACTGACTCCCTCTTCTCCTTTCCCTCCCTTCCCTGACTCTACACTCGGTTTGCTGCTGCCTGCTAGCAGACCACAGGCTCTCTGCAGACTCTGCCTCATTTGCCAGGAGAGCAACTGAAGACAGCAGGGTGGGGCCTGTCACTCAAGTGGCACCTACAGGAGGCTGTGTGGCTTTCCCCTGTGTATCTTTTTTTATATACCAGGAATCGAACTCAGGACCCTGTGCTTGCCAGGCAGGCACTGTGCCACTGAGCTACATCCCTGGCCCTGTATCTGTTTTAATATCAGCACTGTTTCTGTGTCTCCTTTTCAACTCTAGTGCTTGGCAACATTCCTGGCATAAAATAAGTGCTTAATAGATATGTTACTACAATGCTAATAAAGATAAACAAATAAAATACAACTACTTTTTAAAAAAACTTAGCCAACTCCACAGTGTTTAGAAAACCAACAAAAGAAACCTGTTGAATACACCTGGTAGTACAAGTGACAGGAGTATCAGCACAAGGACTGGGTGAGCGTGTGGAGTCTTAAGAAGAGAGTCTGCCATGAAATAAGCACTCAGTAAGTGTTAGCACTGATTGCTTATTACACTCAATAATTTCACAGATCAAGTCAGTTACTTACAATGAAAACTGACCAAACAACCAATAAGCCTTTTCATCAAAAAGGGAATTGAATCAAAAGACCTGGGCTTTGCTAAACTTTATGACTTTGGGCATCTCACTTAACCTTGTGTCTTGGTTACTTTTCTCTCATTGCTGGGACAAAATACCTGATACTCAAAAGGAAGGAAGGAAAGGTTTATTTAGCTCACAGTTTGTGGAGGTTTCAGTCCATACTCGGCTGGCTCCAAGGACAGAACGGCACCTGGTAGAGGGCAACAGTTCATGGCGGTGGAAGACAGCAAAAGCAACAAGAGCAAAAGGGAGGAGGGGCAGTAAGCAGCCTCTTTCCCTCCCTTATGCTGTATGCAAACTGCCTGCCCCAGGGTGGGTGTAGCACTCACACCCATAATCCCAGCATTGGACCATGAGTCAATCATAAACTCTGGAAGCCTGCCCCATGACTGCATGAGGCTTTGGGGGGACATCCAGACACAAACCAGAGCACCTTGCTTAGATTAAGTTTCCTATTCTATAAAATCAGTGCAATAATCTTTGTTTTATCTACTTCTTATGATTACTGTGGGGAAAAAATAAACTCATGTAAATTTACAGTATAAATTATCATACAAATAGAAAGCAGCACCATTATTGAAAGGTTGTTTTATGTAATCTACCCTCTTTTGTTGCTGAACAATTCATTTAGGTTTGCCAAAGATGAAATAAGAAATCGCAGTTTGGGAATAATCTATTGAAATTACAAATGCATATATCCTTTGATTCAACAATTCCACACCTTGGAATGTGGAACTGTATATACAATACAATAATACAAATATATACAATACAATAATACATTGTATATACAATACAACAATACAATATATACAACAATACAATATATTCAATACAATAATATATTGTATATACAATACAACATACAATAATATTGCACATACAATAATATTGTATATACA
>NW_004955450.1:8522516-8533732 GCF_000276665.1 Chinchilla lanigera
AATACAATATATACAATACAATAATATATTGTATATACAATAACATTGTATATTCAATACAATGATATATACAATACAATAATACAAATATACATATAATACAAAATGTATACAGAATGATATATATCAAATTAATTCACTATAGTACTGTTTGTAATATAAAAAACCCCTCAAAATCTACCTACAAAGGAAAGGTAAATTATAGCATACACCTGCAGTGGGGTATGTTGCTGTTAAGAAGAAATGGGAATGATCTTAATGAACTGGTACAGAAAACTCTGCAAAGAGAAACAGTGAGCCTCGGAAGAGCTGCGTGTATTACAGGCTGCATTTTGGGGACAGGAGCAGAGGGGAACCTTCTGTGTGTTTTATTCATTTGTCTGTGCAGAAAGGTGCTCTGAGAGCATGCGCAGACACAGGACGCGGTGGCTGTCTTTGTTGGGGGTGTGAAGCAATGGGAAGGACTTGTCATCCAGCAAAAGGACCTGCCTTTTGGGCCATGTAAATTTACTGCATACCTCAAGAACTTAACTAAGAATGCCATTAAATGTGACTGTGAAGATGAGAACTGAAATTTATATTTCATGCATAATTTTAGTGCACAGATTGTTTATTTATAAAAAAAATAGTCAGCTTTTTCCATATGGTTCATGGTATAAGTAATATTATCTTTCCATACTCATTTATTTGGAAATGTATCCTATCCAGGGAAGCTGTGCCATGTCCATTCATCTTCCCTTTTTAAAATTCAAGACTCCGCCAGGCATGGTGGCGCACGCCTGTAATCCCAGCACTCGGGAGGCTGAGGCAGGAGGATCGCTGTGAGTTTGAGACCAGCCTGGGCTACAAAGTGAGCTCAAGGCCAGCCTGAACTGCATAGCGAGACCCTGTCTCAAAAAAGATAAAAATAAACAAATAAATAAAATCCAAGACTCCTTCAACCCATCCAGTGCTACTGAGTCTTGGCCCAGCTCAGAATGGATGAGAAGCCAGCAGAGGACAGCATAACTGGAAATAGCATCACACTGGCAGGGGGGAAAAATAATTTTCTGGAGGCGTTGGCTAGACTCCCTCAGAGATAAGCTTAAACTCCGCTGAGTCTGATCCCAGAGTCTCAGCCAGTGCATGGCAGATTAAACACACAGACTTTCACCTTTGACAAGTTAAACCTTGATTTCACCATTTGTCTGCTGACTGATCTTTAGCATCTCTTAACCTCAGTTAAGATCTAAAATCGAACATAATAATACTACCTGCCTAAAGTCAACATATCGTGAAAAGATTGCAAAAAACATTCATGTAAAGCACTTAATAAAAGTACCTGATATGAAATAAGGCCCAATATATATAATGTTAACTTACACAGCAGAGTTGTCTGCTGCCCTACACGTGCCCTTTGATAAACTCGAAGCTCTTTGCACCCTCTGTGCCTTGTGGGGAGCCTGGCAGAAATAGGTGTTGAGTAAATAACTGCTAAATTTGTGTCCAGTTGATTCCTGTGAAAGTATTAATGGATATAACCAAAGTGACGCCTGGTGAATACTTAGGATATGACCTGTCATCGCAGCATCACCCCTTTCTACAAATATTTACAAAAACCCAGGACTTTGCAGAGAAGGCTGTGTTCCCTCACAGATGTCCGCACAGCATAGGATGCTGCCTGGCTGTACCTAGTACGGAAGCCCACTCTATGGTCCCATAAAATCTAACCACTCAAGAGACCTGGGCGTCATGTGCCTCTCCCGTATTGTACAAATAAGGAAACTGAGGCCAGAGAGACCATCAGAATTCCTGATCCCTGACTCCAAATTCCCACCGGTCACATCTGCAATGCGTGGGAATTTCAGAAGTTAGCCCTTCTTTATGAAAACTAGGGGAAGCAGAAGAAACCATTACCAGAAGAAGTCTAGGCTTATTAAACTACCTTTCTAAATCACAATCTGACAAGAATGCTTCAAGCTAAATAAAGGAAGCTCCAAATACTCCTTTTCACTGGAGAATATAATTTTGCTTCAGCTACAGTTTAAATTGATTTAGTTCCAAGCACCAGCACTTGAAGTGTGGAACATATTCTGTTTTCACCATGATACTTGTTTTGACAGTGATGCATTTCAGTTGACAAAGTTGAAATCCTTGTGTAATAAATCTCTGCCTGAAAATTAATCATGTTTATAATATTCTGAGAATTAATAACACCCATTGCTCAAATCATTAACTTAAAAAAAGGAGCTTCCAAAATCTGTTCTCGGCAGTAAGGGACCACAAATAAATGAATGTTTGATAAAATAATCCAAGTAGCAGTTTAACAAGCGTAAACTGGAATGTGGCTGCAATAACACAGAACTATTGTTTAAGGGTTGGCAGAGGCTGATGAGGTTCTTATTTCAGTTACGAAGCAGGCATCCACAGGCATAATGAACTGCTCTCTGAATTATTAATGTGTTGCTTATTTAGCCTCATCTGTCTAGGAGATAATGTATCCTAACTCTAATGAGTGATTGGTTTTGTGCATAATTACAGTAGCAGCAGTAGTGGGGAAATATGCGCCTTCAAAGAAGGAGTTCTAAAAATAAAGTCATCACATAAACTCTGTTGTTGTTGCATTCTATCAAAATCAAACCCGAAGCATTTGAGAATTCATAATAAATTACAGGAGACAGAATCATTATTAACATCATAATTTAACACAAAAGGTTTTACTTAATCATTCATTATAGATCATGCGCTGTTAAAATGCATATAAACGACTTGGGCTGTTTTAAGATGTTAGCAAAGATGTTTCCTTTCGGTCATTCACCACGTGTGGTTCGCGGGCTTTAGACAAAGAGGGAAGGAGTGAAAACGGATAGCAAAGGATGACAGTTTATGCCACTTCTGATATAATGTAAAAGTTTTTAAAAGGCGATTTCTTTTTTATTTCTAAAACAGACCTTGTTTACACTGTCAAGTGGCTGTTTGTGGAGGAGAGTGGATGGAAAGCCCATACGCCGGTCCTAACCAGGTCTAAAAGCTTCTTAGATACCTGTTTCTGACGTGGAACAATTTTGAGTTC
Source organism: Chinchilla lanigera (assembly GCF_000276665.1). Taxonomy (NCBI): domain Eukaryota; kingdom Metazoa; phylum Chordata; class Mammalia; order Rodentia; family Chinchillidae; genus Chinchilla; species Chinchilla lanigera. The sequence continues at coordinate 8,525,569 of NW_004955450.1, forward strand.
TTCTAAGAGTCCAAAACAGTTTTCTGCTTTCCCCGGTACAGCACATGATTAAAAGGATAGACGCATTTTATGGGTATTAGTTCTGAGTGCGCTGTCTTTGTCATAGCGGTTTCATCCGTGTGGTCCTTTTTCTTTACTTTTCAAAGGGGCTGTCAACTGTCAGATCATAAACCTGACAGCAACGTAGCCTGTTCACACTTGTTCAGGAGGCTTCAGTTCGGTTGTGAATTGCACTGTGCATACATCTGTACAAGCTACTTTTTTTTTTTTTTTTAAAAAGAGCCTATCACATGAGTACACACCCACGGGGGCACTCACACACACAAGCACAGCAGCATCAGCATCGGGACATCCACTTCTCTCTTTAAAACCAAGCACTTTGAATTTGAACTCCACACCAGAAACCATGCCGAGCTTTTCCGCAGTGACTGTAGAGACTTTGAAGTTCTGAAAATCACAATGCGTCTCTTTTGTGTGTAGGCAGCTCCTGAAAGTGCTTAACTCTCTTGACTACAGGAGAATTCCTGTACGTGGCCTGTGGCTAGCAATGAAACCTATAGGCAAGATGGCAGAAATGGGAGGGTGCTTCTAATTCAAAGTACAATTTCTGCTCACGGCTTTCTGAAGCTACACACTTACATGCAGCAAATTGTCTTTGGAAGGCTTGTGTGGAATACTAACTTGTCGTCTAGCTTCCTTTTCGAAATGGCATGGGGTGAGACTTGCCAGTCAGAAGGGCTTGAGTTTCAATGCTATCTTTCCTCATAGCACTGAACCTAGCATCCTGCAGGTCTCTTTGGTGAAAATGGAGGCTACAGGTGGCATTGGTCAGAGGAGATTTTTAGTAAGGTCCTTGGGTCTAATTAAAGGAGAACTATTTCCCCTCTCTGGTCCAAATGTACCTGTGCCTTTGTCTGTCAGTCCTTGTCTGTCTGTCTGTCTTTCTCTCTGATAATGGAAATTAAATCCAGGATCCTTCTACCACTGGTCTATATCCCAGCTCATTTTTATTTTGTATTTTGACAGGGTCTCACTAAGTTGGCAAATGTCCAGCCTGGGTTCACACTGGCAGTCTTTCTGCCTCAGCCTCCCAGAATGCTGAGATTACCAGCTTGCTTATCTTCTTGATAGGCAGAGTTTGAGGGATTCCCATGAGCAGGGGCCTGGCTGGGTCCTCACAGCTAGACCGAGGAGGAAAAGGAGGAGACTGCTTGAGCACCTACAACATCAGACGCCTCCCTAGGGTGACTATGGTGACCCTGGGTAGTCAAACAGGGTTCTCCAACTCCAGAGGCCTCTCCTAGGCCTGAGGGGGCTCAGCAGACAGGCAGGAGACACTGCTCTGAAAGAATATCCCCGGGACACCGGTGTAGGGGGCGGAATTCCTCTATTACCGGTTCAGTATATTAGGATTTCAAACGGAGCTTCATTTATAAAAGGGGCACGAGGCCCTTTGGCAGCTATTAGGGCAACTGTAGCCAGAGAGCCCCAATCTACTCTTCTACCGAGGGCCGTTAGGTCCTCTTGATCATCATTCCTTTTCTCCATGACCCACTCAGCTTGTTCCATCAAGAACTGACTCTTTCCACAGAGACCTGCCCTTTGTTACCTAGGTGCTGAGCTTGGTTAAAGCTTAGAAGCACTAATCAAGCTTGTGATGGGGCCAGTGTTGGGAAGGGCAGAGGCAGATCATGAGGGTTTTCTTAACCAAGCGGGGAAGCTGGGATTTTCCTAAAGGTCATTAAAAGACCCTAAGTAGGATCTTAGATTTGCTTAGATTTGATTTTGCCCTTGCTGCCTTGATGGAAGAGTGTGTCCAGACTACGAGGAGAAATGAGGCAGGGAACCTTAACAAGCAGCTGTTATAACTAGTGTGAGACAGTGAAAGCAGAAACTAGGGCAGTATCTTCATGGTGGGACAGGAGGGCTCTGAGCGGAGGCATTTTAGCAGCTGGAATCAACATGTCTGGTTGCAGGGTGCATGTGGAGCTACGGGTGCCTTAACCCAGTCTCCAGCTGACCCACCCAGGGGAAGTACAGGGGCAAGAGAAATGGCAGTGCAATGCTGGATAGTCTGACCCTGAGTACTCTAAGCAGAGGAGTTCTGTAGAATATTGGATCTAGGAGTCTGAAGCTCAAAAAAGAGACTGGGTGTAAATATGGAGTGTGTCTGAAAGAGCTGGTCACTGAAGCAGCGGCTATCCAGGTAAACGAGCAGAGGACCAAGAGGTTCACTCAAACAGAAGCCCGTGATTCACAGTTCCACAACTGCTTCCTCTTTCTGGACGCCCTGTCCCCTTTCCTCTGACCAAGGCATTCATGTCACCAAACCCATCTCAGGGCAGTTCAGTGATCTGCCTGTTTGTTCTTTTCTCTCTAACGCAACGAGCCTGACGTGCAGAAAGAGCGCTGCACGTGGCCTCGGAGTGTCACCGAACACAAGAACATTCACAAATTATCTGCTGCTTACCGGCACTGACAGGGCGCTGTGGCGCTTGGCTTTTGTTTCTTTCTTTGGGACAAAGCGGGGCACTTCAAGGGTGCTCAGACTGCAATCCAGGTGGCCATTTGTCAGGTAGAGGGTGAGCTGAGTGAGAGCCAGCTGATCACTGTAGGAGAGGCTGAGGCCCGTTGCCCATACCTGATTGAAGCAAGAGGCAGACAGGTGAGGGCGGCATTAGACGCAGGAGGAAGAAGAAAGCCTCCTCCAGCCCGAGGCAGACTACACCAAACCAGACCGGGGGCCATGGGACCTAAGGATGTTTTTGCTTCATCATTCCCCTGAGGGATGGAGGCTGATTCTACTCAGAAGACTCGAGGTTCTATGAGAAGTTACAGAAATGAGAAGATATAGAGGTGACTAGTCCTGACAACTTCACGTTGCCTTTGATTTCTCTGCCTGTGGTTTGCCATTTCACGGGTAGTACCGTGTTTTCCTACTGAGGAAATGAGACACAGTGCAAGCTTCAGAGGGTGGGAGAATGGAGAAGAAAGGAGTAAAGAGGGACTGAATCTGAGGCGGAAGGAGTGAGAAATATGAGCAAAGGGTAGTTTGTCTTGATTTTAGAAAAAGCAGTGTGGGTCTTTCTGGGGCTGTCAGCATGAGACTAAAGGGAAGCTGACGGTCAGCCTGTAAGGCATAGCTGTACCACTGAACTGCAAGGTGCAGGAATACCAGTTTCCCACCCCACAAACAACGTCACTCTACCCTCAGCTGGTAATGGATGATAACACATTATCTTAGAGGCATCACACGATTATTAGAGTACTACAGTGCGATGAAAATGCTTCGAAAAATAGACACATTAGTTATAGATAACCCTCAACTACTAGATAACTGAGTAATGTCCGTTAATTCCATTCAAAGGATTTATTCTGTCTTAAACTGGCCAGTGATAAGCATAGGTCATCTGCTACTTCTTCCTTCTCCTAAGACAGATCCACTTTAGATTTCCACCCTCACACGGAATCTACCAGCATCCCTGGAATTATCCTCAGTTGCATACTGAAGGTATAGATATCACTGTGGTAGGCACGGGAGGCTCAGAGTGAACAGGCCGGAGTCCCGCCAAGAAGAAGGCAAAGACAGATACATATTCAATTAGTTATAATATAATGTAGCACGTAACGTAACAACGGGAGGGGACAAAGTACTACTGAAGCAGAAAGAAAAGACAGGCTGGGTTGGCCCAGTGAGGCCAGGGCTGCGTTCCAGAGTTTTAAAACAGCTGAATGTTAAACAAGCAACAAACCACGACTGGCTCTCGTGTATCAAGTACCTACAGTGCACCAGGAGCTTCACAAACATCTTGGATCTTTTATTAACCTAAAAAAATCCACATTACAGATAAAGAAACAAGTCAGCAAGGTGCCCAAGTCCACACAGGAAGTGGTGGTGCTGCGATTGGATTCCAGTTCTGCTCAGCTAGCTCCCAGGTCACCCTGCTTACATCCTGTGCTGATCCTGTACCAATTCTCCAGTCAAATTCAAAGCTAAAGTCGAAGAGGATCAGAATATCTTCTTGTCCCATATAACCCACGCCATGGAAATGTCTTGCGGAGAAAACATGAAGGATGTATTTCTGGAGTATGCTGTAATTAGCAGTAATGCATTTTCACTGTAGGAAGTTGGAAATGAATGCATTTCCATGAAGACTTGATTAAATATTTTTTCCTCTTCAAAGGCCGAGTGCCCCATTCGCCAACTCTGTATGTTAAAGCACATAATACATCTCCTTAGAGTGGACGCCTCTCAAACGGATCTCGCAGGGAGTGAGTTGAGTAAGCATTGAATGTAAATGACATCATTACAAGGATATTAAGGGGTCAAGCTGTCAAGGCCCCTTGCTAAACTGAAGCTAATTTCAGGAGTCATATTCACACAGTAATGCCCTTTTATAATCGCAAATAAATCACACTTGCAACAATTGTTGAAAACTAACTGCCAAATATCCGTTGCAGTTGTAAATATACTATTTGTCAACTTAAATATTTCCTGCTGCATGGCGCCAGATGTAAATCAGATGGGGAACAGCCGCGGTTCTTTCATAGGAGGAAGGAGCTTGCTGTTCTTGCATGTCAGACATTTCCCCCTAGAATTTCTATTTTGATGTCTAGTGTTCTTTTTTTTTTTTTTTTGGTTTGTGGTTTTTCTCCGGTACCAGGAACCGAACTCACGACCTTGCGCTTGCCAGGCAGGTGCTTTTGCCGCTGAGCTAAATCCCCAGCCCGATGTCTAGTGTTCTTGATCAAAGAGAAACTTATATAACAAGCGTTATTAATGTGTATATTGATAATGTTAATGCTTTGGTGATAAGGTTTTAATAGAAAGGCAGCACAGAGGAAGGGAAAGGCTAGAAGCAAGGATTCAGCCTTTATTTACTTATGGCCTCCCTGCAGTGTAAACTTAAACGAGTTTCCGAGGCTCTCCCCATCTTAGTATTCTCAGGTATCAGAAGAGGAAACGATTATACCTACTACATGGATTTGGGGGGGAAAAATAAATGCACATAAACTGTCTTTAAGTTATAACATTAATACAAATGTTGTTATGACTATTGAAAATTCTCTTTGAGGACTAGATTTTTAAGATACACAGCCGGGGATATAGTTCAGTGGTATAAGTGCCTGCCTGGCAAGCGTAAGGTCCTGAGTTTGATTCCCAGTACCAAAAAAAAAACAAAAAAAAAAACAACACATTTTTTGGGGTGTCTATGTAGCTATTTAGATCATCCTGTTATATGTTTCCCAAGCTGTAATTGTTGGATTCAACCTCACAACAACTCATTCTAGGAGGTGGTGGGGTTTTGGGCAAGGTTACCGTTACTCTAGCTTTACTTTACTGATGAGGATACTGAGATTAAAAAGCAGTTTCATGATTTTTTTTTTTGTCTTTTTGAGACAGGGTCTCACTATGCAGTTCAGGCTGGTCTTGAACTCACTTTGTAGTCCAGGCTGGTCTCAATCTCACAACGATTCTCCTGCCTCAGCCTCCCGAGAGCTAGGATTACAGGTGTGTGCCACCACACCCAGCACAGTTTCATGATTGGATTGAGATCACAGAGCACAGACCAGAGCTCGAGATTTTCTAGAGATGAAGTACTTTTGCCTTCCCAGGCTGCCCTAACTCCTTGGTTCACAAAGGAAATGGTAGAACAAATTTCCTTAAGCCTTTTCCTCAACAGCAGGCTTGTCTGATTTGCTTGGATAATTGTTCTCTTCTCCATCTGGTTTTTCCACTGAATCCACCACCCAAGGCATGTTTGTTTCGTATCCAGGAGTTCTGATCTCCCCCTCTAGACTGTCAGCCATTTAGGGGAGCCGTGGAGTTGTTGTCTTCCTGTAGCACCCGGTGTTTGGGGTAGGCTGGTGAGGCCATGGTCATTCACAAGTCCAGGGCTACACTGTAAACTCCTTACAGCTTTGAGAAGCAGGTGTGTGTGTGTGTGTGTGTGTGTGCGTGTGTGTGTGTGCTCTAGAGGCTGCACTCCAATTCAAATGAAGCAAATACTTACTGAGCATGTCTTCTGCGCCAGCTGCAAGCTTTAATCCACCCTTCATTTAACCTTATTTTTGATTTCAGACTTTGATGTTCATTTTAGGAACTCCCCTCTCTGCATGGGATACCCCCATCACAGTTTAGATAAGTGATGACTGTAGCTTCAAAGGCACCGTGAGCAGGGGCTGAGGCGAGTGGATGGATTTTAAAATGTGTAGGTAGAAGCTTTGGCATGACTTGCTTATAATGACTTATAATGATTAGCTTGACGGGTTAATTGATTAGATGTAAGGGTGAGGGCAAAACACTACTGAAGGTTAGAGTTGGAAAGACCATTGAAAAACACCTAATACAATCAGTTTATTTTATAAATGGAGCAGCTCTTGCATGGAAAGTGGTGGTCTGTCCTAGGTACAGAGCCGGGGATCAAAGGTGCATGGCAAACATCTAAGGTGTGTCGACTCTCAGTCAGAAATCACTTGTTGGTTATTGTTTGACTGATGATATTACAGATCTGATGATATTGCATTTTGTTAAAAATGGCTAAAGCGCTAGAGAGACTTACGTCAAAGCCTTAAGAGTACAAGGAACACAAAATATTCATCTCAGTATTATTTGTAATATTATAAAACTATAGCAGTCCCACATTTGGGCATCAGCTAAGAAGCTTATGACACACCAGAGTGATGGGATGGTCTGTGATATTATCATGAGAGATGATGCAGTCATGAATACCTTGATTTAGGAAGCAGCAAGCAACAAGAGGATAAAAAGTTACATAAGCAACATGACTTCAGCTGTGCAAAAACAATATACATAGATGACTAGATGAGAATATAACAAAATGTTAACCACAAAGGTAAGATTAGCAGAATGATAACTGCAATCACATACAGACTTTCACGCATCTTCTACATCTACACTATCTAATATGGTGGCCATGAGCCACGCATGGCCACGGGCGCTTGAAACGTGGCTGGTTCAAGCTGAGATGTACTCTTGATGTGAAAACACACCAGATTCCCGGGACTGGGGATGTAAAAAACACTGTAAAATAGCTCATCAATAACATTTCATACTGAAAGAAAGGCTAAAATGATAATACTTTGGTTATGTTGGGTTAAATAAAAGTATTATTTTCATCTACCTTCTGTTAACTTTGCAAAATGGGCCTACTAGAAAATGAAAAATCACACCCATGACTTGAATTCTATTCCTATTGGATAGGTTGTAATGAACACCACTGAACTTGAGCAAAAAGGTAGGACCAGGGCAGGTATACAGGGCTGAGGTGCTGCCTGTGTCCCAGCTGTCCTGTGCCCTGACCGCTAATAGCACTCATTACACCTGCACCCAGAGACCTGGTAGACAGGAAGGGGGCCAGGCCAGAACGGTTGTGTTCCCAGCTTCTTTGGGATGACAGGGTAGGAACTGTCTTGTGTGGGGAGGGGTGGGAGAGAGGCCCAGTATGGAGCCCCCTTTGCCTTAGGTGTTCAAGCAGATAGAGGCCACCTGCTCACCCCTGCTGCTTCTACCTCTTTCCAGTAACAGGTGGGATGGATGGGTAGCACAGCATGCAGATGTGGGCAGATGTGCTTGGGACCTACATTCTGAGACTGTCTCCAAGTGCAAGTAAAGTTTTTTTTTTTTGAAGTTGAATGATTTTTTTTTTTAATTTTAAAGAGTAAAAGAAGGATAACATAGTAATAGGGGGGCTTACCAAGTTACAGACAAAGTGGTAGGAAATTATCAATGGTTGTTGTTCTACATATTGTTATTTATAAGACAGTTTCTCAGGAAAACAAATAGACAAATAATAGAGTTACAGACAAAAGTGGTAGGTTATTATCAATGGTTGCTGTACTATACTTTGGTATCTTCAAAGTGGTTTCTAAAGAAAATAAATAGAGCTATATATGAGTGACCAATTGAGTATTCATTGACTATTCTCAAGGTTGTTGTAAGTAACACATAGTAAACATACATCCATTTATGAAATAGCATAGGAACAATACAAACATTACAGAGTTATGGACAGATTAGTAGGAAAATATCAATGGCTGCTGTAATATATGGTGGTATCTTCAAAGTGGTTTCTCAGGAAGACAGAGATAAGCAAGAAAGATCTAACAAGTAGTTACAGCCTAAGGATAGTCAAAAATAGAG
>NW_004955450.1:8534187-8558318 GCF_000276665.1 Chinchilla lanigera
ACCTTTGCAGTCAGGGCATGGCCCATGGGGCCTCTTAGGGCAGTTCCTCTTGAGGTGGCCTGGCTTTTAACAGTGGTAGCAGATGAATGTAGTCGTCAAGTTCTTCTTGGGGCCCCAAGAATCAGACTTAGGGTCTGTTTCTCTCAGTGCTGCAGCAAAAGCAGCTGCTTTTTCTTGGTATCTTTGTTTTCTCTCCTTGGCTTCCTCCTCGTCATGGCTATAGAACACTGAGGAGGCAATTCTTACTAACATCTCAAGTGAGCCATCTGGGGCGAAAGCCATTTTTTGTAGCTTTTCCTCTCCAGCCTCTCAGCGCATTGGGACTCCTCAACCACTTAGTGTCCTCTCCCCAACCGTCACCACAGGCAGCAGGAATCTCAGTGAAGACCTCTCCAGAGCTGCACGTGCTCCTCCACCACAGCCTGTACTGTCAGGGGAAGAATGGCTTCCAGGGAGTCCCCCCAGGTTTTGCGTAAGGTCCTCCTGGTTTCCAGCTTCCAAATGGCTCTCGTGAACTCAGTCAACTAGACCTCTGAGTCTTTGGGCGTAGTCTGTATTCTCGTGTTCTCTGAGTCCTTGTTCAGCAGCTGCTCCTCTGCTGACTCTGGACCTTTCTGTTCTCAATGGCAGGAGCAAGAGCAATCCACTGTGTGGCATGTATTCCCAAGGGTTTCTCCATGTCAGGATGACTCAGGCACATCCCTGGGCGGGCCTCTGCAGCCAGAGCGTGGCGGGCCAATTGTGTCATTGCTTCTCTGTGCCATGATAGTTCTCGACCTCGTGGTGGTGGTTGGTTTGGGGGCCAGCACGTGCCAGCATGCACAGCTGCACAGCTTCCCATGTGCAGTCAGCCCACCTCCCGGGCGCCTGCTTGGCTAGGGTCCCGCCCAAAGGCCGGTGCTCCCTGCCACTCGGCTTCCCAGGAGCCCGCAGCCTGCTTCCCGGTGCAAGCAAAGTTCTGCAGCAAAGGATTTAGTCTTGTCTCTTGCCACCCTCCTCTTAAGGACATCAAGGTGGGTATGGCCCTGAGGGACTGATTTATAGATCAGTGATATTTAATGAAGAATCAGACTTTTAGAACTTTAAGAGCTCATAGATGTTTTGCAGACTAATTTCATGATTTTTCTTCTCTTTTTGTAAGGAGAAGCACTTGAGGCTTCAGATAGAATAAGTGACTTGCTAAAGGCCTGAGGCAGATATTTGTGATCCACAGCCAGTCACCTCACTAGGCCCCATTTTCCTTGATGAATAGCTGAAGATAATAGTCCAGGTGGACTCCATTGCTTCCAGATGTGCCTATGAGACTAACGGGGACTTGTAAAGATTTGCCACTTTCTGGAAAAAAATTTAAAAGACTTACTCTCCACCTAAGCCAGTTTTGAGAGATGCAGGGCTGAGAATTCACCCACCACAGAGGTGGTATCTATTGGCCCTCTTGATTCTTTTTGTGGATTCCTATAGCAATGGCTAGGCTGTGCAAGCCAGGTTGTATGCCCACCTTCTCCAGTTGTTGGATAATTCAGCCACGGACAGGCTAAGGTTCCCTCTGTATTTCTGGCTTGGCAAAGCACAATGCCACGGGCTTACTTCCTACATTCAGCTGTGGCGGGAGGGAACTCATTGGAGGGTACTGAGCAGAGGGGTGGTATAATCTAATTAATGAGAAGAAATGAGACGAGACCATGAGGGCAAGGATAGGGTTCATTTAGGAAGACACTGCTGTACTGTGGGTGAGAGATGCTACTGACCAGGCTGTACGGTAAAGGAGTGGGTGGGAGAAGTGGTCGTGTTATAGATCCTTTCAACCCCAAGGGGTTAGCCATGAGTTAGCTGTGGGATGGGAGGCAAAGGGAGGCATCAGAGATGTCACTGCAACCTTTGCCCTGCAGAAAGTAGAAGAATGGAGTTATCATTCCTGAGTGGAACAGACAGCTAGAGGAATGATTTAGAGGTAAAATCAATATTTTAGGTTTGGATCTGGGTCTGGTGTTACCCACCTGTAATCCCAGGACTCTGGGAGGACTCTGGGAGGCTCAAGACACTTAAGTGGTCTTAAAATATATTCTTCCATCTCTGGACCTGTTTCCTTTTCTGCTAGCTAGAGTGTGAGGCAGGACTCTGGGAGGCTGAGGCAGGAGGACTGCAAGTTCAGGCTCAGCCTGGGCAACTTAGTGACTTATCAAGACCTTGTGTCAAAATTAAAAAAAAAAAAAAAAGAAGTAGAAGGGCTTGGTGTGTAGTTCAGTGCAAAAGACCTTGGGTTCAATCTCTAGTACCAAAATAAAATAAAATAATAAAAAATTAAAATTCAGTTTTGAGTGTGTGACATGTCAGATGTTTTTTTTTTTTTTTTTGGTTTTTCTCTGGTACCGGGAACCGAACTCACGACCTTGCGCTTGCCAGGCAGGCGCTTTGCCGGTGAGCGAAATCCCCAGCCCCTAGATGCCTTTTTGGAACAGTGTTCAGGAGGGTGGGTTGAGAGCTCAGGAACGTTTCTCCTTTTCAGCTGCATAAGGGGGAGCTTGGGCTGGGCTGGCTGCAGGTTTGAAGCAGACTCTGCCCCTGGTAGGAAGGCACCCTTTCCTCTGCTGTCACGTTCACTTTCAGGCCCGAGGCTGCAGACTCTCCCAGGTTGGGGAGCGCTGAGATCTATAGGACGGGGAGTTCCCTGGGGACATGCGCTTCTCACTGTGGTTAGGCCAGGGTGAAATAAAGTTGAGAAGGATGAGGGTAGCTGGGTAAAGGGGAAGAAATGCCAGCAGCGTGAGGGAAATGGGGACCAGAGAGGGAGGTGGGTGGTTTCTTTGAATTGGAAAGACCCCCTGGACCAGAGTTACAGGGCTGGGAATGCTGGCCTTGACATTGCAACCTACGTGGTCTTAAGACACTTCCATCTCTGGGCCTGTTTCTCTGTCTGCTAGCAAGAGGCTGAGGCATGTGTCTTTAAGGGCTGTTGAGAGGGTTCAGCGACGGTAGGAAACTGTGAGAGACTGTTACTGTAGAGCACTGTTTAGGCTCTGATCCTTCTTCCCATCTGTCTCAGCAACACCATCTGCCTGCCAGGAGCCGTCGGGGCAGCAGAACTACTTGTTGGCCTTTGACTCTGGTATTCTTGTCTGCTTCTCAGAGGTGGGGAGCAGAGACAGACTCCAGGATCCATTAGAACATGCTTTCCCCGGGCAGTTCCTAGAACACGTCTTTTCCCCACTGGGATCACTGAAACGCCAGGTAGCTTTGAGCTCTCCACTGTGGTACACACACGTAATTCTCAGTGCTAAAGCAATGGGTATGCTGCACTGTGAGAATTTTCAATGAGTGAAATATTAATATGACTATGATAGTAAAAGTTGTTTGCCTGACATTAAAAAAAATCAGTAGGCAGAGGAGACAGCAGCCTCTTGGCCTGTTGCCACCTAGTGGCTGCTGCTGGGATAGCCCGGGTTTGTAGAGGGTGAGAAGGGCTGTTTGCCATCGTAGCGGGCAGTCCCCTGGTCAGCAGTAGCCACTCCCAGGATTCATCTTGGAAACCTTTCCCTCTGCTTCTATTAGTACTGTTTCTCCTTTTGGGCATGACGTAAATCATAGCTCCACGTGCCCATCTCTGAGTAACTAGAACATCTGTCTCTGTACTAGCTTTCCTGGACACTGCCTTGTATTGGTTTTTTGAAATCTGCAGGGTCAAAGGTAGCAAAAACCAAATCAAACCAAGACACAGAAAACACACTCACACACACACACACACACACACACACACACACACACACAAAACAAAAAATAAAACAAACCAGGGCCCTGCCATTTAGCACTCAGGGGCAGGTAGGGACAGCATGCCAAAGTGACATTTTTCAAAGGCCTTCAGAATGTTTTGATTTTAAAAAGTAACTGGCTTCCAAATATGGAAACTGTAAAAATAACAGTAAATACTTTAAAAATACCCACAAAATGGAACGTGTCAGTTAAGGGCAATACAACTCTTATGTAGTTATGTCTAAATCATAGACCATGAGGGTGATGTTGGTATGTTTCATGGGATGTAGAGCAGGTGAAATCTCCAAAACTGAAAATACCCAGAGAGGTCTTAAACAGCCCTGTCCCAGAAGGCTTCGAAAGACCTGCATCATCCCCATTTCTTCCTTTTATGGACAAGGATTCTGAGAGGTGGACAGATTTGCTCACATCCCACAATTAGGGGGAGAATGGGGATCAAAGTCTGAGTTCCCGATCCTGGTCCTGCTCTTTCTATGACACCTTATTACCAGTATTTAAATACTACTTTTAAGTGTGACGCCAGGGGCTTCTCTGTCACTTTGGAAATTCTTTCCGAATGTGTCAAAACTATGTTCAAAATGAACTTGGGTATCCAAAATGAAAATCTTGCAATTTAAACCTGCGTCAGCAGTAGCCACACTTGTATTTTTCACCTTGGATAAAAACAAAACCAAAACCCCACAAATCTTTTTTTAGTATATATTCTGCCAACGTGCGCACTCCCACACCTTTTAACCCATCCCTGCCTTCTCTGTTTCTTTTTCCAAGTTTCCTCTGCTGCCTCTTTAAACACATGCTCATTCTTCTGTTATTTTTAAGACTGACGTCCTATCTGATATTATTTATATTCCTAGGACATGGAGTTATACACTTCTTTTTTTTTTTCTCTAAGTATTTCCTTCTCATTTTGACATTAAACACTAAACTCCAATAAGCATGAAAACCCACTTTTTATAACCCCATTAGCTTTCCAGGACCAGTAATTGCGTGCATTTCTTCCACAGCAATTCAAGACAGTAATCCCATACTGTGTGTGGTTCTGCTTTAATTTTCATGCTGTAAACGTCAGGCCTGGTGAATGATTTGCTTCACTGAGAAGTGCTCCTTTAGTGCTGCTCCAAATGATCTCTAAAAGGCTTTGTCGATTTTCAAAGCAGAAGGGCTCTTGTTGGGGAGCTTCCAGCAGGGAGGGCTCCTTGGGCACAGTCCTTGAGATGTGGAGGACTCTTTCAGCCAAGTGGCGACCTCTCATGGTGAGGATGGGCATGTAGCACCAGCCCCATATGTGCAATGACTTGCTAGCCGACTTTTCTTTTCTCTTTTTTTTTTTTCTATTCTTTTCCAGCCTCCTTGACAGCTACAATAAACCAGAACCTTGTACAGAAAATAACCTTGGTTGCAGAACATGTAGGTCAGAAGAAGCATTATAAAACTATGGCCTTGAAGCTAGTCTAGTCCAGTCTCTTTAGGTCGTAGGAACAAGGCTTTGCACGTTCACTTAAAAACTTGTATATGAATGTTCCCTGCAACATCATTCTTTTTTTGTGGGGGGTACCAGGATTCGAACACAGGACCTTACACTTGCCAGGCAGGCATTGTGCCACTGAGCTAAATCTCTGGCCCCTGCAACATTATTCTTAACAGTCAAAAAGTGGAGGCAGGGGGCTGGGGATTTAGCTCAGCGGCAAAGCGCCTGCCTGGCAGGCGCAAGGTCGTGAGTTCGATTCCCGGTACCGGAGAAAAACCAAAAAAAAAAATAAAATAAAATAAAAAAATAAAAAGTGGAGGCAACCTAAATATCCATCAATGGATGCATAAATAAAATGTGATATGACCATACAATGGAATATTATTTAGCCATAAAAGCAACGATTGACACAACTGATATACGCTACAACATGACTGAACCTTGAAAATATTGTGAATGGAAGAAAAGTCACAGAAGACCACCTACTGTTTGATCCCATTTATATGAAATGCTCAAAGGGAAATCCATTGAGATGGAAAATGGTTTTCAGTGGTTGAGGGGAAGGAGGAAGGGTGAGTGACTTCTAATGGGTAGCACATTTCTTTTTAGAATGAGAGAAATGCCGTGAAAGTACATAATTATGATGGTTGCACGAGTCTGTGAATACACTAAAAACTACTGCAGTGTGCACTTTCAAAAGGTGAATTATACAGCATACAGTATCTCAGTAAAGCTATCCCTGCAACCCAGGCTGGAGCCCTACACAGTTTTTAAGGCCCAGTGTTTGAATCTAGTTGAGTGTGTACATAGTAACTGACGGTAGAAGCCTGTAATAAACCACCTCCAAAACTGCCTTCTGAATGTATACTAGACCTTCATCCAAAACTGTGAAAAGCTTGTCATATGCTGCTAACAAAGATCTGCTATGTGCACTAAAGCAAACAAATGCCCAGCACAAGGGTCAATACATGGGACTTCATGAGCAGCGTGAGTCGGAAGGGGTAATACGTTAGCATACTGTGATGTGCATAACCTCAAAAGACTGAGTGAGCTCTAAGGACACGGTGATGCTTTTCTAGAGGCAGTTTTCACTTCTATGTGTGGGTTTCCCACTGTGGACTTCCATTGTGTGTCAGCTCCCGGACGGAGCGGGCTGAGCATGGTGAAATCCAGACAGAGGCAGGGCTGGCCAGGCTGGCGGGCTCATGATAAAGCAAAGCTGGCCTCTTGCGTCCCTCCACTTTTTGTTCATCTCCGCAGCTCCCAGCCCCTCAGCTGTGTTCTGTGGGCCCTGCCTCTTCCCCACCAAGTTAATACAATAGTCTAAGCAGTCCTCACTAATTTGGTGATGGGAGAGGACAGAGTGGGACCCAGGTGACGTGTGCTTATCATAATGGAGTTTTGGGATTCAGTTATCTGGGGGTCCATCTGGATTCCACAGTGTTGCCCTGGTTGCCTGGAGACTCTGGTGTTTGATCCCGCACCCTGTTGAGGCACTTTGTCATCTTCTGGACAACAGTGATATTCTGGAAGCTGCGTATGCGGCAGGCTGTGGGAGGGAGATGTGGAAGAGGAAGAGGAGGGGAAATGAGTATGTTCTCAGGGTCTGTTAAGCACAAGGCACTGTGGTCAGTATTTTCTCCTGTCATCCTCACACCGGCCCAGTGAGCTGGGCATGGGTGTCCTCATCTCATAAAAGTGAAAATGGAAGCATAAGGAGTCTAAGAAAATACTGGAGCATGGGTGGAGCATGAGGGCCCTGGGGAAAATTCCATTTGAGTAGCCACTGACTGCAAATCACCTTGCTCAGTCCTGGCCCCCTACTTGGCTGACACGGCGTTAGGTTCTGCCTGCTGAGCTCACCCCCAGGGCTGCCTTGAACTGGTGGCCCCTCGGATGCCAGCTGTCCCTAGATTCCATTTCTAATGAGTGAAAGGAACAGCGTCAAGGAAGGTGTTTCTCCCTCCCTCTTCCTGTGCCCTTTCTCTTCCGACTCTTCTTCTAAGCTTCAATGCATTGTTTCTCAATATATAGCTTCCTCTCAGGAGGGTACGCTAAGAAGGCTCTTAACTCACGGCAGGGAAGTGTAAATCCTTAGTTTTAGCTCTGCTTGTATGTGCCAGGCATTTTACAGAGTCTTTGAGATAATTTTTTAGGAAAAAAATTGTGAAATTACTTTCTTCACTTTTTAAAAAATCCAGAATATGTACATTGAGTTTTTTGTTTCCCCAAAAGATCCAGTGTGGCATATTCTTTAGTACACCATGTAGCTTTAATGTTAACGGAAGTTTTATAGCGCTCTTCCTTTGAAAAATAGCCTTATCTTGAGCCCTTTAGAAAATAACCCTTCGTCCTGCACATTTTTCTTTGCAGAGGATCAGGAATTTTGTTGCTGCTGCATGAGATTCAAAACGTGCTCTCCCAGCCCAGGAGGAGTTGCGGAGGACACAGCTGCCTCCTTGCCAGGCACTGTGGGTTTCAGGAAAGTTCCATGTTTCCCCTCTATTCCCTGCTTACATTCTCCTGATAGCAGGAGTGGGAAGTGAACTTTGTTAGTTTATTTGTATTTGTATTTGGTACTGGCACCTAATGCTGGCTAATCGAACTTCAGTGGGTTGGTTTAATATCATTTTCATGTTATGGGATTAGTAGAGAAATCTAAAAAGATGAGAAACCAGATGTAAATAAGGCCAGCACTCCGTGATGGGCTGGGAACATGGTAAGTTGGGGGAAGGCTGGCTCCCTCATGAAGCGGGAATTTGGAACGACGGAGAACACCATGAATCTTACATTTAAGAAAGTGAAGTACATGTTTGGAGGAATATGCATATTGTTAAAACAGTTCTATTTATGCAAAAGATTCATGTAACTTTATAAGGGTTTTCAGGGATTTTAAAGGATTTTAAGTGCTGTGTTAGACTGTACTGGTAACAGATGTTCAACGACATGTTTAAGTTTTTGTTTTACTGAAAAAGCAACGGATTACCTAATATTTTCTTATAAAAACATCGTTTCAATGCCACCACACTTTAAGTATAGAATAATAAGTTCATTATTTCTAAAAAAAGCAATTTCAAGTGACAGAAGGGTTCCTAAAAATAAATATTATTCCAGTGGAGCTGGAAGATTTTATTTGTTAAAAGATCCCCTTCAGAATTCTACTCTTTTGTGTCACTTTGTGTTCTTTTTCTGCAAAGACAGATGGTGTCAGTAATTGCCTATATATTTAATTAAGTTAAAAAGCTACATAGTAAGATTTTGGCAAAAAGTAGGAAATTTTGTGCTATGAGCAAAGCAAGCAAAGGAGACAGAAGCTGGTAGCCTAAGACACCACTCCTCACCAAATACACACTTTTGGTATCTCTGTGTGTTGGAATGTGAGACTGCTTTTCATTAATTTTCAGGCCAGAGATATTTATCCTGAAAGATAAAGCCCATATGGAAATCTGGATAGCAGCTCTCTTCCTTTTTTTTTTTTTTTTTTTGCGGTACTGGGGATCGAACTCAAGACCTTGAGCTTGCCAGGCAGGCGCTCTTCCATTTTTGACTAGCTAGATGAAAATGATTCCACCTGTTGTCCACATCCCCAGTATTTTTGTGCTTATTCTAAACTTCTCTCGCATTAGGTGTTTGCCTGGGACTTCTCACCTAGCAGGCTAATCATTGTAAAATTATTATTGGGGGGAAAAAGCAGCAGCTACTTGTAGAAAGTGGTTTGGAAAACTGACTTAACCATTCTTGTAGTGTCTGTTTTCAATGTTCCCATCCCGTGAATCCACCTTCTGGCTTAATGGCAATATGGCGCTCCCAGCTGTGGTGTTGTATATGGGCTGCACATTTAAACTCTTACAGCTTAAAAATGGCTACCACAACACTGATTTTACTCCATTTCGCTTAGTCATTAACATTTAATGATTACCTTATGTGCTGAGCACAAGGATGGAATATATTAAAAAAATAGAAGATGTGTTTTCTGGCTTTAAGCTGTTCAACTCAATTCAACAAGCAGATTGAGGAAATACAAGAGAACATACATTTTCTCTGGTGATGGTGGAGGAGAAGGAGGAACATTTTCAAAGGAATTCACCGTCAATCCACTGTACTACACAGTGTTTGCCGTTAAAGATCGCAGCTTGGCACCTAGACATGGCATGGTGGGAACCCTG
Organism: Chinchilla lanigera; assembly: GCF_000276665.1. NCBI lineage: Eukaryota > Metazoa > Chordata > Mammalia > Rodentia > Chinchillidae > Chinchilla > Chinchilla lanigera. The sequence continues at coordinate 8,543,590 of NW_004955450.1, forward strand.
GTAGGCTGCTCGAAAGCCGTGTGACCTTGAGTATGTCATTGCATCTTCAGTTTCCTCCTTTGGACATTAGGTATGATAATACCCACTTCTTACGGTGCGAGGGTTAGGGTTATCACATGTGAAATACGTAACAAGGGGCTGGGGATTTAGCTCAGCGGCAAAAGTGCCTGCCTGGCAAGTGCAAGGTCGTGAGTTCGGTTCCCGGTACTGGAGAAAAACCAAAAAAAAAAAAAAAAAAAATACGTAACAGTGCCTGGAAGATGATAAAATTTCAACAAAAATTGATAATATCATTGATAATCTGACCATCTGAGAGGCTAGAGGATGTCATGGCAGTTGAAGGAGGATTAATTAATATAGATTCCAAGTGGAGCTGGATTTTGAAACACATTTCAAAGGATGGGAAGTTAAAAAAAGAAAGAAACATTAAGTTGTAGGGACGAAGGTGGTATGTGGGAAGTGGGGTGAGAAGGAGTTTACTGAACACAGAGGCACACAGCTCACAGTTCTGGAAAGTCTGGTGGGCAGGGTCAGTGAGAGCGAGCAGTTGGTGTCGCGGGGGAGGGGTGGCAGACAGTTCCATCTGACCGTAAGGAATAAGGAAGGGTGAGAGCGAATTACCCTATACACTGTCACTCAAACATTATGGTACAGGAAAAAGAAAAAACAAGTTAAAACATTGCGAAGGACAATTTTACAAAGCTCATACAAGTCAACAGCGACAAACAAGCTGTTGTAGTTCAGGTCTAAAATGCCCCCCAGAAGGCTCATGCATTCAGAGGCGCGCTTTTAGAGAGTGACTGGGTCCTGGGGTGCTGTACTCCTCAGCGGGTTCATCCAGGAATGAGATCACGGCCGAGTGTGCCGTTAGGAAGCGGCCCTGGCTGGCGGCTGGGTCTGGGGCACATCCTCAGAGTGCATTCTCGTCCCCGGCTCCTCCTTTTTCTTTTTCTGTCTATTTCCTGGCTGCCCCGGCTTGGGCAGCTTTCCTCTGCCTTGTCCTTCCACCATGCATTTCTGCTTTGGAGATGAATAAGTGCTGGTGAGGGTGTGTACATTGTTTCCTGGGTATAAACCAGTGTAGCCATCACAGAAAAGAGCATGGAGCTTCCTCCAAAAATTAAGAATGTAACTACTGTAAGATCCAGCAATTACACACACACACACACACACACACACACACACATGCATACACGCACACAATGGACTCTTATTCATCCTTTAAGAAGAGAGAAATCCTGCTACTTGTGACTTGTGTGAACCTGGAGGACATGATGCTAAATGAAATAAGCCAAATGCAGAAAGTAGCACATAGTCTCATGTAAGCTGTCGACACTGTTGTTCCTTGCTGAAATGGATTGCTGATTTATAGTTCAGAGGTACAAAATTGGTTGGTAATTAGACTATTTGATGTTGTGAGCCTGAGAACTCAATCACATACTAAGAAATCAAGCAGGCATCTCTGTGGTGTGTTGCTGTTGTTGTTGTTTCAATTTTATTTATGTATTTGAGACCGGGTCTCGCTGTGTAGTTCAGGCTGGCTTTGAACCCACTGTGGAGCCCAGGCTCCCTCAAACTCACAGTGATCCTCCTGCCTCAGCTTCCCAAGTGCTGGGATTACAGGTGTGCACCACTGCACCCGGTAAGAAGTAAAGCAGACACATCCATGTCTGGGTGTTACCATCCAAAAAATTAAAATAAAGTAAAATCAATGAAACTTACAGAAAGTAGAAAGGTGATTGCCAGGGGTCAGGAGGTAGGAGAAACAGGAACTGCTAAAGGACACAAACTTTCAGTTGTAAGATGAGTAAGTTCTGGAGATCAAATATACTTGATGACTAGAGTTGATCATGCACTCTGCAAATGAAATTTGCTAAGAAAGTAGATTCTGCACATAAAACGAGGCACCTACCTGAGATGATGGGTATGTTAGCTTGATTGTTAATTACTTTACAACGTATATGTATACCAAGATACAATACTGCATGTCTCAAATACACACTTGTTTTTGGTTTGTTTTTAGGCGCTAGGGATGAACCCCAGGCCTCTAGTATTCTAGACAAGCACGCTAGCAACTACGTTCCCTACATACCATTTTTACTTGTCATTTCTATGTTAGTAAAGCTAGGGGGCTGGAAAAGGACAGTTTTGAAAGGGAAATTTTATCACACAAAAATCTTGACCACAGTGGACAGCTGGAGGTAGGAAGACTTCTGGGTCCGTTCTCATGATGCTAGGGGCGGGGCGAGCTGTAAGCCTTTGCCTGTTGAGAATCTTCTGTTCTTTCTTGGCATGAGCAGGAAGTCTTTTCCTTTTTCCCTACCTGTCACCCTCTTGGGTCCTGCAGATACGGGACCCCTCCTGAACAGGGCAGGAGGAGGAGGAGGAGGAGGAAGGGCACAGATTTCCCTGTCCTGGCAATGCTTTTGGTGATTAAAGTTAGGGAAAGTCCCGGCAGGGATGTCTTGGTTTCTTTGATAGGAAGCGAGGAACTCCATGATGAGAGAGGCCCCTGAGGGAGTCCTGGGTGGGACCGCTGGATGTACACAGAGGAATGAGCTAGCCCAGAGTTGAGGTCTACACCTGGGTTCTAGCTTTCTGAATGTCAAAGTTTACAGTTTCAAGAAAACATTTAAGGACGTCACAAGTAGATATATACATGGCAAACCTGGCTACTAGTTCACCTGCACTTTCACTGTTTAGGAGAATTGTAATTTTCGCTGTAAAATTTGTCATCACTGGCCTTGTGTTTATTGTAAAAGTCATCATCATTACCATTATCATTATTATTATTTGTATATTGCAGGTTTATTTCACTGACACAAAGATACAGACCTTTCGAGGGACAAGTCTTTTACTCCAATGTTTCTAAATCCTTTGGGATCTATTTTCTCTTTACTAGGTATTAAGTTGTGATTAACAATGTGCCTATTATAACATTTAAAAACACTGAATAATAGGCACTTCTGTTTATACCAAAGGCCTATTAAAATTTAATTTAGATATACACTGTTAACCTTCTTATATATAAATAAAATACCTTCCCTAAAGAGAAAAAGTAAATCTCATTGAGCTCCCTTGGTGAATTCCTTATATATCTTGAAAACAGATACAGAGATTTTGCAAATGAGAGTACTAGAGGGGAACTCAGAGAGAAGTATTCATTCATTCATTTAATAAATATTTATTGAGCATCTATTATATACTAGGAAGATATGAGATGCTGGGTATACAAAAATGAACAAAAAGGAATTACGATATTTCCATAGACCTTGGTTTTTCCATTCCCTGAATTAAATGTATTCATTTTTGATGCTTATATATCACTCTGAGAGGATGATAATGCTCAGTGACTTTTAAAAATAATGCTAATTCAATTCATACTCCACTCACAGTTTGAGAACCTGCTGAGGGCCTCTGTGACAGATTTACATGTGGTTATGCCATCTGATTTAATAAGAACAGTATCTTTTATCTATCTGCTCAGCCTCTCAGAACATCCTGTGAGGAAGGCAGAAATTCACCACTTGTTAACAAGAGCACAAATCTTAGACAGGTCCAGCGAGTTGTCCAAAGTACCATATTGGTCAGTGGAACAGTGGGACAGGAAACTTTTACTATAGCAGCGAAAGTATTTTCAGACCTTTTTTCTAATCTAGGCTGATATTCTGTATTTAGAAATTGTTAAAAAAAAGTTTTCAGAATACGTGGTGTCTTAGTCACTCCTAACACCCACTGATTAAAGGAGAAGTTCTTTTCGGCTCACAGGTGTAGAGGTTTCAGCCCGCTGTCCACTGGCTCCAAGGTAGGGAGGCATGGCACAGGGGCCGGGCGGAGGAGGGCTGCTCACGGCGTGGAGGACAGGAAGCAGGGAGAGGGGAGGAGCGTGGCGAGGAGATAAACCCTTCCAGGCCACGCCCCCAGCTACCCGCCTCTTCTGACAGACTCCGCCTGCTGACGGCCAGTTAGCTCTGATGCCCCCATCGGATCCCTTCCAAACACGTGGAGTAGGCGTTAATATAGATCATTAGTGGCTCCATTTTTATCTTCCTCATAATCTGTATTGATGATGATTCTCATTTCCTTTTGTGGCCATGTTACATCTTTAGGGCCATCACCAGGCACCTGCAGCCATTTTTCCTCTAAATCCTTTTTCTTAGAGGTTATATCCCCACCCTCCACCCCTTTAAAAGTAGTAGCAGTCAATGTTCATAAAATAGATGTTCACAATTATCAAAAAATAAAGCAGTTTTTCCTCTGAAAATTTCAACAGAAGCATCTTTGCTAACCTTTTTTTGTTTAGAGAATTTTATATGAAGAAAAGGAATTGTCATATAAGTTCATATTTACACGAGACAAGCAGAGATGATGCCTGTAAGCTATGGATCATCATTTTTATCCATATATATGTATTTCTACCACCACCCTTTACAACCTTTTCTACACATAGAATACACCTCTTTTTTTTGTTTTGTTTTTTTGAGACAGAGTCTTGCAATGCAGTTTAGGCTGGCCTTGAGCTGACTTTGTAGCCCAGGTTGGCCTTGAACTCACAATGATCCTCCTGCCTCAGCCTCCCAACTGCTGGGATGATAGGTGTGTGCCACCACGCCCGGCTAGAATACACCTCTTTCTTATCCTTCAGGTTCTCATCTTTCAACTCACATCCCACCTATTCTGTAAAACCCCTTTTTGACTGTTCCAAACAGAAGTGCCGTTTCTCTTACCCGAATTCAAGTGGCAAACCGTTTGGTAGCTAAACTGACATTACCTTTTCGATGTCTCTTTTAATGTTTTATGTAGTTGTCACTTAAGCCTGTTCTAGTAATTCCTTCTTTTAACCTTGTCTCCCCAGCTAGATTGTGAACTTCCTAAAGGCAGTACTTCCACATCTCTAGCATCTTGCAGCTTTTCTAGCACGAACATAATGGCTGGTACATAATAGATGCTCAATAAATATTTGTTTCACTGATAGTTACCCAAAGGTGAGTAAATAAGCTCAATAGATCTGGATCATCTAAAAGTTCCAAGAGTCCATCAGTCAACAAATAAAAATCAAGTGGCTGGCCTAATGGGATAGTCATTGTGTTAAATATTTCAAAGAGGCAAAAAAAAAAAAAAAAAAAAAGGCAAGGCTTAGTGCATTTTGTAGAGGATTTCAAAATATGTGGAGGCAGTATTTATGCCTGTGAGCCTAGCTGAGTAGAAAACAACCATGTGCATGTAAAGTGACACTGGATGATAGTTGTGAAGTAGTTGACATGGTACATGTCATACAGAGCACGTCTTGTCTATTCACCCAGCACCTGCAGGGGGCAGCGTAGGGCCTCCTTGTTAATAAGGTGCTTCTCAGTCCCTCCTCAAACTGCAGCCTTTAGTAGGTACTTCCTGCCCCTCCCGGGACCCACTAGCTACTGCCCATCAGGACCCATGATGGTTTGGCTGCTGTTCCTTTAAGGCCTGGACCTCCAGGTCAGGAGGCAGAGCTCTGCCCCTCATCCTCAGGCGGGATCCACACCCGAGCACCCAGGACCCTGCCTGGAAAAGCTCCATCTGTAGGACCCGGGAATCTCGGTCCCAAGGCCATTTTGAGCCAGGCTTCCACAGTTCCTTTTCCTTTTATTCCCCAGTGATCCTGTGTTCCACCCGGGGCTCCCGATACATAAACCCTGCATTTCCCAAGCTGTTCTATTCTGCTGCCTGAAAGCTCACTCTCACCTCCGTGGGTCTAGATGGAATTTCCACCGTCCCGTCCAGAGCTGACTCACAACCTGCCTGTCCTTGCGCACCACTCTCACGTATCTACTTTCTCTAGGCTCCTGGCCTTCTCTCCTGCTGCGCCAGCGCGGTGAGTTACGGACCCTGGCGGGGGTGGCATGCAAGAATTTGAATGCAAAAGTCACCTCAGTTCTCTGCGTCTCATGTCTAATGCATGACTTTCATTAGTGAATAAGATCATATACATGAAAATACTTTGTAAACTGTCATCATCAATACAAACATGATGATATTCATATTTCTGTCTGATTAGAAATACAATACATAGTTACTTCTGAAGATGTGAATGTCAGGACTAAGGGTATATAGCTCAGTGGTAGAGTACATGCTTTGTGAGCCCCAATCCCAGCACTGGAAATAAACACATGAACAAAATCTAAAAATTAAATTTAAAAAAAGAAAATGCAGAAAGTACAAAATAGCAATCCCTTCTGAATTGATTTTCTGTTGCTGCTGTAACAAACTGCCACGAATTTCCTGGTGTAAAACTATATACAAAGAGCTTCTGAAGAGTGAGTTCTTCACATACAAAGAGCTTCTAAACATCAATATTTAATTACAGTCAAATTTAAAAGGGGCTATAGACATGAGGCAATTAAGAATAGAGGTAAATACACCAACAAACACGAAAAGTTGTGCGTCATAAGTAAAAAAGAAATACTGAGTAAAATAAGGTAACATTTTATTTATTTATTTATTTATTTATTTTTGTCTTTTTGAGACAAGGTCTCGCTATGTAGTTCAGGCTGGCCTTGAGCTCACTTTGTAGCCCAGGCTGGTCTCGAACTCGCAACGACCCTCCTGCCTCAGCCTCCCCAGCTCTGGGATTACAGGCATGCGCCACCACACCCTGCTAGGTAACATTTTTTAAAAGTCTGTTAAACAGGCAAAAGAGAGAGGCTCTTCACTGGCATCACAAGGCATGCCAGTTAGAAAATAAATCAAGGTGCTTCCTGAGGTAATATCACTCACAAAGTGACTAGAGACCATGCCTGTGATTTGCAAACAACCTATTCTATACAGAGCACAAACTACTTTCCTTGCTAACCGGATGTGGTCCCTTGGCATGGTCACCTGGGACTTCCTCCAGTGTTCTATTAGCAGCTATAATTCAGACTGCCATGTGTACAGGTATTAATGGCAAGGGACGAGGAGAAGTCCGAGCACAAAGTCCGAGAATCCTGGGGTCATATTGATCTGTTTCACTCATTCAACCAGGGTCTTCCGTCCTTCTCCAAACACCTTAGAAACACTACCCTACATTGGCTGGAGCACCTCATTCATTCAACAAACATTTACCGAACACTTACTTTGTGACGGGGCAAAGGTAAGTGCTAAGCATATGATGAGAAGCGAAAAGAGACGCAGTGCATCCCTCAGGGAGCTCACAGACTGCAGAAGGAGACAGCATTGACCGGATAATCACATAAACACGTTCAAACCTGCAGTTGGGGTGAGTGATAGGAAGGAGCCACATGTTAATAGGAGACTGTAAAACAGTGGAATTTGACTTTATCAAGGAAATCAGGAAAGGCTTCCCTAAGCAAGTGAGTTGAAATATGATGGTCAGGAAGGGGAAATTACAAGGTCAAAAGAAGAGGCAAGAGATTTTCAGCCAGGGGGGCAGCATGTGCAAAGGCCCAGTGGCAGGGCCAGTGTGATAAGTAAGACACTGAGGCCACATGGGCAGACAAGAGAGAAAAAGAGAGGGACTCAGGGAGAGTGAAACTGAGCAGGTACATGAGACCAGCCCAGGGTAGGGTGGGTCCTCTCTCCCAGAAGCCCAGACAAGTGATAAGCCCAGGGGAAAGCCAGAGTTGTGTAAAGATCTCTTTCACTGCTGTGTGCAAGTCTCCCTACAACAAACTCAAAGAGAGAAGAAGCACAAGTCCAGGACCCAGGGATTTTACGCTTTTTCCTCGAGACTATCGTTTGGAGAGGCAGCCTCCCCTGCCTGTCCTCCTCCTGCTCTCCTGCCGCCTGGCTCTTTCTCCAGGGCCCACTCTTCTGTCCTCCTGCACCCCAGGCAGATTTCCGAATGCCCTTCAGTCTGTCCTTTCCTTTCAGCCTGAGGGTTGGAAAACAGATTACGAAACCAACGGAGAGCCTGGGAAGACAACTGCAAAACTACCCAAGACATAAACTCCTGCTTTGAAACTGCCATCTTTGAAACCGCCATCCAATGAAGTGGAGAACAGTAGAACTGAGGATAAGGAATATAGAACAACTATGGTATACTGACCCTGCTTGACAGCCAGAGGAGATGACAGAGGGCGGCTAAAAGTCCATTGAGTCCTTCAGACAGAGGCCTGGACGCCCAATACAAAAAGGTGAGCGACTGAACATTTCAGACAATGAGCCCCATGAGTACTTGTGAATGCCAATGTTACCATTTTGGTGAGGAAGAGCAAAGCAAAATTGGCTAGAAATTATTTATCCAGAATATCATACATCAGGGCCATATGTGTGCCCATGAAAAATCTCACACGGATGGTACAATCTCTAAAATGCTTAAGACATGCAAAAAGGAAGCCGTATATTATTTCTGGGTCTGTCCACTGCAGGGAAATATAATGAAATGGGAAGGAATCCGACCCTCAGATAGAACACGGGTGCTCTTGCCTGTCCTAAGCGAGGAGGAAGGGCTGGACCCTTGGTAAAGAGAGCACAGGACTGATCGTGCTCTCAGGGCCGCTTTATTTCTTAGGCAGGCTGGGGGCACCTCACTACCTAGATCTTATAGTTCTGAACTGTTTCCCAACACACTTTTTAAAAGGAAAAACTGGTAACTTAAATTGCTGATACGCTACTGCTAAGAAACAGAAACAAGGAGTCTTCACTCCTTTCTAGAGATGGATTTGCCGTTTATGAACAGGTTTCCGACGGTTCAGTCCCCGGATGTGTAAAATAGCTTCACGGTATGAGGCAGACCTAGCACTAAGGGACAGAATAGAGGTCCAGGCAGCAGGGTTATGTGGGATGAGCTTCAGCCACTTATCCTCCAACTACACCCGCGTGAGACGACCTGGGTTCTGTATTTTTAGACATATAACCTGGTCTCACAGGTGTTGACAAGGACCGCATAGATGCAGACTTTCAGAGTCAGCGCATCCGAGCACAGAGTGTTCTAGAATTCATATTGCCCGCTGCATGGATGAATCATTACACGATTTAATATTTTCCTGGCGTCAACTCAACTTACCTGCTGTTCCAAGGTCCTGGGGTCAATAAAAGTCACCAAATCTACAGAAAAGTAACCAACCACATCTCTCACTTGGCAGGCCTTTCCAATTCGGAGGCACAAGGAGCTGAGAACTTGGGGATCCACTGAGGTCTGAGGCACGGTGGTACCAGAGCAAATGAAGGGGCCTTCGGCATGAAACTGGTCCCCTGTTGACAGCACCTTGATCTCTCCATTGGGCTCGATGAGCATGTCTACTGTCAGGTTGGTGACACTGTCTGTTGGCGGGAAGGCTTCAATCACGCCCCCTGGTGGGAAAAGCATGGAGTGGATGGAAGGACACATTCACAGGAATTGCTCCCACTTAGAACAGGAGGAAACGGCTTAGGGTTTGGTAGATGGACTTGGGCTCGGATCCTGCACCTGGCAGATCTTGGGAGACTTTGAGCAAGCGCTTTCAGCTGCTGAACCTCTTTTTCTTCATCTGTAAAATGGGCATAATAAACCTACCTCACCAGGTTGTTGTGAACCTTAGAGAAACTATATATTTAGCCCAATGCTTGCCATTTAGTAGGGCTCAGTGAATGGTAGTTTTGATTCTCATCATAATGATGAAGATACTGTAAATGCCATGGCTACACCCTCTCATTACACGAATGACAGACCTAAGGATTATGGACGAATCCCTAATCCCTATGAGGAATAAACTATGCATAGTCCACTGCTTGTGCTTTGATGACCAACAGGCCTGTCTGTTTGACTTCATTGCTTTTCTAAAGTGTGATAGGTTTGGGGCTTTAACAGGCATAGAGAACGCTGTTATGCTAGCTGAAGGGCTCCTATGTAAAGCCAGTTGCAAATGCATAGAGCCGGGAAGTGCTGCAGTGTTTGGGGAACAGGGCTCCTGCCTCCTTGCTCATGAGAGCTTTATAACTTAATACTTTACCGTTTGTTCCGAATGCCAGAAATCACAAAGTAAACAGCATTTTGCTGGCTAATTTTGGGGCTAGGTCAGGGGTGACCACCAAAATTATGTAGCCTTGATGTTTCTGTTTTTAGGCCTAACCTGTAAATATTACTGTGGATATGCTTTTTGTAGAAAATAGTTTAAAGTATTGTGTGGAAAGAGTTAGAGCACCTAATTTAAAAGTAAAGACAACAAGGTGCTTCCTAGACAGGGTGGCCTCTAGAACCTGCCTTAAGAAAAACTTGCCCTGTATTTCATGAATTTTCTGGGGACGGGTGGTGACCTCTATCTGTAGGGACAAGCCATAGGCTTGGAATAGCATATATGGTTAAGTTCTGAGATTATAGCAATTATCAAAGGCAGTCATCCGATACTTCAAACAAAAGGCACTTTTCTTAAATGTTTATAAATTTGGTCAGACATAGCCCCGATGAATGTCAAATTTCAGTAGGAAAACTATTTTTGGAGTGTACCCGTTCAGTTTCTAACTTATCTATCTACTTGGTTAGTTCTAAATGTTCTTAGTGTATTCTTTGTGTGTGTGTGTGTGTGTGTGTGTGTGTGTGTGTGTGTATGTGTGTGTGTTTGAGAGTGCAATTTAGGCTGGCCTTGAGCTCAATTTGTAGCCCAGGCTGGCCTTGAACTTGCACCGATCCTCCTGCCTCAGCCTCCTGAGTGCTGGGAATATAGCCGTGTACCACCACGCCCCTCTTAGTGTGTTCTGTACCTGTGTCCCAGTTGTTGGATTTTAGCGAGCTAAATGTAACAAAATCCCACAAAACCAAAAAGCCCTGTGAATCTCTGATTTAGTTAGCTTGGTGTCCTTAGCTGTCACCTCTGTTTTGGAAGATAATGCTTCAGTGAGAACACATTATTCTTTTTTTTATTTATTTACCAGATTACTTTAGATATTTTATTTCAAAGAAGCTTATTTGTATGTCTTCTCAGCATCCTGACCATAATTTTTTCACTGTTAATTTTTTCCTTTCAGAGTGATCAATCCCCTTAACAATGTCTAGCTTTTGACATAATCCTATGACAATGGAGAAAGCAAATCTGTAGCACATTTTGTGGCCAGAAGCACGTTTGAGAGAACAGGCAACAGCGGAAGCTGGCGGCTTGATAAGCTTAGGGTCAGGGTCCGTGAGAGGTGCCCCCACCAGCGAGGAAGTCTGTTTATTACTTACAAGCTCCAGATTTTAAGACAAGCTAACGCTGTTGGATCTAACGGTGTCTGATTCATCACTTCTCTGTTGTGTGATTCCGCCCAGGTCACTTCCTACTTTTCTGAACCTCACTTTCTTCACCTTTAAAATTGTGCTAACAAACCCTGTCCTGTCGTTCGTCGGTAAACACCGTGTTTACCACTCGGCCGAGGTAAAAGATAAGGATGAAAGAAGCCTCAGCGTGGGATTGTTCAGCTCAGGTGAGGCAGTGTCTGGGAATCATGAGAAGTGGGTTAGAGGCGGGGTTTGCAAGCTGACCCGAGAAGGTCTGGAAATCCCCTAGTACCTTATCCTGGATGGCCCTGAAGATCTAACTCTTTTGATTTAAGAAAAAAAACCTTTGTTTTTATTGGGCGTGGTGGCACTCTGGAAGACAGAGGCAAGAGGATCGCAAGTTTGAACCCAGCCTGGGCAACTGAGCAACTTATCAAGACCCAAGTCTTAAAATTAAAAATTAAAAAGAGGGCTGGGGGTGTAGCTCAGTGCGAAGGCCCTGGATTCAGTCCCCAGTACCACACACGCGCGAATCCCTTATTCCTGACCTTTTCTGGGGGTGGGGGGAAGCGTTGTACTTCTTTCCATATAAGCATGAGGTTGACTTTCTTACTTTGGCTTTTCTGTCTGTGGCTATGTACAGAAATGTGTAGAATCACATGCTTTTAGAGAAGACACTGGGGTAATGTAGCACAAGTCCTCACCCCCCAAAAATCCTTTTTTCAGTGCTCTTGTTGGATGTCTGACATCTAGTTCCTTGCTTAAATAATTCATTTACAAGGCATCTGCCGCACCCTGGCCAACCAGTGTATTCCAAAGCCAGTGAGCCTGCCCCTTCTGGTCTGGTCCTCTCTTACACACGAGATAAGTCATTTTCCTTGAGTAATATGCCCGTTGGCTCTGGCCAGGACGCCTGCAGCAACACAGAGCTAGTCTTTCATAGGCTCATCTACATGTGAGCAGAGTGATTTGGGGTGAGTTCATCTTTTGTCCCCCTGGTTCCTACTCTGTCAAACAAGAGCGATACCATATTATGCTTTAGAGGTGGGTCACTAAGGGCAGACCCAGCAGAGTACAGCTCCCTGCCTGACTCCTCCTTTCTCTCTCTGCTCCCTGGCTGCCAGTGATGCGAGCAGCTTTCCTCGGCCAGGCTCCTCCACCATGCTGTGTTCTCCTTGAAGTCAGTCAGCGATGCCAGGGACTGACCCCTCTGACACTGTGAGTCACAATGAACCTCCCCTCTGTTAAATTGTGAGCGCTGAGTGTCTCAGCAATCAGAAAAGCGACTAAGATGTACTAGTAATGACCCCATAGAATTGTTACAAGGATTCAATAAGTTAATATATGTACACTTCGGACAACGCCTGGCACACAGTAAGCTCTATGGGTGCTCGGTATATTCTCATCTCTGTTCTATTATCTTTGTTGAGTGGTAGCCAGTGTTATTCTTTGACATAATATTATTTTATCATTAGGTTTTGTGCTAATGAACTACTTGTATCATCACTGGATAGCAGGGAGTAGAGTGGAATGACACCTTTTCTGGCTTGTTATACTAACCCTTGCTCACAATTCATACAGGTGCCCACGTGCCTTACCCTGCCTGGGGCAGGAAGGCCAGGCCCTCTTGTGGTTATGCCCGGATGTGGACTGGGGATAAGCACCATTTGCTCTGTTCATCCCCTTGGTCCTGGGCCTCCCAAAGTTGTTACAAGATGAGGGTGGGGAGGAGGAGGATGAAGGAACAGCAGCTGGCTTCGTACCTAGACCGTAGCCTGGATCCTTACTTGGAAATGCTACCTTTCTTGGCTGGAAGTGAGGCCATTTCTGCTCTTCTGGAATGTGCAAGGGGAAACTAACATTTATTAAAGACTTTTTTATGTGTCAGATCCTGTGGTAGAATCCTTCATATCTCGATTCCATTGACTGCCCCGCCGTCAACCATGTGTGGTAGATAAGCAAGGAAACTGGGCCTCTGAGGATTTCAGAACCTTGCTCAAGATCCAGATGAGGTCCAGATCCACTGCTCAGGAGAGGTCTGGGGCAAAACCAGCCTGGAATCTTGAGATATGCTTCCCACCCTTGGAACACTTGGTTCCTATTTACTCCACGGCTCAGTGCAAGATAAATATTTAAGCAAAACTTAGAAAAGAGAACAAGGCAAGCTGTAGCTGTTAGCACTTTTCTAAGCTAGCACAGGTGATGCGGAATATTGAAACTGGCCTTGGGTTGACCCACAACTACAACCCAAGGTTGTGCAGACTGATCCGCAATAGAAACTTTACAGTCTTATTTACCTTGACTGAGAAACGTTTGGAGGAATTTCCTCCACGTTGGGAACCGTTTCTCATTGACTGGCTGCGCGTGCTGTGCTAAAATGCCCGCCAGCTCCTCGGAGATCTTTGCCAAAGCCGGCTCCTGCAGAAACAAATTAAACAGAACCACAAGCAATTTTACTACAGAAATGAAAACTGCTTGTGGAGTGATTAAAAACCAGGCCTCCAACAGGCAAAAAAATGTGGTTACTGTTTACCCAGAGTCAGAAAGTCATTTTGAAAATATTCCTCTGCTTTCCCAGCCATTTCAGTTTTCATATTTCAAAGTGACTGGGCCCCCTAAACATTGCTGCAAATTGTGCCCGTTGTCTCCAAAAGGCGCCCTCTGTCTGACTGTCAGGAAGCCCAGGTTTCCGACCGCCAGAGGCTGCCCAGCAGTGTCTCTGCACGGTGCTCCTTCTTCCCCCTCTGTTCCTCACTTCCCTACTACATGAAATGTGGAGTGAACTAGTTTGTTCCTAGGGTTCTTCAGATTCCGGAACATTTTTATTCCGTGACTCGAAGTGGGCTGATCCTAGAAGTAACGGAGTTGGCAAGGTCTTTCTCAGGCCATGCGTGCAACGTGTGTAGCAAACACAGATGAATTCCATATTTGGACTGGGTCCCATTCCCACATAGCTCCAGTATGTGCAAAATTCTAAAAGCTGAATAAAGCTCCAAATCCAGAGCAGTGCTAGCCCTAGGCACTTCAGGGAAGGGATACCTGACCTGTACATTTGTGGGGTTGTGCAACCACCACTCTGCCAGTTCTGGAATATTCCATTGCCCCAAAAGGAAACCCCATCCCTAAGAGCTATCCCTCTTTGCTCCCTCAGCTCCTGGCAGCCACCAATCAGCTTCCTGTCTCTAGAGTTGCTTGTTATGGTTTATTTCACATCAGTGGAGTCATATAAGATGTGGCCATTAGTGTCTGGCTTCTATCACTTAGTATCACGTTTCCACAGTATAGCATTTGTCATGGCTGCTTCCTTTGTTTTCATGGCTGAGTAATATTCCACTGCATGGATGGACCATGTTGTGTTTATCTATGCATCCACCGTGGGACAGCTGAGTGTTGAGGTGCTGCTGCCTTGTGGGGATGTGGTTAGTGCCCCTGTGAACAACTGTGTACGGCTTTGGGTTGAGTCCCTGTTGACAACCTTTTTGCTGGGGAATCAACAGCCTGTATCAAACTGTAACCACTTACCCTGCAGGGAGGTAGGCGATACCCAGCAGCAGTGGTTTTATTACTGGTGGAACCCCCCCCC
>NW_004955450.1:8558418-8581108 GCF_000276665.1 Chinchilla lanigera
GCCCCCGCCGCCTCTCCAGCCTTTTCTGTCAACAGGGCAAATGGGTGATACAAGCCCTGAAGAACTGGCATGGCCCAGAATGTGAGTTCTGTCCAGTCACCGTCAAGACTGTGGTCATCTGTGACTTCTGTTTCCTGATTATCAAGTCTGTCCTGTGATGTGGAAAACAAAGTGCAGGTTTTGGTTAGTATGAACCAGTTGTGGCTGGTCCGATCTGGTTATGGCTGCTCTGAGCCAGTTCTATATGGTTCCAGTCAGTCTGAGCCAGTGTTATCTAGTTCCAGGTGTTTTTATCGAGTTCTGGTTGGCTTGAAGTGGTTCTGGCTGGTCTGTGCTGGTTCCTTCCTTTTCTGGCCGGTCTTATCTGGTTTGGCCAGTTGGATCTGATTTGGGAGGTGATCTGATCTAGTTTTGCCCAGTCTGAGCAGGTTTGAGGCAGTCTGATTTGGTTCCAGCTGGTCTTCTCCAGTTCCTGTTGCTGTGATTTGGTTTCAATCAGCCTGATCCAGTTAGGTACAGTTTGAGCCAGTTTCAGCTGGGTTGGGTTTATTCTGGGCAGTCTGAGACTGTTCTGGCTGGTCTGAGCTGGCTCCAGCCAGTCTGAGCCCATTTGGACTGGTCTTAGTGGTTTCAATGCAGTCTGATCTGAGTTCAGGTCATATATACTTTAAAAATGTAGCAGTTGTGTGTGAGGGTACACACCTGTCATCCCAGCACTCAGGAGGCTGAGGCAAATTCCAGCCCACACTGGGCAACTTAGTGAGACCTTGTCTCAAAATAAACAATAAAATGCTCCAGTGAGTCCTGTAGCTCAGTGTGAAGGCCCTGGGTTCCAAGGTATCTGCAGAAGGTATAGGATCTCCATTAGCTTGACCCATGTATCCTAGAAGTGCTTCTGTACCAAGCATGGTCCTTGCCTCTCAGCACTCTCTTTTTCTGTCACGAAAGTGTAATTTTGAGGCAAAGGATTTTTTTGTTGGGGAGGTGCTCAGTATAGGGATTGAACCAAGGGCCTTTGCACTGAGGCACATCCCTAGCCCTTTCAAATGTGGTTTTTTGTTTTCTTTTTTAAATTCTGGTTTTGTGTCAGACCCTGTAGTAGACTCCTTCATATCTCAATTCCATTGACTGCCCCACCGTCAACCGTGTGTGGTAGATAAGCAATGAAATTGGGCCTCTGAGGATTTCAGAACCTTGCTCAAGATCTGGATGAGGTCCAGATCCACCGCTCAGGAGAAGAAACCAGCGTGGAATCTTGAGATATGCATCCCATGCTTGGAATGCTCAGTTCCTATTTACTCCACAGCTCGGTACAAGATAAATATTTAGGCAAAATATTTATCTAGAAAAGAGGAAAAGGCAAGCTGCAGCTGTTAGCACTTTTCTAAGCCAACACAGGTGATGCAGCAAAGGGCAGGCTCACTGGCTTTGGAATACACACACTGGTTGGCCAGGGTGTGGCAATCAGATTGTGTCATACACACCCTGAGTTGCCCAACTGGGGCTTGCACTTGTGATCCTTCTGCCTCAGCTTCCCAGAGTGCTGCGATTACAGGCATGCACTCTACAGCAGGCAGGAACAGATATTGGCCTGGCAGGAATTCAGGATATCTCTCGGGAAGCTACTGGGGCATTCAGTTTAATACTAAAGCTACTACAGAGTTAGCTTTCCCAACCAAATTCCAAATCTACATGTGTGTGTGTGTGTGTGTGTGTGTGTGTGCATGTGTGTATGTAGAAGATGGGAAAGGAAGGAGGAGGAATACAAATTAGAATATTCTCAATATCAGTCTCACCAAAACCCTTATTTTAGCAGCTTCTTTCCTGAATTGTCAGTGGTGTATTAAGTAAAATAATCTATTGGCCTCTAATCTCCCCATCAGACAGTCTTTTGATGGTGTTCAAAAGAAAACCAAGGGATTGCTTCTCAGTCTTTTAGCTAAGATCAAGTAGAAAAGAAAAAAAACCAAAGGACCTGCCCAGGTGGTTCTGCTTTCTAGACGCTTCTGATAACCCTAAAGAAATGAAGAGTGGCGTGAAGTCAAAAGGGCAAGACAGTGACCTGGAAAACGCAGCAGCACCGTCGGCATGCAAAGAGGCCATATGGACTATCTAGGACAAACGCCTCGTGTAGCAGGAGAGGGAAGGGGCTTTTAAGTCACACTGCAAAACCGCAGGAGCTCTCAGGCTGCTCTGACCCCTGGGCAAGTGCTCCTCACCACCCCGGCTCCTTCAGGGGGTAGAGTGTGGGGTGCCACGCAAAGTGCTGGGGCTTTGAATCAGCTGGTGGTACAGAAATGGCGAGAAGGGAGGGCTTCCAAATTCGAAGGTGAGTTAGAAGGCTGATTTGCTGTGCCAGGATACATTTTACTACTGCAGTCATTTTTAGGTTAAAAAAAAAAAGCTTTCACTTTTTGAAAGGTTACCATGTGGCAGGTGTCCTACATTTCTTATTTCACAACTACTGTCTAATGTAAATATTTTCATCCCTATTTTATGTCACACCGCCCAGAAGTAGCAAAACTGGGTTCAAAGCCAGATGTGACCGGTGCACCATCGTGCAGTGAGATCTGTGCTTGTTTCCACCTCAGTGGGCACAAAAATGGTCACTCTGGGTGAGATTCAGTCATCCCAGGTGATGCAAAAATCTGCAGTGTTAAATTTATGGAAAAGCAGTAAGAGTGGACATCCGTGGTTGGCTGTTAGTGGGACTTCCTTTCAGGGACTGCCCTTCCCACATTCTGTACCTTGCAAGACTCACTGAGAGGGATTCTACCCTCACCTACAAAGTGAGCCCCTGACTACCAGTGCCATGCCCTGGCCACTACCATTGGTTCAGGTCAGACACATGACCCACAGCAGCCAATGATATGCTAAGACACATGACCGACAGCAGCCAATCATATGCTAGGAGGCATTACTGAGGCCTTCCAAAAGGAGCTTTATGCTCTTCTGAAAACACTGCTGGGTGAGATGTTCTCTCTTTCTATTGCTTTGGCAAACTCCAGGAGCTCCAGGCAGACATCTTGCACCCCTGAGGGTAGCCAGTCTTAGAATGGAGCCCACATTCTGCACAGACATAGGGTCCTTCCTTGGTGGTGCCACTAAGCCATCGGATTAAGCCTTGTCTGCACCCAGAACAATCTTTGAACTTTCAGACAGCTGAGATAATAATTTAGTTCTTTTCTTCTTTTTACCTTAGCATTAGGTGTTCAACCCGGGGCCTTCACACTGAACAGCTTTTTTCTTTTTCTTTTTCTTTGTCTTTGAGTCAAGGTCTTATTAAGTCACTGTTGCCGAGCCTGGGCTTGAACTCATAATCCTCCTATTTCAGCCTCCCAGAGTGCTGGGACCAGAGGCCTACACCACTAGGCCTGGCTTCTTCTTATCTGCAAAGCCATTTTGAGTTGAGTTTTCTGTTACTTGAAGCTTAAACATTTTAAATGGATAAAAATGGGTGGGCCAAACCATCTCCTCAGGGGATGTTTTAAGCCGGCCAGTGCTCTGATCACCCTTTGCACCCGTTACTTCTGCAATCAGAAGTGATGTTTTCATTTCTTTCCATTAAGATCACCATCAGAAATAGTCCCCCTTTAGAGTGCAAAAACACACTGAGAGGATGAGGAAAAGATGGAAACATCTCCCGCAAGTCATAAACTACTTTCCACACCTACTTAAAGCTTAAGGACTGCTTTAATACTCCATGTTTAATTGTTAATTGAGAATTTAAAAATCAAAAATGCCAAGTTTGCCTTCGATGAGATGGAAAATTATGCTGCTGTAGAAGGTACCATCATGTAAAACAGCCAGCATTACCACGGCACACAAATGTTTTTGGTATGTAAAATTGCTTTGTAAAATATTTGCTCCATCTGCTGAAAGCAGCAAAGACAATTTTCCCTTGATAGCTAATGGCCCATTTTGGCTGTGTGGCAAGCGATTCGCTGCGGTGGCGGCTCTCATTACACAGAATGGTGAGAATGCGGTATATAATTCCATACTTATGTAGCATTATCCGCTCGCTGCTTCTTGAGGAGTCTGTCCCTCATTATCGACGCCTTCACCTTGCACTGACATGCAGGCCTCGCAGTTGATCTCACTTCGGAAGCGTTTCGTCCAACTGAGGCGCATATGTTGCGCTTCCATGCCAAATCTCAGCACAAGTGCCTTGCCCCCCACCACACGCACTGAAAGGGCTCATTCTCTTCCAACTTCCAGCACTTACGCTGCTGTTTCTTTTTTCCCTCTCCCCAGGAGGCCATGGTTTTCTTTCTAGGCTCACCCTGTTTCAATAGATAAAGATTAAGCGCCTCTTGAAATTCTTAATTGAACTTTGCACACACACACACACACACACACACACACACACAGAGGCAGGAAAAAATTTCCCCCCAGGACAAAACTGCCATCATAAAACCCTGACAAACGCGCTGTCCTTGGTTCATGGTGTATCTGTGATCTCTTTCTTTAAAGGAGTTGTTTACACTACATGCAAAGTACTTCAGCATCTGCTAAAGGAACAATTAGAAATAAATACAGTAATCCAGAGTGGTTTAAAAAGAGAAGAATATACTTATGTTTGGGGACTGGTATTAAAGAGTAGTTACAGCAGCAAACGGCTGGTGTTTTACAAATATTTTTAACATTGGAAAACAGTTGTCAAGAATGTATATCGAAATATATAAGTGACATCAAATAAATATATACGACTGTTGCAAAGATTATGCAATATTTTAAAATAGAAGTCATGCAGTTTTTAAGTCAACCCTAAGCTGAAGTAGCCCTAATTATTATTCCCGGTAATAGGTCTCTTCCTTTCCCGTTAGAGAAATATTTCTGACTGGGAAAACTGCATATGCCAACGCAAGCCCTTTAATTGAAAATTAAAAACAAAAGAAAACATGTGTGCCCTTGACACTGGATTTTCCACTGAAGTAGTGGAGAAAAGTGAGCTTAGGGAATGAAATAAGACACTATCAGGAGCTTTCATATTTTGATTTTATACAAAAGGAATGGGTGAGCAGCTATGTTTCTTAATCACAGCGAGGAGCTGGACCTGCTTCGTATTCACACACACACACACACACACACACACACACACACACACGGATGCGTGTACTAGAGGCAGATGTAGCGGTATTAGGTATAGATTGTGTTCTCTCCACAGACCAGGCCGGGATAATGAATCAGTGAGTTCCAAAGTGGGGATTTTTTGCTGGATCTGGGATTTTGGCTGGCCCTGGCAGCGTGACAGAAAGTCCGAGCCTTCTCCAGGGCGTCCCGGGCTCACCCAGGGGCAGCGAGGACAGACGACTGGAAGCAAATGGCGCAGACGCTGTCAGAGGAGAGTCAAACTCGTTCTGAATCTGTTCCAAATACTCATTCCCGCTCTGCGGTTTTCAGCAGAGCACACATTTCCAGCAGAACTCCAGCGGGGACTTCCTGGATGCGAAAACACTAACCAATTCTCGTCCCTCTCATCTTTTGCTTTATTCCTTCCTTCCACGCTGTTAGTGCAAAACACTGGCAGTTAAATTCAATTGATTCAAAATATTCTGGATCCATATGGCCGCCAACCCTGGAGCTGGAGCGGCGATAGTGCCTCACTGCTGCTTCCGAGCATTTGCCTCTCCTCCAGTCCCCAGATGGTGGGAGTAACATTTAAACCTCCTTTTCTCTGCCTTGTACAATAGACCTTGGCACCATTTCAACTGTTTACTCCGGTAATTAACAGCTCTGATACCACAACAATTACAACTCCTCCACTCTCACCACAATAATGCTATGAATTAGCGAGAGCTAATGGCTGGAAGGTAGAGTGTTTGCAGACTGTGAGATCTGTGCATTTTTAGAATAAAATAAAAGGTACAAACAGCGCGCTTGCAGTAGACAATGATTACCTAGTAATTAGTTTACACAAAGCTTCCTATTTAATGGCAAAACGCTGTAATTAACGTGTGACAGAAAATCAAAGGGTACTTTGTAAGCATATGAAAAATTAACACTGCAGGCCCATAGCTTTATGTACTGATTAGAAGCATATTAAATCAATAGGACACACAAACCAACAGCTTGTAGAGCTGATTATTATAGGTCCTCAGAAGGGGTACCCTGGCTTTCATTTAACTCGGGAAGGCAATTTTCCTTCTCCCGTCATCTTCCTCAGGCACAGAAAAGCACCTCAAACTCAACCCTGGCAGCTTTATGAAAATAACCACTGAACTGGAAGAAAACATTCTAAGTCATTGTCAGAGATAAGGAAAAATATGTAAATGATTAAGACTTTCCGGTGATTGTGGTGACGTGCTGCTACACTAATTAGAAAATACACCAACTGGAACCAGAAAATGAAGCCAGCAGACTCAATCTTTTGGTCAGAATGATGTCTACTTTATCGAGCCTCTTTATTCCACCCACAGAAAGTTCAAATACATGGTATTGTTTCCTATTTTCAGACGATAAGAAACCAGGTTGCTACTAAGGATATTCTTTTAAAGGAATTATCTGGGAAAATCATAGGACGGGAACAACTGAATCAAAATTTGGAATCATCAGCACCCACAGTCATTATCCGCTGATAATGGATGGGCCCCACAACACTCTAGAAGCTTTCGAACTCCTAAATGACCTTCTAAATCACCAAAGAAAGATTCAATGGTATGTACTTGATCAGTGTGGCTTACAACACATTTTTATGGTAAAATTAATCATAAAAGGTTGCATTTCACGAACTCTTATGTGCTAAGTACATTGCTAGCCAATTCAAAGGATTATCTCCTTTAATTCTCACCACTTCCCCAAGGGACAAATACCAGTGTTACTCCTATTTACAGATGAGGACCTGAAGACTTGGACAGCTAAGTAATTTGCCTATGGCTTTCCCCTTAGTAAGCTGGAGAGTCTAACCTAGGTGTGCTTGGACTATGGGATCTTCCCAGGCCAGCTGCTTCTGTGTTACGCTGTATGTTCCCTGAATAGCTGAGTGTTTAGCCATCAGCCTACCCCAACACTCATTCGGCTTAAAAGGGAATCCACTGCGTCAACCTGGAACAACAGACTAAAAAAATAAAAACAAAACAAAAACCAAGTCCTTGGTTGCTTACAGTTTTCAGTGCTCATGATATTTTTAATGCTACCTCTGATGGTAAAGGTAGGTAACTTAAACCCTTTTGAGAGTGTATAGGCTCTCTCAAATGATCATGGCAGTGTAATAAATTGGTATGGAAGCAAATGAATAGAAACCTCAGGGTTTGCCTGAGACTGGACAAGGCCATTCATGTAATATGCTTGGTATCTGCACCAAGTAGGCATTCTACTACTACTACTATTATTATATTATTTATTATTATTATTAAATACAAGAAAATGTCCAGGATTTAGTGGTGTATTGAGAACTCTATAAAATGCTTAATCTCAGCCAGGGATACTGGCGCAAGCCTGTAACCCCAACACTCTTGGAGGCTGAGGCAGGATGATCACAGTGCGACACCAGCCTGGGCAACTTAGCAGTTTAGCAAGATCCTGTCTCAGAATCAAAAAGGCTGGGGATGTAGCTCAGTGTGAAGGCCCTGGGTTCAATTCCAGTACTGGGAAAAAAAGCAACTGAATTACATGCTTATGCCGGTATTTTGGCAACTACTAGATACAGAAAGATAGCCTAAGAAGTCAAGATTTTAGGGGACAAAAACAAATATAGATCAAAGAAATAATCATTTCTATGTAGTTTAATGATTATGAAAAATGATATCCTAGATTTTTTAAACCTTAAAACCCAGATTTTTCTTACCAAGATGTTACAGTTTTATATAAAATACAAAAGATGACATGAAAAAGCATATCCCTTGCAAATAATCAAATAACAGCAACCATAAGATGCACTTTTTACATCTAAAATAAAGACAGTTTATAATATTTAGCACTAGTAAGGCTGTGGTTAAAGCTGATGTGCATATTCTCTAATTGCTTTGGAAACTGGCTCTTAGAAATACAATATGTGCAAGAAGAGCCATAAAGCATTCTACTTGTGGGTCTTTCTCCTAATCAACTAAAATTAAAAACAAATCTTTTCTCCCTACACCCGCCAGTGGAAATAAGCTAAATTTCCAACTAAGTAAATGGTTTAATATACAAGAATTAATCAATGTGTGGGAATATTATACAGCCATTAATTGTGATGACTATGTACAAACATGGAGAATGATTAAAATAGGATGCTTACTCAGATACATAGTATTGTTGCAGTTCCGAGAGATAGGCATTGCACATTTAGAAATTAATATGCAAAAATGAGGACTGGGGAAAGTCATTATGCACATATTTGGTTAAACGTTTCTTTAATTTTGTTATATTATCTTTTCTAAAATTATATAGTTAAAGACTGTTGGGCTCACTTAATAAATGCCTACTAAATTCCACGCAGGGCATCCCGCTCAAGCATCCAACAGTGGCCCGTATGACCCAGTTCCAAGGCCATTCTGAGTGGAGGGAGGTTTTCAAAACAGAGAGTGAGGGCTCTGAGGTGCAGAATGATTGCTGCTTCTCTTGAGATCACAGTACATTTTGTTTGTCTTAGTTCTTTTTTTTTTGTTTTTTTTCTGGTACCGGGAATCGAACTCACGACCTCACACTTGCCAGGCAGGCGCTGTGCCACTGAGCTAAATCCCCAGCCCCCTGTTTGTCTTAGTTCTATAAAGAGACAAAACAAGAACTCTAGTTTATTCCACCTTTTCTAGGTTTGGGTGCCTCGGATTAGCCCCAGCTCTGTGGTGATCTGCACACGAATAATACATGTCTAAGAAAGTGAAGCAAAGTACTGTATAAGTAAAGGTAAAGCTGCTCTTGCAAAAGGCAGTATTTACTAGTAGCATTTAAAGACACATTCAATTTTCCTTTCTCTCTTTCAGTGACAAAACAGGGAGCTCCACCAAGACCTCCACATCCCAGACTCTTCTGGGTAACGGAGTCCCAAATGAGTGCCGTAAATGGCTTAGCTCTTTCCACAAGAAGCTGCTCCATGGACAGCTCCTGCAGAGCGGCATTCCCGGGCAGCTCACCGCCACAAAGCCAATGTCCTAGGAATCGAGTGAGGGAAGACTTACCCTTTAAAAGAAAAAAGGAAACAAGAGAAAAGCTACAGGAGGGAGCCATTGATAGTACAATAATGTGCCTGTCTTGGGTGACTTCCGAGGAAGGCTTCTCCCCACCAGCGCACCTTCCTTTGTTCAAGGCTTTAAATGAAAACGGATGCCCCCAGCTGGGAAGCAGGGCATTTGGAGTGGGTGACAGTGTGTGGCTTCACCAAACCTTAACAAGCTTTGAGCATTTAAGTGAAAGAGCTCACAGGGACCTGTTCCAGGGCCGGGGAGTAAGTTTTGTTAGCTGATAGGAGAGGTGCGTAGGCGTGGTACCAAGCCACCCAGAAAAAAACCGGAAGAGCTGTGACTTTCACTGTGGCCATCGTGTAATATTCAGCTTTTCCAAAACCATCTACATATCTCTACTGGTTTTCTAAATGTGCCTATGGCTCTTCAGCATTTGTTGACTCCATGACTTTGTTGCAAGTCTCAAAGAGAGAGAGAGAGAGAGAGAGAGAGAGAGAGAGAGAGAGAGAGAGAGAGAGAGGATCTTTATATTACATACCTGAGTCTACACTGAATCCTGTCTACCCCTAAAACAAATATCTCATAAGATGCAAGTGAATCTCAAAACAGCTCCAACTCCCATAAACAGCCCTGTTTTAATCTGTTGCCTACAACATACCAATGAGAAAAATCATGGTATCGTGTCATAAACTGCTATGCAAATGATGCTATTTGTAAGTATTAACATAATTTAGTGCTTACAGTCATATTCTCATTTCTAATAATTCTCTCAGAATGGAGTCTTTCTCTGGACTCTTAGCCTGCAGGATAGTCTTTCATCAAGAAGCTGAAATTTTTAATAACCTGCCAGCATATGTTTTGTATGTGCCGGGCTAGGCTTGATGATACAACATCTTCATTATCAAAAGAAACAGGTCTACAAACTGTAATAGGACATTACAACATGCCTGTGCTCATAAAGTAATGCTTTGATGTCTAAATGTGCACCATTACAATGGTCTCCTGGAACAAAGAGAATATTAATCCTAAATTCTCAATAGCTGCACTCAGTGGAGACTGTAGTTCACCTCTACACCAAACACAATTTCACTCTGAAGGCAAAACGAATGTCAGTAGTTTGCTACAAAAACAAAAAAACTGCTTTTCAGAACTGCTTTATTTTTATTTCCAATTTTGGCTTCTTACCACGTCATGGCGAAGCCCAGGCCTCAGACTGTAAAAACATGTCTGAATAATTATTTTTTCTTGTTAAAATGATTTAGATAGACGATTAATTATTGAAGAGTTTCACATTTAATAACAGTAACAATGCCAAATATATTTGACGACAATTTAAATGGGATAGCTTAAAATAACTGAAATTAAATAATGTACAGTGAGACATTTACAGTAAATATAATTCAGCCAAATGTCAGCATTGTAAGTATTTTTTAAACTTAAAGTCAAATATTTCAAATTTATCATAGTCTAGTGGCAGGGGAATGCTTTAAAAATTATAGATTTGAAATACTGAGGCCAGCAAATACTTCACACACTACTGTTTCAGTTTTTCGGTAAGGAAGTCATACTTTTTCCTAGTTTAATCTTGATAGTTTTGCTTTAAAAAGAACATCCCATACAGCATAAAATAAAATCCAGTTCAAAGAGAACCCTCTCTGGGCCTTAAAATTAAATACATTTTCCTTGTCTTCCCCTCCCCCTCCTAAAAGAGGAATTCACTTTGGTATCCTTTAAATAATATGTAAAAAGCTGGCCATGACAGGTCCTGCATTTAGTCCATTCACTGCTGGAGGAGGGAAAAAAGCCCAGAATAGATCATGGGGAGAACTGTCACATTTGTCACAGGGAACTCTCTCTCCTGACTGCTCTCTAGATTTATTCATCAGTTTGCTTTCCTAAGAATAATGTGGCTCCCTCTCGGGGGCCCCTCCCCTCCTATCACTGTGTCTTGATTCATATACTTCTGTAGTGGGGTGCTCAAGGCAGATGCAGATCACCTTGCAGAGCCTGCCCCATGTGTGCCAGTGGGGAAGGAACTAGCTAAGGAAATTTGCATCTCAATTTTCCTAATCGGTTACGTTTCAACCAACAGGTCAGCTAAATCCGAGATGTGAGATTAAAAGAAGCCAGAGAAGCCTAGATAGATCTCTGGATGCAAAAATGGGACCACTGTGTTATAGATATTAAGGCATATAAAATTAATTATTAAGCAAATGGGAACAGACTGAGAGGTCATACCGTTCACCTCACAAACATACATGGACTCACATGTTAAGATCTCTTACCTACTATTCAGCTTTTGCTGGGAGATTTTCTGCTGGGTGTATACTATTTGCTCCACATCTCATGGAGAATTATATGAATTTCTTTGGGTTGTCTTAAAAAACATGTGACTGCGGACAGAATGCTACTATACATTAGCTTTTCCAAGTAACAACTGTTTGCTAATAGACTTCCTATCTCATAATAAAATATAGCCAGTTTAACAACAACAGTTGTTAGCAGCATGTGGTCAAGATCCGCGTAGGACAAATGATGGGATGGGTAGTGCTATCTGAATGAGATTTTTTAAAAAATCACTTCCTAATTATCATAATTGATTTGAAGAGGTGAATGAAGATTTGTAGGGGGCAGAGCAGGGACATTTACAATAGGCAAATGAATCCCATTCATTTTGTGTATAAGGTCTGAAGCCCAAGAAAGCCAGTGCTGTGGGTGGCAGGGCTGAGTTGTCTTCCAGCTGAGCCCTTTGCCTCCTCTCCTAACCTGTGGTTTAAGTCACCCTGAACACTCACCTGGGCCCACTTCTTTCTCCAGTCTTCGGAGCCGTATCTGTTACTCTCCTTCAGCACCCACTTGTAGCACTGCAGGTACGAAGGAATGTCACAAAAGGCGGTCCCGTTTCCTCCGAACTCCGAGTTCATTTTAAAGAGCCAGCGCTGGATTTGCAGGTGATCGGTCACCATCTGGCTCAGCTGTTCTATCATCTGCGGGGGCGAAGACAGAGCACCGTTTACTACAGGGCGCATCCTTTCCACCTTGGTGTCTCGGTGGCAGTACTTCCTTGCCCCACATACCTCTCTGTTTGGTTCTCCTCCACTTATTAACTCAGATTGGAGAAGTTTAAAATGATTTACATAGGATGTGGAGAAACCAGTAACTACTTAGACCAATGGCGGGCTTAAAAATACAACCTCATTTATGAAAAATTCTAAAAGTATCATTTTGTGAGCTTTTGAAGGGGAAAGAAAGACTCTTTAAATATCTGTAATTGAATCTTGGCATTGTTTCTTTCTTTCTCAGAGAGTTATTGATTCCTCAAATGGTTTTTTATAGTTTCGAGACTATAAAGAGTTATAGCCTTGAAAACTTTAACTGTTTCGAGCTTTGTTGAGCTTTTAAATGTTATAATCTATAAGACACTTAATTTTCCCCCCATTAATGCACATGAAATACCTTTGTGGGACTGGTCAGCTGGCCAGCTTACTAAACCAAGTGTGTTACCAGGCAAGGCAGATAAAAGAGCTAAAGCACACATGGAAGCGACCTTCCTGGAATATACACCCACCCTAGACTTCATTTGCAGCATTCTCTCAAGAACGCTTCATCATGGGCACAAATACACAGAAGTTTATGGGACAGGATAGACTGCTAAGCTTCCCCATCAAAATGATGACGAGGATGATAACAAGAATACAGCACTGAGAGACAAAGCAGGCTTCCTCCCAGGTTGGCCCCAGGTCGCTCTGACTCTAAACCCTCTCTACAGTGTTGCCTGTCCCGTCCTGCAAAGAGCCGAGGAGATGGTAGAGGTAGAAGCCAGAGCAGGGAAAGAGAAGCAACTTGCTTACAGTCAGTAAGCCATTTGGGGTGCATTTAAGTCCAACAAAAATCTATAGTGAGAATGCTAATAACGCTGTGGAGAGAAATGACACATGATGTCACAAAATGTTTCTTTCTTTTTTTTTTTTTTTGGTCTTGTCTTCTCAACAGACTTTCCAGTTTGTACTCCTCTGAAAGCAACACAACATTATTCTCTTCTCCTCTGATGACTTTCTTGGCTCACCAAATAGATGTTCAATTTTTTTTAAACTACAGAGTGTGAAAAGTTTCAAGGTCTATAGTCCTGTGGATATTGGATCTATAAAATTAAAATAGCTTTAAATCGGTCTCCTTGAGTTGTTATATCCAGCAGATGTTCCCAGGATGCCTCATGATGTGGCAGTGTGCAAGAAATGCCAAAAGAGCCCACGCTTGGGGTCCTCAGAGACCTCGGGCCACTTTGGAGCATTCATTTAGGATGAAAATAAAATTGCGAACTCCCTAATTATCAAGTGATGTCTACAGATAATTTGGGTGTTTAAAGGACAAGCCTACACATCACATGAACATGGCCTAGGAAGGCTTTCTAATGTGTCTTCCAAAGCTGTATCCCTTCTTTTTCTAGTGTGTTGAGAAGCTAAGATCCTACGTGCGTATTTTGATATATGCATTGGGACCACACTTTGCAAAAGTAGAATGGTCTTTGGCCTGTTAACTAAGATCAGATAAGATTCTTCTGCCACCCTAAGCAAAGGTGTCCTGGCAGAGCCTTCTTTATTGTATGTTTGGATATATTATATATCAGGGGGTTGCAACTACTAACAGAATTATTATCTGTTTCTTCCAAATCCTATTATTTCTTGCTTCTAAGAATCCTATAAATTGGTGTCTGTTGATGGATCCCCTACAGTAATGAAACGATCGATAGTATTGTAAAGACTGCACCACTGGAAAGAATTATGTGCTATCTTTAAGTGAAAATTGAACAGTGCTTTAAAATAGCATTGCCATTTTTGATTATGTAACCAAAGCCGTCGATATTTCACAGGGAACACATGCCAGAAAGGGGGCTTGCATGGTTACTTTATGGGTCCAAACACGAAGTGCTCACTGGGCTCATGCTAGAAAAAAAATAGTTCATCATAAACCAAATGACTTTATGCTATTCCCAAACATTTATCATTTTCTGTTTGGCTTATCTGTTCAAAATATGTCATATTTTTCAGTTGTGAGTCATTTTGTACTGGTAAAGAGCAAAAGTAGAAAAATGACTACTGGAAAAATCCAGAGAATATGCAGGAATCCTTATTAAACTAGGTTAAAATAATCCTGGCTTTCTTTTACCAGTTTCACGTTTATGACTCACATTGGTTAAAAAGTCAGAGCATGGTGGTGCACGCCTGTAATCCCAGCACTTGGGAGGCTGAGGCAGGAGGATCAGTGTGAGTTTGAGATCAACCTGGGCTACAAAGTGAGCTCAAGGCCAGCCTGAACTGCACAGAGAGACCCTATCTCAAAAAGACAGAAAATAAAATAAAAGTCAGTACTACTGATCCATCATCATGTGTAGATTCGAAACACTGCTACACTCAGATCGATTGGGTAGGGTAGGCACCTAATGTCAGAGTTAGGAAAGAGCTCAGCAGAATACTTCAATTCTTGGTGACCTCAGATGTACATTTCTTAACAAGTAGGATAGAACTCAGTTTCTTTCTTTCTTTCTTTCTTTCTTTCTTTCTTTCTTTCTTTCTTTCTTTCTTTCTTTCTTTCTTTCTTTTGTCTTTTTGAGACAGGTCTCACTATGCAGTTCAGGCTGGTTTTGAACTCAGTTTCACTTGGTTTATTGTTACCGAATTGTACATACCGGAGGCTAAATAACACTCCTCAAATCTGATGTGTCTGTGAGGAGCTTTTTGGCTTTACTTCTGAATACTAGCACTAGACAGAGGTTTAACTCATTAAATGTGTCTACATCTTTAACCACAACTAACACATCAGGTTCTGAAATATTGCAGAGCAAAGACTGCCTGAGTTGTCACTGGTGAAGATGAAACCAAGACAATATAAATATTGCACACAGATTTTAAAGTCCTGAAGGTTGTTTAATGTTATGTGGATGTGCGAAATTCTGTCATTGAAAAGTATATTCGCTTGTATTAACTCTACCAGTGAAAAATTCTCCTGGGAAGCAGAGTCAAGCATTGCCATCTTCAAATTCCAGTGGAGGTTAATGACATTGGTGTGACACACAGCTCAGGGGGAGCCGCTCCATCCCACTCTACTGAAATTGCTCGTGCCTTTCCCAGACTCCGCTTCCTTCGTGAGTCCCTGAATTGCCAGGAACATTCTAGCAAGACTGAAACACGTGTGAGCAATTTAATAAGCTCATCATCATCTTCAAATCAGTCTCTGCAAAGCATGATCTCCTGAAAGGCTTGACTGGGGGCTCATTGGCTACCATGGGTGGACAACAAGAGGAGAAGGCGATTCCTGATACTGCCCCTCAGAAATGCCCAATGTGTGTGGACCTTTACTTTCTCCAGAAGTGGGTAGGAGAGATAATTTGTGACTAGCTCAGAGTAACGGTCAAACAGGCACTGAAACAGAGGTGAGGAAATGCTGACAGCCATTTGTCTTTTAATTTTCTCTACTATGGAAACAGATGGCAGTTAAATGAGAGAACACCTGCCAGAGCTCACTCAGAGGGAAAACATTTCTAGTGGCTAATGTATTTCTCCAAATATTTCAGGCCCTAACTATCTGTTGGAAGGATTCAGAAGCACAGACTTGGTCCAAGGCAAAACCAGAAGCAGTTTTAGTCCTGGAGCTATTTCACTTCCTCTTTCTGGATTCTTTCCTTCCTTTGGAGCCCTGAGAAGCCAAAGTATTTTTTTTTTTTTTTTTTAAACAGAATCAAGGGTGTCTGTAGCCCTCTGCAATTTGACCCGGCAGAGAGGCTTACTCTCCTTCTTTCAGCCCAAATCGACTCTCATGTTTCTTAGGGTCCTACTGGCTGGCTGAGAGGATGATTAACTGATCTATGTTACAGCATTAAATATTGATGGCAGATTAGTCCAAACGATAAGTCATTTCAACAGAATCTTCTGTGTCTTAATCCAAATGAGTATATATTTTGGAAATCCCAGCAAGTTTTGCAAGACCAGTAGGAAACTTCAAAACATGAAGGCCTAATGCAAATCAACACAGTATTCACACATTCTTCATTGGATAGGGCTGGCTCCGGATCATCTGAAGTTGTCCAGGTCAAGAGGATGTGACACACTTGAGCAGAGCCTGGCACGCCCACCTCACATACCTGCTGATAACTATAGATGTCATATATTCCAGGAGGGACCGGCACATTGGCGCTGTTGAAGACCCGCTTACTTCCAGACTTGGCACTGTACAGATGAACCAGCTCGGGCTCTGAGCCCAGGATGGGTACATTTAACATATCAGCCACAGCCAAATCATCTCTGTGGAGGAGTCCGCCCACGATGTAGGCCTCCGTGCCCTGGATGAGATTTTTTATTCTTTTGATTGCCTTGGGGCTGTACATCAGGTGAGTGGCCAGGCACATATGATGAGTCTGGGGGGAGAGCATGTTATTCTGGTTAAAAGGTGTGCTTTTTCTAGTCCACGCGCCTAATTTATAATGGTGCACATAATAAATACATTATTAATAGCAGGCTGGGTTATGACCTATCCCGTTGTTTAGCAGTTTAAATTGATAAAAGCTGTTGGGGTGAGGTTCCATAACCGCTTACATCTTTAGCGTGTTGGAAATAGGCTCACTGGGAATAGACCTAATTACTACACATCTGTATTTATTTGATCCACGTGGAATTATCCTTCTGTCAGAAGGAAAAGAGGCTGGCGGCCTTTGGATAATAGTGATTCATCTCTGCAGCACTTCTGGCATGGTTTAACACTAAAGCGTCTGGAAAATCAATACAAAAAAATGAAGAAAAAAGCCTCATGGTATTCTTCACGATATAGACTCGCAATCTGCCAACTCTTGAAGTGTCTGAGTAGGAAAAAGGCACTTGACTTGACACCCTCTTTGCAGAATTCTACCACAAAATCCGTTTCAGGGAATATGTACTTTGGTAGTGGTGATCAGTGGTTCTAGCCAACAGTTCTGGAAAGGGTTCACAAAGAAAAATATTTGAACATGTCAGCAAGACCCAAATGCTTTACACGATTCTTTTTATTTTATTTTGAGTAGTGAGATCCAACTTAGCAATGCATGTGCTTATCGCATTTAATTAAGTAAGCTGCTCTCTGTCTGCTGGAGCAGAGGACAGAGCTGGATGGTCAGCACACACCAAAACTAATACAACCACGCTTCTGCTTTCAAGGGGCGGGGACATAAATATGAACAGTTAACACATAACTAAAGCAAGATTGATCAGGCCATAGGAGGCTACAGAGTGTGTCAGAGGTAAGGGAGAGGGAGGCAGAGGTCATATTCTGGTAGAGCGAGCTGTAAAGGCAAGTTACCCATTCTCCTTAAGCCCAAGTTTTCTCAACCGCAAAAGAATGTAGTGTCTGTGTCACAGGGATGCTGTGAGGATTAAATGGGATAACGCATGTAAAGCACTTATACTACTGTCTGGGATACAGTAAGTGCCTAATGAATGTCAGCAGGTATTATTATCCTGACGGAAGTTAGCGTTGAGGTGAATTGTGAAGGATGAGTAAGGTTTTACCAGGTGAAGGTGGGCATGGGAGAGACATTACCTGAGAAAGCAATACTAGAACCAAGACTGTGTTTACTTCCGCTAGAGGGGAAAGCATCAAAAAAAAAAAAAAAAAAAAAAAAAAAGCGAGGGTTTTGGAATTCCAAAGACCTGGTAGTAAAATGTACCTACCTCTCAGAAACTACATGACCTGGGCCAAATGGTACTCCATGAGCCCATTTCTTCATATGTTACCTGAGAGTCAAAATACCCACACCCTGCATTGCTTTAAGGTTAAAAGAAGATCAAAAATATAAAACACCTAGTATGATGCCTGACATTGGGTCAATGGTCAAAATAAATGGTAGTAATTATTTTTACAATGCAAACATGCTTTGAAAAATAAAGCCATCAGCCTGATGTGGTGGCGCACGCCTGTAATCCCATCACTCAGGAGTCTGAGGCAGGAGGATCACTGTGCGTTCAAGGTCAGCCTAGGTTACATAAGCAAAGTTCAAAGCCATCTTGAATGACATAGTAAGACCGTGTCTCAAAAAAGAAAAAGAAGAAAGAAAAGAAAAAAAGAAAAAGAAAAAGAAAGCCGTTACAATATCATGCAAATAATATAATATAAAGGCACCAGACTCTTATAGGAACTCAAGAGGTTTTATAAACTAGCACCTACTTCCAGTTTTAGTGAAAAATTATCGACTCATCTTAGCGTAGAAATGTGGAGAAATGCGAGGGACTGTTTTCAGGAATAGCCAAAGCGCCAGTCTGCAACCTGCTGTACAGTATAATTTGTAAGTGTGGAAGAAACAAAACTGGACCGGGAAGATGCCCCTGGCTCTCAGTCCTGCTTGAATTTGTAACTTGCTGGGTGATTTAAGACACTTGCTCTTTCTGAGCCTTAGATCCCTGTATTCAGATGAAGGGGTGGGCTAGAAGGCTCCGGGCTCCTTCCAGCTCTGACACAACTTCCGCCTAAAGCAAGAGCTCTTCCATACTTACTGATGAGTGGGGCAGAGTTCTTTTTGGGGTGATGAAAAGTTCTGGCAATGATAGTTGTACAACAATAGGGATGTGCTTAATGTCGCTAAGTTGTATGCTTAACAATGGTTACGATGGTAAATTTTATGTCATATATTCTTACCACAATAGAAAAGGCAAACAATAGAATTACTCTGAGATTTGTATGATTTAACCTATTAAGCCCTTCCTGCAGGTTAAGAGTTTTATTTTATGCAATATGTCTTTTCTTTTTTTTTTTTTTTGGTCTTTTCTTCCGGTACCAGGAATCGAACTCACGACCTTGCGCTTGCCAGGCAAGTGCTTTGCCACTGAGCTAAATCCCTAGCCCCGCAATATGTCTTTTCTACCATAATTCAAATCTATTTATTTATTTATTTTTATCTGCTTGAGACAGGATTTCACTATGCAGTTCAGGTTGGTCTTGAGCTCATTTTGTAGCCCAGGCTGACCTCAAACTTGCAAGGATCCTCCTGCCTCAGCCTCCCGAGTGCTGGGATTACAGGGATGCACCACCACACCTGGCTCTCAAATTTATTTTTGAAATGTACTCTGAGAGCCTAGTTCTAAGAAACTCTGTTTTATTAGTCAATGGCAACTGTCTACATCTGGTGGGATCTGTTTCCCATCTAGCTAGTTATTGCTTTTCCTCCTACTTTATTTCATGCTTTTCTTTTCCTAGAAATTATTCCAATAAAGAAATGTAAAAAAAAAAAAAAAAAAAAAAAAAGTATCTATCCGGGGGACTTAATGACTTGAGTTCCTATATCCATAGTGGGCTTTTCAGAGCATCTGGAAGAGTACTCTATCCTCTCCTGGTAAACCAACAAGGTCAAAGCCTTAGTCCCACGTTCTCATTCAGTTCAGGGAACGTGGACTCCATCAACAGTCCTATTTTGAAACAAGGACATTGAGGCTCAAGTGATTTGCCCAGAGTCACACAGCTAGTGAATGGCAGAGGCAGCACTCCAATCCACTTAGCCCAAGTGATACGCCGTTGTGCCACCACGCCCTCATCTTACAGAGCGAGCAGGGAGGGTCTGGTGCTGGTGAGTTTATGAGCTGTGGTGAGGGGATGGCAGATGCAGCAATAGAAACTCAGGCTAAAGTTTGGGCCACATTTTCAGCCAGGGTAGATTTCTGTCTCTTCTAAGTGCTTATTTCTATTGGCAAGTACTTTCCCCAGCTCTATATTATAATCATCTGTAGGCATGCCTTATACTTCGGGCAACATAGCACCATAGCATTGTGTTAAATGTATTTAATAAAGATTTAAATGTGAGCAAGTGATGGCAGAGGACACATCACAGACCACAGGTCTTGTGTGTCATTTAGAGAAAATCGGTACCATCGGACTGAGGCAGCAGATTAACACTGATGACAAAAATCTAAAATGTTAATTGCCTTGGGTGATGGCTACATTTAATTTATCACCCCTGATATTTTCTTTTGACCTGAGACAAATGGTAGTTGTTTAGGATGTCTTCATAAACATCAAAATTATCCAAAAATAGATACGATGGCTTTGTTGGAGCCCATTTTACCATTACAGATTCAAGTACTGTATAGTATCTCGGGGAGATGTACAAACAGATTTTGGCACGCTTTTAAAAATCTCCTCAAAGCCATCCATTTGAATGAAAATCAGCACTGATACAATCTCTCAAACCCATTAAAAAGAAATAAAGCAATAGCTCAACATGAACAGAAACGGATTTGAAAGTGAGAGTTTAATTTTTGTATTTAAAAAAGTTGATTGCTTATGAGTGATTAATTACTCAGATAATTTGAATCTAAGTTATGAGAAGTAGTAAGTGCTGAAAACCTTGCCTCTGTATTTCTGCTCTCCAAGATGCAAACCTACCCACTGACGGCCCCTCGGTGCGTGGGGGAGAGCCGCCTCTCTCTCTTGCCCGGAAGTCAAAGAGCACAGTGGAAGGGTAAGTATCTCAGAGAGTAGGACTGTAGAACTGGAGAGGACTCTGGGTTGATCTAAACCATCTCCTCGTTTTATAGATGAAGAAAAGAGCACCAGAAAGGTAGAGGGGCTTGCCCAAGGGGCGAGCTCACCCAGGAGCAAAGCAGTCATTTCCAGTTCATTACAGGGTTCTGGAGCAGCCAGAATTTGGTTTGTACTCTGGCTCTCCTGGGAACCTTGGACTAGAAAATGAATCTTACTTTCCACAGACATAAAAGGAGAGGGCTAATTTCTGTCTTGCAGTGTTCTGGTGATCAAGTGAGAAATATATGTTAAGAATTTCATAAATTTGCTCACTTTCTTTCTCACGAGTCCCCTTACCAGTCCATGACCTTTCCACTCCATATGGGCATTTCAGAAGAAACTCCATACTGGCAGCTAGCAGGCATTAGCTAACTAATTAGTTAACTCTGGCTCGAGAGGTTAGGAATTTAACTACACACTAATAGGCTTTTTCCTTCATCACTTCCTAATGTCCACAGTGACTATGCCGTTGAGCCCAGGGTACAACTAGGAGCCCCCCCCCCCCAAAAAAAAGTCCTTGCTTTGGTGGCAGATATAGAAGGAGGTTCCTAAGACCATGAGTGGCAATGATTTGTCCCCTGTCCTTTCTCTTATTGCATCTCCCTTGCTTTCCTCTTCCACAACCAAGGATGTCAATGAAATAGAACTGAGCAGAGAGCTTTGGGGCACTGGATATTGAGGTGTCTGCTATGACTCTTCATCTTGATGGCAAAGACAACTTGTTGGTTACACTAGAAAAGCAGAAATGCTGTAGTGGTCTTTCCCAGCTATAGCAGGACTTTCTCAGGTTCCACCCCTCTCTCTTTTTGGTTTGTCAGACTGTGCATTGAGAGGTGATTCTAGGTGTTAATAGGTACCAACTGAGCATGAAGATACTTCCTATGGAAACGTGCAGCCAGCTTCTCTGGTAGCATGCAGACGGCTGACTGGTGCACCTCGGTAAGAAGCAGAGGGAGCTATCTTTATAGGCAAATTCAATCTTTAATTATACAAAAAAGTCTCTCAAAAATTGGATAGTCCATTAGGTATTAAAATGTTTGTTTAATGTGGAATGTTTAAATTCTCACTAAAACGTAGAGCAATTCACTGCCAGCCATCTGTTGGTTGGCCTTAGCTTAGAATACTGCCATCATGGTTCCATGAATTTCCCGAAGACTGCTGACGAGGGATGGGATGCCATTTAGAATTCATTCCATTCATTAAAAGGAAAAATCAGGACCTTGATCATTATGAACCACCTGGTAAGTCAGGCCACCTTTCCTTGAAGAAAAAACTATAGAGAAACAGGGAATACCTGTGTGGAAGTCAGAAAATGGGGGCCCTGGTCCTGATTGTATCCCTAAATAGCTTTGTGACCAGCCTTTCTGTGTCTTGATGTCCTCCACACAAAATTAAGAAAAAGGGATGGTAGACGTGACAAGCTCACCTACTTGATGGTTTCACCTCCTAACTGCAATTAGGCCTCAGTTACAGAGAAACCGGGCAGGGGTAGCTAAACTAAGTCTGCAAGTTAAACGGGGATATTTATTTCCTACAGCCCAACTAGTAGTCTAATCAGTAAAGCTGTTAAACTTGCAATAATATTTCACTGATGTGTACCAGAGCGTTGCAAGTTATAAAATTTCCAATTTAATTTTACTGCATCCCTGAAGCCGTAGTAATTAGGAGACAAACTCACAGTGAAGATGTTTACAGCTTCAGGGATGATAATTTTGAACCTGTGCTGCAGGTCACTCCTGTCCGCAAGGTTCCCCGATTTGACGGCTGCATGTAGACTTAAGATTTTGTTGTAATACAGCATTAACTCGTCGTTCATAGGGTGGGAGCAGATGTAGATGATGTTCACATTGTCATCTAAAAAAACAACAGGCACAGTGTTAATTACTGGTATAAAGGTAAATGACACGAGGAACTCTGGCACCTGGTTGATGTTGTGCAATTTAAAATACAGAGTAAGGGCTGGGGATTTAGCTCAGCGGCAAAGCGCCTGCCTGGCAAGCGCAAGGTCGTGAGTTCGGTTCCCAGTACCGGAGAAAAACCAAAATAAAATAAAA
>NW_004955450.1:8581208-8584822 GCF_000276665.1 Chinchilla lanigera
AAATAAAATAAAATAAAATAAAATACAGAGTAGATCCAAATGCCACACTGAAGTAAATTTAGCTTGGTTTTGCACATATCTTAGCAATCTGACCAGCTTTTTTTCACCTTAGCATTTCGCTGATGAAAACATAAACACCACTACCAACAGCAAGAAAATACATGCAGTGATTCCTCCAGAAAGAGGGCTGTGAGGTAGATGGAACCGTACTTTCAAATAATACTGGGGGATTTAGGCACACAACTCCCATTAACATCAATGGGAATTTATCCCATTAACTTCAGCAAATTATAAAACAAAGCTATTAACTTTGGAAAGCTGATGAAATTGCAATTTCTTATTCTGCTTGGACTTGACAGGACCAATTCAGGGAATGTCCTGTCCAAATAAATTGGCTGATTATGACCATAGCAATAATTATTTCAGGAAACCAACCTTTTCCCTGCTCCATTCCCAAAGAGGAATATATTACTTAAATAGCACATCTAGCGATTCTGGGTCTAAAGGAAACGCAGTCTTAATTTCACTCTTCTCTTTCTTAAGATGTGCTTCTTATTATGCACATAGAAAGAAATCCTAATTAAATATCCCATCCAAATGGAATAGTAAGATAAGATTACTCACTCCATGCAGCAGAATATTTTAGGGAGTATGGGTGCAAAATGAGCGGCCAATGGAATTATTCATTCAGAAAATAGCAGACTGATATAAATACAAACGGGTAAACACTTGGCTAAACATGGAGGGAAATCCAGCAAGCAGAGTGACTGAGACCCTGCCCCTGAGCAGTAACCCTTTCACAGGCACTAACCCTGTAAAATACAGTGAAGAGAAGTAGTATAAACAGGTACTTAGGGAATTTCAGAAGGAATGCTGAAAATGTTTCTGGTGTGGGTTAGAATGTCCTCCAAAAGCCTCACATGCTCAGAGGCAGGGCTTTTGGAAAGGGATAGGAGTACAAGGACACGGACCTCCTCAATGGATTGTCCACTGGTGACTTTGTATCTGAATGTACTGCTAGAAGCAGGGCCAGCGTGGAGGAAGTAGGTCGCAGGCAGAGCAGCCTCGAAGGGTATATTCTTGTCCCTGGCCGCTTTCTCTTTCTCTGCTTCCTGGCTGCCATCAGGTAGAGCTTTTCTGCACTGCATCTTTCTACCACAATGTTTCTTGTCTTGGAGCCAGCTAACCACGGACTGACACCTCTGAAACCGTAAGTCAAAATGATTCTTCTCTCTTTTAAGTTGTGTTTGACAGATGTTTTGTCCCAGCACCAGAAATGTGACTAACACTTGGGCAGGGTGGGCCAGGCAGGAACTCTAAGACTCCTCTGTGACAGTTTGGCAGAGTACACAGAGCACAGATTTAATTCTAGTTCAGCCGCCTTAGGCCCTGGGCATATTATTTAACTTACTATGGCTTGTCTTCTTCATTTGTAAAAATGGGAATAGGGAGTAATATAATGAAAGAATATATGTAAGGCACCTGTGCAATATCTGGCCCATAGTAAGTGCTCAACAAATGGCCCGGGTACCTGAATATTCTCCATGGCCCACCCTGACCAGCCCAGCTGAAAGAGATTCCCACCCTGTGTACCTCTCCGGTGCTCCTTGGGATCAGATTTAACACAATGGAGCAGTGTCCTCTGTTGTTCCATGCTACTGTTTCAAACCTACTAATCTCTGCAAGGTCTTCAGATTGAAGGTTTATACCTTTTGCTGTATTTCCTCAAGCCCAGGTATGGTACAGAGCACATAGGTGTCGCTTCATAAATACTTGTGGATTAACTGAGGGATTTTGGAGCATGAAAAGATTTGAGAAGTAGGGTCTTTTGTGCTTAGTAGGAGAGAATCATGGCACCCAGCTGGGCATGGTGGTGCATGCCTGTAATCCCAGCACTTGGGAGGCTGATGCAGGAGGATCACTGTGAGTTCGAGACCAGCCTGGGCTACAAAGTGAGCTCAAGGCCAGCCTGAACTGCACAGCGAGACCCTGTCTCAAAAAGATCCCCCCACCAAAAAAGAAGTCACTCCGTTTTGGTCCAGGGATATAGCTCAGCAGCAAAAGTGCCTGCCTGGCAAGCACAAGGTCCTGAGTTTGAGTCCCAGTACTGGAAAAAAACCAAAACAGTCATGGCATCCAGGAGAAATCCCCACCTCCAGCAATCTGGAGGTACCTGAACTGGCCCAGTGCTGGGCTAAGAGTAGCTACTCCCCATAGGTAAATATTATATTTAATTTTGTTGCCTTAATGTCAAAGTAAATCAACTGATGAGACAATAATAAAATAACTTGTGTCAGATGCCGAGGGATCAAATTAGTTATCCCAAGCCTTGTGGTTTGAAGACAAAACTAATATCAAACTAGTGGGGTTTTTTAAACCAAACCAGTAATTTTTTAAAAAGAAGAGTATAAAAAAGGACATGAAAACAAGAGTAATAACTAAATAACTCAATAGTAAAAGAAAAATAAATTTTTTTTGGAAAGAAATTTCTAGGTTACAGATGATAAGAAATCCTGGTGCTAATTTCACTTTTCCTTCCTATTTATTTCTGGAAAAGGAATACACAGTCCTCATTCTAATATCCAGTATTTGTGTCCTTTCATCATGAATCCACACATGTTCAAATTAACTGGAGGGTAATTATGAAAAGGAGCTGATACAAACATGAAAGTCACTTTGATTACTAGTCAGTAGTCAAAATCAGTTACTCTCTTAATTCATGTAGGAATTGAAAATACTATTCACTTGAGCTATGCCTGACAGTCCTGACTTCATAGCCAATATCGAACGATAAATCTTACCAGTCCGATCGGATTATCTTTGTTTCCCCTGAATAAGCAGAAAAAAACCACATCTTTTACTAGTAAGTAATAAAACAAAATGGATAGTTGCTTATTCTGCCACTATTACTAATTTTTCTAGTTCCCTCATATGTTTATTTCATTTAAAAGTACTTTTCCTTTCATCTCCTACGTCCAGACTTTACTCCTCTGGAAGGAGTTATCTAAGTACACTGTTATCTCATGAGGAGAGCGTACCAAGAAAAGGTACAATCTCTCCAAAATGTCCGTATTAGCTGAAGTTTCCACTGCAGATGACCACGGACCGAATTATTGGATTATTTAAAACAGAAGGCTAATACTTTCAAAGTTTTTCCAGCAATGAGAACTTTGTGTAAAGAAATTCTTTGGTGATGGCTTGTTCTATATATAGAGGGGTATATAAAAAGCTGAAGAAAAAAAAAATTAATTCAAATAAATTAGAGCAAAGTCTGCCCTCTGCTGCACCTCAGTGGTTTTTTTTTTTTTTTTTTTTGGTTTTTTGGTTTTTCTCCGGTACCGGGGACCGAACTCACGACCTTGCACTTGCCAGGCAGGCGCTTTTGCCGCTGAGCTAAATCCCCAGCCCCCAACTCACAACATTTTAAATCATCCTGCTGGGCTCTTTGATTCTCAGCATAAATCTGGGTAAAAGCCTTCAACAATAGCCATGCCACTGCCCCAACATTGGACTACCTTGAAATTTTGTTTGCCAGATTAAGTAGTCCACCAGCCTTAATCTCAGTGTCAGGCAAAGTCTCTGGAGACAAGCAAAACGCAGACAAATTTTCTGCC
>NW_004955450.1:8584922-8594922 GCF_000276665.1 Chinchilla lanigera
TGGTTTTTTGGTTTTTTCTCCGGTACCAGGAACCGAACTCACGACCTTGCGCTTGCCAGGCAGGCGCTTTTGCCGCTGAGCTAAATCCCCAGCCCCCACCTCAGTGGTTTTTATCCGGTCAGGTTTTTCGTTGAAACAGCTCAGCACTAACAAGTCAACCTCAAGTCATTAAATTTTCTGTACTGCCAAAAACAGTATTAGTGCCTAGATAATAGATTAAAGCAATTATACTATTATTATTTTAGGACTCTGTAAATTTCTAGTACTGATGTATTTTTGTTATCAAATGGCATTTATAAAATAATAATGATGCTGAAATATATATGAATCATGCAAACTGTGTCATTCCAGAGAGCTGGCTAAGTTGGTCACTGGTAATTTAAAAATTCCCCCCTGTTTTACTTAAATAAGGGCCAAAGCAATTATAGTTTAATGAAACAGAGAAGTGTGACTTTGGTAACTAATAAAAAAATCCAATGTTTGTTTCACCCGAGTTTTGGGCCTGTTTCTCACAAACTGACTCAAGGTTATTTCTTAGTCTTTACAACCTATTTGTTTAAGTCTGACTGGAGTCCTGGCCTCGAATAGTATCAGCCAGAGGGATCATCTTCATATTCCTGCTCTTCTGGATCCAGACTGGTGCCTGAGGATTGCCCAAACCAGTACCAGAACCTGACTTTCACAGAGATGCTCCCTTCACTCACTCAAGTGCTGTATTCCTAAGAATTCCCTTCACTAGGCACTTCATGTTTGCCACTAAGCAGATGCTTTGTATTTACAGAATAGCATCTTTTAAAATCTATCTTCATTTTGCAATATTCTCACAATGAAAAGACAAGGGTGCATCTCTGATACCACCTTCCATTCGCTGCCAGTATAAAATTTTGGCCTCGGTCACTGCAAAGGTTCAATACATAAGGAAGATTCTGGTGTACAGGAGAGAAATCCTTATCCAAACCCTCAGCAAAGAGAATTTAGTAAGCTGCGCAAGTAATTGATTAAAATGTCATTTTTATTCAAGTTGATTTCACTATCCATCTGTTACTTCAACACTCAACTCCCCTAAAAACAGATTAGAAACTCAAGCCTTTTCCTGATAGAGGAAAAATAAATAAATAAAAAGAAACACTGTATCAATATTCACTGATAAACATTGCAAAGAGTCATTTGTGTCAAACTATTTACTGTACCTAAGATTTCACACAGCCTCCCCAGCTGCATGTTCTGCTGTGTGCTCAAATCACCAATATGTTCTCGCACGGGCTGGGAATATCCTGAAAGGCAAACAAAGCGTCAAAGCCCGGAAAGAGCAGGTCAATATAGCAAAACGGCACGTGAGAATTTCAAAATGTCACCGTCCACATTGCCAGGGACAAAAATGTCTCTGCCGCATTTTACAGAAGCAACACAACTCCCAAGGATGCGGTCCTTGCTTCTCAGGGAAGTAAGCATTACCTGGAAGGATATGCTAAGTCTTATATTCTGCAGCAGAGCGGCTTGTGGTTTGCCACGCTAACAAATTACAAAAACACGGAGAAATGTTCTGACATTTAACATAACAACATTATGCTCAGGTTACAAAACATTGTTTTGGCCTTTGCACTTGTGTGCCTGAGGCCCTTTGGAGGTGGATTCTGTGACAGAAACACTTAAAACGGACACATATATTTCCTGTAAACCCCTTATTGTCAGGATTATGTATTTAAGGAATTGTCATATCCAAGAAATAGGCTTCTACTCCTGGCCAAAAGAACTTTTCACCTTGAAAGGGCAAGGAAGGCTAACGCAGGTGCTTTGTCACTGAAGAAATGTCCTGCAGTTCGCTTTCTAGAAACAGCAGAGGGAGAAGGGTGTGGATCACTATTGTCTAAAATCTGCTACAGAACAAACAGCAGCAGAAACATTCTGCGCTAATATATCACGTCTTAAAAGTGGATCCAAACACGAACTTAAAAGGCACACCTACTCACACGCAGTCTAATTGCTTCTATGAAATTCAGCCACTGAAGGTGCAACTTTTTTAAAAAAATAAAAGTGCTTTTCACATTTTGAAGAGATGCTTCAATGCCTCCTTGTGGACAGTGAGCCCAAACACATGTTTCAAGTTCAAGTGCTGTGGCTGACGGGGTTTTATACACTACATCTTCAAGACATGATGCAGATCTCCTCCTCGGCATGAGAACAACTATCGCAATTCAGGGAATAGAGTTTCTGAACAAATGAACTCTGATAATTGGCTTTTTGCTTTGATGTCAGTGTTTAAACACTAGACAATGTCCTGAAATTAAATGAGTTTAGGATTCACTGAAAAGTGTCTCTGCTGTATGCATATGAATTTAAGAATTAAAGAACTGGAAGGCCAAATGGGCTGTTACAGAACCATTCCATATACAAACACTGATACAGACAGGTAAAGTTTCAATGCTGCCTTTACGTGTGGTTGTAATACGGGAACTCTTGGGATTTTACATTTGTTCAAGTCTACTGGTATTTAGATAAATGTTTATAAAGATGCATTGTAAATAATTCCAAGTCCCTACGAGAAGGTAAGGAAAATGCCTAAAGAATAAAGTATGGTTAGGAAAAGAGCCTAAGTGCATTCCAAGAATGCATTTCCTTTCAAAAGTAAAGATAAAAGGTA
This sequence comes from Chinchilla lanigera, assembly GCF_000276665.1. Lineage (NCBI taxonomy): Eukaryota > Metazoa > Chordata > Mammalia > Rodentia > Chinchillidae > Chinchilla > Chinchilla lanigera. The sequence continues at coordinate 8,587,564 of NW_004955450.1, forward strand.
GTATAAGATGTCTCATTAAGATGATGTCCAATTTAAAATATAAAAGATGTTTGATCACTTTGTAGCCGCAAATGCAGCGTGGGAGAGACTAAGTCTGTGTTTCATTCAAGTTCTTGAGGTCAGTTTTCCAACAAATTACTTGGTACCTCTGTGACCACTGATCAAGGATGTGTGAAAATATCTTTGCAGAATTATGGCAGGCCTGACAACTCTCACGCATTTACCGATATGCCCATTTTAAAGAATTGCATGTTAACAATCGCAGCACATGGAGGATCGTGTGAAATAACAGATATGAAGAAATCTTGTAAACTGTAAAGTGCTGCATAAATATAAGATATTGTCATGCTTTGAGGTATGCGGACTTCCAAAGCACACACCAACAACAAATTCTGTGATAAGCAGTAGAGATATTCCATGACAAATAATACAGTAAATGCAACATTACTAGAGCAGAAATTGAGAATCAATTTTATTCTCATGTTTTGTATATCCGCACAGTACAGGTGTTGAATATCCAGGTGAAAAGATGTCAACAGCGCTGCCAGCATATTTAAAAACAATGGAGACTTAACCAGGGAACCACCAACAGTCATGTGGACTTCAGAAGAAATGTCCAGTGGTACAGGCACTGAATTTTGGGCTATAATCTACAAAGACATGGTTGCTTCAGAGGTCAGAACAAGAACCCTGAGGAATCTCGACAGACCTTTAACCTTGCCCTGTTATACGTGTAGAAATCAGGGTAAGTGCTTCGTGTCTTGTCCCAGATCACACAAACCTGCACATCATTATATAGTTCAGCTACCACATGTCTAGCTCTTGTGATCAATTTAGTTACATGAGAGAAAAGAGAAGAAAAACTGACTCTCTAAGTGAGATTAGGGAACTCCAGAAAGGACAAAGAGCTTTGGAGTCTTTCCTTACTTTAATTCTCAGTTTGCTGAGGTAGGCAGAATAATAGCCCTCCAGGTTGTCCATATTCTAATCCCTGGAACCTGTGAATATGTTAGAGAATGAAGCTGCGAATAGGCTAGATAGTGAAGTTGCGAATGAAATTAAAATTGCTAATCAGCTGACCTTGAGGTCGTTAATCATAAAGGTCCTTGAAAGGGGAGGAGGGAGATAGAATAGTAGGAGGTTAGAGATGTAACTACAGAAGAAAAGCACACAGGGTCGCAATGGTCCTAGCTTTAAAGATGAAAGAAGCGGGCCTCAAAGGGAATGAACGCATCTCTGTGATACCCTGACTTTCATAGCTCTCCTACTTGTCAATTCTCAAGCTATCCGATCACAAATCTGTGTTGCTTTAAGCCCAGCAAGTCTGAGATATTCTCTTCCTGGCTCCCGCTAAGTACAGCCCCTCTTCGATGTTCTGCTCCTCTTTTTACCTCTGAATGAAAGAGGGAACACGGCCAGGATCCCTGGCACGGGAGATGTATGAATAAGTGTTGCTGCTGTTATTATTATTTTCTTCCCAACTACAGCTGAGCCACACAGAAATTTCCAAAAGGAACTTCGTTTACACGCAGGGACGTTATTATCACGACAAGCACAAAACTAGCCCTGGAGCTATCGGTCTTCATCCCCACCAGGCAGCGCTTTTCTGAGAGGGTTCCCAGTCTCCCTCTGTCACTCTCCTGCGCTACTCTTTCTTCGTTTCTTCAGCATCCCTGCACTCCGCTCTGCCCATTCTGCCACCACCCGTTGCTGGCTTGTTTATCATGTCTGTGCCTCTCCTTCCAGCTCCTGCGGCCAGACTGCCGGCTCCACCGTCAGAGGGTGCACGAAACATGTTTGAGAGCCTCGCTAAAGAATCTCTCTTTTATGGTCTCTTTGTCCCATGTGCTGTTTTGATTCCCCACTGTCTTCCTCTCCTTTGGGTTCTCGGATCTAGAGGATTTCTGGTCAGCTCAAAGAATGGAAAGTGGGATTTGGAGGTTTGTCCAGGTCCTCCTCAGCACAGGAAAAACAGCACTGGCAGAAAGGGCCCCTCGCTCTTCCCCCTCGCTCTGGAGAGGAGTACAGCATTTCTCCCCACGGCTGTCCTCATTACGTGCAAAACACGCCCAGGTTGATAGAGTGCTCCATCTTCTCTCACATAAGCAGTGGCAGCGCATGACTGCTACCTCCACATCATAACCAGAGAGCTTCCTCTCTGAAGTTATTCAACTCCTTTGGCTCCTTGACGGAAGCAAGCGTGTTCATCAGTGGTTACTGCCAATCGCGTCTCTGTCTTTGCTTCCATCTTCACCATCCCACCCCCCACTGCATACCCACCTATCAGGCGATGCTAATTGCTTCTTTGCACGCGGAAGATGGGCCTTGTTTTTTTCCTTCACTGCTAACACAGAACCCCAAGAGCACCAGCTGGGCTGTTCCCGGGCCTCCACGGTGCTGCTTGTGCCTCTGTGACAGGCCTCTCTATCCCACAGATCGCATGTTCTTGAATACGTGGCTCATTGCCCTGTGGCTGATTCTGAGTCTCTCTCTCTGTCTCCAAGACCTGTTCCTTACAACGCAGTCAAGGCAGAGGACTTCACTAACAACAGCCTCTTGGTTATCCAGCACTTAAAATTCATCCCATCTGGCCCAAGACGGTAGTTTATCCCTGCCAGTTTGATCGGTCTGGAGCAGGAGTTCTCAGCCTCTGCCCCGTTTTGAAACACATGATGGGTAATGTTCAGTGTACCACACTCTCCCAGTGGCACACGCAGAGTTATGGCAGTGGTAACAAGCATTTCATCCTTCTTCCTCCACTTAAGGCAGCGTACTGCGTACAAACTGAGCAAGAGCGACATTATTACAGAGGCGACTGCTCCAATTCAATCAGAAGAACTTCGGTATTCTTCAAGTGGTAAAAACCAAAGGGGATGTATGACGTACCTCACAAAAGACAACATCCTGTGATACTGTAGATAATGGTGATGTGTGTGTTACAGTTATGCTCGGGTTTTAATTACTTGTGCAAGTGTGAAAGTACAAGATACTCGGGAGCAAGAAAGTCAGATACCAAGAGAAAGGAACAGAGAGCTCTGTCCAGGGTATTTATATACTATGTCCAGTGCCAGATTAATTAAAATAAAATTGATGTTTTGTGGGGAACGGGCTGCCGAAGGGAATTAGGAAATTTTGCTACCAGAATCAGAAAACAGGTGTATTTACTGAATTTTGAAAACATTCTCAAACCAAATGGTGAAGTGGATGAATCTTCCTAAGGTGAGGACTTTCTCTTAATCCAGTTTTTTGGGCCAGGTTGTGGTGGTACACGCCTGTAATCCCAGCACTTGGGAGGCTGAGGCAGGAGGATCATTGTGAGTTTGAGACCAGCCTGGGCTACAAAGTGAGCTCAAGTCCAGCCTGCACTGCATAGCAAGACCCTGTCTCAAAAAGACAAAAAAAATCCAGTTTTTTGTCAGTGGTTGGTTGGGCACTCCACACAGCCAAAGCCAGTGATTCTCAAGTTGTGGTCTGGAGACACTGGGATAGGTTCTGAAATGATTTCAGGGATCTGCAAGGTCAAAACTATTTGCAAAATGATCCTAAGATGTTTTTCAACCTATCCTCTCACAAGTCACAAAACATGAAAAGTTTTTTTTGTTTTGTTTTTTTGTTTTTCCGATACTGGGGATCAAACTCACGACCTTGCGCTTGCCAGGCAGGCGCTGTGCTGCTGAGCTAAATCCCCAGCCCCTAAAACATGAAAAGTTTATTCATATGCCTGCAGATCCACATTGCAACAGACAATATTACCAATTCTGAGTTTAGTATGAAACAAAAAAAGGATGTACAGAATTATCTGAAGAGGCCATAAAATGTTCTTCTCTTTTCCAAATATTTATCCAGCTCTGGATTTTCTCCATACGCTTCAACCAAAACAACATGTATGACAGATTGAACACAGAGAGAGCAGGCTGCAAACATGCTGTATTCATAGATTTGCAAGTTTGTCAGCCGCTCCCGCCTTCCCCACTACAATTTTTCTGTTTTGGAAACAGGGCATTTTTAATAAAGATATGTTACTTTGGGGTAACATTCATAGTGGGTTATTAGTTAATAAATATTTGTAAAGTGTCTCAGTTTGGATTTCTAATACAGCAAATAATGATAGGTACCATTCACTTAAATCAACACTTTTTAGGATCTTTAGTGATCGCCAGAAGTGTAAAGTGGTCTTGAGACAATGCTTAAAAAATCCACTGACCAAAAAGTAAAAACAAGTTTTAAGATTTTTATGAAAATAAAGTTTATAAACCTGATATTTTATTTAGCACACACAATATCCATCTTACAGCATATCCTAATATTCATTCATTTCAGGAAAGGCCCATGTGCTGGCACTCCTTGATACGCAGTTTAATACTATTTTTGTGTATTATAGTACAACATTCGATGGTTCAAGACCAGTCGGAGATTGTCATAGTGCGGGGCCTCTGGACCCCTTCTGGTCTAAGCAGGGAAGGAGTGTTAATTTGTTTGACATAGACGAATACAAATATGCTTTAATTTTGGTTTGGGCTATAAATAAATTAGAAAATATAAGTGTTCTTTGTTCTTGATTTAGAAAAAGACTAAGATATTCCCAGGAAAGGCTGTCTGGAAGATCCCAGCAGTGCATTTATCCCAAGGAACTTATGTGTCAACTCCATAGCTGGGCTATGGGTTCCATACACCTGCTGAAATACGTGTCTCTCCATCTTTGGCGGAAGGAACAGAGCTGATCTAATGTTTGAATTGTCAACTGAAAACAGGAAGTAGAGAAGTGACCATGTGTAGAAGCACAGTAAAAATATGCCTTCAGATCTACACTCTGGCTTGTGTCCTCTCCCCTGCCCCCGTTGCAGACGGAGGCTGAGCTCCACTTCTTAGCTCCCAGGAAAAGGGAGTACAGTTAGGAGGCAGCTGTCTGGTGAGCATTTGTGGGCTTTCTCAGTTTGGCAGAAGGTCAGGTGTGCATAAAAGTAAGTTTCCCCATCTTTCCTTTTAGGCTTTTGTTACAGTACAGATCAGCTGAAAAATATTTGCATGAACTTCACAATAAGAGCATCTACAGTTTCTATGGAACAGAGTGTCCTCGAGACCACTAATTGTGCTAACCCCAAGGATGCTTTGCACAGAAAGAGAAAAAAAATGAAGCCTAACTCTGTATATTAACTTTAGCCATTAAATCAATTGCCAGTGAAGTAGGACGTTACATAGAGAAAGAAAAAAATCCGACCTCAATATGTCTCCTCTTTGTATTTTAATAGAAGGGTACCAGTGAGAGGGGGAACTCATCACTGGGGATTTACTGGGCTGGCAGTGGCCTCCAATACCTGCTCGTGGCCTCAGAGCCCAGTACTTGGCACGTCTCACTTAATGTCGATATATTTAAACATGCCACTGAGTTTGAGGGGCACCTAATGATATGCGGCAATAAAGTAGCACAGGGTTTTAAATAAAAAGTACAGGAAATAACATGACCAAAGAAAGCAGCAGCAGAATTACTTTGCAGGTTTTATATACACCTCTGGCTTTTCTAGAGGAGTTAGGGTTCTTTGTTACAGTTCTTTCTTATTTGACTGATAGATTTTGCTTAAAATAGACCCCAGTATTCTATTCTTGCTATGAAGTATGGTAGATTGCTTTGTTATAATTATATTTCATTAATAAAAATGATAAAAATATGCAATATCCAATTAAGAGATCAGCCTATCTGTTCTACAAAGGATGATTTTTTATCGTCTTATAAAAATTATAACACCATTTGGTTTCTTTGGATCATTTGTCAGTAGCATTCCACTTCTCCTACAGGTTAAAAATAGCGAAAATATTTGTTACATGTAGGGATAATACCTGAAATATAGAATAGTTTATCAAATTATACCACCCCCTTTAAAGAGGTCACTTTGTAATATGTCATTTTCTTAATATTCATATTATCAAACTATAATTTAAAAATACATTATAAATGTTTTTAGTAGAAAACATCACTGAAAGGCCCTCCTTTCTGTGATCATGGTTTTGCAAATGCAATTATGTCAGTGTGTGCAAAATTGCATGGCAATCGAATACTTATAATGTAACGTATTATGCAGTTATCAGTACCTAGCTTGTATTTTAAGTGTTCAAATATGCTGATACAGTCCCAATAGGCAGGCACCATGGTGTAATTATTTCCAGGGAGATTCTACAGCAAATTTCCTATGGAAAGAGGAGGGCAAGGCTACAACCTACTTACGTGTCAGCCTGAGCCTATTCCTATCAAATGATTTCCGATATTCCTACCGGCTGATTCTGACTAGCGAATTCTTCCTAACTCCAGAAAGGAAATTATTAGATTGACAAGATTGGTTTTCTTGCGGTATATTTAGAGAAAAAAATTGCTTTATTTTCGTTCATTTCTGTTTTTATGAATTATGTAGGTAAGGTCGGGGTGCATGAGATAAAGAAGCCACATTCTATTTAGCTGAAATTTTCTTCCTGTATTCCTTGGGAAAGCAGTAAATAAGAGACAGGTACGCTACACCTTTTTTTTTTTTTTTTTTTTTTTTTAAGTATAGCTTAAAAATTCTGTCCATGGAATAGATATGAGATGACTGCCCAAGTTACTTCAACTCATTTTAATGTCCACAAGTCATTTAATAAACCTAAAGTACAAAAATGTAGAAACAAATCTTAGATGATAAAAGCCCAAGTATTATTCTCTTGTGAAAATGTGCAATTGGTCTTTTTAAATATTAAATTGAGAAAAATATCTGAGATGTTCTTAACTCTTAAAAATACATAATGAGTGGTTTTCCTTAAAAAGGAATATTTTTTGTTGTTCACAAACAAAAAATAGTGCAAGAGGGAATAACTTCTTCTTTGTTATATATTTATTTAAAACGAATAGGTGAAATCTAGAAGAAAACCAGCTTTAATACCAAATTTAAAATAACACTCTTTTCTTTGAACAGATTATTCTTCCATGTAAGCCAGCCCTTTGAAAATTTAAGCCACTTTCCTTTGAAGCTATTTTTTTATTACTCAGTTTGCATTACCAGTACTTTCAGATGTTTACTTTTGGAGATTCTTCTATCAGGCGTCTCTGTAAGGTTGATTACAGGGGAGTTTCCTGAAGGGATAGGGCTGGAGGGAGTACAGGAGGGAAGTGTGTGAAAACTGTGTCTGTAACACCTTGGTGTAACTCAACATTGCAAAGTAGGGGGTCTTGTTTCTGGCTCTAGTTTTTGCTAAAATTGAGAAGGCAAAACTGAATTCTCCACACGATATCAGGTCAGGCGCACAATTAGTTGTAGACGCAAAGGCTCGTGCACCTTATTCTAAGGACCCAAGTCAGTTAATTGGGTTTGCAATTAGCCTCTCTGGCTGCAATCA
>NW_004955450.1:8597422-8605466 GCF_000276665.1 Chinchilla lanigera
GAGAAACTTCTCGATGTGTTCTAAGAGAGAAAAAATGCTCCCCCAAGTTAAGCTAAAACGTTCCTTGAATGCTAAGAAGTCTGGGGCTGTCTTGTTGATGATGCCATCATAAATAGAAAAGTCATAATCCCATGATGATTTGGGAACTCTAGAAGCTGTGATTTTCGGGGTCTGTGAAAAAAAAAAATGTTGCCAGAGATGAAATATATGATGGTGTTTTCTCAGTGAGTGATCAAGACAGTCTGACTGTCACATTATCATTTACCACTCAATGATGGGAAGATACAGGTCCTAGTATTACTGATTTAACACATCCTCATCATAATATGCAAGTCTGACTACTATGTACCATTAAAATTCACTCTTAAGAAGATAGCTTAGAGATCATGCAAAGCCAATAACATTTTTATAGAAGTGTAATAACATTGCTCAAGGAAACTTGATCATTAAAAATTATGCTTTTAGTTTACTTTGATATGGTTAGCTGACCCCATAATCTTTTGTAGTTTTACTTTTCAGACATGTATATTGGTCTTAGAGAATACATTGCTGATTCTTTGCTCATCATTTATCACACTTTATAAAAAAGATGAAGTCATGCTTTGCTGTTTTCAGGATAATTTCAAGTAGTTCCAATAAGAGCTGTTCGTGATTTCCTAGAAGATAGTTGCTTTTTAGTGTTTATTAGAATTCGCCTGTCACTTTCTCTTAATATCCAGAGGTGATTTTTATAAGAAGCATTATGTTGTGTATTATCACCATGGTCATTTTAAATCTATTCTTTTTACATCTACTGTCCTCTCAGGTATGTATCTGGGGATGTCTGTAGACTGGATTCACACATTTCATAGCAAGTAAAACCAAGAAAGCATTTGCTTTTTATTTTCCTTCCATGTCTACTGAATAAAGACTAAAGCTATGGAAATATTTAAAAATATATATCAAGAGAGGGCCTCTAAAAATGGGATAATGGAAAACTTTTTTCTATATTTTTCTATATTAAAAATAATACATTCTATTTTAGAAATCAAATAAGAAACTTGGACGACAATAGCAATATATAAAGACATCTTCACTTAAAAAAAAAAAAGAAATAAGTAAAGAAGTGTTGCTGTCCCCTGCAAAACCACTCCATTTCAATGATCACAACCCGTTGCACTGAAAAATAGACACTGTGCCCCATGCCCTAGTGCTCCTAGCGGTCTGGAGGCTTGCGGGAGGGGCGTGGATATAAATGTCGCAGGCCCTGAATTCTCCCTAGTAAGTCGGCTAGTGCTATGGAGATCGTTCCTTCTTGCTTAGGGACTTAAGGACTTGCATGTCTTCATTATGTCCGTATTTTCAGATGTACAAGTCCGTCTTTACCAAGCTGAATGATTATATTGCTCTCTACAGTTTGAAGAGTTTTCACAAAACTCCAAAGAAAATTCCAGTTAATTTATCGGTTACTACTGTGCCACCTCACCGTGTTGAGTGAGCACTGCTGTTAGATTCCCCAGGCTTTTCTTTACTAAGTAAATGTTAACTGAGCGTAGTTAACACATACAAGGCTGGAAGCTATTTGAGAGGAAACCAAGCCGAGAGATATATTTACAATACAGCCACAAATAAACAAACCAAGCAATTTAAACTCCCTTTGATTTCTTTTTCTTTTCTCAGGTTCTGGATGGTGGAATGATTATAGATGTTCATCTCAAGTGAAAATGCCAAAAAAGCAAATATTAAATCCAAAATGGAAATTTTCTTTTTACTTGAGAAGCCGGCTTTAAATCGCAGTTAGCTTTTGCATGCTCGTAACTTGTGAGCTGTCATAAGGCAGAAGAATGATGGAAAAAGTCTTCTCACCAAGACTCTAACTCTTTCCAATCTAACTAGGACCCCAAGACAGACTGGAGACTGCTTGGTAGGTGGAGATAGATAAATGCCTTCCTCTTGGATGGGCAAAAGAGAGTTAGAACAGCAATGCCGCCTTTAGCAGACACCAATCTGGCAGGAGGAGCTGTGGCTCCTGGTGGAAGACAAGTGGCACATGTTCCAAAAGAAACAGCCAGGGGCTACATTTCTGGCTCCCTGTAGGAACAGGCTCTGATGGAGGGAAGGTTAGAATTCAGAGAAGAATGGCAAGGCATCGCCAGTGAGAAACAGACACGCAAAATAATCGCAGATGGACTTGGGCGGAGCTGGCTGGTCCTGCCAGCCACGTTTGATCCAGTCACCAGGACTCTGAGACTTCAAGAAGCAAAGTTGTGCATGGGAGCTTTGTCAGAGAATCCCGTCTCCTTGATGTTCATCTAGTCCCAAGATTCCTTATCCTTACGGAGAATCATGGGGAAGTAGGACCATCAGTGCAAATGGAACAATGTTGGGGGAAGGTCAGAAGGGAGAGGGGCTCTTCAGCCTCTCCTCAGTGTCCGTCCACTGGCTGGGGCTAAGCTATCTATGTACATTAACAGATGCATTTTAGACCTTCTGCTAGAACAGCCACGGGCAGGCTGGGGCTGCAGAATTAACAGGGGCTATTGGAGAACAAAGGGATTGCACCTTCCTACCTTGTGGGTGATATTCCAGCAAAGACCTGCTCTCAGAGGAGACACTCTCTTGGACGTCCAATAGACCACTCAGGCACAGGGAAGCTATGGGTTTGGAGTCAGCTAAAGCATAACTGTAGTACATCTGTCACAGAGAATGCCACACATGGGAGCACTTGAGACTTAGAGCAAGAACAGACATGCCTCTCAAGAGGAAGCCTTCCCAAATTAAAGCAGTGCATCAGCATTGTGAGACCCATTGAGCAGGTAAAGGCAAAGCTGCTTCACAGCCTGCTAGGAATCACAGCCCTGATTAAAGGTCATGCCACACTTCAGGCTCTGGTGCCTTCTGTTAGTCTTCCTTTATTATCTATCTCCAAGAACTTGTCTAGCATTATTTGTTGGTTTGCTCTCCCTTCCTCCCTCCCTTCCTTCCTTCCCCCCTCCCTTCCTTCCTTCTTCTCCTCCCTCTTTTCCTTCTCCCTCCCTTCCTCCCTCCTTTTTTGTTTACAGTGTGCTGCACTTCCAATGCGGTATTACTGACTCAGTAGCAAAATCTGTCTTTCTGGTGGAAAAAAACGTGTGCGGAGACAGCCGCAGTCACCTGGGCCTTCTCAGGACCACAGCCCTACCTAACCCTGGCGTGAAGCCTGCGCTCGGTAATTGGCCCATACGCAGCCCAAACCGGTGGCTGTGGCCTAATTATTAGCATCCTGCTCTAACTGACTGAGTCAACTAGCTGGGAAATGCTCGTCTTCATTTGCAAAGTGTAATCACTAATTAGGTAACTTTGAGAGTTTCTAGAGCAGTTATTTCAGGAAGATTCTAAATCTAAAGCAAAACAAAACAACAAAAACAACCCACCCAGAAGATAAAATGATGATTTCATAGGCTAGTAAGATCCAATGCAAAGCAAGAATACAAGCCCCATATTACATTCTAAAATTTAGAAATAGCCACTTCTAAGAAAAATTCCAGAAAAAAGTAATATATTTCTAAGCTGAATTTCCTATGAAAAATTTTATTTTCATATAAGTGGACAGCACATAGATGTAGCATTTGTAGATCCCTAAACTGGATATGGGAATGATCTCCTCATAGTAAGTAAGCAAATATTTGGGATAATTCAACATGAATATCATTTTTAGAGAATAATAATTCCACAGCCTAGAAGAATAGACTAAAATAATTTTGAATCTATGAGTCAATGGTCAGCTTCTCAAACAGCAAATCACACCCATTCGTAGTTAGTCTAGGCAGTTGCATTGTGTGAAAAGTAAGTTCTTCCTGCATGTTATGACTCTAAGTGAAAGCTTAGGTTCAGAGAATGAATAGAGTTTTTATTATTCCCCAAAGATCAAAGACTCCATTTGTCTTACTCTATCTTTTAAAATTTTGGTGAAAGTCCACAGTGTGTTGAACTTTGCATAGAACAGATATCAGGACCTCAGTTGGATAGAATTTCTTTTTTTGGTACCAGAAATCAAACTCAGGACCTTGTGCTTGCCCAGCAGGTGCTTGTGCCACTGAGCTATATCCCTGGCCCATAGCTGGATAGAATTATTCAAAAGGTACATACAGTATTCAGAGAAAGTAGCTGATTTCATCAGGATCCAGAAATTTAGCATGATCAGGTCTTGAATTAAAACATGAGGGATCTTGACGGTCACTGTCTCTGCTGCTAAGGACCAGCGTGACACAGTGCAAAGCAGGCAGTGATTAATATTGATAGATTGGCACAAAGATAAATTGAGAGTCTGTCCTAGGCCTACATGACTTGTGGCAAGACCTGCGGCTGACTTACGGGCAGGTTAATCTTTAAGCCAATGGCCAGAATTGAGACTAGCAAATGGTCTGTGAAGTTCTGGTACCTCAAAGCAAGATAACATTGCAGCTAAGGACTTGACTCGTCCAAATTCCTTCTAGCTCAGTAGTCCCAGTTAGCAGATAATCAGGTTACTAGTTCACCATGATCTGCTTCTGTGTGCTTTCCACGTCAACAGTTCACCCCTACCTCTTCCTGCAGCCACCAGCACACTCCCCAATCAAGCTGTGTACCTAGTAAAGGCCAAGAACACCACGCCTGGTGGTCTTAATCCTCATTGGGCTTTGACCATCCTGGTGTTCCTTGTAACTAAAATATGTATCTCATCTGTGTTTTATCCTGTCATCATACCCCTGAGCAGGAGATTGGTGCTCCTAGGCCAGGGCTCTGATACTTTGCATTTTGCCCTGTAAACTATTCTGGGTCCAAGGGAAAAGACTTAGTGCTGAATTCCAACTAACTGGAGCTCAGATGCCTTCTCTGCTACTATCTTCTGTGTACTCTTAGGAGCATTCCTAACCTCTAGGAATCTAACATTTTTCTCAGCTGTAAAAGTGAGGCTTCCTTGAAGAGTTGCTGTGATGATTATGGCATATTACACTTTCACAGTGCCTCATCCCTGGTTAGTGTGGTTATTGCTAATAGATGAGGAAACTGAGGCTCAGGAAGGCGAACAGCTTGTCTAAGAGCATAACGCCAGTTTGTGGGTCTTCTGCTAGGACAGTATTTTTGCTACTATAAGGAAAAATCCTGTTTCTAAATACCCCAAATCCATACAGAACTAAAGGAAAGAAAGGAATTACTAGTAAGGCTTGTCCTTGCTCTACTCTGCTCATTTCCTTCCTGTCTCTCCTTCTTCCCTCATGGTATTTTCCTTTCCACACTTTATCCCACACTGTCCCCTACCCCAAGACACCCATGCTCACTGTCCTGGCTGTCTATAACTCTGCAGATGGTGCTTTATTGTGTTGTGGTCGCCTTGCTCTGCCTTCCTCTACCACCTCTTGCATCAGAGCCAGCCTGGCCTTGACCTGCTGCTTCTCCCCTGCTAGGCTGGAAAGCAATTTGTTAAACTAATCCCTATGAAGGTACCAATGCACATAACATGGATAATGGAAGAGTGATGGGTCTGGAGTTAGAAGACCTGGACTCTGGTCTGTCACTGCCTTCCTATAGCCTTAGGAAGTCACTTTAGTTTCCAACGGGGTGCCTCTTGAGGTACTTCTAATTTTCACTCCCTATGATTTTCTGAGTCAACATGTCACCCCCAGGGGGGTGGGCTTTTAAATTAACCCCCTGAGCTAATAAAAGGGTCAAATCAAAGGCGATTCTCTCCAATGGCACCACTTCCTCCACCATGAGAAAGACCTGGGAGGACTCTTTTTCCTTTCCATTTTTTTTTCCCCAAACAGAAATTGTTTCTAGCAACTATTAAACTAAAATAGATGGAAAGTTGCCCACAAGACCTAATATCCAAGGTTGAGGAGAAAACTCCAAAGAGTGGCATTCTCTGATGTGGTGGGGTCTGCAAGTCAACAAATAGCTATCAGGTTTGAGACATAGAAATAACCTAAGACTTGAGTGCCAATTAAAAGTGACCGTCAGCGTCCTTAACCTTTATAAAGAGAATAAAAGGTGCAAATAGGGAGCTCACTGAGCAGAGATACACACAGGGAGAGAACTGAGTGTAAAGTTCACGCGGATCAGTGGCAGTTTTGCAGGAATAATTTCTGCAATTGCTTTGAAAGGTATCATTATTCAAATGAGTCTTTCTGAACTCTGAAGCACTTCCTGAGGAGCAAAAGCCCCACCCTTAGATGTACTCAAATGGAAAAAAAAAAACTCTGTGGATCACATTCTGGTGGAAGATCAAACAGAATCAAGAAGATATTTTAAGGGCGGTGGAGCCTTTTCCAGTCAAATGTGAAATTTCCTTTTCTAGAGGCACGTTTTACATTACCGCTGCATTGATCTCATCTGTTCTGCTACCCTTCGAATATTCTCTGAGAGAATGTGACACAGTTAAGGACCACTTGGGACAATTATGATGGATGGGTTGAACCTGCTGGGGATATGCACAGGAAGCCTGACAGGATGGGACTCAGAAACAGCCTCCTTCCCAGATCCCTGAGCAAAAGCGTATCACCATTTCCCCCGTAGGTACAGGAGAAGGACCACAATTACACCATGTAAAGCATGATATTCTGATTTTCTTGAGGAAAAATGTGTGTATAGCAAATCCGTTGATAACAGATCAGTAAAGAATACTGTACTTGTAGAACTCTTGTAGAGTTACACTTTGACACATTCTTTATACCTACCTAAGTATTTGGCTTTACTTTCTTTTTTTTTTTTTTGGTTTTTCTCCGGTACCGGGAACCGAACTAACGACCTTGTGTTTGCCAGGCAGGCGCTTTTGCTGCTGAGCTAAATCCCCAGCCCCTGGCTTTAGTTTCTTTGTATCACTTATCACTCTCTGACAATAGAATGCGTCTCCATCATCTGCCTCCCTCACTAGAATACAAGTCCCAAGAGGGCCAGCGCTTGGCTGGCTTCATGCGTTGCTGTGTGCCCTTGTACACTGCTGGCACACGACAAAAGGTCCATCAAGATTTGTTGAATGAATGAACGAGTTAATGTGTGAATACTAAAATTGAATTCCACGCCACTTGGACTAGTTTTACAACACAAGGCTGTTCTATGATTGGATGAGTTACTGCAGACTCATTGAGTTTTCATTACAATAATAGGAAGTTTAGCTACTCAGACCCAAAAAATGTCCGTACCTTCTGACCAAGGAGCCCACCTCTAGGAGGTACCCTAAATACAAAGGCTGACATACAAATAGGAAAGATGTTCACGGTATTGTGTTGATAACAGTGAAAAACTAGAAATGAGTTATTAATAATTTCACAGTTATAATTTAATGTTGAGCTAGGCATGGTGGCACACACCATAATCCCAGCACTCGGGAGGCTGAGGCAGGAAGATTGTTGTGAGTCTGAGGCCAGCCTGGGCTACTAAGTGGGTTTAAGGCCAGCCTGGACTGCATAGCGAGACCCTGTCTTTAAAAAAGACCAAAAAAATAATAATAGTTTAATGTTGAACAAAGTGTAGTGGCAAACAGTTTTGTGATATATCCTTAATACAGAGTATTACATAGCCATGAAAATATTATAATGAGTTTTAAATCATATTGTAAAGGTTTGCGATAAACTGTTAGGTGAAAGAGTAAAATCACAGTTGAGTATACAGTGTGATACCAACAAAGGACTAGCCCAAAGTTTAGATAGTGCCAAAGGATTGTGATAATTTCTTTCCCTCTTTCTGTCTCTTTTTTTTTCTTTTATGGTACTGGGAATCAAACTCACAACCTCATGCTTGCCAGGCAGGCGCTGTGGTACTGAGCTATATCCCCAGCTGAGGATTGTGATATTGTAAGGGAAAAGTTCTTGCATACTTTGTCATTTTTCTCTCCTTTCTGAACTTTCCAAATTTTTAAAGAATGATCAGGATGTAATTTGTTAAATAAAAGAGAGAAAGTAAAAAAATTACTTCTTTGGTTTTTCTGATGTATACAAGTAAAACAGTTAATTACATGCAATAAAAATGTATAGTTAGGCAATGCTACAAAGGACAGTAAAAAAAAAAAAAATCCTTGCAGTTTTTACTTCTTTTTTTTTTTTTTTTT
>NW_004955450.1:8605566-8662786 GCF_000276665.1 Chinchilla lanigera
TTCACCTAGTTGCCTCCCACACTCCATGACAAGAGCAGCTATAATCTACTCATTTAGCCAAAATCCTAAATCCAATGTACTATGATTATAGTGCTTATGTTTATTTGTTTTTTTTTGGTTTTTCTCCGGTACCAGGAACCGAACTCACGACCTTGCGCTTGCCAGGCAGGCGCTTTGCCGCTGAGCTAAATCCCCAGCCCCTAGTTTTTACTTCTTGCAAGAAACAAATTGTTATATTACATCTATCATTTTGTTCTGAAGCCCTGTATTCTTAGTGTTTTTGCTTTGTTTTGTTTTTGTCTCTGTTGTTGGTATTTTGCTATTGTTGTTTCTTTTATTCTCTTTAAAATAAAAAAAGAAATAAGTAGTTTCACTTTGAAAGTTTAATGCCAAAAATGCATAGGTAAGGGTGGAAATTTCTAATGAATTAGAGGAAATGCAAAATGGTTTTTAGAAATTCTGAAGGTTTTCTTTTGTTTTTTTGGAATTGTCCCCCCTCTTCTTTACATGTCATTTCATGAGAGAAAAAGTTTGAAAGAGAAAAAAATAGCCTTGGGTTTGTTTTTGAGTCTCCTCCTGCATCTCTAGGTTGCAGAGCTCCGATTCTCATCAGAAGGAGACCTGCTCCCTCTGTAACCCTGTAGGCAAGACCAGAAAGGAGACCAGTCTCTGCTGGGAACTTGATGTCCACCAGAGAGGCATCCTGTGTTCATGAAGAGGTAGGCTTAGTCCCTGCTGGATAGGACATGTCAAAGCTAAAACTGCTGCTAGGTATCACCTCGAGGCATTCAAGGTATATATCTTAAGGTCTGGAACACTGTTCAAACATGACATAATTTGACAGTAAAGAGGGAAAATAGGTAACATAGCTGCAATGGGTGTGAGGACTCTAGACACCACCCCCGACACCCCAGAACTTCGGCCTTGCCCCCTTCCCTGGACCCGAGGGGTGAGGGCTGTTAGCAACATGAAAGCGCCCTGCCCTAACATTATGTGGTCCCGTCTCCTCCTTGTACAGATAGGAGGAAATGAGGCCAGACGGGGCAGTTATACGTCCTACATCATACCTGTCACCTGATTGAAGTAGCGCAGCTGACCCACCCATAAAATAATCATAAAATAATCAGTTGCCTAACAAGGGTATATGTACATGTAGGAAAAGACTAAAAGGCAAGTAACGATGCAAAAATTATTAAGAGAGGTAAGACCCCCAGGTATGAGATTAGAATGTTATCACCCAAACCTATTTTCCCCATAACAAAGGAAATCTTACAACAGAGGTATGGCTTAGGAACCAGGATTTACTTTTATTCTTTCTTTAATTTGGGAGAGTTCTGAACATACAGAGAATAATGTAAAATACCATGGACACCTGTTTTAGCTATCTATCTATCTATCTATCTATCATCTATCTATCTATCTATCTATCTATCATCTCTCTCTCTTATCAATCATTTAACCATCTGCACATAAATACAAATTGTCTCATTCTTCTCCTTCCCCCTTCCCAGAATCAGACATACTCATGATCATAGTCTGTACCCATATTGTCCAACAAATACATTGTTTGCTTCTTTTACCCATGAAAATAGTTATCAAAACACTAATTAAAATTAAGTGGGTTTTAACATAGCTGTTAATATGCTTGCCTTAAGATAACAAAAAAATTTATCTGCTGGGGCAATTTTAGCAAGTTCAAGTCAGATTTCTAAAAACAGACATTCCTTGAATTTTTTGAAGTGACTCCTACTATAAACTCTACTATGGTTTATTATTTTATTCTTTGGATCCTCATGCAGAGCGTGACTGCCTCAAACTTACTCAGCTTCTTGAGTTTTGGTTGTTTGGTCAACCAGTCTAGAAGACAGGAAGGACTGTTAGTTGGAGGTGACAAAAGCAGACATGGAGGAAGGGAGGACAACTGCCCTGTGATACTGAAGGAAACAAAGGCACACATGACCCTGGACAGTGGAAATGTTAAATTATACTGGATGAAGAGGGACCTAATGAATTACAGAAAAATTTCCACCAATAATGGTTGAGATACATAAAGATTTCTAATGCTCTGGAGCTCTTGCAGTCACATCGTCCAGTTTTGTACACTGGCTCTGCCATTGACTCGTTGGATGACTTCACCTCTCTGTATTCAGCTCTTCCCGGGGGCACAGAATGACAATAGGCCCTCCTCACAGAGCTGTGAGGACACTGGGAACAGACCTGGGAACAGAGCCTGCGAGGAGTAAACGCTCCCTACTGCTGGTGGTAGTAACAGCAGCAGTGATATAGGGGAAAGAAACCCCCATCTTGCTAGATATCTGGCATGAGTTCATGTTCTCTAAAATCGAAGAGTGAACTTTAGGAACAATACAGGTTAAGAGCAGAATATATTTATTAGGGGAAAGACAGCTTCTGTCCAAGAGAGAGACACAAGGGGTCCCAGTGGGTTGCCAAGGACCCTGTCTTTCCTAGGGATTTTTATAGAGCAAAACCACAAGGTGAGGTGGGTCGAAGGTGGGAAATCGCAAGGTGGGCATGAGGTGGGACAAAACTATGGTCAGCCAATAAGATTACAAGTACAACTGCTCAGGTAAAGTTGATTATATTGGGATCAAATGGGGAAGCAAGTCACGTAGTAAGCGGGCATGAATGCAGAATAGGGACCTTTCCTGTAGTGGGTGGGTTAGTGACTCTTCCTGGCTTTCTCAAGGTGATAGAGACCTACTTAGAATATCAATCCCTGATGTTTCTCCTTAGGGAATTGTGTGGGTATATTTGTCTTATCTTTCGTCTTGAGGTCTGGGCCACAGCTGTTGGTGCTGTCTCTCCCACAGCTGCAAGGTGTCTTCTGCACTGGCTCCTTTGAGGGCCGAGCCCTGTCTGACTGTCTATAATATTTCTATCTAATTCAGTTGCCTACAGCAGCAGGGGCAGTGACAGTAGTAGCAATGGTAGTATTTGGAGGATGAGCGCATGGGGAAGAGGCCATACCCGGTCTTTGGAGAGAGCGCCTCACTGTATCCGCAGGATCACTGAAGCTCTTCACCATCTGGGTGGGCCTGGGGGCAGTCACAGCACAGAAGTCCTTCGGCTTCCGTGAGGGTCCCGTGGGTATGGCAGGTGCTTGATGCCATGCACAAGGACATGCTCAATCAGCCTCAGCAGTTAGAAATACTCCGAATAAAGAATGCCGTGTTCTTAAAACGCATTCTACACTGGAAGTGCAGAATCAGGCTCAGCATTTCCTCACAGTAAGAAGTCAAGGGAACTGGGGGAAGGATCTGATTGTACTGATGAGTTTGTCTAGGAGAAATCTGTCTAGGTTCAGAAGGACTCTCTGCAATTCTCGTAAACATGGTCCTATGTAGTCACAGCTCTGCAGAGGTAAAAGGAGACCGAAAGGTGGGCTCTTATTCCTTGAGAAGTAGTAGCTTCGCTCCCTCTGAAATTCTTACAATAAGATCACTGAGAACAGAAGGCCTAGAACAGTGGCAGGAAATCTACAGCATGCTTGTTATTTGTTTTTAAGACAAAAGGTGTTAATGCATGACTGTTTTTTCTGAACTAAAACCTTAGTATTGGGGTTTAATCGCAGTGTTGGTGCTTTGCGATAAACAAGAGGGTCTTGGGTTGCAGTTTGGGCGCTTGTGTCTAAAAAGGTTGGCATTGCTGGCACAGAAGATGGTCTTAAAAGTGAGCCAATGTTCAAAGCCACCCGAACAAAGTGAAAAATACAGGGTTGGGGATGCAGCTTAGTGCAAAGGCCGTGGGTTCAACCCCCAAGACTGGAAAAAAGAAAAAAAGTGTGAGGGTGCAATGAATTATGATAAAAGTGCTTTCTACTTCCAAAGCACTTTCACACACACGAACTCCTCCGGTCCTTGCAGCAACCCTATGAGAAGGGAAGCCCCACCCCCATCTGCCAGAGGAAGGTGAGAGAAAGGGAATTTAAGTGATTTGCCAAACCTAGTTACTACTGTGCAGAGAATCTACCACATTCATGTTTCAGATTCAGGTTTTTTATTATGCACGCATGACCCCGTGGAGTATTCTTTTTTTTTTTAATTTTAAAGAGGGGGTAAAACAATAAAAATGATACAGAATTTCAAAACAAGATGATAGGAAATTCACAACGGTTATTATACTGTGTACTGTTATCGTCAAAGTAGTTGCTCAGATTAAAGATCTAGGCCTGCAAAACTGATCAAACAGTATAAGCACTAACTGTCCCTTTCAATGAACTAATAGAAATTAATAGTATAATTATCTTAGCTATCTTGTGTGTGTATATATATATATATATCTTTTTTTCCCCTTCTTTCTTTTCTCCTTTCTCCCATCTCAGTTGTTCTTTCCTTTTCACACTATCTATTGTACTTTTTGGATCTTATTTACTCTTTGAGTTTCTTACACTAGAGAGACAATATGATGTTTACACGTGCGGGTTTGGTTTATTTCACTTATGGCCCCGGGGAATATTCTTGCCTGCATGTATTTGCCATATTGTGGGAGCTATTGCATTTTTTTCCCATTTTTTTGTTACACTGGTTGTTGTGGTCAACTTAACTCTGAATCCCATGCCCTCACCTACCACATCGTACATGCAGCGTGTGTGTGCATGCACACACATCTGTGTACACGTACACATGTAAGCATATGTCCGCACATACTGGGGGACAACTGAATTTTTTTAACACCTTACTTCCTTTTCCATATACTTTGAAATGATGAAAATCTCTGATTGAGGGTGATGTAATTCAGTCAAATTCTGAGGACACTCAACTGCCTCTTTGGATTTGGACTGAAGACTGCAAAGTGATTCAGTCCAAACAGAAAGCAAAAAAAAAAAAAGGCTTTTCACTTTAAGCAAACCGTGACTTCTTCTGAAAACATGGTCTAATTTCTTTTATAAAGGAAGCTTAACTTTGGTTGCCATGTCTAGCTGTCAAGCAGCCTCCCATACTTTTGCCCTGCAGCAAAAGGAAGGGACATCAGGTGACAGACCCCAAATTTCAACTAGTCACACAAATTACAGACCTTCGCATCGTAACGTCCTCTTGACCTTATGCCTCTGCCCTACAATGAAGAATGAGACAGAGTTTAAATCACAGTGACTCTCATGGGCAATTTTACAAAACAAATACAAGACTCAGAGTCCCTCTCCCCCGTGCCCCGCTTCCCCCGCTGGGCCAGCCTGTTCCCTCTTTGCAGGGAGGCGCAGAGCCAATAATTAGACCTTTCCCACCCTCAGACAAGGAGGCTCTGCCTTCCAAGCTCTGTTTGCACTGAGGCAAGGGTCTGACAAAGTAAATATGCACAAAACAACTATACTCAGATGCCAAGTTGCACTTGTAGGGAACCCCCGGAGAAGTGTTTACAGGACAGGGTTCTCTGTGTGGTAGCGCGGTGCCTGGTGCCGGAGCCTGGTCCAGGCTGTGTGCTGCCTCCGTCGTGAGGCTGGGCACGGTGTACCTTCCAATCCCATGCCTAGCGCACCTCCCACAAAGTGTATGAATAATTACACTTGCCACTGAAGAGACAGTTCGGAAGTGCTGTACCAACGGGGGGTCGGGGGAGAGGTCTTTAACTATTACTGCTCCTAACAGGAGGAGAAAGCTTTGTGAGGTCAGCGGAGGAGATTAAAGTCAGGGCTGATTAGCATTCAGGAAATACGGTCCTTTTTAAAAAAGTGTTTGTATTCGTTTTTTAGGTAAAATGCTTACTGGCTAAAACTCAGTCAGACTGCTTGCATTACCTGTAGATTTTTCTCTGTAAAACTGTGCGATCTGAGTGCTTGAACGGGGTGAGAACGGAAACAGGTGCCTCCGCCTGCTCCCATTATGCACATTAGCCTGTGGCCTCCTCACAGCCTGTTAAACAGCTGAATTTCAAACAACCATGGTGCCGGCCAAACACTCGCCTGAAGGCCTGTCGGGCTTGGGATTTGGCCATTTACATTGATTTTTTTTTTTTTACCCACATTTTTCATGAAACACAAATATTTGCCATGGCAACTGGGGTGTCACATGACATGCTGCTACATAAACAGCCTGGAAAGCTGTTAGGGGGGTCCAGCTCACCAGAGCCGAAAACAGCTGAAAGCTCTTAGGAAGAGCTGGGCGTTGAAAGAGCAAGGGTGAGAACAGGTACTGTAGCAGTCCATGCTGGAGACACAGCAGGATTAATTTCGTAGGGGCCACTCTGCAATTTCTCTTTCTTTTATTATGACAGCCGCTGAAAGCGCAACCACGTGGGTAAGCCAGAAGCAGCACTGCCAGCTGTCTCCTTTCTAGTGAAAAGTTTCAATTATTGCAAGTCTGTCTGTAACCCATAAGCATAAAAAGCAAGCTATAAAACTCCAGCGCCTTTTAATGGGGGACGTCTTTCTAAGGGTGAGTTACATGGTACCGTGCTGTACTAATATAAAAGAACGAAGAACTACTTCCTCTTCCTCGTTAAGGTTTTCTGTGCAAAACTGGAGGCCTTGCCACTTTAGCCCGTGCTTGAACACAAAGGAGATACTAAACAGTGACACCTCATAGCAAGAGCTGGTGTATCCCAGACTCCTGACCAGCTAGCAATGTACGCTGACCCAGTCACTTAGTTTATCTCACAATAATGCAACAAGACTGAATGCTTTAGACTCCGCTGATAGTGTCGTGATAGCCCTGACTTGTACGGTAACCGCCCCCGCTCCCTTAAAGTCAGGGACTGGGGATGTAGCTCGATGGTAGAGCACTTGCCTAACACGCACAAGGCCCTAGATTAGATCCTAGCACTACAAAAAGAAGTTGAAATAGCTCTTTCATCTGTGTAATAGGTACAAGTGTGGATATTACCAAAAATCTCACAGATGATGTTGTAAATAAGAACGACATTCTTGCTGTAGGTGGGAGTAGGAGTACCTTTGATTTTTGCTGCTGAGACATCACCTCGTGAACTGGAACCAGTGGTGGTTTTTGAGGTATAGTAATAGGTGCTGTGGAGAGAGGAAAGGCAGCATTACCTCTTCCAGAAGGAGACGCTGAGGCACGGGGTGAACACTATTGGGTTTGCATCTGGAAAGTCAGACGGCCCTGCACCCGCCATCCCCTCGCTATCCATCTAGTGAGCTATCTGTGAACACTGACTTCAGAAGGAAAGCCGGTAGCAGGGAGGGCAAATTCCATGGGCACACCAGGTGGGCCCACCTTAAGCAAACTAGATGAAAAGCAATTGGTAAAAGCAGGCAAATTAGAGAAAAACCTTTGTCTCACATAATATTTCACTGTAAGATTTCTTTCAGTAGCCAGATTCCCAAGTTCATATACAAGATAATTAATATAGTTGCCTAGGATGGGCTCTCCTATTGCGTGGCTATCAAAAAAGGTGACTCTCAAAAATTTAAATGACTTCAGGAAGTGATACAAGGGAATAGCCCCATAAAAATTATTTCTGAAATTAATTAAATCTATGAGCAACATATTTTGGTGAACATATTGAGCCTCTAGGGGGCCAGACCTTCATGCTAGGTAAGCCTCTCCATCCATCTCTCCTTTTGCCTGCCAGCAAACTCAGCGGCTCTTTACAAACGGCCCACACCTGACATTCTCAGGGGAGAAAAATCCTTACACTCTTTTTCCTCTAAGAAAGGGAACAAATACTTTATTTAAATGGCTAACCGAGTAAAAGAAGTGAGGCTTCTTTTATCTCAGTTCCTTCAATTCAACCACTTTTCCTGTCAGTTCTGTGATGACTGTCTTTGAAAGAATTGACAGATTTTGAATGAATTGACAGATATTGATCAAAACAGCATGCTGGAAAAGGAGATCAATATATAATTTAGAATCTCACTACAAAATGTTCCTTACCTCTAGTAGGCTACAAGGAGTATTTTCAGCCATCTTTGACAAAAGTAGCAAGCACTGCAGAGCACTGCAATGCGCCTCCATACAAGGGATTTGTTTGTTGCGTCTGACCCAGGCTTACCCTCCTCTGGTTCTCCTAGCTTCTAGCATGACTCCCTGCATCATGGAGTCCCTGGGCAGGGGACAGTTTAGCCCTACACATGTGTGCCTTGACTAACGAACTCTCCTTCCTTTTGCCCACTTTGGTAGAGTAAGTCCACACCCCGAGCCAAGGCTGCCACAGACTCACTGGTAAAGCCTATTATTCTTAAAATCTGCAGACTCAGACACTTTTTGTTTAACTTCCAGGTTCCCCCAGACAAGTAGGCTTTATGGCTCGATTCTCATATTGAAACAAAATAGCACTTGACAGACGTTCAACTTTTAAAGATTTTAGTAAAATTTTAATAGAATTTGGTAGGATGAAGGCCACAGAGATTTGTAATTCCATCCAGACAATCCATAATTAATGGTGTCTCTAAAAATTGTCTTAGGTACCTCAGAAATACTATCACTAAATTATAGCTTCATGTAGTCTTGGTTTTATGGGATCTACACATTTGAGGACTATGTCTTCATCTTTAACAAAACTGTATGCTGAATCTATTTTGCTACTCAATTTCCCTTCTGGAAAAATGTTTATGATAAAATTGACCACAAGGTGATTTTTCAGAGGGAGTAAACTCATGTCTTTCTTGACAAACTTGTGTGCTTCTGTAGTAGCTATTAATAGCTTGACTGCCAAGTAACCACGCCTCTGTCTTCTCTACAAATTTTAGAATTTTTTCAGGGTGGTAATATGTCCAGTGCACAGGGTTGTCAGGTTTAGCAAACAATAAAAGGCACACAGTTAAATTTTAATTTCAGATAAACAATTAATAATTTTAGTATATCTCAGATATTAAATATATTCAAATATCCAGCAAAGAAGATCAGAATTTTCATGCATGGGTTAGACTAAGCATAACTCCTCATACTAAATATTTAGTATAAATATGCCCCTAGTCCTAACGCCAACTCTAACCCTATCCCTGGTATGACATTTAATCCTGACTTATTTGATGGGCTTGAAGATGCCGAGAGGTTAGTAAAGCATGCTTCTGGGCATGTCCGTATAGGTCAGGGGGGTGTGACCTTGGGGGCTTTATCTGTTCTTGTCCTTTTCCTCTCTGCTGCTCCTCCTGTGCACTCTGCTTCCCAGACATCATGAATTGAGCAGTTTTCTTGGCCTCTCCCTGATATCATGATGTTTTCTGCCTTGAAGGCAGCTGAACATGGACTGACACCTCTGGAACTGTGAGCTAAAGCTAAAGTGCCAAGGATGATGAGATAAGTATTTTCAAAGTGAGGAGGATCTTCTGTGGAGAATTAAGGTCAATGTGTGTGGGGTTTTCCACTGTAATAAATTTTTAAAATTTAAACGTTCACTGATCACCGCTTGTACATCATATGATCCCTCTTGGCTTCTCCAGCCTGATCGCCTCCCCTTGGTCCCTTGCACGTGACCTGGGCTTCTCGCTCACTTCTGCAGGGCCTTTGTCCCTGTCCTAGTCTGTGTCTGGAATGTTCTTCCCTAGGTGCTTAAGTGACTCACTCTTCCTTACCATTTAGATCTTAGTGCAAGCCTTATATGTCTTCTGAGAGACATCTCCTCACTGTTCTTGGCCCCCATTCCTTTCACTCTGTAACCCTTATTGTTTTTTTCTAGTCCCTATCATTAGCATAAATTCTCATGTACTTACCTGCTTATGGTTCAGGTCTCCCACTATAACAAAAGCATCATAAGAACAGAAACGCTGTCTGACTTACCCTCTTTTGCATGTCCAGTATCTAAATGCTAACTTGGATAAGCAAGAATTCAACAAATATTTACTGAACAGATTAATTAATTTTAGAAAAGCCAAGGTCCAGATGAAGTAAATGGCTGGCCTGAGACCCTACAACTAGTTAATAGAATCCCAGGAAGGTGCTTTTCTATAACACCCGATGTCACCCAGCCTCGCCTTGGAAGCTAACACCTATGATCTCACCCCTCAACAATAGTCCCTCTGAGCCCCTATGATAGCACTAGATGTTAACATCCACTTGGTTTTTATTCTAATCTACTTTGAATTTTTATCTATATATCTTTATTATATCTGTCTTATTTCCCCAGCCAAAGTGCATGTACCTTGAAAATACAAACCAAGAAAACACACAGAGAATGCAGCCTCCATATGTGCTTTACAAAGATGGCTAAAGTTACTTTATTCATTGAAGTAAAACTCAGGATGTTTAGGACTTTTATCTCACCCTACTGTCAAGGATAAAAGTTGGCTACTGAAAAGCAGGGGGAGAGACAGTTTTTGTATGCCTCCAACTAAGCATGCAGCAAGACTGTCTTACTTGCAATTGGAATCTTGTGTGCTTCATCAAAGCTGTGCAGAGGAGCTGCTCTGGGTGCAATGGGTGGATTCCGAAAGGTAATCCTTGCTGTTGGGGGAATCAATCCCCGTTCTATCATACTTAAAATCCCTAAAAAGGAAGGTTAAGAGCGTATGAGTTTAACTCAAGCAGTATTACAAAGTCTGAGCTCTATAAATCTGACAAGTCTAACTTGCTCCATCCATCATCTTATTTGTAAGGGTGCATCTAGTGCCTTAATTTTTTGCATGAAAAGCCAGCTACAGTACACGTTCATTTAAGCTTAATAGTCTAACCCAGGGAAAAATGTCATTTCCAATAGCAGTAATATGAAATAAAATTGCACTAAGGTAATTTCATTTTAAGGTAGAAATATAATTTCAAGGCAAACTAAAACTTCTTAGTTTTTATGACATTTTCAATCATTGGTAATGTTACTCTTTTTAAAATTCAGAGAAATCAGGCACACATTCTTAATGACCAAGGTGATCCTTTGTTCTGGAAGAAAGAAAATCTGTGTGCTTCAAACCATGCCCTGTTGTTATAATCGGTCATACTTTATAAAAGGAGTGATCACTGGACATTTATCGTATCCCCTGAAGATATGAATACACAATAGGTTATTTTAGTACACTGAGCAACATGGTTGGTATTAATACAACTAAAGTACAATTCTTAGCACTCAGGCTATATCACCAAGGCTGAAGTCAAGCCTTTTCAGGGACAAGAGACTTTGTTAAACAAGTAAACAAATAAATAAATCAATGAATAATTGAACAAAGTCTGCCATTGGGGGCAGAACTTTTCAGGAAGGTGAACTATTGTATTAAAGCCAGAAACCCAGAAACTTGAGGACTGTTTATAACAAACTTGTGGTAAGACTTCAATTTCTGGTTGCTTTCTTACATAACAGGAAGAAAAGTAAGCAACTCTGGATCTCAACAAATTCTTGGCAAAGTTTGTACCTCACTTTGCTCTGTTGAGGAAATTAGCACATATTCTAAGAGAAGCTGATAACTATTCCATTTATTTTAAGGTCTCTATTATATTGCTTTTAAACTAGTTATTATAGTGTTACGGGACTTCAGAAGTATTGTCACGGAAGGGTTACAGCTGAAGAAGACTTCTCTTGTGAAACAATGATTCCAAAGAGAAATCTTCAGTGGAATCATTTGTAGGAATGTTTTCTTATGGAACATGGAGATTCCTGGGCCCTGCTCCAGACCCGTCCAAACGTCTGAGGTCATGGTCTAGGACTCTGCATCACTGAAACCTCCAAGTAATACTTAGGTGCACTGAAGTTTGAGAACCAGCAGAATTGGGGCTCAGGAACATACATGCCAGATAAGCACTCAGGATCTCTTAAAACATAAGAACTACTGATGCAGGGTATAACTCTTTAAACCTTTTTGAAGTTAGCACTTCAAAATGTTTAATGTTTATAACACAAGAACTGACTGAACGATGACTTTAAGATAGTGAGATTAATTCTCTATTCTCACAAATGCTTTTCACTGATAAATATCAGACCTCTGCACAAGAATTATGCTTGTTTTGCAGGTGCGAGAAACAGAGTTTCTTATAATTCAGGATATTTTCAAGAGTCAGTTTCATTCTCTGAGAATTCTAAAGAATATGAGCATGATTTCCACCCTCGCTTTTGTACTGATTGCAGCAACTCAATTTTTGCACATGCATTCACCATTGGAAGGAAAAAGTTAACACTTGGGAATAAATAAGAGAGATTTTTTAAAAATCCAGACACTGGAAACTTTGAAGTTATCTGCCTCTACAGGGCTCTGAACCTATTTTTATTATTTTATAATTTGTAGAGATTAAGGTTAGTGTGTAGAAATATGATAGCAATGTAAATAATTCTTGCCTATATACATGCAAATAAATTCTATCACATGGAGAACAGTTCTTCCCATGAAATCCCAGCTTTTCATCTTTCTGCAAATTTATTTCAGTATTTTTGATTTGTAAATATGTCTTGTTTGGGTTCTTCTTAGAATTGACTGTAACATCTTACTAGTTTCCTCATTTAATTAGTTAGCTAAAGATAGCCTTTGATGTGCCCATTTTATATTTGCATAAGAGTCATGACTATGATTTAAAAAAAAATCATCCTATAGCGGTTTTGGAGAACCCATCAAGATGATCAAGAGTCACCGGAGATCATCAGAAAGGGTGAACACCACAGCCAATCAAGCCCAGGGAGGTTTTTCCTTGGCTCCCACAGGTGAATTTAAGGTGGCAATAGCATTTTGTTCAATCTTGTTTCTTTTTGTTTGTTTAATTTGTAATTCTACTTATTAATTTGCTTTTCTTTTTAATTCACTTATGAATGACAAGTTATTTCCTGATGGTAGCTGCAATGATTGGGAATTTGGTAATCTCCGTAAATGGATTAAAGTCTTATAGAGATCTATTTCCTGCTGGGTGAAAGATAATACAGAACACAGTTCGTTAGTCTTTGTCTATTTTGAGTTCAAATCAATTAGGAATTTCATGCCCACCCGGAAGAAAGCCAGTGCTGATATCTGTACTGGGAAGTTTTTGTTTCTGTGTTTATTTTTCTTCTGTGGCTGGAATTGCAGGGTTGAGGGTATGCACACTCCCTGTAACTGTATGTCTGTGTACCAGGAATTCAGAAAGCCCGTTATCTCCTGTTGTGAGTGTGAGGAATGTTCTCCTGCCTCCAGATGGCATTAATAAATCAGATAGTAAGGCCTCTTCTAAAAGGGGCTCTGGTCCAGCTGGCTTATAGAGATAAGTAAGTGCTTATATAAACTGGACTTTTCTAAAATTCTCATAAATAAGAAAATTGAACTTCTGATGCTTTATATGTGCTTCCACACATCCTGAACTCAGAAGCTGTCATTGAGACTCCTTACATTTTATGGAAACATAGTAATTTGCATGATTTCAATACTAACCTCTTTTCCTTTTACTAAGATATAAC
Source organism: Chinchilla lanigera (assembly GCF_000276665.1). NCBI lineage: Eukaryota > Metazoa > Chordata > Mammalia > Rodentia > Chinchillidae > Chinchilla > Chinchilla lanigera. Next base: position 8,618,818 of record NW_004955450.1, read on the forward strand.
TGAAAAAGGTACTTATAGAACCAAGGCCTTGCCTGAAATTTCATGTTTCATATTTAAGGATGATGCTTATTTATTCAGGTATGACAAGTTCCTTTTACAGGACTACGGTTGACTTTCCAGAGCTAGTGTTTGCAAAGCCTTCCCAGAAAGACTAGCCCAGATTGTTATACTTACAGATGGTAGGGAAGGGCACATCCTTCAGGCCCAAGAGCCTTAGACTATTTGGAGGACCTCTAAATAAAGGAAAATGCCACAGTTTATAGATCCTGCAGCTTAATTCTGGAGAACAAAGGTTTTGGGGCTTAATTTTTTGGCCTTAGGATTTCAAGTAATAGATGATTTTTAAAGTTTAGTCTGAGATTCCTTATGAAAGCTTACAGGACAATAAGCTTAAGGTAGCCTATATGGTAAATCATCATTTTTGCTGCATCAATATAAATAATCAGGACAATGATACCAGCTGTATTTCATGAATAATTTTGTTTAAGGTCACTTTGGAGCAAAGAGATGGTAAGCAGGTTTTTAAAAAACAGTTTGGAATAATCAAAGGCAATTCCTGGATACCTTGCAGTGGAATGCTGGAGTGTTCAGGGATTATCTGAACCTAGCATTTGACTAGGATGTTTCACAACTCTGCAGATGTCAAGATTAATTTGTAAAAGTGGATAATACTACAAATAATTATCTATAGACAAGAAAATAAAATCTCTTTCATAAACGGATTAATGAAAGAGAAAAGCCAACTTTGCATCTATCTGGAATCGTATTTTAATATTCTTAATCTATAAATGTGTCTATTCTTTGGATCTCTCTTGAACCAACTGCAACATCTTAGAGATTTTTCTCCTTGAATTGATGAGTTAAAATCTTTAATATGTATTCCTTTTATTCTTATATGAAAGTTATGATTTTACATGTTCTTTAAAAATTATCTTTGTGCTGTTTTGTTTTTGTCTCTGATGTTATTTTGCTATTGTTTATTCATTCTCTTTAAAATTAAAAAAAGTCAAAACGATTATCTTTAAACACTACCGTTTTCTGAAGTCCTCATAACACCCTTACCTTCCGGTTAAGTGGATTAGGAATGAGAAGCTCATTCATCCTGGCATTCATTCAGCCAGCATTTCTTAGACGCCTATTATGTGTCAGGAACTAACTACTCTGGGGGCTTGGGGACAAGGCAATAAAGTGAGAGACTGCATGACTTCTAGTGGTAGAGAAGACATTAAGTAAGTTCATAAGTAAACACATCATTGTACAATGTGACAGTCTAGAAGGCCTTATATAAGATGTGACTGGCATGGTAAGGGGCAGAGAGAAGGCCCCAGCAGCAGGAGCACGGAGAGAGGGGGTGACATGAGGGCTGTGTCAGGAGTGCCTCACTCAGAGTTCAGAGTTTACTCAGAGGTCAGACTGTGACCTCTCGCCTGAGACCACACCCAGCCTGAAGTGAAAAGTTGGGCTGTACCGTGAACCTTGTATTCTTAACCACTGGGTAAGGGTGGAGCTTTCTCTTTTGGATGTAGCCAGATAACTGCGGAAAAAGTAGTGACGTTTAGTGTGCATTTTCCCAAACGATTTTGTCTTGTGGATGTAATTCATCTCTTTTCATGCTGGACTTGTGTGGAACTGGGGCAAGATTTAAAAGACACTCAAGGGCATCGAGAACACCTGAAAAACCTAGACACGGTGTGTAGATTACTGTAGCTTGCGCTTTCCTGCAGCTCACGTTACCTTGCATAGTACCGGGCATACCGCAAGTATGCCATAAATATATGCTGATTAATTGCTGGATTAATTACAAATATTATGGTGGGCATGTGTTCTCTGGCAAATAAGTTAGGGATAAAAAATGTTACTTTTTCTTGACCGAGTTTCCATGCTTGTAGATTAACTTTTGTTTCATAGCAGTTTAAAGCAAGGAATGATTGATTCCTTCACTGTTTTACTGATCCTCGTCTGATCGGGGAAGAATATGACAGGATACTGAAGCAAGAAACAGAAACTCTGCTGGTGTTGCTCGCTATTCCCAGGGAGTAAATATTACCTAAGCTAACTAAAAAGTATGCATCACAAAGACTTCTGAGTAATGGCTCATCCCTAGGAAAGAAATAGAGTTGTGGGAAGTTTAATAAATTCAGAGACTCCCGAGATTTCCACCCCCAGCAGATGGAGGTCAGCTGATAGCAGATGTGATAGCTAGAAGAAAAACTTTGAATCTCTAGGAACCAGAGCCCCTTGGGAACCAACCCTGGGTCCTCGAAGTACCTCGGACAACAGCTAGACAGGGAGACAGATACTGAAGAGATCTTACTCAGCTGTGCTTAAGCTAGGAAAGAAGATCCGCTTAGGCATCATTGAACATTTGGCCACTTAAATAGTAGGAAAAAGCAGAGAGGGCTACACTATGATTTCAGCCTCTAGCCATTCATTCACTTACTCTTTCATCTGTTTACTCGCTCACTCATCAGACATTTAGTGTCTACAAGATGCTGGGTGTGGTTCTAGGCACTAGGGATAGGAAGTGAAGATAATAGAGTCTTTTCTGTTAGAAATCTACTGGCATCACAGGACAAGAATATATACAAACAGAGTTTAAGTGCTAGTCACATGAATTCTGGCTTCATATTTCTGTGTAGGTGGCATACTGGAAAAGATTTCTAAAGTACTACCCGGAATAGCTTCAGAAACTTGATAATGTCTAACAATACCACATAAACGTAATGACTGTTTGACATTATAACACTAACATCTGAATTAATATGAAATCCATAAAATGAGGGGTTTTAGAGGTGGGAGGGAAGTCAGTGACCATCTAATCCGAGCTTCTGATTTATAAGGAGGAAACGCAGAGTGAGGATCGGCCTTGTGGGAGGCTGACTTGAGAATTGTGTCTCAGCAGAGTTCAGACGCAGGCCCCTGATTGCTTTTCCCCTTCTATCCCTAAATGTATAACACGGCCACCGTGTCACTGACCTTTACTGGCATCCTTCTGTAAGACTGGTACGGGGACAAAGTAGGGATCCGTGCAATAAGAAGACGGCAGAACTGTGAGGTTGGATATAGTGGACCCTTTTATTAACTTCTGAACGCTCACCTAGATGATAATGAAAATTCTTTCAGCAGACATTTTTGCCTTTACAATGAACACAGTTTTCTTCTTGCAAACAATAAATAAGATTATGAATCGTTTCATTAAGTTTTAATAAAGTAACAATATCGGCTCCAGCTTTATTGCCCAGAGTACCCTGTGCTATTGTCTTCTGTCAGGATTTTGTGTAATTTAAAATAGTTAATTAAATCAATTAACATGTGGTGATTTCCACTATGCAAAGTCAGGACAGTAGTTAATAAAGGAACTATTAAGAGTTTGTTCAATTTTAATGACTTCAATATAAAAGTGCTAAATCTTAACATAGGAGGTTTTGAATACAGCAAAGTTTTGTACAGACAAATTTCCCAGGAAATAAATATTTGAGTTTTGAGGTTAAAAAAATAAAATGGGAGACTCAGAACATATCAGTCAATATTAACAGGTTAAACACAAACACTGAGTAGGTTCTTATGCAGCTCACAGAAATAAAGACAGTGTCTAAATCAGTTACAGTAGATAATTACTTTTCCTAAAGTCATAAAAGGCTTTTATTACAGTTATGAAATATGAATTGTTTCTATTAAATGGCTTCTAAATTTTAAAGATTATATGCATTTCATATAAATCACATGTAATTGTATAGCCCAAGTACACTATTTTTACCTTTATTATACGAGGTTATGAATTACCTGGGCCTCTCAGCAGGGGAAATGCAACTGTCTGGTATTTATAGACTGATTTAAATTTTCAAGTCATTTTCCAAACATTAATTAATTTGCATAACTTCCAAGGGAACTAGGTAATGGCTTGCTGTTTACTAAAGAACTCAAGACAGAAAGGTCAGTAAATGTGCTTCGGATTACACAATATACTAGATGTACACAGATTTTTCAGTTTAAAAATTAACTTAATTTGACACTGATGAAATTTGCTATCAGACTCAGTTATACCACATCTTATTAAGGGCCAGGGCCCTTAAAGAAAAAGAAAAGAGAAATTTCCTTAAGTCTGAGAGGGAGAAAATCACCTTACTAATTAAGAATTTGTTGACTGACAAATGCTTATGTGCATAAAATGTCAGGTCCCCCACTGTCAGAATGTGGTACCAATGGGAAACAATGAAGCTGCCAATATATGTATTGAGGATTGAACTTGGGGTCTTGTGTATGCCTGAGCTACACCCCCAGTCTATTAGAAATGGTGTTTTAAGCTTGGTGTGGTGGCGCACACCTGTAATCCCAGCACTCGGGAGGCTGAGGCAGGAGGATCGTTGCAAGTTCGAGACCAGCCTGGGCTACAAAGTGAGCTCAAGGTCAGCCTGAACTGCATAGCGAGACCCTGTCTCAAAAAGACAAAAAAAAGAAAAAAGAAAAAAAAAAGACAAAAAAGAAATGGTATTTTAAAAGGAAAGTGTAGACAGAAAGTTCGGTCTTCTGGGCATGGAAAGTGTAGAAAGAAAGTCCTTCCAGGTGAACTGGATGGGGAAGGGGAAGACCAAGGGGAGGCCATAGTGGGAACTCATGCACTGTGGTCATTATGGGATCCAGTCTTGCTGATTCACCTTGGTGGCTTTTCGTCATCCTCGGTTCTCCTCTCCCCACCTCCTTTCCAGGTACAAGTAGCTTCCAAGAGTTCCTCCTCGTGGGGAGGCTGAGGTAATCACCCCAAGCGCTGCACTCAGAGGTGGCATTTACTTTGCTGCAGACACACAGAATCAAGAAGGGCAGGACCTCCACTGCCTGCCTGATACCCGGATCAGTGAGACAAAGGCAAATGGAAGGGAGAGAGAAAGATTCCACTGAAATAAAACTGTCACACTCGATGAAGGTATAAAACATAGGGTTGGCAGTTTGGGGGGCATGGAGCATAATTTATCTGGATTTTCTGAAAGCTTTTGATAAAGAACACCTGGCGACTCTTGAAAGCTAAAGCAGCAGGGTCCAGCCTAAAGCGTAATGTAAAGAACGACACAAAGGAGAGGACGGAGAGCAGGTGATGTTCAGATTCTGCCAGGCAGTCAGCACGTTCGTAATGATGTTGTAATTCTTTAAACTGCTTCAGTCAAAACAGTGTGAAAGCCAGACCCAAGAATGATGGTGAAAAGGCAGTGAGGGGTATGTAGGGCACACAGGGGAGGATTATGGTTTACAGAAATCAAATAAACCCCTCAGACTACATCCCCAACTACGAAGCACTACCCACTCTGCTCTCCCTTTCCTTGGAACGATAACCATTCCTGCACACACCTGGTTAGAGGGAGAAGGAATTGCCACAACCCGCAGTATTTACTGAGCACTTACTATGTAACACTAACTTTAATACAATGAGCATTAAATTTCATGAGCGGTGGAAAAGCTAAGGGCTATGGTTGTGCAGAAGAGGGAGTAATTAACTCTGCCTGCTGCTACTGCACAAGGTTTGCAGTGACTCTCAACCCTGACTGTATATTAGGATCACTAAGGGAGTTTTTAAAAAAGATACTGCTGCCTGGGCCCTAACCCTGCACCATTAAATCAGAATAGCTGAGCGGAGGCCTGGGCGTCAGTATTTTTTAAAGCTCCCGTGTGATTCTGATATGCAGCGGAGTTTGAGATGCACTGCAGCAAAGGATATTGAAATTGTTATCTTAAAGGAAGCATTGGTTTACATTAGGTATAGGGACGCAATTATTGGTTGAAGGAATGATGGTGATGAAGTAAAACAGTATTCCGATACGGGAAGATTTGGCCAGAGGCAAGGAGTTGTACGCGGCTAGACTAACATGTATATATCAAAAGGAGGGAGCTGAGCAGAGACTGGAAAGGTAGATTGACAGAAAAGCAAGTTAAAGAGCCAGCTTTACAAACGTGCTCACTCACTACCTGACCATTTCAAGTATCATCTGTTCCGGCTTCTCTGTCATGCCATGCTGCATACGGTACGTTATGTGAGAACCACACAGTCTGTATATGAGAGGAAATGTCACACAATAATACAATATCGACTACCAGATCACAAAAGAATTATAAATAGAACCACAGTCTTCATATCTGCTTCTTCGCTACTATTTGCAAAACTATAATTCAGAACTTTATCACTTTATGCCTAAACCTTATATACCTTAATTAAAAAAAAAAACATAGAAAAGCGTCAAGAAGAAAACAGCAATCATAGTCCCACCTACCAGAATTAACCATTGTTAATATCTTGGTATATTTGCTCCCAATGTTTTTAAATAGAACAGCCGTTCTATTTTATTATCCTGGTACAGATGATATATGCTCATTATAAAGATTCCAAACAACGCAGACACACAAAGATGACAGTTTAAGAAACCATGAAAATAGCATTAGCAGATCCATCAGCCTTGATAGCTTTCAAATGATTGATACATCAGTGTGTAAAAATAGGGTTTATATTACATTATTAAATTTAATTTGACATGAATTTAGGAGGAGCAAAAAAGGACTGAATTAAACTCAACAAATTATTAAACCTTGAATAAATATTTCTTTACTACAAGGTTCCTCTGAACTGAAAATTATTTCTCTGCACGGGCTGGTAAATTTGTCCTTGAAGGACCAGATAGTAGATATTTCAGGCATGTGGGTCTGTGAGGTCCTGCTGTCACAGCTGCAAAGTGGCACGGGACACAGTTAAACAAACGCATGAAGCCACGTGCTACAGTCTGAAAGGCTGTGCTCCCCGAATTCATAGGTTGAAACTTGCTCTCCAGTGAGATGATATTAGGAGGGGGGGCATTCGAGAGGTGATTAGGCCATGAGGGCTTAGTGCCATTATAAACAAGAACCAGAAAGCTCCTTTGTCCTTTCCACCATGTGAGGACACCGTGAGGAGGTACCATCCATAAACCAGAAAGCAGACCCTCACTAGACACAGATCTAAGAGCTTTGATTCTGGACTTCTGGGTCTCTTGTTCTGAGCCAGCCAGCTCATGGTATTTTGTTTAGTAGGCTCAATGCACTGAGGCGCTGTGTTCCAATGAAACTGTATTTACAAAAATAGGAAGTCAACCCTCAGGCAGTAATGTATGGGCCCCTGTTGTACAGTTAAGTAAAGGTAATTATGAAAAAACATTTAGATTTTTTAACATGTGTTTTGTTATGGACGGTACATCCTGACTTCAAAAGGCGAGAACAGTAGAGATCTCTTAGAACTCCTATCTTTGCTCACTTCCCAAGCCTGGATTACTATTCTTACACTGTTTGGATTTATAGTACTCACATTATATTTTGACACCAAAATTGTGATAATTATTTATTTCTACATATAAATGGATCCAGACGCTACCAAGAATCCTTTTGTTGTACCTTCTATAGGTTAAAGTTCTTATTTTGAGTAATCTCTTAATAGGCTGGCTTTGGTTATTAAACAATTTTTTTTCCCAACAAATGTTCACAGGTCATTTTTTTCTGTTCTCAAAACTTTGTAGACACCATACCATTGTCTTCTATAATGAATATTGTGAAATCTGATGCCTGACTGATTTATCTTTTATAGGTGATCTAATTTCTTCTTGTCTAGATGTCTAAAACATTCTTTGTCTTTTAATTCAGGCATTTATCTATGAAATAATTTATGTTAAATATAGTGATACCTCAGTTATCAAATGGCTCCAAGCTTGAACCTTCCACTACTCAAAGAGCAAAGTTTAAAAAAATTGTTGCTTAGTGTTTGTAACTTTGCTTGACAGTCAAACTGAAAATCCGACATGAAAAAACCTATACTGGCCAAGAGTAAGTCACGGGTCACAGCTTGCTATGGACACAAAGGGGTGATGTTTTAGTCTAGCACAGCTCTCACCTAGACAACATATGGTACTTGTGTTAGTGGATTAAAACATTCACCACTGTGCTTTTTTTTACACCTTATTTGTGTAAAATGTTGTAACCATGATTCCAAACAAAGTTAGTGATACCATGAGAAAAGATAAGAGGAAAACAGTGAGAACCATGATAGAGTTAAAGAAAGAAATCATTGTAAATAGTCCTACAAAAATGAATTTATATGTGTACTTTTTGGGCCTCAGAACCAATTACTTGGTTTTCCATTATTTCTTATAAGAAAAATATGTTCATTTAGTGTGATAATTATTTAGTGTTCAAACATGAATTTGAAACAAATTGAGTTCAATAACCAACGTATCATTGTATTCTAAATCAAAGTTTTCTGAAATTCAGTGTTTTCTTTCCATCTGATGGCTCAGTTCTTTCTTCACTTTGGAAAAATCTTCTTACATTATATTAACAAATACATCCTTTCTTTCATTTGCTGAGTTCTCTGTTTAGGAACACCAAATATCCTTAAATGTTGGCTCATCTTTACCTTTCATGTTGTGATACCTAGCTATTCATTCTCTAGAGCAGGGTTTCCTTTAGAATAGGGCATCCCAGATTTAGCTGAACACGTATGTTATAGTTCAGATCGAAAATGGCCCCCAAAGGCTTCTGTGTTTGGAAGGTGATTGTATTATGGGGATACACCTTGCCATAAGGAGGTTGGGTCTGTGTGGAGGCAGGTCACTGAGTGTATGACCTGGAAGGATCTATCTACCTTCCCAGCACCTCCCTTGATTCTCTGCTTCCTGTTTGCAATGCCATGAGCAGCTCTCTTCTACCATGCCCCTCTGCTATGCCCTCCTGCCTTAGAGCCAGCCAACTATGGGCCAAAATATAAGCCAAAATAAACATCTTTCTTAAATTGTAGATGTCAGATATTATATCTCAGCAATGAAGAAAGTGACTAAGACAGATTTTGATATCAAGAGTGGGGTCATTATTCTGATTGTGTCTGACAAGGTGGTTCAGAAGTCTTTGGAACTGGTTCGCAGGAGGAGTTTGGAAAGGTTTGGAGAACCCAGATGGAGAAGCAACCCCAGAATGCTATAAGCCAAGCTTGATAGGAGAGCTAGTCAGAGCTCTAGTCAGAGCTCAGAAGATCAGATGCTGATAGAAATGCAGATGGTAAAGACCAGGCTCAAGATTTAGTTGGGAACAAGGACTCCACTGACAGTTGTACTTCAGGGCCATGTATGTCATGCTGTGGCAAAAAAAAAAAAAAACAAAAAAGAAAAATTGTCTATATTTTGCTAGTGTTCTGAAATTTTTTGGGAGACTGAGATTAAGAGCAGCAGACTAATTAATCTGGTGAGGGAAATTTCAAGGCAGCCCAACATTGAGATTATGACATGGGTACTGTTGAGGGGCTTTTAGCCAGCTCTACATTGAAGATCAAGAGCAAACAGCACAGCTGAGTGATTTTAAAAGATTTTTATTTTCACCAGAAAGGAAATTTCTGTAAAATTGGGGCCTATAAAATTGGAGCAGAGGAGGGCTTGGTTGCTGAAAAGATTAGAATTAAAAAGAAGCCAAGTACCTTACACGAGGACAGCACAAATGATGCCTGGAGAGCATGGGAGCAACCTGAAAGACACAACCCTTCACAGACTCATGAGTGGATAAGTGAAAGACTTTGGTTGGAGAAGAGAGCCCCAGGGCACCCTATTGGAGGAAGGCCCTCCGGGAAAAGGGCTTCCTGGGTTTTGTTTACAGTGCTCATCCATCTGGGCACTCGGAGACCCTTACAGCCATGATACCAAAGGGCCTGATTGCTGCCTGAGCTGGCAACAGAGCTTGACATCAACCATGTGGCAATGACTACAGGCACCCAGAATGCAAGAGCTGTGGAGTCACGGAGGCTTCCAGCCAGATTTCAGAATACCTAGGAGTCCGGGCGGTGTGCCTCTGAGAGGGTAGTGCATGAAGCTGTGTGAGTGAAGCCCAAAGTGCAGGGGAGACCCCAGAAAGTTGGAGAAGCAATGAACATGGAACATCTGAGGAAATCCGGAGGCAGTGGGCAAAGCCAGCCCAAAAGAGAAATCACAGGGGCTGCAACCAGTGACAATGCTGGGTTGCCTAAGCCATTTGGAGTTCACTTCTCTCCTCAGCTTGCCCTGAGTGCTGAACACAGCTACGGAAGGGTTGTCCCGCTGCATTTTGGTCTTGCTTTGGTCCCCACTCCTTTCTGTCCCCCTATTTCTGCCTTTTGGAATGTTTTCCTTGTCATTGTATGTTGGCAGTACTGGGCTTTCTTTTGGATTTTTGCAGGGGCTCACAGCTAGGAGTTTGCCTTCAGTCTCAGAGGAGATTTTGGAAGTTGGACTTTTCAGCAGTGCTGGAACTGTTAAGACTTTGGCAACTCTTAGAGAGATGAACTCAATGCATTTTGCATGAAGATGCACTTGAGTCTTTTGGTGGTCAGGAACAGAATGTTATGGTTTAGATCTAAAAAGGCCCCCCAAATCTCATGTGTTTGGAAGATGAAGGGATTATGGAGCTGGGAGCTGACTTGCTGTGAAGAGGTAGTCCGTGCAGAAGAGGCAGGCGACTGTGGGTGTGAGCTACCAGGGTAGATCTCCCTTCCCAGCTCCTTCCTCAACTTTATGCTTTCTGTCCACCATGCCATGAGCATCTCTCCTCCATGGTGCTGTTGTGCACTGGAGGAAACCAACTATGGATTGAAACATGAGCCAAAATAAGCACCTCTTTCCTTAAGTTGCCTGTGTCAGGTATTGTGAGTGTCAGCAGTGAAGGAAATGTCTAAGACAACACTGACTTCCAGTTACAGACTACATTTCTCAGAGGCCATTGTGATTGAATGTGGACACCTGACCAAACTCAAGCCACTGAGATGTGAGGCCACCTCCCAGTCAACTCCAAGAAGATTCACCCTAGACTATCTTTATCCTTCCTATGTGCTAAAATGCGGGTGTGGAGAAGAGCCAGCCTCTACCTTTCTAATGAGATTGTCCCGCAGCTACTGAAATGAGGAGCCGATGGAGCGGGGTGAAGGAGCCACGTCTTGGATGGCCACACGGAGCAGAGCTGTCCTCCTAGACTTGGAGTTGTCATTTGTGTAGTGTTTTGTGAGTGGGAAATAAACCTATGGAGGTCATCGTAACTCTCAGGTTTGTTACAACAGTGTAGTTGTCATGGTTTGTGTTTAGATGTCCCCCACCAAAGCCTCCTGCAGTCATGGGACGGGCTTCTAGAGTTTATGATCAATCCATGGTCCAATGTTGGGATTATGGGTGTGAATGCTAACCCTCTCCCTGGGCAGGAAGTTTGCATACAATGTAAGGGAGGGAAAGAGGCTGCTTGCCGCTCCTCCCTTTTGCTCTGCTGCTTTTGCTGTGTTCCACCGCCGTGAACTGTTGCCCTGTGCCATGTGCCACTCTGCCTTGGAGCCAGCTGATGATGGACTGAAACCTCCACAAACTGTGAGCTAAATAAACCTTTCCTTCCTTAATTTTGGACGTCAGATATTTCGTCTCAGCAATGAGAGAAAAGCAACCAAGATAGTAGTGTATACTGAACTAATATGCATATCTATTAGCTTCTACGTAATTTCCTTTGTCTTTTCCCCAGTGTCTACTATTCTTACAGTCTTTTATCCACAACAGTACTTCGGTATTCATCAGTGTCTGTTCTTTCTATTTATAGTTTATGACTTCCACAAAATATTTTGGTTTCAACTTGTTTCCCTACATCTGCAATCTCCCTTTTTATCTCATTCTGCTATTCTATCATCTCATGTTTGAGCTCTAGTTTTACTTAATTTATGTTCCTATCAAGCTGTGCGATTATGTGAAGAAATTGTGAAAAAATGCCTTGTGTTCTTGAGTTATGTTTTTTTAGATTCTGTCCTTTGCATCCCACAGTTTTCGCTCCTCCTGGACCCCGCCCTCCCTCCCTTTCTTTTCGTAGCTGTGAGTGAGATGCCGGCGTGGAGGAGAGTCACTAAGAAAGCCACTGATCACAGTACATCAGCACAGTGACCACGTCCTCTCCCTCCGCTTTGTGCATCCCTGAGCAGCTCATTCAGACGGTCTACTCGCTATCCTGCCGCTTCTCCTGCCCCGTTATCTGGTACTGCTGAGTTTTCTCTCCCAGCATCCTGTGAGAACCTCAGAGTTTGGATCGGGGGAGCCTTGGCTGATGAAGTGTGTAACCTTTGTTAAAATATCTAGGCTAGCTGGGTGTGGCGGCACATGACTATCATCCTAGCGCTCTGGGAGGCTGAGGCAGGAGGATCATCAAGTTCAAGCCCAGCCTGGGAAACTTAGCAATTTGGTAAGATTCTGTCTCAAAAGAAAAATTTAAAAAAGGATTTGGGGGTATAGCTTTGCACTGAAAATAAAAGGGGGGCAGCTCTTCTCTAGCTCCTGAATTGTTTTTGTTGCTGGGTACTGGAAATTGAATTTAGGGCCTTCACCCTGAGTTACATCCCAGCCCCCTGCTTTTCTTTTTAAGATGAAATCTTGCTAAGTCACTAAGTTGCCCAGTGGGTTTGCACTTGCAATCTTTCTGCTTCAGCCTCCTTGAGGGCTGGGATTGCAGGCATGAACCTGTGCCTGACCTTCCTGAGATTTTGATAAACAGTAGGTCAGGGTCTGCTCCTGTAGCTGAGGATAAGGTCATCCCTCCCTACCCTCAACCTTAAGGCCTCTGGAACATTTTTGGTGGAAACTTAGACTTCGCTTCTCTTGGGAAGAATCAGACAGACACACTGTTTACTTCCCAAGTTCGCTTGTTTCTTCCAAGCCTCTTCAGTCAGGACAAAAAAAAAATTTTAAAGGATGTCTGCTTAATGGCCTTCCCTCCAGATTTTGTAGTATTTTGAGAATTCTAATAAATTGATAATTTGCTGGCACTTCTGGGGCATAGGAAGAGGTTAATATTGGAACTATGCTGCCATTTTGCACTCTGCTCCAGAATCTCCTACTTAGTGGATTTTTAAAATTGTGTCCATCCTGCACAACCGGATTCACCTGCCCTGCCCCGGTGCTCTTCACCATGTTATTACGGGTGGGGAAACTGAAGATCAAGACAGGAAAATAACTAGGACACACTTGGAAACAGTTGCCATTTCAGAGACAGAACTAAAAATACAAGGCAAGGCTTTGTGGCCAGTAAGAAATTGCATTTCCCGGCCTCTCTTGGCAGCTTATGTGGCTTTGTGCCAAGGTTTTGGTCAGCAAAATAAGAATCAGAGCTGACTGGAATACAGACACGATGGTGGGAGCTGAGCAGCCATGTTGGATCACAACATGGAAAAACTGACTGTTCCAACAACAGAGAGGTAAGAGGGAGGTCTGCGTGTATTGCAAACTGTGCTCGTGCAAATGGTAACACGAAAACGCACTAACCCTTATCATGTTTAATCTAGTGTGATTTGTTACAGTGGTTGCCCTCATATCCTAAATGACATTGGGTATTTTTATTACTCAAATGGTACCTCTGTGTGCCAACATCAGCATAAATACATCTTCAGTTTGCTCAGACTGCTCCAGCTTTGGGAGGAAAAGGGAAACTTTGTTTCATGTTCTAAATTGGGTGGATCGGAATTATTTCAAACATTATGTATGAAGCAAGAATTTGTTATTATAGCATGATATTTTGAATGTATACAATCCAATTTCACATCACTCGTCTTCCATAACGCTGCTGTGAGAAATTGGTGCACTGATCTATAGAGAGGCAACAGAATCTCTGGGTGGTTTTGATTCTGTTTCTGTTTCGTTTTATTTGAGATGCGGGTCTCGCTACGTTGCTCAGGCTGGCCTCAAACTCTTGGACTCAAGCAATCCTCTTGCCTCCGCCTCTCACGTAGCTGGCAGAGGTGCCCACCACCACACCCAGTTGGTGTGCCTTCAACATTTAAACATGTGATGAAAGTGTAGCACTTGCTTTTTGAAAATCACAGATCATAAGATCGCCACCTGATGGATTTGTACGGAGTGAATTCTGTGCCTAACCAGGAGCCATGGTAAGGAGGACTTGATGAGCGCTCTAGAAGCCTCTCCCCAAGGCACTGCCATCGCCCACAGGTAACCACTATTCAGAATTTTATTGCCACCTGTTATTTTTGAACTTCACATAAATGGCTCATTTCAGTATGTGTTCTTTTATATATGTGCTTTATTTCTTTCAAAATTGGTTGTGGCATGTTGTTAACAGTATGCTCATACCATGAACTTTTACATGTTGATTTTCAGTTCTAAATTATACTTTTAAATGTAGCCCCTGAGAATTGAACCTCCGATCTCCTACTTTTTCGCATTGCTTATAATGTTCCTTCTAGAATGTTCTCCCTCACTCAAATCTGCTATTAAATTCATGTCACCCTTTAACAGTTAGTTTAAAGGTAACCTATTTAGGAAATGAACTCTGATCTCTTCTCCCTCTAAAGCTCTGTAACTTTTTTGTATTTATTACATCTGACCATTTAATGTATTTGCATACCCTCCCAAAGGCATTACATAATTAGAGTTCACCTCATTCTGTTTTATTAGCTCATTTAAAGAATGACTTGAGTGGTGGCACACGCCTGTAATCCCAGCACTCAGGGGGCTGAGGCAGGAGGATCATTGTGAGTCCAAGGCCAGCCTGGGCTACAAAGAGAGCTCAAGGCCAGCCTGAACTGTATAGAGTGACCCTGTCTCAAAAACAAAAAAAGACAAAAGACAAACAAACAAACACAAAGAATGACTTGAACAAAATAATTTTTTTTAAAAAATAGCCACTTAAGACTTACTTAAAAGGAGCAAATAGCACAGACACATTAGTAAATTTATTTCCAGTTTTGTTGAAGGTAAAACAATAGCAAGACTAGCCTAATGGCCTGCTTACCCTTCTGGTAACAATGGAATAGCTTATAATAAACTAATTTGAAGATAACACTTATAAATTCCAGAAAAAAAAATTAAAACAATTATTTGAAAGACAGGAAATGCAACAATTGAGACTGATATGTACGTGACCTCTGGCCTGAAAGAACTTAACCTGTAAGTTGATGAGCAGCTATTATTGAAGAAGAAAGTCACTGTCTTACTAGCTTGAGAAGTCAAAGGGTACCGTGTAGGGCTTTCATAAAGGCTGCAAATGAGGGGGAAATACAGAAATGAGGAAGGTGAAGGAGTGAGGAAGGGCCTCCAAAACTTGCAAATAAATGCCATATATACCTTTTGTTGACCTTTGAGCCCCATAAGTATGGTAGAGATCCAAGGAGCCCAGAAAATAAAATGTAATAATTAAAGATATTTTGAAAGCTGAGCAGAATTCAGCTGCTATCAACCACAGCAGGAATGAAGTTAGACTCTACCCAAGTTAACTGCCTACTTGGATAAGAATCAACCTGTCAGAGAACAAAGCAATAGAATTCAGTCTCCATAACACTTCATTTATAATGTCCTTAGCAATAAAGTTAATTTATTGACAAAGAAATAGCACAAGGCATTACAGTCAAGAGAAAAAGCAGTGAATAGAAACAGACCCCCAAATGATTCAAGGGTTAAAATTAACAGATAAGGACTTTAAATGTGCTATGATACATATTTTTAAACTCTTAAAGAAAATATGATCATAATGAACAAACAGATGGAACATTTGGCAGAGACATGAAAAGTATTTAAAAAGAACCAAATGGAAATTGTAGAATTCTAAGTAAAATGTTTAAAAAGAAAAATTCATTGGATAGGCTTAACAGCATTGGATTTAGCATAAGAAAGGATAATGAAAAGAGTTCATAGGTATTATCTAATCTGAAGAACAGAAAGAAAAAAATTTAAAGAATAGTTCCTCAGTGACATGTGGGACAATAGCACATTATATAACTTGTGTATAATTGAAGTTCCATAGGAAGAAGAGAGAGAAAGAGAATTGTGGAGAAAAATATTTTTAAAAATAGTGATCAAATATCCCTCAATTTTCTGAAAAATGGGACAAAGAAAACCACATATGGATGCACCATAATCAAACCCTTGGAAGCCAAAGACAGAGAAAAAATTCTCAAAATCAGCAAAAAAGAAATACATATGATATATATGTACATATATATAGGTATCTTATATATAGTAGATATATATAATCAATGATCCAAATTATGCCTGACTTCTTATAACAAGCAATGGAACTTTAAAGCACAGAATTAAAAAAAAAAAGAGAAAATTAACAAAGTCAAAAGTGGTTCTTAGAAAAGATTAATTACATTGATAAGTCCCAGAAAGAATGATCAAGAAACAGAGAAAGCAAAAATCACCAATATGAGAAATAAAAGAGGATACTTTACTACATTTTCTAGAAGTTTTAAACAAAAATAACAAGGCAGTATTTTTGACAGCTTTATGCCAATAAATTTGATAATGTAAATGAAATGGGAAAATACCCTGAAACATGCCATCCTACCATACTGACAGAAGACTAAACATAAAATCCAAATAACCAGATGTCTATTAAATAACAACCATTTCACAATGAGGAATTATGCAAAGATCAATAAAAATGTGGCCCTAGAAATAAAAATGACACAAACTTACAAACAGGTAAATGGCAAACCTTCAGAAGCCTCACTACATAGATACACAAAGGCAAGATTGGAAAACCTCACATTAGAAACGCTCTACTTAGTTTTCAGGTACTATCACGCCACACATAATGATGCCTGTCCATGTCATCTATAGTTCTGAGGATGTATCACTTCCTGTCAAGTTGCAAGTGACTATTTTGGGCACCCTTAATTGTATAGTATAGCTATGAATATGGAAATGGAACTGAGTGAAAAACATCTAAGAGAAGCCAGGGTCACCATTGTGTGTAACAGTCAGGGCTCACTCTTGCCCAAGTCCAGGACAGGAAAGGTGAAAGGCTCAGGGAAAAAGGCAGAGTAGAGCAAAGAAAGAAAGAAGAAACAAGGGAAGAAAGGAAAGAAGGAAGGAAGGGAGGAAAATAGAAATCCTTCAGGGTCCCTGTTACACAGAGTCATGAATTTGAAAGGCTGCACTAGAAATCCCCATGACAGAAATGGTCCAGTCACCCAGTTTTTGGATCCTGTCATGCTGCACATAACGATGTCTCTGTCAAGGACGAACCACTTATACAACGGTGGTCTCACAAAGTTATGTTGGAGCTGGGAAATTCAGTGACATGGCGGCCATCCTAACTAACACTGCAGTGTGACACAGAACATGGTGGAAAGAAGGAGGCGGGCAGGGGAAGGAAGCACACACCCTGGGTCATAGTTCTCAAAGCCAGACGGGCCCTCCGGATGGTAAAAGGATGGTTAGCAGCAGAAGCATCTGGGATGTGGTGAGCAGAGGTGACCCTGGAGGAGACCCCAGGAGAAATCACACAGTCTGCGGCGTTTCCTTCTGTACACGGCACACCAGGCGAAGAGTGGGGTTTAATATGCTGCCCTCAACCCCCAGGAAAATACTAACTTCCAGTAAAAATGTGACCAAAGAGGGAAAGTATGTAATAAAGTCTAGAAATGTTTCCATTAAAATAGTTAAAATCCGGCACTTAAGCGAAATTTCCGAGAGTGCGCTCCTCAGTGTAGAGCGCTGTGAGCTATTCTGCAGAAAAGGGTTCTGCGGCAGTTTGGGAAGCACTGCTGACTGCATTCCCCTCCTGAGGAGTCACCCTGCTCGCCGGCTTGCTAGTGACTCCAGGTGGCCGACGGTTAAAAGTCAGTCTGGCTTCTCTACCCTTGTGTTTCTCAATTTTATGGGACCACAAAATGTTCCTTTCATGGAATATATATTCCATGGAACACCAGCATTCCAAGGAACCAGGATTCTTTGGAATACATTTTGGAAAAAAAAAAAAATCACACTCATTCAAAGATCAGTACACAGCTAGCAAATATACTGCTATAAATTCATTATTAATAGAGCCTTCTGTAAGGTTAAAAGATAAGTGATAATTTGATTTTGCATAAAGCTTTTCTTCAAAGAAACACAGTGGACTCAGAATTTTCTGAGGACTCAGATGGCCAAAAAATCTAATGACTCCTTGCCGTGTTTTTTTTTTTTTTTCTTTTCTTGCTATTGAATAGTATTTATTTGTGGCATTCCAAGGGAAATTTTAATCTAGCAAAGTAATCCCTAGGGAATAATAAGGTACTGTCCATTTCACCTACATCTCTCTTACATCCCATATAAGAAAAAAATGCACACGAGAGGAAAGGGGTTTGAATGGTAGGCCTTTTAGTTAAGATAAGAAAGGTTTTGTGAAAGAGGTTATCATCTATTATAATTATTTTTGCTGTTGCTATTCACTCTCGCAATGTGCCAGTCTCTAGGCATTTTTGTGTAAATACTGGCTGGGGTCATAAGTGAAATGAAGTTGGTCCTCATTTACCTCATACCAGCAGTTGGGTTGGCATGCAGCTGCAGAACTGCTGGGTCTCTTTTTATTTAATTTGGCATCCCTTCCTGAGCAGTATTGAGACTTTTACTTCAATGACTCCGCTGGGCTTTGCCATAATTTCTACGCTGTATCAGTAAAGGCTGCAGAGGAGATGCCAAGCAAACCTGAAAGAAGGCTAGCGGTACTTACGGTTCAGGTATTTTTGCCAAAGTCACTGAAGGCATTAACCCCAACTATGCACTAAATCCATTTAGAAATGAAATGAATTTTTGAGGGGCATAATTAGATCCTCCTAATGCCACGTATATATAAGAGTTTGTCCTTTCTGCACAATTTCTCTTAGAATACTTTTCCTAGGTTCTGAATCCAACTGTCAAAAGAAAATATGTCTGAAACACTGAGAGAGCTGTTAGTTACATGAGTGGGTTGTACGTCTTTACTTCTATGACCCTGAGTTCCTCATCTGTCGGATGGAAGTGATATCCAAGGCCTGCTCTGATGTGAAAAGGGATGACACAATAGAGCCAGGGACAGGACATGCTGAACAGACGCTCAGCAAATACTCTGTGAAATGCATTACATCGACACCTCCCGTACATTTCATCTCGACGATCAGACTAGAAAATGGTTCCACTTGGTCTGCTTTGCTGTTTTACAGGTCATGCGCTGGTGATGCTAAATGGGGGTGGGGGAACCCCCCCAAAAAGGACCAATCAGAATCGCAAAAACACATGTCAGAGGCAGACAAGACTTTTCCCCCCTCTTTTTGTGGAACTGGGGATTGAAGTCAGGGCCTTGTGCATGCTAGGCAAGCACTCTACCACTGAGCTACATCCCCAGCCCCAGACAAGATTTTAGAAATGATTTGAGCAATAGTTTAAAGTTTCAAATGAATAAACGAGGGCACAAGGAGCATAAGGCATTTGCCCAAAAATCACACAGGAATTGGTAACAGATCCAGGCGTGGAGCCCAATACAAACATAGACTTTTCTTAACCACATACACACCCGAGGATTGTTAGGACTGTATGAGGTTATGGTGTTTTAAAAGCCTTCCTCCGACTAACTTGAAAAAATAGCTCTCTTTTGATGGTTTTCTTTCTTTCTTCTGTTTAACGTTCTACTTTAATTTAATCCATCTGGAGTTTTCTCTGGGATATGATGCAAGGTTAGGATTTAACTTCATGCTTTTTTTCCAAATGGTTCGCCAAGACACTTGGCAAGTCTGACAAGTCCTGCTTTCCCCACTGACTTATCGGGTCACCTTTAGTACATTCTAAGTTACTTTTTATGCTATTCACTTTTCTATTCCATTGACCTGTCTTGTTAATTTTTCTATCCGTAGAGTGCTATTCTAACTACTGTAATTTTGTCATATGTTTTAGTAAGTGGTACTGAAAAGTTCACCGGCATTAATCTTCTTTAGGGAGAAAAAAAAATAAGCCTTCTGGCCACATAGTCTTCAAGATGAAAAACACTGGCAAGTTGAAAAGAATTAATATTTCACACAAACCAAGCAAAACCTGCAAGAAATTTCATTAGAATTACGCTATATATAAAGATGAACGTGGGATGAACTGGCAAACTTCTTATACACATTTTTCATTTTCAGAAATGTGATATATTTTCCCACTTATTTAGATATTCTTAGGGGCTGCTCTCTAAACTTTTGGAATTTTGCTCACACAGATCCCGTGTGTTCTATTTGGACATTATCTCTAGGCATATTTGACAGTGGGGAGGGATGAAGGAAGACTGGATCACACATACAAATATGGAAAACAAATCCATTAAAATGTTTCTAATAATTATATCTGGGTAGAGAGACTGAGGTCATCTAGATTTTTATCTTTTTCACCCTTTTATTTGCCAAACGCCGTTCAGTGACAACCTGAAAAAGTACCATAATGAGAAACTGGGGGTGGGATGGACAAAGCCTCATGTTTTCTTCCTAAATTCAGCGGCTCTGTTGACTACCTGGGCCCTGGGCTCACGCCTGGAATCAGTCCTAGGATCATGCGGCTGTCATGTGAAGGACATTTTGTGTGAGAGTGAGGGGAGGGAGAAGAAGATGGGGAGATGGGAGAAATACTCAAAACCATGCTGCTGAGACTAGACCCTTCCCGCCCCTCGTGTCACTATAGACACCTTCCTCTTGGAATGTTAGATTCAATCAAATCAACCATCATTACGTACCTACTATACACAAGAGTTTTGTAAAACACATAGCATAGAGGATATGAAAATAAAAAGAAAGGTCATCTGCTTTCCAGGAGGTCTAGCACAGAAAAAAATGCAAAGTTCCCTTTCCATTCAAGACATCGCCATAAATGCATTAAAAGCATACTATGATTATCTGGTCAAGGGGAAACTACTTTTACCAGAAGAGATTTAGGAAGAAGATATTTTTATGGCCCAAAAGATAAGTTTTCTACAAAGCAGACAACTGAGGTACATGTCGTATCATGGCTTATTTTAACCTAACACAGCCCAACTCAATCACATAGGTCTTTAAAGAGTAGTTACTCAGAGTCCTCCATCATGTGGTGTTATGACAGAAATCAACCGCAAATTTACCCTGGATTCTTACACTGGGCATTGTGCCTGAAGATAGCAATTCGATCCCCACCTTCAAAGGGGTTGGCAACCTACATGGGAAAGTTTCCATCTTAAAAGTACCAGCTCTTCTCTTTGTTCTAGGCTTTGAATTAAGATAGCTTCTTTCTAGATAGTCTTCTGTCTTACTTCTGTCCCAGGCCAGAGCAGAAAAACACCCTCCATCAAATTCATCTATGACTAAGGAAGTGATTTCTGACTGGGCTCCAGATCTACCCCTCGGACGCTGGTCAAAATCACCCTGCTCCAACCTGCCGGGGAGATGGCACAGAATAAGGCTGCCAGTTTGGAAGTCGGATTGGCTGAGTTTGAATCATGACGCTTTGACTCTGAACTGTGTGACTCAGGGCAAGTTTCATTGAACTGTTTCTTGTCTCAGTTTCCCCAGATGTAAAAGAAAAGTAGTAATAGTACTTACTTCTTATGAGACAATCCATGTAAAGTGTACTTAATACGGTGCCCAACCCCGAGAAGCCCTAGGAGATCTCAGATCTTCCTTACCACGCGGTTTCCCCACAGCAGGAAGGACACTGTGGCTCCCGTGCAGCTTGGAGCAGAGGCATAGTTAGGTGTGCTGCACGCATTCAGCATTACGAAGTGGAGGCTGCTGTTCTACGCTTTGAATTAATACAGTCTCTTACTCCTCTTCCCTTCGGCTGATGTCCAGGTCCTACACTTGAAAATAGAGGCAAGCGGAATGCCACCTCCCAGGCAGTGGAAATACGGGACAAACCCCTCCCTCAGGATCTCAATGCTCAGGTAATACGATAACTCCATAAGCAAGTTACAGTTTGAAAAGGCTTTGCTGACAAATTCCATCCTCTCCCTTCCCCCCAAATACGGCCATGTTGAACTCCCCAGCACTAGGTATGAAAGACACCTTTAACTAGTGGGGAAGAGTAGGCTGAGAAAAAGCTTGCTCCGTGCTTGGTCTCCTAAGTCACTGCCTGTTTGCACTTTACCACCCCTCCTGAGAACTTCCTGTAAGGCTCCTTCCTGATTTAGAAATGGAGTATGGCATTTTAGAACTCAGAAAATGAGTTCTCTTAAGAAAAATCTTCAACAAAGTGGCTAGTCCCCAGGTGTGTTCATGAGGGATGAGTAAGTCTGAACCCCTCACCATCCATGCTTGGAGAAAGAAGGATTCTTTTTCTTTAAGTGGCTGGTGTGGTCTGGGCTTAGGCAATAGTTAGGAACACAGATTCACTAGGCACAGTGGTGCGCATCAAAAATCCCGCACTCTGGGAGGCAGAAGCAGGAAGATCTCAAGTTGGAGGCCATCCTGGGCAACTTAGTGACTTAGCAAGGCCCTGTCTCAAAATTTAAAAATAAAAAAGGGCTGGGGGTGTAGTTCAGTGCCAAGGCCCCCTATTCAATCCCTCCTACCACCAAAAAGCAAAAGCGGGATTTGAATCTGCCTTCTACCACTTACTAATTGTATTAGTGGAGCAAGTAACTTAATTTCTCCAAGCTGAAGCTTCTTTACCAGTAAAATGAGGACAGTATCACTCATCACCCTGGGATTAACGTGAGATGGGAGCTCAGCATAATACAATGTAATTCACATAGTCAACCCTAAGCAGATAGTAGCTATTTGTTATTCTTCTACAAGCTGAATCAGAGGATCAGAATTTCTCAGCCTTCTGCAGCCCTCGCTTTACAGGGAGGTGTTCCTGTCCCTCTGGCAGGTGTAGCTTCACAGACAGATGCATCAGACTAGAAGTGTGTGACGCTGCTCACTGTTCAGATCACCCAACTAATTGTCCTTCGTCAGTGTCTCTGTTCACTAAACAGCCTTCTGACGGGGCTTTCAGAGTAGATTTCTAATAAGGATACGCGGCTCTCACATCAGCTGACGAGCATTCAGGTCTGTTTGACCATTATAGCTCTCCATAGGATACCTAAATCAGCATTCTGGCAATTCACTTGTATGCACGGAATGACCAACACAGATCCTAATCCTGTGAAGCTGCAGGTCATGCCCCAAAGTGCACGGATGTGAGCACACTGCTGAGGGCTCTAAGCTGCCACCAAGCTCCTACCTGCCCCTGATTCGCTCTACCTGAGAACCATGCCTCATCCTCTTTCTGAACCGGGGGATATAAACTGTTGGCCTGAAAGACAGGGACACCTGGGGACTTTCTTTGAAGTTTTTAAAAAATTATCTGATCAAACATCTAAAAATCGGGAGATTTTAGAGAAAAATATAAACATGAATTTCCAGCTTCTTTTGAAAGCTCAGCTGCAAAGGGCTAGTGCTGAGGCTGCCTCCTGTGGGGAGGGCTGTGCACGGTTCCGTGTACCAGGAACGCGGGTCTAGCGCCTACACTCAGTCATTTCCACCGGTCACTACCCACCTGGCCACGGAGCACTTAGGTTGCAATTCCTACTTGAAATAAGAACACTAAACATTTTCTAAAGTTCTTCTGAGAGGGAAAAGGTTAGGAACTAAAAAGTTTATCCCCTCCATCCCACTTTTTTTTTTTTCATTTAGCATGCAAAAATAATAAATGTGGAAACACAATGCATTGCAGAAAACACTCCGATTAAGATAATCTTCTGGCATCTCTGCACATAAGAATATTGGGGAAAGGGCTGAGAATGGGAGGGGACCACACTGTGAAGCGCTCAGGAATTGGAGCTGGGGAGGTGGGCGAGGGCGAGGGAGGACGGGAAGGAATCAACCACTCCCATCTCTATCCTTCTTTCTTGCTGCCACTACACTTCTCCAAGTCTCGCTTTGGCCCGATGTGAGAGGGAGAGGAGAGACGTGAAGATCATAGATGAGGTCACAGGTAGAGTCCCGGGCAGCAGCAGGGCACGCAGCATTAGGGTAAGAAGTCCAGGGGAAATGGCCAGGGAGAGTTGCTGCCTGGGACCTCTCATTAGGCAGTCTCACGAATATCTAACAAGTTCAGGAGATAATACTATTCAGGAAAGTACTATTGCTTTATAGCCAGAAGGAGAGGAAATACAGTGTAATAATCATCCAGGACATCCAGGGACAGATATTGTTCAGAAGAATTTTAAAGATGCCCTTCAGGTAGAGCAGCCTGAGAAGTGATCTAATTTCAGAAATCTGCCTAAAGCTCTTTCTTTTATGATCCTGGCTAAGATCGCGCAATTAGATTTCAGGAGCCCGTTCAAGGTCGTCTATCGGCTGGCCCTCCACATCCACACACGGGGTTGGTTTTCCTCTTTGTAAAAATTCACGATGATTAGGCAAACTCCGAGCGGACCTCTGTACCCTCATCATTAGCCACCTCTGCCTTTGCTGTCTTGCTTCTCGTACTGAAGCTGCACACCGCTGCCCATTAGCCGTGGCCGTCCGTTCCTCCGAGGCCTGGGTTGAGACATGCCTCCATCTCTCTGTTGCTCTGATCACCACTTTGCCTCCCCTCGAGAAACCGGTGGTTCCACAAGATGCCACACAAGCGTTAGTCTGAGAGTCACATAGTCAGAGGCCTGGCTATGGCTCTAAATAAGTCAGTTTATCTTCACAGGATAAAGATAAGACATCTTAGTCATTACAGACTATTTGATATACTTACAACTTGGTTTCTAGCAGTGGCAGAGGGTAGGATTGAAACCCAGTCCTTGGACTCTCAATCTGGCTTTTTCCACTAAAGTGTGCATGGCTGCTTTCGGACCTCTTAGTTGTTAATCATAAATTATCATTATTTGAGTTATAATTGCAGATAGAGATGAAATCAAAAGATTATGTAAATCCAAAATTTTGAGGTCATGTTGTCCCAACTTTATAGCCTAATGAGAGGGCTCTTCTCCAAACAAATACGTTTTGGGTTTATATTACGCCTTGTGATTCAGAGACTATGCTTTTAAAGAAAGCTTAGGGTAACTCACTGTAATCTATGAGGACTTACGTCTATTCTAGCAAAGAGGTTTTACAAGGTTAGGAATGTATACTTGAATTCAAGCACAGTTTAAGGAACAATGGGTTAGGCTACTGGAGAACACAGCAATAGTATTTATTCATCTCAAGTACCTCTCTGCAGATAATTAACCTGGGCCATGATAAAAACAATTCTATTAGGCCCATTTCTCTTGTGGCTAATGCTACCGTGCTCCTCGCTGCAGTCTTTTTGCTTCCGAATGGTTTAAACTGAGCACTTACTATAATATTTCCAAGCATTACCACTTTGGGGGGTGATCCATTTTCCTCCTTGCAATAGAAACACAACAATAGTTACAATTTGGAGTTGTCTAATTTTACCAGGAAGGTACAATTCTCAGGAAAATCTGGGGTGGCAGTCCAAGTATATCCACCTTTTCTGCACCATTGACTGACAGAAGTATTTCATACACAACAAAGACAGAATTTGGGGGATACTTCTTGGTTCTGATACATTCTCCACCCCACTCTGGGTATGTGTGTGAAAGACAAGACCTTCCACAGAGAATATTAGTTTGGGAAGGTCGCAGACCCTTTGGCAGCCTGGTGAAGTCTATGGGCCCCTGCTCAGAATAATAGTTTTAAAATGCATGAAATGAAATACGTGAGAAATCGATTATACTGAAATTCAGTTCTAACCATGGGTCCCTTGTGCCTGAAACCTGTCACAGATACAACTGAGGCCTTCTGTCCACCTCATCTTGAGGTTAGAAACACAGGCTCTTAGTGTGGTCTCAAATACTCAAGTCCAAAGCCTGTGTTGCAAAGTCAAAAGGCACAAATTGAGGAGTGCATCACAAGGGGAGCAGGTCTAGTTGGGTAGCTGCAGATAGAGGGGATTTCAGAGCGATACAAACCCTCCCTTCCCAGATCCCCCACTCCCTCTTCTTCCACTTGATATCCTTGAAAAGAGTTTAATTCTTTTGTTTTAATTAAATAGAAGATTTTCTCTCGTGAAAAAGTAAATACCCTTAGGAGAGGTAAAAGTCCTTGCCAAAGCTTTTCAAATTTATTTCCAACAGTAGAACCTGTTTTCCAAACACAACTTTAAGTAGAATAGTAATATATAAATAAATGCAAGTTTTATAAGAATTTGCATAATTTTACACCTTGAACTTTATCTATACAAACATAAGTAGATACCATATATTTATATGTATGCCACAAATACTTATATCGTCGTACATGTTTATATTTATTATCTTAATGTTTTATATAGTACATTTGTATTCATATAAATATAAATCAACATTGGAAACAAGGAGGCTGTTTCAGTGAAGGCAAATTATAAAATCAAGAGTTATAAAAAATAACTGTAGCCTTACATCCATCACAGCACGCAATTTATTTATGTACTTTCTTTTGCCTGCACAAGATGGAAAAAATCCTGACATGAAGAGATAAATAATTTCAAATAGCTAACAATTTGTTATGGCACTTAGAATCTCAAAATTTTCTTCAATTTTTTATGGTACTTATAATCTCAGAATTTTCTTCAATTAAAATGATCCAGAAGAGTAAGAGGTAAAATGATCTTTAAAGAATAGTAGGGCTGGGCGTGGTGGTTGGTGCATGTCTGTAATCCTAGCACTCGGGAGGCTGAGGCAGGAGGATTATTGCAAGTTTGAGACCAGCCTGGGCTACAAAGTGAGCTCAAGACCAGCCTGAACTACATAATGAGACCCTGTCCCAAAAAGACAAAAAAAAAAGGTAGTAGAAAGTTTTTTTTTTTTCAAAATAGAATCACTAATAATTCCTAATAGCTGCTCATGTTCATCAATAGCTAAGGATTAGTTGATAAATACTCAATTAGGGGCAATCTGACAAATAAAGATCATAATTAATTTGAACTCTGACTCTCCTTACTGCATAATCATGGGCTTAATTTTAGATTCAGTTTCCTCATGTAAAATGGTTATAAAGATGGCATCTACTTATAGGTGAAAGGACTAAATAAGCTAAGGTGCATAAAGCTCTTACTACACTATCTGGCATGCTTAACACATGCCATTATTTTTGAAAGACTGACCAAAACGATTTGTGTCATGTATCATTCTAAGACATTCTATCAGGTCCCATTTAGAGATCTCAGAATCCTTCTCTTCCAGACTTCACCTAGAGCTTCAAAACAAATGAATTTTGAGTCCAAATGTTGAGATGATGCTTTATTGTTGAGTGATAGCTGTAGCTGTAAATAAAGTAATATTGACACCCTGCACTGCAAATGGAAGATCACAGCTCATTTTGAATTGCGTAAGAGCCAAGTTTAGCAAGAAATGAATCTGTCTGTAATGCTGTATTATTCACAACTTAACATATATTACTATCATTGTACAGTTGGCAGTTAACACTGTGCAAAAATTCGGGACCAGAGAATTTGCCTGGCATTTTAGCTGATGGTAACACATATGCATTCTAATACTAATGATGCCAGTTAATGTTCACGGAATGCTTACTAGGAAGGCCAGACATTGCTTTAAGACTATTACACGTATTAACTCATGTAACCTTTGCTTGTTTGTATGATTATTACAGAAATGCACATGAGCAGATCTAAATTTCAAAATATGACTAACAAAAAAGCTGTACCTTATTTAACTAAAAATACCTTTATGGGAAATTCAAATGTACACACACACACATACAGATAACTTAACAGAACAAATTAGCTCACTGGTAGGCTAATGCATTAAAATTCGATATCTCACCTAAATATGCAAATATTGTTCCTTATTATGCTTTAAAATAGCTTAAGTATTTAACATAAAAATGAAATGGGAATTAAATGCTTGTAGCTTCTTTGAAACTCACTGGAGTTCTCTGCAACAAATTAAAAAGCCTTACTTCTCACTTGCACTAGCGTGTGAAAAGCGTTGAAGCAGATTCTTTTCTGAAAGCACAGGTGTGAAGAAAAGAGAAGGAAATAAGATTATTTTTAAATGCTAATTTGTTTTCCAGAAAGACAAGGGCCTTGATAAGCGCTTGTTATGTGCCACTATAATATATTACCCATAACCCCCAGGTTACCTCTGCCTGGCGGGCATCATTATCCTGGCTGTACAGATCAGGAGACTGAGGGAGCCAGGGTGTTACTTCCAGCCCCTCCCACAAGTTGCCACCCATCCCCCTACCCCTTTTTATAAGTGAGAACGAGCGAGGGAGAGGCACCTACTCCTGGAAATGGCTCGTTAGCAGCAAGGCTGTTTCTGGAATCCAGGAGCAAGTCCCTTTCACTGGGTAAAAACCGTCTCATACAGCCCACCGGGGGATGCCTTCCTTGACAACCAGGCTGAGCGGGGCCAAAATATCACGACTTCACTCCAGACCGCATCAGGTTGTACAGCTTCAAAGCAGAGACTGCACAGAAGGGGAGGACATATCAGTCTTCTCCATAGCACGTGTTATGTGTCCAACACTGCCTGGTGCTGTGGAGGGTTTGAAAAGCAGATAAACAGGACAGACTACAGCCCCCGTCCTCATAGCTATGTAGGAAAGATGGCATCGCCCTATGAAATATTAAGTAGTATCCCCAGGAGGCATCTCAGCAATATTCTGGATCCCGCCCCTGGCCCCTACAACAGTGTAAGTTTCTAAAGGACAGTATAAAACAATGACACAGGGGCTGGGGATTTAGCTCAGCGGCAAAGTGCCTGCCTGGCAAGTGCAAGGTCGTGAGTTCGGTTCCCGGTACTGGAGAAAAACCAAAAACCAAAAAAAAAAAAACAATGACACAGTACACTATGCGACACTCACCAGTTGTAATTAATATTTCCAGAGCACTTCTTTGTACCAGGACCTCTGCTAAGTGCTCTGGTTTAACTCCCTTAAATCTTAGTACCATCCTACGAGATGGACATTTTACGTAGGAGGAAATGGAGGTGTTTCTGGGGACCCCCCCAGTGTAGCGACAGTGTGACTAGAATCACTACCTTAAATGCTTCCAGTTCACTGCAGGGTCCGTTTGGGGCTGTTCGCAGGACCTTAGCCCAGAAGCTTAGGAACTACGGTGTTTGAAGGCAGTTAGAGACTCCCCACAGCGTGGCTTTTGAGGAATGTTATGCAGTGAGGGTGTAACTTCTAATTGCTTGTCCCTACTCCCTGGGCGTTGGGGTTTCCAGAAACACTCCAGCCACTGTCACATTGCTTTCTTCTCTCCCATGACGCCAAAAATAACAACATGCAAAGGCAACACACACCACCTCCACCACTGTGGACCGGGTCGGGCACAAGCCATCACTGTGTTTCCAGAAGCTCTCTCTGAGCCACCAGCGTCAGGAAATGGGGTGCCATGCGCGCCATTGCAGTCCTTGGGTAATGACTGCGTGTCATAAATAGGATATGGCGTTTCAGAACATCTTTAAAGCTATTTCCTTTTGTTTGACTAATTTAATTTACCAAATGCTCCTGGGAAAAGTGGGGGGCAAGATGCTGACTCCACACTTCCTGAAAAATCAACATTTTCTTTTTAAACTGCTCTCAAAGAAATTACATCTGATTGTTGCCTGCTGCCTCCCTCCACCTCTACCTCTGTCAAAATCCTGCCCTGGCAGGTGCGAGGGAGAATAGATGCAGAACTTGAGTGAATACCCACATCTGTTTTTGGAAAAAGGGAACAGAAGCAGCACAGAAGGAAGGAAAGGAGATAATTGCTGGCTTGAACTACAATACATTTTACTTGTGGGCAAAGGGCCAGCTTACAGCAGGCGGAATATGCAGGCCCATCTTATTGGGATTCAGGGGTGGGCCTCCGTTCTTGTCCGGAGACAGCTGTAAACCAGCAGCCCATAGCATCACAATCAGGCAGAGGGTTTTGTCAAGGAATGCTGATTTGTACAGAAGCCGCTTTGTCTGCTTCCACTGCACCCCTGCCTAGTGAAATGACAGTCAATCTCTGATTCCAGATGACAAGAACTGGATAAAAACTTAAAACAAATGGCGACCTTTCAAAAGATTAATTTGTTTACCAACACAATGTTCCCTCTTTGTCATCTGAGATGGAGGTGACCTTCACTTTCCCATATCTAGGCCGAAAGGATGCTGACTATAGTCATCTGTTAAGTTAACTCCGTCTCAGCAATTATTCCCTTTTTTATTTTTAGTGACAAGAAGGGTTTATTAATTCACTCTGCTTCTTGTTATGGTTTATAAATGCAACAAGCTCATTCTGAATTACTGCAGTGTAACATCAATTTGTTTAAATCTAATTCTGCTACCGTTGCCAAATTATGTCGTGACTGTAATTGTGGCCATATGCATGGGCTTAGAACACAATCATGTTTTGAAATCGTCCTTCTACCCACCGCCCCACGCCCCCGCCCTTTACGTCTGGTATTTCTTCTAATCATTTGACATTAACACAATTGCCTCGCTTCCATTACTTTATCATCTCAGAAATGAATGCGCTTTCGGTGAGAGGGAGATTACTATGTACAACCCAAGTGAAACAGTAAAGAATGAAAGTATGATTTGTGAAGTGTGGTTGCTACCCAACTAAGTTAGTGAAAAACACTGCATAACGTATGACTCATAAAATCTAGAAATCATAATAGTATTAAATTCCATCTCATGAATAAATAAAAGATTCTAAGTTTACATTGCATTATATATTTATTTATTTGGAAAGTGGGACCGAAGGACTGGTATAATTCTACAGCAACTCATAGCTTGCCAAAAAGAAAAATGTTTTTATGATTCTTTTCTAGGTCATAACAGTTATTATCAGAGTTATTTGTGCAGCAATTCAAAGCAATGTTTTGTTTGGCTATTTTGTTATGCATTCATAATCGTTCTTTTAAAATTCATGTTAACAGATACATGTTTCAAGCCTTTTAAGAAACGCTTTTTATTTAAAAAAAATAAATCAAAGTCAAATTTTCTGTACATCTTTTAGTGTGTTGCATTATAAAGTCTAACTAGAACTAGACGCCAGTGCATACATACGAACGGTACCAGGGATTTCTTCCCGGCTCCTCGTACAAATAAGGATCCACTCAACAACATGTTACGGGGGTTGTTTGGTTTTTATCTGGCAGATTTAAGATTTGGAAAAAATCCTTAGTGAGTTTCACTTTTAATGGTTTTGTTTTGTAAATTATTTTGCACAATACAGTCACAGAATATAAAATTCTGAAGGCAGCTTGTGACACGCCTGTCTGTGCAGGACGTTTTCAAAGCCCTGAAATCTTCTGGCAGCTCCTTATTATCACGAGGACAGCACCTTTCCATCAGAAGGAAATAGTATTCCCAGCTCCTGTGAACTAATAAGGTAAACTGGCTACCTATTCAAATGTGCTTTGTCAAAATTGCCTCAGATTATTTATAGGCTTTTGACAAGCTGTTCAAGTTTCATAAGAAGTTAAAGAAACACATGGCCCTCAGCTGCCAAATAGTAATCCCCTTCGAGTGTTCAGAGCGGTTCTGAAAAGCGATCAGCTCTTGTGTTGCTTTTTTAATCAGCTGCACCTCTCAATGCTAATGCTTCAGTATAGGTAAGTGCTTTTAAAGACCATTTTTATAAGTGGTAAGACATGGCTACATTTGCCCTCAAATGCATTACATGATCGCTTAAAAACAAATACTCTAGGGGCTGGGGATTTAGCTCGGCGGCACAGTGCCTGCCTGGCATGCACGAGGTCGTGAGTTCGATTCCCAGTACCAGAAAATAAAACAACAACAACAACAAAATGTAAAACAAAACAAAACAAAAAAAACAAATACTCTAATACTTCTGTCAAAGGACTTTCTGAACAGTAATTCTGTTTCCTAAATCCAAAATGAGAATGCTATTTTTCAGGTAGTGCCCTCATATATTTTCATCAACATACAATGATAGAGTCAGCAAACCATTTTGATCAAAACGCCAACAGTTCGAGCAACATAGTGTACATCCAATTTTAAAACGCTCTGGTGTAGATTTTTATGGACTCAAATTTTATGAAACAAAGGGATCTTTGATAAGGAAAATGAATATACATTATCAATATTCATACAGGACAAACTACTCCCCCATGTCCTGTTTGCTTGAAGTACACGGAAACAATAAGCATGACACACATTCTACTTAGAAATTAGAAAAAAATATAGTGAATAACAAAGATACTGGCCCAAATTTGGGATTTAATTTTGCATCCCCTATTGAAGTCTGAATCTTCTATCAGATCCCTAAAGCAAAGCTTAATTCTCCCTACAACTAGAGGTTTGCCTTTAAGAATTCCAACACTCAACACAGAAAGTTTGCAGGAAATGCTGCCATTGCCCTAGGCTACAAAGCCTCAGCACTCCACCAGCTAAGCCAATATTAATTCTAGATGGAAGAGAAAAACCAACAACGACAAAAGAGAAATCTGCTTCTGTCTGTACAGCCAGAGAAATAATATTTTTATTTCAAGGGCTTTTGGGCTCATGGGAAGCAGATAAAAACCCTTTCACATTATTCACAGTGACATTTTAAATAAAGTTTCAGCAGGAATAAAAATATCTAACTTTCTGGTTATTTCTTAGGCTATAAAAGTATTTCTATGATAAAGTGCTCTTAAAGCGAACCTGTTAGGATAACATAAAGCACATAAAAGAGGCTGAAAATATATTTCTAAGTTACACGAAGGAAGTAGGCAGTTGAAAACGTCTATGAGGGAAATTTGGAAGATTAATCTCAGAGACTATTGTGCTGGTTAGAAAATGGCTTTGCAATTTAATCCTACAGTTAATCTTGTTTTTAGTTTTAATTTCACCAACATATACATTTAAGAGCTTTGGAGAGACACACAGGTGAAAAAAATGTACTCTAAAAAAATGGATAGATTCCACCTCAGTAATTGTTTATAGCATTAGAAATAATCTCGAATTAAATAATTTCACTATTAAAAATGAAGCCCTACCCTTAATTCTCCTAAGAAAACCCCACAGCACAGAAAGAGTACAGTCCTCGCTTTGGGACACTTTAGTAGCAAGTCAGTGGCAAAAAATAAGAATAGCTTCAGAGATTCCTTCATGCGAATCTACATTTGATTATTTTCCCCTCTCATTATTTTGCTGACATAAAAGACGAGTTCCTGCTTGCTTCAGATTTAGAATATTGTTAAATTCTTGCATTATAGGGGTATACATAATTTGAAGTAGGGCACTTAGCTGTTGTTTTTATTTTTCTAGTGGAAAGCCTACTATCCAAGATACACAACATTTAAAATTTCTCTGTTAACTCATTTTGTCATTAAATTACTTTTCCTTGTTATAATTATGGAACTGTTTAGGAATATCAAATACAACAGAGAGGTCTGAATGAGCTACGAACGGGTTTTTCAAAATAGCTTTACATTTTCTTAATCATTGCTAATGACAGACAGAACGAAAGCCACTCTGTTTCATCTCCAAAAAAATTCATAGGACAAAAAAATCCCATTTTCACTTTAAATCCACATTATCCCTTAGACCACTAATAAATGACTTTTGATTCTTAAAAAAAAATTAAGTGTTATTAAAACAACTCATTACTTACACGTGCTTTTCTCTGATTAGTATATGGCAGTCTGATTCCATAGCTCGCATTTACAGCAGCTCGGTGGTGCATGTTTTCAGGATCTTGCATGATTTTTACATTTAACGCTATCTTTTGCTGCAACAAAGAAACAATGAAACTTTCATGCCCGCTGAACAAAAATGCTACCATCTTATATTCTCACAGGAATACTAATTTCTTTGAAAATAAGGATTTTAATGTAATTATCACTGGAAAATATATTTGGGTCTTTTATTTAGGCTGCTAATTGGTCCCTTTAATTCACTGAGAAGGAACTTTGTGCAGATTTTCCTCTATGTACCCAACTGCTCACGCAAATATAACCCGAGACACTATCTCTTCTCAGAAATAGTGCTCTAAGTCAGTCAAGGTGGACAAAGGACAAGAATACTTGGTTTCAATTTATTTTTAGCTCCCTAGGTTGAGGATTCTGTCAATGAAATCAATGCTACAAATACACAGGTAGAGGGCTCCCTTGATCTGTTCATGCGGCCACTTTCCTCCAGGGACACTTGCAGGTAGCTCTCAGTCTGGACCTGATCAGTTTATCACAGTAGATGTATCTACTCCTTCACGGAGACTTTGCTGCCCATAAGGATAATTTGTGCTTCCAAGTAGAAAAAATATAAGCATCTTGCTCACACAGATCCATGACTGCTGATGGTTATAGAGAAACCACAAGCGGGCAGCACAGTGGTGGTGAAGAGGGGCACTGGATGGGGGCCGGAAGCCCTGGGTGCCAGCTCCGCCTCCACCCCGGACTGCTGAGCGGGATCCTGTGGAAGTACTTCACCTCTCTGGACATCAGTTTCTTTACTTGTAAAATGTGACAGCTAGACTTGATCATTTCCCAAACTCTCCCCCAACTCTGGCATTCTATGGCAGGAAGCTAGGGATGTGGTATCACCAACAATTTCTAACACCTTTTGTGACTTGCTTATTGTGATATAATTCACACCCCATAAAACTCAACCCTTTAGAATATACAATTCAATGGTTTTTAGAATATTCACAGAGCTGTGCAAGCATTGCAGCTTATTCTAGAATATTCTCATCACCCCAAAATGAGACCTCCTACCCATTAGCAATCCCTTCCCCTTTCTTCCTCTCCTGAGCCCCAGATAATCACTAATCCACTTCCAGTCTCTATTGATGTATGTGTTCTGGACATTTCTTGGGAATGAAATCGTAGAATATGCACCTTTGTGACTTGTAGTATTTTTTTTTTAAAGTGGCTGGAGGTACTATGAACAACTTTGAAAGCTGATTTTAGTTCAATTAAACATCACTGTTCTGAAGCTGAAGGTATACAGTTCAGTGGAAGAGCACTTGCCTACCATGTGTGAGGTCCTGGTGTTAATCCCCAGAACCAAAAAAAAAAAAATAGCATCTTAGTTCTGAGATCTGATGCAATGTAAAAACCATTGTAGGAACCAGATAGATTAGATCATGATTCAGTTATTTCTTTAATCGTAAGCATTCATAAATGGCCTAAGGTCCAAGTGTAGGGAAAGGCTATAAAAATACCTTTGGAATGTAATGTGGACTAGATATAAGCTACTTCTTAACACATGCTCCAAGCCTTCCTTGTATTTATAAAATGGCATTTTAGTAACCAAATCTACAAATAACTGCCCTCAACTCTCTGGTTTACGTAGCCCATGTGGAGACACAGGTTGCAAACATGGTGTATCCTGTAAGTTTCTCCTTCAGGGGAATGTGAGGATAAAGGGAACGAATGCCTAATTAC
Source organism: Chinchilla lanigera (assembly GCF_000276665.1). Classification (NCBI taxonomy): domain Eukaryota; kingdom Metazoa; phylum Chordata; class Mammalia; order Rodentia; family Chinchillidae; genus Chinchilla; species Chinchilla lanigera. The sequence goes on from NW_004955450.1 coordinate 8,653,912, forward strand.
AAACGGCTTTTCTTCTGTGGCTAACCCATACTCTCGGGTTTTTGCACGGGAGCCTAGTGCCTCTTTTATTGAAATTAATACCTGAACATAATTTTTTTCCTTCTTAATTAAACTTTGAGAATAATTTCCATTCTACCAAGGATCAGGAAATTGCTAATATGTATTATATTGACTGGATGAGGTTTCTGTAATTAGGGTGTTTTAAAAATGTGTGTTCTGGATACAGTTGATGGTAATAGCTTCATCTATCACGTCTAGGCTTTGTTAGAACTTTTTCATTCTGGGATCACTGTCTCAGTGGACCAGAGCAGTTTTCTTCATTTTACTGTGCTCCTTCAGCTTTGTGCGGTTATGGGACTGGTGCAGGGAAAAAATGACCAAATACAGAATCACTGTTAAACCTGGCTTTAAAATCCAGCTGTTGTCTGGCCATTTTTGCATTTCTGTGGCACTGGACAGAGATATTTCTAGAAATAAATCAGTATGTAAACGGAAACAAAAATGATAGGTTGTAACATAAATTCTTTATTGTTGGCTTCTAAACAACAGGAAAGATCTCTTAACATTATTAATAGTCTAATATTTACTCTTTTAAACCAAAGTGTGTGTGTACCAAAATAATAATATATAGCATGCCTAATTTAATTTCCCTATAAAAATTTATTACATGAATATATATTTAGATAATATATCAAATGGGTTTACTGAAAACCACGGCCAAATACTTCAAAACATGAATTTGTCTTACAAACCATCTATAAGAATATATAGGAAAATACTTATAAGTATCAGCTGCATTATTAGATCCAGTTTAAGGTTTTTTTCCAAGAAAAAACAATTACAGATATTTTTTAAAAATAAAATTAAGCATTCCTTTAAGCAGAAAACATGTTCTGGAAGATGATCATTTTTTACCAGTGGTATGATAAATATCAGAAATAATTTCTAAAAAGTTTTCTTAAATTGGTCAAGAAAAGACAGCAATTTATTTAATTTATCTTGAGTCACTGAACAGTCTAAACTTGGTCTTCTCTCCTTTTGATAGTAATTACAAGCAGATATATCAAATGTGACTCTCATTTAGACTTCGGTTTGTAAGAACAAAAGTTATTATCAGAGCCAATTACTGTTTTACCTACATGGCTGCACAGAAGCAGGGAGCTCAATTTTCATCTCATCAGTGATTTTGTGGTATTTATTTTATTACTATGCCCACAAAGCTATATAAGAAGGAAATAGCTTATGCTATTAAAACTAGGGTTGGAATATAAGAGGCTAAGGTTTCTTTTAGAAGAACTTCTGAATTAAAAACACTAGGCAGCTTGTAATGCCAGCTCCCCAGACATGGGCAGACCATAAAATGACACTCATCTGAGAAGCAGCTCCCACACAGAGTAATCAAAATTGAAATGCTTCACAAACAAAGTTGAGAGAGCCTATTTACCAAGTTACAGTATTCTCAGCATAACACCATTCTCAACAGCGTTTGCCACGAGTAATGTCTTCTAACGTGGAGATTGCTTAATGTCATATTCCCACTGGTCAAAGGGATCTGCCATTTAATCTCAGAGCCAGAGAAAAGGCAAATAGGAGAATAATTCTCCTACCTTCCACTCTCATTGTACTGGAAAGAACAATAGACATTAAGTCTTGGTTCAAGTCCTACGATCTAGACTTCCCATCTGAAAAACTGGGTAATAATACCCAGGCTGCAAGGTTATTTCTGAGGTTCAAATGACTAATGCATGTTAAGTATCTTATAAATTATAAAGTACTATTCAGTGGCCAACTTTAAAGGAGTTCCTAATAGCCAAAAAATAATGACTATAATGGATTGAAACATTTCAAATATACAAAACCCATGAGTTCTTTTTTTTTTCTTTTATTTAGTTTTTTTTTTCTTGTCTTTTTGAGACAGGGTCTCACTATGCAGTTCAGGCTGGCCTTGAGCTCACTTTGTAGCCCAGGCTGGCCTCGAACTCGCAACGATTCTCTTGCCTCAGCCTCCCAAGTACTGGGATTATAGGCGTGCACCACCACGCCAGGCTTTTTAAATTTTTTTTATTTATTTGGTTTTTTGTCTTTCCCATGAGTTCTTAATATTTCCCCTTTCCTCAAAAACCTAATGGCAAAGTTGATAAATTAATCAAAAACTGATAAAAAAGAAATCAAGGCTTTATCCTACTTTTCCTCAAAAAACTGTTCTACCAAGGATTTACTAAGGAACAGTTTTTCATAGATGCTAATAAATGTTGAGGAAATGAAAGAATTATAAAAGTCATTAGTTCACAATTCCTAATGAAATAATATACTTAGGTAAACATCAGTTTATTACTGCTACTAGGTGAAAGGTTATAGAGGGTTTTGTAAGAGATCAAGCTGATAATACCTGGAGTTACTGATAAATCTTAATATCATTAAAAGAGAAAAAAAAGAAATTACCTCTTGATAAACTATAAAAGAAAGTACACAGCACAACCTATGAAGCGTTCCTGCCAAGAGGATGGAACCTGAAAGTAATCAAACTTACAGATAAAACTACCACTTTAAAAGAAATACAAGGGACAGAGGAACACACAAAATGACACCATGAGATTGCAATCAACAAATCCAGATCATAGAAAAAAATTTACATGAAAAATGACCTGGTTTCTTCAACAAATAAATGCCATTTTTTAAATGAGGGAAACTGCCATAGATAAAATAAGATACCACCACAACGTACGAGTTATTTATATCCTCAAACAATAGAAAGACAATTTTTAATACAACTGGGGAAACTGGGCATGGATGGGGTATTATATAATATTAAAATTTGTTATTGTTAGATGTGATAATAGTTACCTTTTTAAAATAATGGTTTTCTCAGCCAAGCATGGGGGCACACACCTGTAATCCTAGCACTTGGGAGACTGAGCCAGGAGGACTGCCGTGAGTCCAGGGCCAGCCTGAACTGCACAGTGAGATTCTGTCTCAAAAAACAAACAAATAAACAAACAAGGCCTTCTCAAAGAATATACTATGTGGTAAAATAATCTGACATTGCCAAAAAACATGGAGTAAAGTATAGAGAGCCCTCCTGGTCCTCACTGCGGCCCAGGAAGTTCATATTTGTAACCCCATGAAAAGTTATTGGAATTCTAGCAAGTCAATTCCAATCTACCACTTCCAGTACAGCCCATGGCGAGAATAAAGACACTAAGGCATATTTGTAGTTATGGGAGCCCAGGGGTCCTAAGTCCAGCCACGATGATGGCCATCTGGAACAAAGGCCTCCACCCAAGGCCGAGCCCAGGTTTTATTCATTCTTGAAGAAGGGAGTGGCTTGAGGATGAGTGACTGTGAGAACAGCGGGAAGTAGGTGAGTGCCGTGAGCTGGGCTAGGTAGGAGCCTTGAAATCACCTCTGCAAATGCACAGAGAAGGCTATACAGAAAGAGTAATCTGGGTAACACAACTGAGAGAGTATCTAATGTTTGGGGTCGGTGCTTCAGCTCTGATATGTAATCTTTCAAGCCCCAGGAAGTCATAGCCTCTATCCCAAGGCTCATCCCAGCGGACAACATTGGCTCACACATCCCGCCTCATCCCGGCTCACTGGAGGGAGCAAGGGGCGGGGGTCAGGTCGGGGAAACACGCCTGCCATCTCCAAGGATCACCACCAGCACCTTGGCTGGACCAATATGCGTTGCTTAAAGCCAGTTGAAGGGATGAGGAACAGTCCCAGCCAGCTCTGTATATATCGATATATGGAAACAGGATCAGGCTCAGCCGGAACAGAGACAGCTGCTCCTCTTTCAAGGAGAGTCACCTAGGTGATCTTCCACAGTAAACAGATGATGTAAGAATGGTAAAATTATGCCTCCTGTTAAAACTGGGTGATGGTTCCATGGATTTTATTTTGTACCTATTCAAAAATATATTTTCTTAATAAAAAGTCATTACAATTATGGTACGATGAAAACATAATTATTCATATTGTTTTGAGACAGTATCTTGCTATGCTGTTCAGACTGGCTTTGAACTCACTTTGTAACCCACACTGGCCTCAAACTCACATCAATCTTCCTGCCCCAGCCTCCTGAGTGCTGGAATTACAGGCATCATTATTATTTTTTATTTCAGCTCTGTCATTCTATGCACTATGACTTTCCCTCTTATCTCCTTATTCGGGCTAGAAGGACCAACAAGTAGAATCCCCCAAGACCACAGCATCCTTAGCTCCATGCAGCTTCTAAATAGCCCAGCTGCTACCCAACTCCTGCAGGTCAAAACCTTAAAACTGCACTACCTCTACTCAGAAGTGCCCTTCCTGTAACTCCTGTAGGAGTTGAACTGGAGAATAAAAGGTGGAAAGAGAGAGCTGACATTTATTCAGCTCCCATTTTGTGCCAGGCACCAAATAGGTGGGCATTGTTATAGCCAGCTAATTTAATTTAGTCTTTAAATTGGCAGGAGAGCCAGGCATGGTGGTGCATACCTGTAATCCCAGCACTCGGGAGGCTGAGGCAGGAGGATTGTTGTGAGTTCAAGACCAGCCAGGGCTACAAACTGAGCTCAAGGCCAGCCTGAACTGCATAGGGATACCCTGTCTCAAAAAGACCAAAAAAAATTGGCAAGAGAAGAGTGTGTGACGTTATCAATACTTGCAATGAGGACAATTGAGCGACTTCTCATGGTTGCACAACCCCCAAGCGGGGAGGCAGAATTTGATTCATGTCTGAGAGACAGCTGCAGGGACACGGGGCAGGTGCACCCCTGGGGCCTCAACTTAGGGCCTGCTACCCACTAAAAGTATGGTGGGTGTGCTTCCTTGCCCTCACTCTTCCCAACAGCCTTCCTGACCTCAAAAACCAGGTGCATCCTTAAAGTCAGGATGCCTTCACCATAGCATCTCCACGAATAAACCAGATGGGAGGATAAAACTATTGGGATCATCACAGAGGGGCAGAGGCCACGCTAACTCCTGGGCCCTTAACGCGTTAGTCCTTAAAAGCATGAAGTGTTATCTTCTGAGGCAGTCAGGACACAAACGCTGCTTTTGCTAAGAAACAGTGACTTTTCATTCGAGCCTACAGATATGCAATGAGTCACTAACACCAGGATAAAATTTGGAGTCTCTTTCTTCATTTTGTACCTGTCTCCATTACTTTAATTTTGGGGTGAGATCCCTGCTCAGCTATGCACGTAGTCACATTAATCACATGAGAAGTGTCTGCCGAAAAGCTAGTCGTACAAGGTTTGTTAGCCCTGAGGTTACCTAACCTATCTCATCTGCCTTCAAGGCCGAGGATACCGAGAGTAACTATGGTATTCGCATGGTTTGCAGGGACATTCAGGTGCCAGCTTTGACGGTGTCCTATTCCAGACCCCTGGAATGGTGCATGGGGCTCTGGCCATTTCTCTAAACCCGCAGTCAACCCGGGTTCCAGCCGAGTCTCTGAAAAACTGAGGCTGTCCCCAGCCCAAGCAGAAGCTGTTGTTTCATGGGGACTACACGGCCTCCTTCACATTGTACGGAATTCCCTGCGGCCACCTTGTAGAAACAGAATGCAGATAATGGTCAACCAGACCCCAGCCCAGCCTAGAAACTCCATGAAAACTGGGCCCTTTCCTTTGCTGACATCCAGCCTGATCCTCTCCACGGTGCTGTGCGTGGCCCCTCCAACTCATCCTCTCTATTCTCTGCTACCTCCCCATGAAAGCTTTGCCTGCCTTCTCTTACTCCATGGCCTGCTTTTCAATTTCCATTATCTCTGGGTCAAAGGACACCACGTCTGATATCATTCCTGGCTGTCTATCCCACACTTTAACGTCTCCCGTCTCCACAGGTACTGCCTGGGCTCGTGGCATCAGGGACTGCTGCACAGGCCTCTGTAACATTCCCTAGGGATGGATCCCTCTGCTTCCCATCCATCCTTTGCAGACCAGCTACCTCCGAGTGCCAGCGGGGCTGCATCTCTTACCCTTAAGCTCCCCTGTAGTTTCCGTTAGGGTGACTCGGTCTCATCTCTCCCTAACCCCATCCCCCTCTCCTGCCACTCCCCGCTTGCAGCTGTGCTCCATGCTGACTGAGCGGCCAGCTCCACGGTGGACGTCACAGTCTCCCCACCGCTGCAACTGAGACACCAGTCCCTCTTCTGGGGATGCTTTTGTGGCCCTCAAGGACCTTCTTGGGACCCTTTCTTCAAGGAACATAAAGACTTGGCCAACAAGTACATACACATGTATAAAGATCCAGGAATTTTTTTGTTTATTATTCTCTTTATTGTTTTACTCCTCTTTTTATTAGTACATGTTGGCAGTACACAATGATTACACACATCGCGAGGAGTTAGTATATGTATGAACACATCTTAATTATCTTTATCCTCCCCTCCCCTCCCCTCTTTCCTCTTTTCTCTCCATCTCTTGGTCCCCTTCTCCCTTGCAAAAGCTCTGTCTCCTTATTTCCTTTTATCTTCCATTTTGCTTTTTACACTTGGGTTTCTCATATAAGTGAAACCATGTGCTACTGAAGCTTGTGTGTCTGACTTATTTCATTTAACGTTATGGTCGCAAGGTGCACCCATTTTCCAACGAATGACTCCAATTTATTCTCCTGTCTAGTACTCCACTGTGTATAAATACACTTTTTATCCATGTTGATAGACAAATTGGTCACTGTCAAGATTTAACTCTTATGAATTGTGCTGCTATAAACGTGGGTTTGCATGTATCGCTGTAATATACTATCTTTAGCTCTTTCATCAAGATACCTAGAAAGGGAGTAGCTGGGTCTAATGGAATTTCTATTTTTAGTTTGTTGGGTTTTTTTTTTTCTTTTTTCTGTTTCTTTTGGTACCAGGAATTGAATTCAGGACCTCTCATTTGCCTGGCAGGTGCTGTGCTGCTGAGCTATATCCCTGGCCCTCTATTTTTAGTTTTTTGAGGACTCTCCACACTGATTTCCAAAGTGGTTGTACTAGTTTACACCCTTACCAACAATGAAGAAAGTTGCTCTTCCCCCGCAAGCTCAATAGCATTTATTATTATTATTATTATTATTTGATTTCTTGATAATGACAATTCTTTCTGGGATAAGATGGAATTTCAGTGTTGTTTTAATTTGCATTTCTCTAATGGCCAGAGATGTTGAACATTTTTTCATGTATTCCTTGGCTGTTTGTACTTCTGGAAAAAGTGTGTCTGTTCATTTCAGTTGCCCATGTTTGGTTGAGTCTTTTATTTGGGGGAGTCTAATTTTTTTGAGTTCTTTATATACTCTAGATACTAGTCCTCTGAAAAATAGCTGGAAAAAATTTTCCCCTTCTGTACGGTGTCTCTTCGCTCTATTGGTTGTTTCTTTTTCTATCCAGGGACTTCTTAATTTGATATGATCCCATTTGTTGATTCTTGATACTATTTCTTGTGCAGTTAGGGTTCTATTCAGGAAGTTCTTGCCTATGCCCATGTCTTCAAGAGTCTCATCTATTTCATTTTCCAGCGATTGTTTTTGTTTTAAAACTTAGGTCTTTGATACATTTTCATTCTAGATTAGTACACAGTGAGAGAGATGGGTCTAGATTCAGTCTTCTGCGTGTGACTAGCCAGTTTTCCCAGCATTTATTTAAAAGGCTATCTCTCTTCCAGTGTATGTTTTTGGTCCCTTTGTCAAAGATTAGATAGGGAAATGTGTCTGGAGAGGTTTCTGCATCCTCTATTCTGTTCCACTGAGGCTTTAGTCTGTTTTGTGCCAATACCGTGCTGATTTTATCACTGTAGCTTTGTAATACAACCTAAAATCTGGGAGTGTGACGTCTCCTAGTTTGCTCTTGTTGCCCAGAATTGCTTTTGCTATTCTGGGTCTCTTCTGGTTCCATATGAATTTTAAGATTGTTCTCTCTAGTTCTGTGAGGAGTGCTGCTGGTATTTTGATTGGTGTCTTAGCTACTTTTTCTTGTTGCTGAGACAAAATACCTGACACGCAGAGTCAAAGGAGGAAAGGTTTATTGTAGCTCACAGTTTGTAGAGGTTTCAGTTCATAGTTGGCTGGCTCTAAGGCAGGGCGGCATTGCAGACAGGCATCACAGAGGAGAAACAGATCATGGCAGGCAGAAGGCAGCAAAGTAGCAAGCAACAAGTGACAACCTTCTTTCTGTGCTTTATATTTTATCCAGGCTACCCACCCCTAGGTGAGTAGCACTCCCATCCAGGGAGGACCTTCTTATTATCTACTTTTAAAACTGTGCCAAACCAATTAGTGGATTCATTTAGTAATCACACACTGTCCTGGTTACTTTTCTCACAGCTGAGACAAAATACCCAACACCCAAAGTTAGAGGAAGAAAGGTTTACTGTGGCTCACAGTTTGAGGAAGTTTCAGTTCATAATCAGCTGGCTCCAAGGCAGCAGGGCATAGCAGAGGGATAGTGCAGTGGAGAAACAGTCTGTGGCAGGCAGAAGACAGAAGGCAGAAAGCAGAAGGCACCAAGATACAAGGGGCAATAGCAGCTTCTTTCTGCCACTTTTATATTCTATCTAGGCTACCTGGTTTAGGGCAGGTGCCAAACCAATCAGTAAACTAATTGAGTACTCACACACCCTTGATCCCAGCATCACACACTCTAGATCCAGCCACCTCTGAAAAGCCCCACCTATGACTGCCTGAGGCCTTGAGGGGACATCTAGATGCAAGCCATAACACTTGGGATTGCATTAAACCCATATATTAGTCTTGGGAGTTTGGTCATTTTGACAATATTCTTATCCAGGAACAGGGGTATCTTTCCATTCTCTGATGTCTTTTTTTTTTTTTTTTTTTTTTTTTTTTTGGGTTTCGCTGTGCAGTTCAGGCTACCCTGCACTTGCCAGGCAGGTGCTTAAGCCACTGAGCT
>NW_004955450.1:8662886-8684635 GCF_000276665.1 Chinchilla lanigera
ATTAGTCTTGGGAGTTTGGTCATTTTGACAATATAATTATCCTGGAACATGCGTAAGTTTCCATTCTCTGATGTTTTTTTTTTTTTTTTTTTTTTTTTTTTTTTGTGGTACCGGGGACAGAACTCACGACCTTGCACTTGCCAGGCAGGTGCTTAAGCCACTGAGCTATATCCCTAGCTCTTATGTCCTTTTTTGATCTCCCTATTCGGAGTACTGTCAAGATCATTTACTCCCTTGCTTAGGTTAATTCCTATGTATTTAATTTTTCTTGATGGTACTGTAAATGGTATTGTTTCCCTAATTTCTTTCTCAGTGAGTTCATTATTAGTGTATAGCAATGCTCTTGGGTTTTGTGGGTTGAGTTTATATCCTGGCACATTGGTGAATTTGGTTATTAATTCTAGCAATCTTTTTGTGGGATTTTTTTGGGTCTTCTATGTAAAGGAACATGTCATCTGCAAATAATGCCAACTTGACTTCTTCTTTTTTTTTTTCCTACAGGAATGATTAAAGGAATGAGAACTTGATGATTAGTGAGAAGGAATAACTCCAAAAGCTGAGGCCTTCATAAGATGTTGACCTTAGTAGCAGGGGATGAGAGGAGGGACACTTCTTTCATTATGACGAGAAGGAAGACATAGAATATAAATCTACACATAAAAAGATTTATAGATATGGCAATAGAAAGATTAGGAGTAATTTGTATGTGGTTGAACACTAGAAGAAAATTACTTAAATAAGACAAAAATTGTTTAAATAATCCTCTCATGTATATGAAGTCCAGAAGTAGATGGTAAGGGTGTTATGGAAGTCTGTTATGTAGCTAAGGACCCTCCTTCCAGCTCAGCACTCTGATATGCTAATGTGTGGGCCTCTTCCTCCTGGTCTAAGATTACTGCTGGGATTCCAGCTACCACAGTTTCACTCCAGGCAGCAAAAGAGAGAAAGACAAAAAGATGAAAGGGCACAAGCCAGCTACCTTTTAAGGAATCTTCCAGAAAAATAAAATACTGAGAGAGAGTAACTGCAGTACTGAACCACTGAATCCATCAGAAGGGACCTGACATTAAACAACATGAATTCCTTTTGGCACCAAGCTACCGCTGTTGGTATGATATTGGTTCAGCTGCTCAGAGAAGCCATCAAAGGCCCAGTTCCTTTCCGTCCTTCTGCGCCAGCATCCTGAGTGTGGCCTTTTTGTCAGTGCTTGGTACCTCATGGCTGCAAGATGATTGCTGCAGCTCTGAATGTCATGTTTGCATTCAAAGCAGAAAGAAAGGGGGAAATGGAGGAGCAAACAGATATGACTACTGTGACGACTGCCTTCAGGAAAGCAAAATATTCCCCAGAACCACCCCGCAGTCAGGGGCTGCTCAGTGTCCACGGGACAGAATGGGGACACAGAGTCACACCTCACTGTAAGAAGAGCCTGGAAACAAGGACGCTTACTCTCTGTGGCCTGATGCCACTCTGGGCGAAATCCAGCTCCATCTGCAATGCAGATGGGGCAATGGGCACTGGGAAGAAAAGCAGTAGTTTCCAGAAAATAATATAGCTGAGGAAGACAAGGGCCAGACATTAAAGCACTGTTAGAAGAACACTCTGGACTAGAAACCAGCTCGAGAGGTCAGCCCACCGACCCCGCGGCAGATTGTAGAGACGCTGCGCTTAATGCTCACGACAGAGCCCAGGCGTCAGGCACAGCCCCGGCTCTGCTGGAGCTCCATTTCCAAACCTTGTCGGTCACCCTCACCACACTGCTGGTAGAGTAAGATCTGTGTCACCGGCATTTAGCACATGGCAGCATTTAAACCAAAATATTCACAGCAATGAAACAGCACATGCATGAGGAAAGACTTCCTAAAAAGCTTTACCATGTTTGCGTGCTTACTATCTGCCACGGTGACATAAGCATCAGCTGCAAGCAGTGCTGCGCCAAAGAGGACATTCTGTCCAACTTTTGTGGCACACGGGCCAACTGCCAACCCATGACCTTCCTTCCCTACTGCAACTAACCGTGAGATGGCGCAGGGAAGGATGGCTCTCTGCACACCAGGGGTCAGCCCGTTCTAGGAAGCCAAGGACAAAGGCTTTTGAGATTTCAGATGCCACCTTTGAGATGTTATTGAGCCACAGAATATCACATAGTAAAACTCAGGAGGTCTCTACAGTTGTACTAGATAGCTTGTGTTTCCAGAAAAGATGCTATGAGTAAAAAATACGTAGCAGGTAGAATCTTCATATGGAAATGTTATTAATCAGTAGAAACTTAACCCCCAACTTTTCCTTTTTTTAAAATTTTAACAGGATCTTGTTAAATCATTAAGTTGCCCAGGCTGGGTTCAAACTTGCGATCCTCCTGCCTCAGCCTCCCAGAGTGCTGGCATTACAGACATGAGCATCACACCAGCTAACACCCAATTTTTGATGTCCACTTTAAATAGAAACAACCCAAATACCATACTTAATTATCATGATCCATTAGCTATAACTTGCAAACATTGTAAAGCATAAATCTCTTTAAAATATGTATGTACCTACTCCATTATATAGTATGTGTAGATATTTCAATATATACACTATACTATTATGTGGTATACAAATTACAGTAAAACAGTACTGCATGTGATTGAGCCTTATAATCTGCAAGTACAATTCTAATGTGGCTTCATAATTGCCACATCAGTGTCAATAAATCAATAAGTGAGTAAGTGCAATAAATCAGAAAGTGACAAAATCACCTTTACTAGGAGCATTGCGTTGAGAGGTTTCTTTGCAAAGGTTTAAAGGAACATATCTGAGGAAAACTCTGGAGACAGAGCCATGGGTGGACAGAATCGGGAACATATTTTGCTCTCTTTTCTTTTATTTAGCTGTAAAATTCTCAATGTAGTAGCTGGGTGTGTTGGTGCACGCCTGTAATCCCAGCACTCGGGAGGCTGAGGCAGGAGGATCGTTGTGAGTTCGAGACCAGCCTGGGCTACAAAGTGAGCTCAGGGCCAGCCTGAACTGCACAGAGAGACCCTGTCTCAAAAAGATTAAAAAAAAAAAAAACTCTCTATGGTAAACAGGCAAAGAGCTCGAGCCTTTGTTTGCTTGTTTTAGATTTTGAGACTGGTCTTGAACTTGTGATCCTCCTGCCTTCGCCTCCCAAGTGCTGAGACTACAGCACGCACCACCATGCCCGGTTTAAATTTTTGTATTTTTAACGGTGGTGAGGAGAAGCCAGAACCTGAGGTCAAAATAGATCTATGTCTGAATTCCCGCTCTGTCCTTTCTTAGCTTTAAGCTACTGTCTTATGTTCATTTCATCGCCTGTAAAATGAGCACAGCAATAATTCCCTCCTCAAAAGCCTGCGAACTTAAAACGTGATTGCATCCTCCTGTCTAACACAGGCTCTAACGGTCTCCTGCCTCTGCCCTCTGACATCACTTTCTTACCCAGCAGCCACAGCACGTGCAGGGACCCAGATCAAACCAGTCCTCTGGCGAGAGCCTCAGTAGCTCTGCACCTCCCTCGGGAATAACAGCATCCACACAGCATCACAAGATCTGGCCTCTGCTCCCTGTCCTGTACCTCTCTCCCTTTACCGTCCATACCCCTAACTTAGATCCCCGCCACATGCTGCCTCCACTGCCCGGCATGCACGAGGCTGGCTCTCCACATCCATCGTCTGTCTGCTCCGGTGAGACCACCCCGACTCTTCCTCTCGTCCCCGGCTGTCCTCTCACCAGCGGACGTGCCGTATGTTCACTTCTCAAATAATTTTTGTTGCTGTTTTCCTAATGCCCACTCCACCCTAACCGGAACACAGACTCCGTGAGCGCAGAGGTACGTGACTGATGCCTCAAAAGTACCGCCTGGCACATATTAGGTCAATAATTGATGCCGACCAGAGTTTATCCATAAGTAATAAGATGAACAACTGCCTCTGATGGAGCCCTCACTGTCTAGGGGGCACTGCTGACAGCATTTACATACATTCATTCATTTTCCTTACGATGGCCCCAGGGGACAGGTACTATCTTTGGGCCCATTTTGCAGATGAGGAGCTCCAGCACCGAGTGGTTAATGATTTGCCAGAGCACAGCTAGTAAGTGGTAGAGCCCGGCCATGAACCTGTAGCACCAACCACCATGTCGCCCTAGTACAAGCCTACAGCAGGCTACAGATGTCTAGGTGCTGGTTACAGCTGTATACTAAATAGAGTGCCTCTGCTTTAGAAGCAAAATAATCAGATGCAAGGAGAAGCCTCAACTGATCCGGGTTTGGATAAAAGAGCAGTAAAAGTCATGTCGGGGATAATTGGGGCAATCTGAATTGAACTGGGCATTTATTATATTCAATTAATATGATATTATTGTTGACTTTACAATGGTAGTGCAAGTAGGAAACGAGTTCATTTTTAAAGATGCATGTTAGAAGTAATCAGAGGTGAAATGCCATTAGATCTGTGCTTTAAAACACTTCAATAAAAACAGATGGAGCAAAAATGGCAAAGGTTAACAATTGTTAAACCCAACTGATGGGGAAGTGGTTACGTATGCACTACTTCGGGCATTATCTAAGTTGGGTCAGGATGCTATGACAAAGTACCGCAGACTGGCTGCCTTCGAGACAACAGAAATTTATTTCCCACAGCGGCGGCACCTGGGGAGCCCATGCTCAAAGCCTTCGCAGCTTCAGTGTCCGCTGAGGGCTTGCTCGCTCCCTGGATCAGGGGGTGGGGGAGTGCGGGGCTCAGGCAGCTCGCGAGCCTCTTTCAGAAGAGCCGTCCCATTCACGAGGGCTGCACCCCCAGAGTCTTCAGCAACTGGGCACCTCCTGAAGGTCCCTCCCCAAATGCCATCGCATCCGATTTAGGATTTAACATGGGAGATGCAGGGAGGTGGGTGAGGAAACAAACATTCAGTATATACATTGAAATGGGGTATCATAATTTTCCCCAGCCTGGCTTTGAACTCTTGGGCTCAAGTCATTCTCTTCCCTCAGTCACTCAAGAAGCTGGGACTACAGGCAGTGCCACTGTGTTGGTTGGAAGTACTGTGTGTTTGAAAGCTTTCATAATAAAAAAGGTTGATCGGGTCTTTTTTTTTGGTTGTTTTTTGTTGTCATTGTTTGTTGCTGCTGTTGTTTTTGAGATGAGGTCTCACAGTGTCATTTGGGCTGGTCTTGAACTCACTTTGTAACCCAGGCTGGCCTCAAACTTCCAGGGATCTTCCTGCCTCAGCCTCCTGAGCGCTGGGATTACAGGTGTATTCCTCCATGTCCAGCCCCCAAAAGGTTTTTTAAAAGCCATAGGAAAAGAGAAAGAAATCTTTTCAAAAAGTCACTGTTCTCCTGGAGTTTACATTGTAACAAGAGGCCACAGGCCACAGTGCCCCGCTCCGTGCAGTCCTTCTCTCCGCAATCCTTGTGCGCATCCCTCTACCCTCACCAGCCCACAAGAAAACTGCTTCATCCCACTGTGCGTGAGGAATCACACTGGGAGATATGGGAAGGAACTTGCCTGTTCTGATTCTTTCTCTCTGTCTCTGTCTCTCTCTTTCTGTCTTTCCATCTCTCTCTTTAGTACTGAGGCTCGAGTCTAAGAGCGCCCTACCTCTGAGCTACATCCCCAACCCTTTTTATTTTTTGTTTTGAGACAAGGTGTCATTAAGTTGCCCAGGCTGGGCTTGAAAGTTTGATCCTCCTGCTTCAGCTTCCTGAACAGCTGGGATTACAGGTATGCACCGCCATATCCAGTCTCCTTCTTTCTTTCTGTTTAATCTCTCACCATATTATTCTGCACAATGTCAGAAACTTTCAAAACTTTATTTTTGACAAAATTTTGAAAATAACAATTAGGTCTAGATTTATAAAATAAGAGATTCTCCCCAACTTAGACAGAAATGTTGCATGTTCCCGTATTACACTGCAGTACAGTATATATTTATATGTGTCATTGTGAAACCATCTATTTTAAGGAATATAGGGAGTAACTGTCAAGAAATAATGGGGGGAGTTTGTTTTCCCTGATCCATAAACATACCAAATGGATCATGCTTCTCAGAAGGCTCTTTGGTTAACCAGTTTAGGAATTCTTATTTTTTTTTGTACCAGGAATCGAACTCAGGACCTTGTGCTTGCCAGTCAGGCACTGTGCCATTGAGCTATATCTCTGGCCCAGGAATTTCTGTTTTGAAGTTGCCTCAGACTCAGTTTGCCAGATACAACAAGAAAATCAAATACTCTTGGCCTATGAACATTTCCTCCTCTTCCTCCCTTCTCCCTAGCTTTTGTTGTTATTTTCTTTCTTTGGCTGTTGGAAGCACTTGTGTGCCCATGACCCAGACGTGGCTCCAGAAGCAGTTTGGGCCGGTGTTGATACTGGGCTGAATTAAATGATGGTTGAGTTCCCTTCAAAAGCTGAGATTTTAGAATTCGATTGATAATCATAATGAAACCTGAAGTTGTACACCTTACTGCACGACAGGCAGTGTGCTATTTGGCAAACTGCATTTGTATGCATTTGTTCTAGCTTTCGGAACCTGTCTTTTGGAACACTGCCAGAGCCTGCATCACATCGTTTGGGATAGCGTCACTTTTTGCTTTTGCCAAAAATTACTCTGAGTTATAGCTGGTAAACAAGGCAGGTAACCAAGCTGAGCAGTAGGCATTATTTAGAGTGAGATGGTAATGACACAGAAGTATTGCGTTTCTTCTCTGGAGCTTGGCTTTGGCATGAATAATGACCATGTGTCTGTTCTCCGCAGTGTTTCAAGTTGTGGAGCCTACTGACAGTGTCAGCAATATGGCTCTTTGTATGTATCGTAGAAAGTTTAGCTTCCTGGCCCAGTAACAGCCAAGAGCGTTCTCAGAGCATTGCGACAGTCCATAAGTTCCTTACGTATTCAAAGGCTGTGGAGGAGGCCCGCGGGGTTCGGGTACCTATGAAAGGGTTCATGCCTGTCACAGGCATCTCTATATTCTAGTGCCTCAAGAGCAAAAGGCACAAGATTGACACAGCATTTGCTGACTACCCTGAACCAGTATCTACAAGCTGCCTGTGAAGGGAGTTGATAAAGAAAACCTCCAAGAATGCTTTCCACGCTGAAATCATCAGATCGAGGGTAAAGCCACTTAGGATCTTTGCTGTGTCTCTTCTCTTCAAAGATAAACGTGTTTTCAAATTTTAACATTTTTGAAATCAGTCTTTCTTCTATTTGATGTCAGGAGAAACTTGCTGGTCACTACCTCCCAGGGGCAAGTGTGATAGGATCGCGCGGCTCAGAACTGATCCATGCACAGATTCTGTTCGCGTTACCCCGACTACACTGGAGCTTTGGGCCCCAGAAGTTCCACAGGTGCTTACACTGGAAGCTAACTTGGGGTCTCTAAGTTTTGCTTACAATTTTTTTTAAAAGACTACACTTTGATACTGTAAGACAATAAGTTACTGTTGATGCAGAAATTTTTACAAACCAGCATAGAAAATCCCATGAAATAGACTCAGGGATTTTTAAAGCTATGGAGAGCTGGCGTCACCAGTTCATGCAGTCATCAGGAAGGGAAGAGCTCCCTGATAGGAGCTGTACCCTGATTTTCAAGAGAAGGTGTTTAACTTTCAGGGATGGATAATTCAGTAAGGAAAACATGAAATTATGAGTTTGGCCAGTTACAGCAGTGGAAATGAACTACTATTTTTTATTATGCCCCCTCCCAAATTATATTACAAACCAAAAGAGGCAAAAAGATTCCACTCCACAAACCTGGGTCATCAAAAAGTTCACGTGAGGATACAACGAATAACGTCAAACGGCCAAAAGTGAACTGGAAGCATCTTTGAACTGTGAATAAAAAGGCTTAGCCACCAACTTTGTGATAGGAGAGCATGTGCAATATATATTATTGTTGGCTTAAAAATTGCATTGAATGCATTTTTAACCTGAAAACCTCTTATTAATTGGTTTGACTCTTAAGATCAGTGGTATTTTACAATCCAAGAAAAATGAAATTTCAACCTCAGCACATCTGATCACTTTCCTTTGCTGCTTTCTTTGGTCCTAGATGTCAGTGAGAGCGAATGCAGGATCATTGTCAGATATCCCTTGCCCTCTCCATACAGAGATGGGTACATCCATCTGCCTTCCTCTTCGAGGATCCAGAGTCCCGATTTGACACTGAAGTGAAGTCAGCCTTACCCTAACCCTCCCCCTGTGCTACGCATCTCAGTGAATCGTATCACAGCACCCAGTCCCCGAGCAGACCTCTGAGTTATCACTGACTCCCTTGCTCTTTTATATCGAAATCAATCTCCAAGTCTTCCCAGTTCTGCCTGTAATCCCAGGAAGACTGCTTTTCTGTCTCAGATGGTCCGTGCAATCTTCTGTGTGTTCGTCTGTCTCTTTCAAAATACTCTCAAGGACAAGCCCTCGTGTGCTTAGGACTCCAGTGCTTAAGGCCCCCTAGGCAATCGGTTTGCTGATCAACTGAATGACTTAGTAAGTAAAAGAATGTTTTGCACAACCGAGGGAAGCTGGTTCGCCCTTGCTGTCTTGAAGCCCTTATTGCTAGCATACTCTTTCTTCTTACAACTGCTGTAGTATGAGCGGTAAATGATGTGGTTGCACTGTACGCCTTTGGGAAATGGCTAGTTCTAAAAAGTAATCTGCCCTGTTCTGCTTTCTCCCATTTGTCACTGAGACATGTGAGCCAGAAATCAGAAGGAAGGAGGAGCATGAGGTTGGATGTTTATTCAGGCTCCCTCCGCGCTGGGGTCTCCCCAGGTGGATGCCCCACTAAGTGCTGTGCACCTTGAAAATCACAGTTGCTGTCAGGCAGTACTCTCTCCACAGTTCTGCCCTACCTCCGTAACAGGTAACCATAACCATGTGCTTTAGCTTGGGTTTCCTAGGAAACAGACCCTGAAATAGAGATTTGCACAGGAGGTTTACTGCGGAGCGCTCTTAGTACCAACGCCCGTAAGGAGCAAGAGATGTAGGACTGGACAGAGGGAGAAGCTGAATTGCGATGCACAGTTCTAGAAGTGAGATGTCCCTCTTTCTTGTCCCAGATAAAGACAAGGGAGTGGGACCTTGTACCCTGTATGGCTGGGACTATGGGCGTTCGCCACCACACCCAGCTTTGCGGGGAGAATTCTTACACGTGTGACCACACATGAGATAGCAAAGGTATTTCCCACTTGCTTCGGGCTTGTCAGACTCAACCCTGGGAGCAACAGGAAAGGGAAAACTTTCCCTTTTTGCTTTTTAGAGAAATGCAATAGCAAAAAATAAGAAATATGGCACCATGTTTTATTTATGTTTTAGCCCAAAGATATATTTTATCTCAAAGTTTCTTGATTCTGAAATACATATATTTTGTGTAATAATTATATGAGCATAGCTTCACATATAGTATTTATAAACAAAAGATGGTTTTTATTTTTGGCAATTCAAAATATAATGTTTCGGTAAACACAAAAAAGTCACAACCACCCTAAACCCTATATACAATATCTACATATGTGCTCGTGCTATATGTTTTATTACAAACAAAAGAAATGCAAAGAAGACTACAAGCCAGTGATAACACTGGCCCCTTTATGAGATTGGGCCAGTTGGCAGAGGATGAGGGTGGCTTTATGGTTTCATGTATCACTGATACACTAGGAGGAAAAATTTTAAAAATGAGTATTTGTAATAAGCAAAAAGGGAGACTCTGTAGATTTACACAGTTATCTGCAAGTCCCCAAAATAAGATTTTATCTGCCAATTTTACTTTATATTCCAATTTTACTTTTTTAAGTGCGATATTCGGAAAGTGAAAGATTCATGTCAACTAAGACACTCATATTCTAACAATCCGCCCATCCCATAAGTAGCCAATGATAACATTAACTTACAGTCTTCCATACATTTTTTTTTTTTGGTAGTAAAACATTCAATACAAGCACATACGCATGTAAAAACACTCTCTTTCTTAATTGTACAGTTTTCTAGGTGTGTTTTTCAAATTTAAACAAAGCTTAATAAATAATTCTTAATTACAATTCTTAATTACTACTGCACAACTCCTAATTGTTTGTCATTTAAGTATTTGGGTATGAACTGGAATTCCAAAAACAGCTATCTGTTTTTGAGGAAAGAGAATTTAAAGAACTAACTGGGGTTTACCTGGTTTAAAAGGTTGAAAGTGAACAATTAAAGGTAGTAATATCCCAGTTGGATTTCACAACTACTTAATAATGCAAGCTTTTATGTTGGTGCAGTAGGCATGTGTAACAGCTGGCAGAACAGCGCTGTTTGTTATCGACTTTACAATAAAAGTTAGAACTATCTTTTGTGTCAGCGGATCTGCATCTTTAAGCAGATGTCACCAATAGTAGGGGTAAAATAACAATAGGAATCCAGGCCCTGGAGTGAAGTCCAGGTGGGAAATGGCCCATGCCCCTTCCTAAATGGTGCTCACCCATGTTCACGGCATTTAATAGAGCACAGGGTCACCTCAGCAGCACGTCTATTTCCTTAGCTTTATGATCAGTTGCCAGAATTCAAAACTCATTCAAGAAAATAAATTTCTGGCCAAAGTTTAATGGGGGGTGGTGGTAACAGTAACTATATATTCCACCATGGCCCTATGTTCAGTCAGGTATTTTGTTGCACTACTCCTCCAATTCTTGGTCTTGTGGACCAAGTGGGACCCTCCTGAGATTCCTGGTAAAAAAAATAAAATGTAATTGGAAAAGCTACTTAACAGTAAGGAAGATGAGATGTTTAGGCCCTCTCCGTCACAGAATTTTGTCACCTTTTCGCCAGAGCCTTTGTTATTAGCTAGTATTTTCTTGTCGGTGGCTGGTCCTCCCACTCCCTCCGCTACACTGTGAGCGCTGTGAGCTCCAAGAGCCCAGCTGCCTTGTCCATCTCAGCACGCTTCTGACAGCCTCTGGCACACGTAAGCACCCCCACAGATAGAGGCTGAACCCACCCAAGGTGACAAGGGCAACGGCAGGTAGGAGCAGGCTGCTTGTGTGTCCGGAGGAACTGGGCTGATGTTTTATGAGGGAGGAGCACACCCTCGCAGGTCACTGGGGTAGTTTCATGTACTCACTTAAGAGATATTTGCTGTGGGTCCCTAGCATACTACAGCAATGAGTGTACTGATAGATCCTACTCTCATCAAGCTTACAATCTCATGGGATGACAGACATTTTTTAAATCACACAACACACTATCTAATTACAAACCATGGCCAGCGACGAAGGGAAAACACAGGGTGGTACAAACAATTATAAGAAAAGAGTACCACATGATGGCTGTACGGCTCTGTGAACATACAAAAATGGAAGACTTTAAAAAGATGAATTTTAGGGTAGGTACATTTATATCTTGAGACAGCTATTATTTAAAGAAAGAATATGATGGTGGATTAAGAACACAGCTTTGGATCTCCGCCTTTCTGGATTCATGATCCTGGCATGGACATTTACAAGCTGCACTCTCTTGGACAACTTATTTAAGATCTTTGCAGGTACTTTGGTCTCCTCACCAATAAAAATAATAATCCCTCCTTTAGGATTGTTCTGAAGGTTAAACGAATTGATTTTGTTTTTGGAAATCAAACTCATGACCTCACGCTTGCCAGGCAGGTGCTGTGCCACTGAGCTAAATCCCCAGCAAGTAGATATTTTCAAAGCAACGGCAATGGCACCCAGTCTCAAAAGAGGTAAGCTGTTATTTGCATTGGAGAAGTCAGAGGTGTATGGATCAAACGTGCCCCCCAAAGTCATGCTGAGATTTTAAACCCTGATGTGATGATATTAGGGGAGGCCTTCAGGAGGTAATTCGCTTATGAGCATGTAATTCTCATGCATGAGATTAATGTCCTCATAAAAAGGCAAAAGATCCTCTCTCTCACTCTTCCTTTCTCCTTTTTCCCCTCTCCCCGTCTCTCGGCTAGAATAAGGCTTTCACAAACAAGGAAGAGCACCCTCACCACATATCAGATCTGCCAGCAACTCGACCATAGACTTGTAGCTGCCAGAGCTGTAAGGCACTGTGACGCCCCGTCTGTGGTATTCTGTGAGCGCAGCCTCCACTAAGACCGACTAAGATAGGGAGCAAGAGTCACAGTGAGAGAACACAAATCAGAGGAAAGTCAGAAACCTCTTGAGCTCCATGTCTTGCCATTTGGAAATCCAGGGGACTCTTTAAAAATTTCAAGGCATTATACTTCAATTAATTTTGCCCTTGGAACAAAACTGCCATGAACATATCTGAATCAATAATAATATGAAATTGTAGAAACATATCTATATATGTGTATCATTATGCTTTCTACTGTAGAACACAATGCAAATATCCTATCTTTATTCTTTACATGTTTTTAAGTGTTTTTTAAGGTTTAGATCTAAAATATACCCCCAAAGTCTCACATACTTGGGAGGTGACAGGATTTGGGGCCACTATATTCATCGGTCAATTAGTTCATTGATGAAGTCAGAGCTAAATGTGCTGTTTGGGGGTGGTTCCTAGCTGAGACAGGTGGGTTACTGTGGGTATAACCTAAAAGGATACATTCATGTCCTTGGTTCCTCTCCTTTCTCTCTACTTCCTGGCTCCCCTGATGTGAGCAGCCACCAGACCCTTCAATCATGCTGTTTATGCCTCAGAGCTGGCTAACCATGGACTGAACCCACTGAAACTGTGAAGCAAATAAGTCCTCCTTTAAATTGCAGGGGACAGATACTTTGCCCTGGAGATGGGAAAGCTGACTAATACAGTTTTACATAGATATAAGCGATCTGCAGTAAATTTCACCTTTTAAAAGTGTACAAGTCAGTGGTATTTAGCATATTCACAAAGTTGTACAACCACCACCACTATACAATTCTAGTCATCCCCAAAAGAAACTTCCTATCCAGCACAAGGCTCTCCTGGTGTTCCCTCCTCCAAGGTCCCAGTAATCACTACTTTGTCACCATGGAGTTCTCAGTTCCTACCTTTGCTCTTGGAAAGACACGCGGAAGTGAGCAAGGCTGTCTGGGGAGTCGCCAAAGTTTAGTCTCAGATTCCAAGGGAAAAACAAATGACTTTTGGTCAACTGCAGCTGGAAACAACCTAAGCAAAAAGAGAGAGAATTTAAAATCAAATTTGCTGTCTTTAAAGCTCCTCAAATTATAATTTTAGAACACTGTTTCTCAGTTAATATTGAATTTTATAGGAAACATACTATTGGAGGTTATACTACATTAGACTAATTTTTAGCATTTTTACCACTGTAAAACTGTGATTGTTTTATCTAGCAAAAGAACTTCTAAGTCTGATACAGACCATTATAGCATGAATAAAAAGCACTATCACTGGCTGAGTTTATGTAACTAAAATTGACAGAATTATTACATTATAAAGCATTTCTTGGTAAAGAAGAATACATAATGTTGTATGTCATTTAATAAAATCAAATTACATGATAGCCAAGGTTAAAACTATCCAAAATGGGGGACTCTAAGCATTTATCACTTACATCATCTAAATCTCTGCTATTTTATATAATTGCAAATTATATAAAATTTATATAAATTTAAATTTCAAAGTTAAAGGTTTTCATTACTAAGCAGTAGACAGATCCATGGGAAAGCAATGTAAAAACAAAGTAAAACTGTAAGAATGGATATATGCATGTTACATTAAATCTTAAAATTTTAAATTTAGCCAGGTGTGGTGGCGCATGCCTGTAATTTCAGCATTCTGGAGGCTGAGGCAGGCAGATCGTTGCGAGTTCAAGGCCAGCCTGGGCTATAAAGTGAGTTCAAGACAAGCCTGAACTGCACAGTGAGACTCTGACTCAAAAAGACAAAAAAATATTTTTTAATTTAAAAGCTAGTTCAAATACTTTAATGTGATCAACATAATTAAGGTGATTACAATTCAACCAGTGATATAACTCAGTGCCTTGGTTCCATTGAGTTAAAAGTTCTGAATGGCTGAATCCTGGGTATTCCCGTGGAAGCCCCACCTTGTTCTCACCATGAAGATCAGAGAAAAGGCCTCTTTCCTGCTTCCAGTAGAGGGAGGGGAAGTCACTAGCTTGAAATCTACCCAAGGGAGTTCTGTTCTTTGTGGTGTCTCTGTAATGAAGGGTGGGTTTTCAAGGAAAAGTATTTTACCAAAGCCTAACTTGGCCTGGGGAAGGGTGACTCCAGCACCCTCTGGATGAAGAGAGCAGAGGAAACTGAGAAAACTTAGGAAGGTAACAGCCCAGGGACACAGAACCACCAAAAGCCTGGGACCTGACCATAGGAATGTAGAAGGCTTCTTTACACACGTACACACACCGCACCACCACAAGCTCAGAGCCCTGGTAAAAGACAGAACTGCAGGTGAAAAAACAGCAAGGTTTGGATTCCATTTTAGGAGGAATTTCCAGGGAAATAGGAAGACAAAGGGAGGCAGAAACAAAGACACTAGAGGAAATGAAACGGCAAACGTCTACACTTGTAACCACAGTAAACACAGCATAACTCCTAGCCAGATAAACATAAACCCTTGGGACCGGGGATATAGCTCAGTGGCACAAGTGCCTGCCTGGCAAGTGCAAGGTCCTGAGTTTGATTCCCGGTACTGGGGATGGGGGGGGGGGACCATAAACCCTCACAATAAAGGTCTACTTTGCTAGCTTTCAACAAAAAGAAAATTAGGAGACATGCTAAAAAGACAAGAAAAAAGTGAAGAGACAAAGCAAGCATCAGAACCAGATTTGGCTATGACAGAACTTTTGAAAACACTGCAGCAGGAATTTGATATAATTATGATTAATATGTTAAGGAGTCTAAGGGGAAAAATAGACAACTGCCAATACATACATATTCTTATGATCTAAGAATCAAAAAGAAATGCTAGAAATCAAAAACATTGTAAGCAATGAAGACTGCCTTTGGGACATGGGCAATAAAAGGGTCAGTGTGTTTGAAGAAATGTCAGAAGAAACCCCCGAACTGTAATGCAAAGAGGAAAAAAGGAATGAAATAGGACAGAGTATCCAGGGGCTGCAGGATAATTACAAACGGTATAATATATGCACGATGAGAACACAAGAAAAAAGAAGAAAGGGATAGAGGAGCAGAAAAAAATATTCAAATAATAATGGCCAAGAATTTTCCAAAGTTAATGACAGACACCAAGTCACAGGCCCAGGGATCTCCGAGAACACCAGCCAGGATAAACACCCAGAGTTACACCTACCATCCGCATGCCATCTGCAAACTGGGGAGAAAAAGGACAACCCTGCAAGAAACTGGGGAGACAAGGATAAGAAACAAAGATACTAAGAACATTGAAGAAGAAAGCGTGAGAATTAAATGGGACTTCACAAACCAGGCAGACAAGAAGAGAGGATCAAAATCTTGAAAATGTATGAAAGAAAAAAACTTGCCTACATGGAACTCTATAGCCTGCAAAGTTATTCTCCAAAAGGGAAGAGGAAATAAGAGCACCTTCACATGAACAAAAGCTAAGTGAATTTGTTGTCAGAGACCTATCTTCCAAGAAACGGTTAAGTTCTTTGCAGAGCAGGAAAATGATAGAGGTCAGTTACGGGCCAGGTGAGGAACTGTCAAGGAAAAGTCAAGGAACTCTCCACCCTGTGGGTTTGTGTCCCAAAGGCTAGATAGTCTGCCTTCTCCCCGCTTTCAGACTCTTCTTAACTATGTTTGTGTGCAGTACTGGAGCTTGCATCCAGGTTACTCTATCAGTGAGCTACATTCCCCAGCCTCTTTATTTTTTTTATTTTGAAGAGGGTCTTCCTACATTGCCTAAGTGTGACTCAAACTTGTACTCCTCCTGCCTCAGCCACCCTAAGTGCTGGGATTGTAGGCATGTGCCACCATGGCTTGTTTTATCGTTGTTTTCTGTATAACGTACAAGGTTTTTAGTTGGTCTTAGCTGGAAGGATGGGAGAATCTGTGCTATACCATCAAACAGCTACACCATTTTGCCAGAAGTGAAAGTCTCCTGGTATAGTACTCAAGCCCTTTTACCTCCATGGATGTTTACAAGTGAATTTGGATGTTGAGAATTGAATCGAGATATAATTGAATATCCTGCTCCCCGCAACATATAAGTGATTATATTCCAGTGTCATCAAAATTTCTTCAACAATACTCGTTTCAGTAGCAATGTTGTACACATATAGGTGAATTATAGTGGGTTTAATCATTTTACTGTTGCCACTGAAGGTATTTGCAAATTATGAACGTATTTACCGAGATTCACATATCCCTCCCTTTATTTCCTAGCATAATTCCCAGAGCTACAATTGCTAAATTAAAAAATAATTTAAAAAACCTTCTCACATTGAAAAACTGCTTTTAGGAACTTTGTGCTACGCTATTTCACCAATAGGAGAAAAGGACGCCCTCCGCGGTGCTGTTCCTCATCTGCGCTAAATATCACAGCAGCTTAAATGATCTGTTTTGCTCATATGTTTAAAAAACAAATAAGGAGAAGCATATTGTCTAATTCATATTTTTCTCTTTTACCAGTGAGAGTAAACATTTTTCTGTTTCATGTGTGTTATCAGCTACCAGAAACAGTAGATATTTTTCACCAATTTATTTTATTAATTTTATCTGGCCTTCTTTACGAGTAGTCAATGCTCTTTTGCCTGTGTTGAGTTTTTGTTCTTTTCACTGAAGGACGCAGTAGGGACAGTTTCTGTGACAAATATGTCACGAATGGGTTTTCTCTAGTTTGTTACTTTTTAGTTGTATGATGCTGCCTTAAGTACTATTTTTTGTTTTGAAAAAGTTTAAGCCCGTGGAAAAATGATGAGAATCCCAGTGCTCCTCATGTAGTACAGCAAGGGTTGTCATCTTGTTACCCTGTCTTTCACTACAACTGTTCTTGTGTGTGTGTGTGTGTGTGTGTGTGTGCGCGCGCGCACGCATGTGCGTGTGTGTATGTGTGTGTGACAGAGAGAGAGAGAAAGGGGGGGCAGGGAGGGGGCTAGGATAAAGATTCTACATTGCTGACATTTACATACTGCATGAGACAACCCTGAAGGGATTGGACCCAAGGTGCTTCAAGAATTAAATGACTATGTACTGTACCTTCTAATCTACTCTCACCATTTAACAGATAACTCTTTCTCTCAGTTTCGCACCATTATTTATTTGCTTTGTTACACCCACACACACACACAAACACACACACAGCACAGAGTACAAAGTGAAGATTTCTGCACAGCTCCGATAGCGATAGTGCCGGTACAGATGGTAGTCACCCTCCCAGTGTCAATAAGCGGAGCATCGCCATTAAGAACAGTGTGAGCAGATACCACGAGCAATACAATCTGTGGAAGCCAGCAATGGTACAAGGAAGAGCCACATTCTGACACAGAAGAAGAATCATTGCCAAAGAGGGGAGAACAGGAAAACCTATTTTGAAAACAATACAAAAGCACTTTGAGCTGCTTGGGAAAAAAGATGCTACTTGGAGTAATATCTTTATCATTGTTTTCGGAATGACTGCTAGGAAAATCTGGCATTTGCCTGGCAACCATTATTGTCACTTTATGCACCTCCTGGTTTTTATCTCTGCCCATCAATGTACCAGATTTTCCCTTGAGCAATACTTACCAGGAAAGGAAAACCATCTTTAGTGAAAAATAGGCTTCCTGGTTTTCAGGCAGCCTTGGAGTATCAGATTGCGGGTGTTTGATCTGGACTCGAGTCTGGGTCTTGCCACTGACCACCTATGTAACCTGGGACTGATCTACTTAAGCCTGAGGTTCCTCACTAGGTAGGTATCGCTCTCATGGTTTTTTTTTAAAAAGTCTTTTGCCAAGTGATGTTATCAAAATATTGATAACAGTGCTGCTGCTGCTGCTGCTAACAATGCTTATAATGGTTCTCAATCATTTTGTAGGCGTGCCTGGGTATAGTAGTCACTTGGAATGAACTCTTCTGACGTCCCTGGAATCCACAGGTAGAGCGAAGCCTCATATGTCTGAGCAATGTTGATTCTCAGTTAGCAACAACTGTGCTCTGCTGCCAAAGGAGCAATAGAGACCTACAGTCCTTATTGTAATGCCTCCCCTTTCCAGAGGAGTTGCTACTTTAGGATAGTTGGCCTCATGCTTGAGCAGACATTGGCAATTCCTGCAGTCCTGGCTGCTAAATTCCAGGCCTGGTTCAATCCCAATGCAAAAGTTTACTCTAACCCAACACAGCAATAGGGTGGCAGAATTTCCCTCATCTGTATAGAGGCAGACCATTTATATGGCCAAAAGAATACCGATTCCAGTCACATACATCTCAGGAATTCCAGTGCTAATCATTTAATCAGTATAGACTAGCATGTTTTTTCTCACTAAACTGCTCAACTCAAGAGGACACTTTTGAAATTTTAGTTAGATTTATGATGATTTCTTTTCTTTTTGTCTTTCTGAGACAGGGTCTCACTATGCAGTTCAGGCTGGCCTTGAGCTCATTGTGTAGCCCAGGCTGGTCTCGAACTTGCAAAGGTCCTCCTGCCTCTGCCTCCCGAGTGCTGGGATTACAGGCATGCTCCACCACATCTGCCAATGATTTCTTTAAGAATTTAAAAATATTGAAAATAATTTGCAAACATCAGTATACTATCTTTCATTCACATGATAGGACATATGCTGAATTTAGAATTGGAAGATTGAATTTCCTTCACATTCTTGCAGATTTGGGGACCATGTGATCTCGTGCAATTTATTCAATCTTAGGTTGCTGCTGTTTTTACTTATTTACTTTTCTTTTCGTAGTACCAGGGATGGAACCCAGGGCCTCCACTCTGAGCTACATCCCCAGCCCTTTCTACTTTTCACTTCAAGACGGGGTCTTGCTAAGTCACTAAATTGCCCAGGCTGAGTTCATACTTGGGATCCTCCTGCATTAATCTTCTGGAGTGCTGGGATTACAGGTATGCACCACCACACCCAATAAGAATAAGAGTTTTTTTTTTGTTTTTTAATAAATCAGAAGGGAAGTCTGTGAAGATCTTCAGGTCCATTCAGGACAAGGTGTTAAGAAGTTTCCAGATCTCTAATTCAGTGATGGTCAACCTTTTAGAGCTTTCAATGACAACATACAGCCCACTGCAGCACACGTGCCGTAGGTTCACCACCACTATTCTAATTGGTCTAATTCAGGATGCTAACATAAAGGGAGGGAGAAGGGAGGAGAGTGGGCTTATAGATTCATCATATACCCAGAAGTTGGTTGAGAGCTGGGGTGTCAGATCTATAAAGACAAAAAACACACAAAGACAAATAATATTCCTGTATCATGATGTCCACATCATTTGGACATTCTCTCTCTCTCTCTTTTTTTTTTTTTTTTTTTTGGTACTGGGAATCAAACTCAGGACCTTGCACTTGCCAGGCAGGTGCTTGTGCCACTGAACTACATCCCTGGCCCCATTTGGACATTCTCATCAGCTTCTCTAGATTCCCAGCTGAAGCCTGGCATGCTGCAGTGAACTTTCTCCTGTTCCTGAGTAGGAAAGCACAGCGTAATTACTCATAACCTCTCCCAGATAGAAAGGTACCGAGTCGCAGATAGTCCATTCCTATCTCTGCGCCTCAGTGTGTAATGCTTTGACTTTGGCCAATTACTCTAATATTGCCAGGAGGATTTCAATTAGGAAAGGAACACTGAGATATGAGAGAATAACTCTAAGATTTTAATCAAGTCCTTTAACCTCCATGACTTCATTTTACACATTTATAAAATGAGGCTAATACCAATGAGACCTATGAAATCATTATTTCAAGGATCAAATGACACATTATGGATATATACACTTTATATATGATCCACAAAAAGGATAAAGTATTATAATCAAGAGTGAACATTTATCCAGGGCCTGATGTGGACCAGTTTTTATTGTGAACCAGAACAACTAAGACTTGTCAGCTTTGGTCACTGCCCTCCAGACCAATGAAAAAGTCACTACCAGCATAAGATGGTTAAGGATCAGTGCCAAAGTTGTGTAGCCAACCCTTCCCTGGTCTCCCTATTTCTTCCCTGGCCTCCTTGCTGCTAATGCTGTGAACATTCAAATATAGTTTGATGAGGTGAGGGAAAGCATGACAGAGAAGCCGGTGGGAACTGGACCATAAAGAAAAACTTGGGAGCACTGGACAGCGACCTCCTGGATGGTCTCCAACGACTCCAACCACCCCCCGCCCTGTATTAATTCCCTTGTGTAATTCTTTCCCCATGAGTGTGGGGTAAACCCTCTGACTTACTTCTAGCCAACAGAACACAGCAGAAGTGATAAGATGGTTTATAGAAGGCCTATGGCTTCCCTCTCTGGGTCACTAGCTGCCATGCTGTGGGAACACTGAGACACCCTAAGAAAGACCCAATTCCTCCCAGAAACCCCATGAGTGAGCTTGGAAGTAGATCTCTTCCCATCTTTCAGCCCCCACCCTTCCAGCCTGCTGTCAACTCTTCAGAGCAGCCGTCCCCAGCCAATACTTAGAGTACAGCCTTGGGAGAGACCTTGAGCCAGAGGACTTAGCTATGTGCTCGGATTCTTGAGGACAGAAACTGAGATAAGGATGGTTTGTTATTCTAAGCCACTATGTTTTGGGTGCTTTGATAAAAAGCAACTGATAACTAGTATAAGGGCCATCTAGGGAGTAGGCATGAAACTGATGAACGCAGAGTAGCCTGAGAGATGTTTATGACTGCAAGGGGGCCCAGGGAGAGGTAGGGAGACCAGGGAAGGGTGGCCTCTCCCTGTGTGCCTATGGCACTGACTTTGTTGAGCAAAGGGAGACAGGTGTGATGCACGTCCAAAGCTCTGCTCCCTATCAGAGTGCTGGGACTGGGCTATATCTGTAGCTTTCCCCAACTTCCTGGGCACTAGCTCTGAAACTTGACCTGCTGACCCATACCATTTATTTCTGCTGGATACATATATAAAACACAAGTAAGAGCCACAGGGTTTGTAAGCTTAGAACAAAAGTATAACCTAGTTTCATTCACAGGGAGGCCTGTATGTGAGAAGGTCCAGGTTGAGGCAGACCATTTCTTTTGTTTCGTTTTTTCTTTTTTGAGACAAGGTCTCACTATGCAGTTCAGGCTGCCCTTGAACTCACTTTGTAGCCCAGGCTGGTCTCAAACTCACATTGATCCTCTTACCTCAGCCTCCTCAGTGCAGGGATTACAGGTATGTACCACCATGCCCCACAGACCATTTCTTTTAAACTCATTTCTAATGTCAATAAGTCATCTCTTAGGGTATGATTACATAATGAATATTTCTAACAAGTTCTATTACTTGTGCTTACCAGGGATAACAAAATCATAAAGCACATATGGCATTCTAAGAACAATCTAAGGAGCGTAAAAACTGATTTAAAATATTGATGAGTTGAATTTTATTTTATTTATTTAAAAAAAATTTTTTTTTGGTCTTTTTGAGACAGGGTCTTGCTGTGCAGTTCAGACTGGCCTTATGCTCACTTTGTAGCCCAGGCTGGTCTCAAACTTGTAACGATCCTCCTGCCTCAGCCTCCCGAGTGCTGGGATTACAGGCATGCGCCACCATGCCCGGCTGAGTTGAATTTTAAATGTCGTTCTCTAAAAAGTAACAAAACTAAAGAGTCATACTGAAAGCTGGACCCTAAGATAATTGTCATGATATCAAGCACTAGAACTCAATAGATGTAACCTACAGTCACAGACCATTAACTTTTTTTTTTTTTTTTTTTTTTTTTTTTTTTT
>NW_004955450.1:8684735-8710399 GCF_000276665.1 Chinchilla lanigera
ATACTGAAAGCTGGACCCTAAGATAATTGTCATGATATCAAGCACTAGAACTCAATAGATGTAACCTACAGTCACAGACCATTAACTTTTTTTTTGTTTTGTTTTTGTTTTGGTTTTTCTCCGGTACCGGGAACCGAACTCACGACCTTGCGCTTGCCAGGCAGGCGCTTTGCCGCTGAGCTAAATTCCCAGCCCCTAGACCATTAACTTTTATGCAACGCTTTATTGAAATTAGTTGAATGGATATAAACAAAGTCAGGAAAATTTCACCTGTATAATTATTTCACCTGAGAGAGAAAAATTTTTATTTTATTTTACTTTTTTTTTTTCCCCTGTAGTGGGGATTGAACTCATGACCTTGTGCTTGCTGGGCAGGCGCTGTGCCACTGAGCTAAATCCCCAGCCCCTATTTTACTTTATTTTATTTGCGCTCTACAAGGGCTATTTTACTCACCATTTTGAAGTTATAGGAGCATATAAATTCTCATCAACAGAAGTCATTAACACATGATGGTTTACAGCATCTAAATACTTCTGAATGTGAATCTGTTACAGAAAAGTCAAAGCTTAGCCCATATGGTAGACTACAGATACTCGGTTAATTCATTTTATTAGGTTAACACTCCAAATCCTGTAATTAAGCCAAAAAACGCAACATGCTATGTGTTATTACACACCTAAGTATCATTAGGCATTAGAAGGCCAATTTATTTCAGCTCTCCCCAAAACCATAATAAACAACTGAGACTCAAAGCTTGAGGGACCTGTAGTGTTCTTTGCAAATGATTTTTTCTTTTTTTTGAGACAGGGTCTCGCTATGCAGCTCAGGCTGGCCTTGAGCTCCCTTTGTAGCCCAGGCTGGTCTCGAATTTGCAACGATCCTCCTGCCTCATCCTCCTGAGTGCTGGGATTATAGGTGTGTGCCACCACACCCGGCTTGCAAATGAAACTCTGCACAATAGTCAGCAAATTGCTCAGCCAGGTACATCCACGAGGCAATACAGACAAGGAATAAAGTCTTTCTCTTACAGGCAGTTGGAACAAGCAACTGAGGAAAGCACTTCTCCTTAGATAACAGATTATTCAAAGTAGCCAACCCAAAGACTCCAGCTGGGTCTGGCCCTCTCACCATCAGGTAATACAGGACAATGATGAGCCAGTCCGGTGAAGGAAAAGGAAACACCGCATTTCTCACAGCCTTGGGAGCTGGCGGTGAAGCTGGTTACACAGGAGAGTGAAGGTCTAAGGCACTAAAAATCACAGGTCTAGAAGATGAACCTTATTTGGAAGACGGGCCCCTATTAGCTAATACATGCTAGTTTCATAAATGAATAGTATCCTGGCCTGAAGACTGGATTCTCCTCTCCTCTTCGTACCGTTTATAAAGTGACGTCTCTAACTACTCTGTCTCAAAACTGGTCCATTTCTTTAGTTTTACCCACTTGATCATAATATTACAAAAATGAAGAGCTCCAAATACGCTATTGGGGAAAAGTCATCTCTTATATTGTAGAATCCTAGTAAATCCCAGAAAATCTACACTGTATTGGCAGGCATCCTTTTTGGTCAGGCAAACAAGGGTCTGATCAAAAAAATACGGCGTGTGTTTATATTTTAAAATTTATTACAAAGACACATTGCTGTTAAGGTTCCCTCGCTTTGAACAGGCTTGTTTCTTTGCCACGTTCTGAAGCAGCTCTGCAAGTCCTCTTTTGCGTCTTTATAAGGTAAGGTAAAAAATACAGTGAATGCTCCTGCTGAAGATCATCCCACAGCAAGGCAGGCCCATAAAAAGATTACAGTGTGTCCGCATCCGCCTAACTTACTGGGTATTACTCACTTCACTTGGCACTGTGCAACTTTTAAGACAAAATGGCCCCAAAAGCTAAATGTTTTGAATCGACTCAGGACATAAAGGCAGCTGTGACAGTGCAGCTAAAGACGCTCACCAAAGAGGTCTTCCAGAAGCTTCCGCAAGCAGCAAGAATGAAGAGATAGGTGTGTCTGAAGCAAGAAGGACTAATGCCAACGTGTCTTTTGCTGTAATATATTTTTAAAGGTTTAAACATTCACCGTATCCTTTGCTCACACCGCCCATTGCTGGATTAATAGTGATTATTTTTCAGGCTCAAGTTATTTTATCAGACCGATTTCAGAATTTGCAGCTGCACAAGCTTTTTTTATTTCATCTCCTTAAATTCTCTGGGGACTATAACATGATGTCAATCAATCAGTAGGAATCACGGTCATTTAGAAAACTAAGAAAACATGGATAGGAACGGCCACCCCAAATCTCTCTGTGTCACAGAATTATACAGGGTCCTCTGACAACCTCAAATGTTTTGCTCTAGAGGCTTTCTTGCCTCCTTCCAGGGTTTATTTAATATCTGAAGCCTACTTACTTTTAACCCCTTTTCCGTCCTGCGGATTGCTGTTTCAAGATTCTGAATATCGAGAGTCCTTCCTTCTCCTTCACATGGGACTTTCACTAATTTCTCCTTTAACTCATGAAGGTCTTCTTGGACCTGTGCAAAAATACGAAAGATTGAAAGAATACATGGTCTGCTTCTAACAATTATTTATCTTACAGGTCTGCAGTGGGCTTGAAATGTGACAATATACGTTGGCTTTTACGATATTCATGGAAAAAGACCACTCCTTTTATTTATTTATTTATTGTCTTTTTGAGGCAGGGTCTCCCTATTCAGTTCACGCTGGCCTTGAGCTCACTTTGTTGCTCAGGCTGGCCTTGAACTTGCAACGATCCTCCTGCCTCAGCCTCCCGAGTGCTGGGATTACAGGCGTGTGCCACCATGCCCGGCAACCACTCCTTTTATTCGAGGACATCCTTTACTCAGAACATGCCAGCATTCCCTCTCAGATTGTGAAGGGCAAAGCTTTCCTACAATTTCCGTTTTTCCTTCTCCTGTTAGGAATAGATGTAGAGCTTTAACCCAAATGGCTTTTGCTCTCTCAGGTGGTAAAGCAGTTGAGCCAGAGATGTTGTTCATGCCAGACTCCAATTTCTCCTAATTGGTTAAAGTAAGAAAATAGGAAGCTTCCAGCAAAGACGGCGGAAGCAGTACCTTTCAAAAGAGTATGGTAAACTGTGTTGGCAGGGCCTGTTGGTTTCCTGTCTTAGCTGGATCTTCTTTACTCACTCTCTGAAAAAGCAGGTCTGTAGGTGGTGTGGCTTTGGTGTTGCTTTATGCAGTGGAAAATGAAAATGACCCATGAAAAAAAAAAAAAAAACAACATATATTATCCGCCCCCCCCACCTGTATTTTTCTTAGAAATGACAAACATCTCTCCAGCATCAGGCATCCTCAGAATCAAACGGGCACCGTGAAATTAGGAAGCACAAGATTCTCTGTCTCCATATTAGAAACCGAACTTCGGATAAATACAGATGGCACCAATTATTGCATGGGCTGCTGCCCCAGGAGAAGCACTTTGTGATGCAAATTTATGAGCCTAACACCTGTTTCAGCGACAGTCACACCAATAACAATCTGCAGCCTGGGTTGCTGAAGGCGTTTTGAAATGGTTACCTCTTTTCTGTTGAGATAACTGGACTCACCTTCACCCAGCCTACCTCGCAGGTTACTCGGGAACATTCCCCACAGAGCCAAGCACTGTATTCAAAATATCAGGCTTTGCATCTTCTCAGGGATGGGCACTGCCATCTGGCAGACAGATCTAATCATTTGTGCTCTGCACAAATTGTCACGTGAAGCCCTCAAGCCCCACAGATTGGTGTCCGAAAGCGCCTCCTGCTTGCTTGTGGCACTAAGAGCAAAGACGCACCACTTTCCATTGTTTTGTCTAAATGGCTACTGCAAGCCAACACAGCAATTGTTTGAAAACATTTGGAGATGCAGAGGAGCAGCTCCAGGGCGACACCCTTTTTAGGCACCCATGTGTGGATTTCCCCTCCTGGTGTACTGACCTTCTCCCTTCTAGCATCTGTAGCGCCATGTAGCTCTCCGGAATTCTGTCTTTCAGTGCCCGGAGGAAATGAAACTGAACTAGATCACTCACCAGGGTACTCAGGGTTTGATTGGTCAGTTGGTTGGTTGTTTGGTTGATTTTTCAGCTACCTGGCCTGGACGACAATACTTCTTCACCAACTCTGAGATAATATGTTAACAGGCCTGGTACACAGCGAGAACTCAATAAAAGGCAGCTGAACATAATTCCTAGCTCCAACATTTACTAATCACATGATTCCCCATCTATATTACCCTTAATCTGGCAAGGGAAAAAATTAATTATTCTATTTCTTAGAATTGCTGTATGCAAAGGAGATGACATGTACGGAAATGATTCAGCACAGGCTTCAGAGCCAGACACATATGAACTAGCTCCTCCTTTTTTTTTTTTGTTAACTAAACTGAAGTTGGAAAAGTTACTTAGCCTCTTAGAGGCTTAGTGTTCTCATCTGTAAAATGGGATAACACCTACTTCAGAATAGTGCCAAAATAAAATAAGAGAAAGTATGTAAAGTGCTAGGCACACAGGATGGCACTGAAGAAATGTTCTCTCCTGAATTGAAAAATCTAGTGACACACACTGCACAGAACTGATTCTCAGTAAATGTTCACTGAATGGAATTGCTCCCTTAATCTTTCTCATAAGTTTATTACTTTTCTTGCCAGATATTGTCTCCCCCTTAATACCCACCCATCTGTTTGCATAATTGCAATAGAGACAAGTACTATAGGAAATGTTACATCAGACTTGGGTAGGAAAAGAAATTAAGTTCTACATCTCTATTCTTTCAGCATATAGGTCCTATGCGCCATATTGAAATTTTATATGTCACCTATTAGCTCTGTGCCCATTAAATATATTGTTTTCCATAAATCTTTTACTTGGAGGAAGATTTTTTATTTTGATACTTTGGAGATAGAGCTACTTAATAAGAAGCCCTTGAAAGATTTAATGCAGCAAAGATTTGCTCTAGATTTATTTGTTTCTTTATTTACGTGTTGTCTTTTTGAGACAGGGTCTCTCTATGCCGTTCAGGCTGGCCTTAAACTCACTTTGTAGCCCAGGCTAGTCTCTTAACTCTCAGCAATCCTCCTGCCTCAGCCTCCCGAGTGCTGGTATTACAGGCATGTGCCACCTAGCCTGGCCTTGCTCTAAATTTTAAAAGGCCACGAAAACAGATTCCATATAGTAAGCAACATAAAATTTCTTTTTATTCATCTCTGCTAAAGTTTGGCTGTATCTTTCTATTGCTTCAAGTTATCCTTAATTCCATTTTTTTGTTTTTGATTTGCTTTTTGTTTTTTGAGACAGGGCCATGCTATGTAGCCCAGGCTAGCCTCAAACTTGGTAGCAATCTTCCTGTCTCAGCTTCCCGAGTGCTGGGATTACAGTTGTGTGCCACCACGCCCAGTTTCCATTCATGTTTATATTATACGCTCCTTGGACATCATTCAGATGGCTCTAAAGTGAGACTGAAAATATCAAACCACCAATTTACCTCCCATATTTCCAAGGGTGATGTTAGCACACACTGCTGGAGTTTTAAAATATAATTTCCAAAACTAATTTAAAAGCTACAGAACAGGCAGCCTTAGTTGCACAAATACATGTTTAATAGTTGGGTCAGACAAGCATTAAATGACATTACCTTATCTTAATGAAGCATAGAAACAAAGCCTACTAATTAAAAAAAATCATGTCGCCAATATGATAAAACCTGTTCAAGGCTCAACACACACTGGATATGCTCCCTGAGCAAGTTAGTTTATCCCTTTATGCTTTACTTTCTTCAGTAAACTGGGGCTAAAAATAATACCAGGACTTACTGGTATTATTATCATTATTGTTATCACTGCCCAGGTTGTTACCAGGACTTACTGAGCGAATCCAAAGCTCTCGGCACCGTGTCTGCCTCTCCTATTCTGTGTATATGGCCCTACCCACAATGCTCATCTTGGCTTAGTTTCCTATTCATAACGTGAAGATAATAATAACAGTATTTGCTGGATAGCCTTGTTACGAGGTGAAGTGAGCTGGGATATATACAGCTCTTAGGACGTATATGACTTCTGGTATATACTATGATAGCTTTGATTATCTGATTTTTCTTTGAAATTTTCTTACAGTTTATATTTTACAATCCAAGCTAGCAACTAACTCTCACTTTCGAGTGCAGCAGGATTAGGTGAAGGGTTTACAGACACAGATTTCGGGGCTGGTGTGCAGAGTTTCTGATTCAGTACTCTGGAGCGGGTCCCGTGAATCTGAGTTTTTCATCTGTTTCCTGTTGATGCTGATGACCTCGTCCTTGGACCACATTTTGAGAACTCCTGGTCTAAAGGGCAGCTCGATGTATCTGAGACACAGGCCTAATGTATTACAGTGAAGTACCCTTGCAGTCTTCTTTTACAGTAAAGGGAATTCATGTAGCTTTGGGGAAACTGGGTCAGTTTAGAGTAGGAAAAAATGGACATAATCCAAACTATGCATTCTATAGGAAAGGAAACGGAGGTAAAGTGATTAGCCGTAGGTCAGAGCCACAGTTAGACTCCGGTATTCTGACTCCTGACCATGTACACTTTCCTCTAGGTATGTGGGTAGCTGGTTTGAAAGAAATAATCACTGCCCCAAGCAGATGTGGCATGGGTCTGAGTCGTGCTCGCATGCCCACAAACAACAGGGCTCGTGGGAAATAAGGACGGTCTTCCACATTTCCTCATTGTACATATTCCAGACAGAGAGAATACTACACTACACAGAGATCAGCTTCAGTATCAGGTCAACATGTAGGTTTCCTTCCTCACACCATCGTCCACTAGTGTGTCAGGAGTGATCCTCTTGCCGGGAGTGGTGGCACATGCCTGTAATCCTAGCACTCGGGAGGCTGAGGCAAGAGGATGATTGTGAGTTCGAGACCAGCCTGGGCTACACAGTGAGCTCAAAGCCAGCCTGAACTGCATAGCGAGACCCTGTCTCAAAAAGACACACACACACACAAATAAAGAGTGAGTGACCCTCTTAAAGAAGAGGTACACTGATTGACATGTATATGACTATTCTTAGGTCTTCTGTTCTGTTTTTACAATTCAGTGTTAACATATCTTTTTTTTTTTTCCGGTACCGGGAATTGAACTCACGACCTTGCACTTGCCAGGCAGGTGCTCTGCCGCTGAGCTAAACTCCTAGCTCCTACATATCTTTTACTGTATGGGCATACCTCAATTTGACCAGTTTTCTCTGAATTCCATTCTGAAGTGAAAAGGCTTCTGGCTTTTAATACTTTGTTCTCTACTATCCCAAACCACAAGGGAATGACCCTTGGAAATAGAACTATCTCAAAGGCAAGTATGAAATAGGGCATGGGAATTCTCCCCCGATTCTGGTCTCTTTTTAAGAGATGTTCCAGTTCTAGTGAAATAAAGAAAAACAGAGAAAACTGTGATGGTCCCTGCGTTCAGTACGAGGTATACTGAGGGAAGAACTAGCTATTTTAGGGAGGAGTCTCCCCTCATGTTCCGGTTTTTAGGGTCTCTAAAGAGGGGGTGTGCATAGTAAAACACC
The DNA here is from genome assembly GCF_000276665.1 of Chinchilla lanigera. NCBI lineage: Eukaryota > Metazoa > Chordata > Mammalia > Rodentia > Chinchillidae > Chinchilla > Chinchilla lanigera. The sequence goes on from NW_004955450.1 coordinate 8,692,290, forward strand.
AACCTCACCAAAGAAAGGTCTGGTCTCTGCCCTTGCCACTGAGAGATGACTTCTAGGCCCTGGAAGGCCTTCCCTGACAGCAGTGTCTTGAGTGCTTTGGCCACCAGTCTTACACGACTTACAACGTGCATTTTGAGCTGTCCTGTATCCTTTGCAAGCTCTGGAGGAAACAGGAGACGAAAGGCAGCAGTCTGGTCTCCAGGAGGGGTGCAGGCTAAGTCAGCCACAAGGGAGGGCTGTGTGAGACTGAACTCTAATCAAAACTCTGGACACCAAGCATTCTGGTAAGCTGCTCTGACTGGCAATATTTTGTACCTAGCGCGCTGGGAGAAGGATGCCAGTGGCTCCACAGGGATGACCAGAAGCTCCATGTGTCTCTGGGACACTGCCCTTTATATCTCTTCCCTTGACTGATTTTAATTGCTGACTTTCCACTACAGTCAATCCCTTACTGTAAGCCCTGCACTTTCCCTCGATTTATCAAATGTGAAGGTGGTCACAGGGCTCCCAGACCTGCAACCCGCGTCACAGTGAAACCATTCTGTAGGGATGTGGACAGCTCTGACTTTGCAGTTTCCTAAACTCATTGCAGGGCACTGCTGAGAAAAAGGATGATAAAGGTGAAGATTTTAGGTATAGTTCATAATGGGGAGTGTCAGGCTAGACCCTGAATAGCAACCAAGACCACCAGGTCAGTCAGGATTGAAGCAAACAGAGGTATCTTTATTTCAGGCTGGGTGCAGCCTGGGCCAAGGGTGAGAAAGCTATTGGCCCTGAACAAAGGAAGGGGGCCTACTTTATAGACTGTTTTAGGTATGGGGTGGAGATTCCACCAAGGAAGGTGGAAAATTTAAGTTTCTCAGGGTGATTGGTGGGTCTGGTGCCTCTGGGGGCGGGGGGAAGTGCTAGAGGACGTTGGCATTTTGCTGATTTACAGTGTGGCATTCTGTAGACTTAGGAGGTTTCCTGTAAGCCTGAGAAGTAGGCCTGGGAGCATCCTTCTTTTTTTTTGTACTGGGAATCGAACTTGGGACCTCATGCTTGCCAGGCAGGTGCTTGTGCCGCTGAGCTATACCCCCAGCCCTGGGCTATCCTGATAAACAGATTTACTTTAGGCTAGGTCAAGCTGAGTGGGGGGCTTTCTGTTTGAACAGACTGGTTGTCTGTCGGAGTCTTTCTCTTCAAGTTAGGTGGGGTACAATATGCGGGACCTAACAGGGAGGCCTATGAAATGGGTGAGCTCAGGTCCTTATATTACAGGAAAGGTGAATGTAGGAAAGTCTCTCCTAGGTGGTAGGTGAGAAATCAAACTTCTGACAGAAATTAAAGTCAAGTCCACTTGATGAATGAGTCTCAGTGGAGACCACACAGTCCTCATTAGAGTGACCTTCAACCCAGTACGTCAAGCCTTAGCCTAAAGGAGCTAAACAGAAGTTAAAAATGATGATATATGTGGAAAAAGCTTAAAGCTACCACATTAAGTGTGAAATGCCTTAACTACTTCAGAAACTAAACTGAGCTTAAAACTGTTACAAACTCAGTTACGCTGGCAAAGTCCAGACGTTCTGGATATTTCCTCCTTCAGATTTGAAAGTCATCTTCTAGCACATTTCTATACTCAAACCGTTAACTTGATTTGCGATCCAAGTTATCTTTTTTGTTTGTTTGTTGTTTTCCGGTACCGGGAATCAAACTCGCGACCTCATGTTTGCCAGGCAGGCGCTGTGCCGCTGAGCTACATCCCCAGCCCAATCCAAGTTATCTTTTAACATATTTTTTCTTTGTGCGTTCCTAAGCAACGGGCATTCATATTTTAAGAAAAGATGGGTGCTAAGAAAAGCATTTCCCGGATTCCAGTATCTTTTTGTTTGTTTGTTTGTTTTTCTCCGGTACCGGGAACCGAACTCATGACCTTGCGCTTGCCAGGCAGGCGCTTTTGCCGCTGAGCTAAATCCCCAGCCCCATTTTCAGTAACTTTTCAATTTTCCTGTCGCTTCCTTGTGTAATCTGATTTGCCTGTCCTCCGCTCCAAGTCGGGGGTTCAAATTTTTCAGAATATTTTCAAACGGTGCCTCGGAGTAAGATGGATTTTTCGGTACTACAAGGTGGGAGGATCGGCTTTACCCGGGGCGCAAAGGCCGTGCTTCTGGAGCACAAGCTGCACGCAGGGCGCACAGTGGGTGTCCTAGGCCCGCGGGAGAGGTCAGGATGGGCATTTGTGGAACCACCCCCGGGCCGCCGGGCTGGTTCCGTAACGAGGGAGGTGGGCAGGGCCAGGGAACGCCCATTTCCCCACCTCGAGTAGGATGGATCCGATAGGATCGCAGTTTTCACTCTCCTGAGCCATGGCTAGGGCCGGAAGGGTCACCCGGCCGAGACGCAGCTTCCAGGGTACTGAATCCTGCGGGAGGGGGGCGCTCGTCCCCAAGGCGACGCCACGCGCGTCCGGCCTGCTCCACGCCGGGAGCGGAAGCGGGGGCGAGGGAGCCGCTCCGAGCTGCGCGCGCGCCCTTCATGGCGCGTCCCCCCCCCGCGCGCGCCGCGACGATGGTACGGCCCAAGGCGGAAGCGGCCCGGACGGCACCGGCTCTCAGGCGCAGCTATGGCCGCTGGCGTCCCGTGCGCGCTGGTCACCAGCTGCTGCTCCACGTTCTCCGCGGACCGGCTGGTCCAACGTGAGTAGCGAGGCGCCGGGACAGGCCTCCAGGACCCCGGAGCCGGGGCCGGCAGCTGTCTCCTCCCGTACCTGGCTCTGGGCCTGAGCCTCGCCGCGGGCCCGGGCTCCTCCCCCACGGGGGCGGTGCCGGTCTCCCGTGGTGTCCGCGAGCTCTTAAGCGCGTGCTCTTCCGCGGCGGGTCCCCGCGGGGACCCCCGAGAGAGCTCCCTGGACTCGCTCGGTTGTGCGTGTGCAAGGTGCTCGCGTTGTTGGTTTTGGGGGTGTTGTCGCTGTCCCTACTGCAGAAGTGCAGTGTGTTTCCTCGAAATTCCTGGTAAGACGTTAGGCAGCCAGGTCCTCTCTCCTTTAGACGTTAACCTCCCTGCCTTCCATCTGTGGCATGGGGTGTCCCCAGCCTTAGTTCTGGGGTGCTGCTGAGCGTATTGCTTTTCATTCTGCATCCTCAGTGCGGCTGTCAAACTAAGCAGCTTTTTTTGATCTTGCACGCTAAGCCTGCACAGTATCGCTGAGATAACACTCCAGCCCCGGGCTAAGTAACTTTTTTTTGTTTTTTTTGGAGACAGGGTCTCACTATGCAGTTGAAACTGGCTTTGAGCTCACTTTGTAGCTTATGTTAGTCTCGAACTCGCAACGATCCTCCTGCCTCAGCCTCACGAGTGCTGGGATTACAGGCGTGCGCCACCGCTCCCGGGTAAATTTTTTTTTTTTTTTTTTTAATTTGGTACTGGGAATCGAACTCAGGACCTCGCACTTGCCAGGTAGGCGCTGTGCCACTCAGCCACATCCCCGGCTCTCTAAGTAATTCTTCAAAGAAACCACCATGGAAAACAGTGCACTAGAGAGCAACTAGGTCATAGGCCAACTCAAACTAAAGAGCTCAGGGAAGTCTTACAATTCGGCTTGTATTAAAGGTATAGCTTTGAATCAGAGCTCTTAGCTGTGTGACTGTAGGCAAGTCATTGAACCTCCGCTTCTCTGTTCTCAATCTGTACAATGCTGGTACTTCTCACTAGATTCTGCTTAACGTAGAGGCAGGCACGTAGTAAGCCTTCCAAGTGATAGGCATTAGTATTGGAGCATGTTTTCTCCCTGGTGCTGTTTCCTGATCCTTAAGCTAGAGCATACAGGTGTTTTGAAGGACAGGTGATGTGTTTGAAAACACTTTGTAAGTGTAAAGCAAGCAATTGTAAGTCTTTGCTACACCTATTCAATAAAGAGATTAGGCAAGCTATCCCTCTGGCACAAATATTCCACTAAATATTCCATGATTTAGTTATTATTTGTGATCGCATAGTGCTCTTCCTCATAGGCTAAAAGTTTAAGTACAGCACTTACTACTTGGTAGCTAATTGCTCTAATCTCGAAGTTTCCTTACCTCTGAGCAGTGTTCTTCCTGTTCTTCCCCTGTTTCACACCCCCCTCCCTTTCTCCCCTTTTCTATTGCTTCATTGTAAAACAAGTGCATATTCATTAAGAAAATTTAGCATGTGGAGAAAAAATATTAGCTGTCTTATCACCCAAACACAAATACTGTTAACATTTCTGTGCATTTCTTTTCCAGCCTTTTCCCTAATGTATAGGTTTGGTTTTTGCCGCCCCCTCTCCACCCCCAACCTGTACTGGCCACCAAACCCATCCCCCAACCCTTTTAAATTTTGAGACAGGACTGTTTGCTAAGTCACTGAGGTGGGACTTGAATTTGTGATCCTTCTGCCTCAGCCTTCCAAGGGCCAGGATTACAGATGTGTGCCACTGCACCTGGCTCCAGTATATAGTTTTAAAAGAAGAAATAACTGTAATTACATTTCATATTCAATTTTTATCCTGGAGGTTTTTTTTTGTATGTGTGTGCTGGAGATCCAACCCAAGGCCAGTGTGTGCGAGGCAAGTGCCTTGTCCACTGAATTACACCCCCACAGAACCTTAAAGTCATGTTGAGTGAAAAGTACATGAACAATTCCACGGGCTTTTTTGTTTTGTTTTTGCTTTGTTCTTGTTGTCTCTTTGGTCCTGGGGCATAGAAACAAACCCCCAAAACAAAAACAAAACCAAACTCTGGGTCTTGTGCATGCTGGGCAAGTGCTCTGCTACTGAGATTCACAACCCCCCATCTTGTATCCTGATAGTTTTGACAGTATATAAGAATTAGTTTCAGGGTGGGAATATAGCTGGGTGACACAAGTGCTTGCCTGGCAAGTGCGAGGTCCTGAGTTCAATTCCTGGTACCAAAAAAAAAAAAAGACATTAAAAATTAGTTTCCTTTTAAATTAAAAACTAGTGAATATACTAGAATTTGCTCAAGATTCTTGATTTAAATTTCCAAATGACCTATATGCCTCAGGATTCCCATTAGTGATGTTTGGAAGTCCTCTCAAAGACAATTCCTGAAATAGTAAGTATAGCATTCTGATGGCCATGGTGCTCTGTCATATACTTTAAAAATCGGAATTGGCAAATATGGTCTCTGCCTGAAGGAGTTGGCAGATGGTAACATTGGACTTGAAGGAGCAACATTGTATTTGAAGGCGCTAGTCACCTTTGGTTGGCAAATAGTAATATTGTATTGTACATCTATAACATGTATTAACATTATTGAAGGGAAAGTTCCGTGAAATCCATTTTATTTTTGTATGTGAAATGTCTTTTAAATAACTCCAGTTCATACTGAAATGAGATGATCTTTCCTTTGTGATACCATTAATGTTACATTGTGATAAATAAAATTGGAACAGTTAGTGAATAGATTAAGTAAAGGTGGTTTGTCGTTTCTCCCAAGGTTATGAAGAGGGTAGCAGTAGATGGCATTAGAATGAAGTATTTGTTCATCCTTTGCTGTTTTACCATAACTAAAAATTGCATTAGTTTTGGGTCAAGTTTAATTTTGTGATAGAAGGTGGTATCTACCCGAATAACATTCATCAAGTGTCCAGTGGACACCCGTAGGAGAGTTTTGGGTAACTCTGATGTCCCTGTTGGGAAGTTTGGTTTCCATGTCATGCATCAGGAAGAGGAACCATTGAGAGCCTCCATTTCTCTTTCTTTACACATCCAATCCATTTTAATGTTTTTAACCAACAGTGGGAAATATAACTAAATAACCATGTTTGTTAGGAATATACTTAAGAATGAGTGTCTTCTGTGGATAAAGTGCATGTATGGACTTGGGGAGAAATATTTTTTCTTGTCACCCAAAAGCTTTATTTGCCATGTTCTGGCTAGAGGCGGTGTAGCAGATAAAAGCTTAAGGTGCTTGAGGGGCTAGTGCCAGGGTATATACAGGGTGAGAGCAAGGGTCTAAACACCAGGGCCAGAGCGCTTTCCACTGCACATGTTTTATGAGCCGTTCACTTTTATCCTGCAAAAGTGTACTCTGGTAAGTATTAAGCATGGAACTAGTCTCTGTTCATTAACTGCAGCTAAAATGATGCAGATGATACTGTTCCTGCCCTCAAGAGAAATGTAGTGGAAATGTATACGCTCTCTGTGAAAATATTAAAATGTAGATGCCCAAGTCTTCATATCTAACTCTGCTTGCATGGAAAGAATTTTAGATAGGCAGTCCCTGCAGATTTTTCGGTTTTAAAGTACGTAATGCTGAGTCAGCAATGGTAGGCTATTCAGTTTCTGAGCAAATATCTGGGACATCTGGAGCAAAGTTCTTTCATTTAGTGAAGTGTAGGAACTTGGAGATCTTAGAGTAAGATCTAACAGACATCTACATGTACCTCAGTACTCTGCAAGCTCATTTGCACGTCATTTTTTTGGTGCTGTGCTCCCGTGAAGGCGGGTTGTCTTACTTTCCAGGCAGAACTGTGACTCGGAAGTCCAAGAGGACTTGCCAGAGTGTGCAGCGCTGGGCCGTGTGTTGGATTCAGGATTTGGGTGCATGGGAACGTGGGAATGACCTGTTTGGGAATGCTGTAGTAGTCAGGACCATTTCCTGTAAGATGGTGGCTTTGATGTAAGAGATGATAGAGGAGATTAACTCTTAAGAAGGTTTGAAAATATGCTTTCATTACCATTCAGGATAGTTGAGTCTTAATTCTGAAGAGGAAAAAAAAACTTTGCCCAGAGGGCCTGTATTAGAGTGTTATTCAATATATTAGATATGTAATATATATCATATATACATCTTTGTATGTATGTTTTAAAAAAAGAATTATGCAGGCTTGATAGTCTATTACAATGTCTGGATTTTTTCTTTCTCCATTGAGTGAACTCAAAGTAGAGACACTGTATATTAGTCACTCCTGTATAGGATTAACATTAAAAATAAAAGATTGCTCCAAATCATCTCTTAATATTCTACCTAAGTATAACAATCTCTGTGATTGTGTTAATTTCTTATTTTTATGTTGTATATACTTACAGTGGAGGGAAAGACAGGAGAAATTGCATGGTGAGGTTTTACTACTAAAACCTAGACTTCTACGGCTCTCAAAATAAGTTTATGCTTACTCTTTTATGGTTGTTGGAGCCTTTGTAGATGAAATGCAATAAGTAATAATTGAAAATGTCTGTATTAGTGTCCAGTTTATTTCCCTGCTGGTGAAACAGAGAATTTGACTTTTTGCATGAAATTTTAGACTAATTTTTGAATATATTTTTGATGAGCAAAATAATTATAAAGTATTAGCCTTCCAATAATTGGATGAGGGGTGCATTTCGGAGAGTAGGAGGAAAAATACCAGTGGAATGGTATTATGCATCGGTCTTAAATTACATGAAAGCATATACAACACACAGAGTATTGTAGCATTTTGGAAGATTTGCAGCATGTCTAGACTCAGACCTGTATTTCTGGGCCCTCTAACTGCTTGTTTTTTTGGGGCAAGAGGTAAAAACATCTAGAAAGTATGCAGTGGTCATTTGGTTTAAATAACTTGCTGCTTTTCACCCGGTATAATTCCTCAACAAATAATGACACTCAATAAATAATGAAATCTGATATAAAGTCAATTTTATAAGGTTAAAGTATGAAAATTGTTTTAAATGTGTCTGGCAAGGATGATAATTTGGACATGACATTGTATTTGTGTTGGAGCTGGTGCACACCGATACCACGATACAGCTCTAATAATTATTTACCCAGGAAGCAAGATTGACGTAGGTTAAGGCAGACCAGGACAGTTGTGAAACTCTTAAGAAACCTTTGTAAATGTTTCAGACTCAGTAACAACCTCTTTAGGGTTTAATTTTCCATGCAGACCTGACGGCTGGTTCTACACAGAGTTGGAAAAAAGTATCACCATGCTCAAATCGAAATCGGTCTGCTCATAGCCAGAAAATCTGATCGTCTGGTAAGAAGCAGCGCCGTAATGCCAGTAGAGCAGTTGCATTCCGTCTGGATTCTGCCAGGGCTGTGCCAGACTTTTTTGGGGAAAAAATATTGTGCAGAGTTCTACCTTCTTCTTAGCTGACATTAACAAGCTCATGACAGAGCCTATACATGCGTGAACATCCCACTGGGCAGCTTGTACCACCTGATATGACTGCCCAGGGCTGCCTGAAGGAATGCTCACACATGTACCGCCGGTGGTTTGGGCCAGCAGGAATGTGTGAAGACAGTTGAATGTAATTCTACAGGTATTTACTGCCTTGCCAGGTGTCTTGCCAGGTCCCTGAAATACGTGCTCCGGGCCCCTGCACCATAAGTAAAATCAGCAGACAAGCCACAGAATTGGCTGACCTCACTGATTGGGGGGTAATGTAAATTCGGTAGAATCCACCTGTTCTGAGCATACAGTGCATTGATACTTAATATTATTAACAGAGTTGCATCACCACAGTCACAGTGTAATGTTCGAACATTTCTGTCAGCCCAGAAGGAAACCTCCGGGTATCTGCATCACTTTCTTCCCAACCCTGGCTCTTGGCAGTTACAGTTCTTGGCAATTAACATTTTTCCTGCTGTATTGTTTCCTTTTTCTGAATTGTTGGTTTGTTTGTCTTGTGAGACAGAGTCTCTCTCTGAAGTTCAGGTTGGTCTTGAACTCACTGTGTAGCCCAGGCAGACCTCAAACTCACAGTAGTCCTCCTGCCTCAGCCTCCCTAGTGCTGGGAGTATAGACTTGCACCACCACGCTTGGCTTTCTGGGGATTGTGTATGCATGAGCTCATATAAGATGTGATCTTTTGTGTCTAGCTTCTTTCCCATTTTTGAGGTTCATCTATAACATATACTTAATATTCCTTTGTATGGATAACTATACCACTTTGTGTTTATCCATTCAATACTTGGTGGGTATTTGGATTGTTTCTATTCTTTAGCTATTGTGAGTAATCTGTTATGAATATTGTTGTATAACTTTTTGTGTGGACATGTTTTTGTTCCTCTTGGGTAGATTCCTAGGAATGGAATTTTGGGGTCATATGATAAGTTTATATTTAAATCTTTTTTTTTTTTTTCCGGTACTGGGAATCAAACTCATGACCTCGTGCTTGCCAGGCAGGCGCTGTGCCGCTGAGCTAAGTCTCCAGCCCCCTATATTTAAATCTTTAACTGTCATGCTGTCTTTCACATTTCTATCAGCAGTGCAGTGAAGATTCCAGTAACTTGTTATTCTCTATACTTTTTATTATAGCCATTCTGTGGGTCTGAAATATCTCATCGTGGCTTTGATTTGTGTTTTCCTAATAACTACAGATATTAAGAATTTTTTGTATGCGTACAGTCCATTCATATATATTCTTAAGCATCTATTCAGATGTGCCCATTAAAATTTTGTGTTCTTATTAATTATGAGATCTTTGTATAATCTTACAGATCACTTACAGTTACATAATTTTCAAATAATCTTATTCCAGTTCTGTGGCTTGTCAGTTTCTTGATGGTGTCTCTTGGTGAAGTCCAATTTGTCAGTGTTTTCTTTTTTCCATGATCTGTTGACTATTACTCAGTAATGAGTTTGCCTTTTTTTCTGAGACAGAGTCTCACTGTGTAGCCCAGGCTGGCCCGGAATTTGAGGCGATCCTCCTGCCTCAGTGTCCCAAGTGCTGGGATTACACATGCACACCACCACACCCAGCTTGAGTTTACTTTTTTTTTATTTTAAAGAGAATAAAAAAATTTTAAAGCGTTAAGAATGATACAGAATTTCAAAACAAGATGATATTCCTACCTGGCCCAGCTCACAGCGCTCACACACTTCCCACCGTCCTCATCACTCATCCCTGAGCCATTCCCCTCTTCACAAATTAATAAAACCAGATTCGGCCCTGAATTAAGGTCTTTGTTCTGGTTAACCATCATACTAGCTGGACTCAGGACCTCTCTGCTCCCCACAACTACAAATATGCCTTAGTGTCTTTAGTTTCTCCATGGGTGGCACTGGAAGTGGTAGATTGAAATTAACTCACTAGAATTCCAGTAACTTTTACACAGGATTACAGATACAAACTTCTTGGACCGAGGTGAAGATGGGGAAGGGCTCTCAGTACCACCAAGCCTGGCTCATGTACGTCTTCTTGCAGAGTAAATTAGCATCTGCCGCCCATAGATAGTGTTGTGTATGGGTGGACTTATTTTCATTTTATAGTTGTCCGGTTTAGGGTTTATTTTTTCTTTTTCCAGAAAATGACATTCATGGTTTATTTTCAAAGCATGGAAAATTAATTACCAAATAATTTTTATAGTGAATAGTCGAAGGATGCATGATATATAGATTTTTTTATTGGAATTAGATTTCATCAGATGCAGGTGGAAGAATGTGTGTTTGGGGTGGGATGTTATGGTGCCAGCTGTCAGGACTGTAGGGATACAGGAGCTATCCATTACACCACGCACCGGAAACATGTGCCCCAGTTCCCATCAGTACCAGAAACATGTGCACCATCAGTAAAACTGCAGACAAGCCACAGAATTGGCTCATCTTACCAATTGGGGAAAATGTAAATTTGATAGAATCCACCTGTTTTGAGTGTAACAGTTTTAATCTTCCGCATGTGGACAGCCAGTTTTCCAGCTGCATGTGTTAAAGAGGCTATTTTTCCTCCAGCTTATGTTTCTGGCTGCTCTGTCAAAGATCAGGTAGCTGAATGTGCCTGGGGCTCTTTCTGCATCCTCTGTTCTGCTCCATTGATGTACACATCTGGTTTTATGTCAGTGCCATGATGTTTTTAACACTGTAGCTTTGGTATATCACTTGAAGCCCAGGATTATTATACCTCCTGCTTTGCTCTTGCTACTCAGGTTTGCTCTTCCCATTCTGGGTCTCTTCTGGTTTCATATGAATTTTAGGATTGCAAAATATAATTTTGAATCATGCTAGTAAATGAAATCAGAGAAGTCTTCTTTCCCCCAAAATAGGAGTAGGGATTATCCGCGAGCTGTGCCACTGGGTTTAATGGTGGTTTTTGTGTGCAGTGTGTAAAACTTAGAAGCTAATGGTTTCTGCTTGGCCCTCATTTAAAAATAAAAAAAAATTTCCTGCCCCATTCCTGCCTTTCTTTTTTAGCATGATTTTGCATTATTAAAGATATTAATGGTAGGAAGAGAAATATGCTCTGCAGAACAAATGTGGGCTAATAAAAGTAGGAAAAGGAGTAGATTCCACAAGGTGAAGTGGCCTTCACACTGAGCTGCGTGTGAAAGAGAGCACAGTGGCCCAGGGCTTGAAGGTAACTATCTTTTGTATTCTCCCATCCTTAGGGTGATGTCGGATCTAGGCCCTCCTATCAAAAACCTGCTTGATTTCTTGTGAGAAGTGAAGATAGCACTTTCTGATTGGTCCCAGGTACAGGGCTTAGAGTCATGTGTCCTGGATCTCTGTGACTGAGAGATCCCAGCTGCTTTACCACTCTCTAATCTCCTGCCCTCCCTCCCCATAAATCACCATAATGCTTTATTGGGTGCTGAGGGTGCAGAGGTCTCTGGCTTCATGTAGCTACTTCTGCCTGAAGGGGGCTATAGGCCCTCCTTCCTGGGGATTATGTGGTCTTCAACTACATTAGGGTATTGTGGCTTGTTGGCTGGGTAGAAAAGGGAAAAAAAACCTGTCAGAAGATATTGAGAAAGGGGTTGGTGCCTATGTTGGTTTGGGGGTTATTGCAAGGTGAAACAGTATAATACAGGACACATATTTTATAAGGTTATTTATAATAGTCACCTGAAGAATTATATACAAAAGGGTGTGGGAAATCTGTCCACACAATAGACCAAGAATCCAGCTGAGAGCCTGGATCCCTTGATAATGTCCTGCATGAGTCCAGCTGAATACCTAGAGCTCATAACAATGCCTCCTGCAAATCCAACTGGAAGCCCAGAGCCCATAACAATATCTCATGCAGGCCTGTTTCATGGATCTGCGCTGCGAAGGCCCAAAGGTCAGTGGTGGAATCTAGGAAGCCTGCGCCCTCAGGATGAAGGATCTGTGCTAGCAGGCTGAGGGATCTGCACTGGAGCCAGGAATCGACGCTCAGAAGAACCAGAGCTCCTCCAGAAGGTCCCACAGCCATCCTTAGCAACATTGAGGTCCCGAGCTCCCCAGTGATCAAGATGGCCGAGTTCCCATCAGGGAAGCCAACGCAGCAAGCTCCTCCAGGAGGCCTGCAGTGCACCATTTTCCCCTCGAGCCAGGAGGCGATGCTTAAGGTGAGGACCAGAGCCCCCCAAAGTGAACCGAAGCCATTCTCAGTGCAATGAGGTCCTGAATTCCTCAGAGGATGAAAACAGCCAACTTCATCAGGAAAGCCAGCATGACGAGCTCCTCCAAGAGAACCAACAGCTCCTTACAGCATCTACCAGCTCTAACAGCCTCTCTGCACTCCCAGCAGCCTCTTTAGTTCCCAACAGCCTCCTTCTCCTTCTCCAGGTCTGCCTCTTATGCTGCTGGCAACCGCCCCCAGGTGGGCCTCCCACGCCCAGCACCACGCTTACTCAGCTCACCTGGGGGTAATAAGTTGTCCAGTTGTCAGTCCACTACAGTGCCTGTATGTGCAGAACGGTTAAGTTGCCGCTTCAGAGGGAGAAAGCTTGGTGAGTGTCAGGAGAGTATTGGGCTGTAGTCTGGGTCACCATCTGAAACCTTGAATGGATGCACTTTACTACCAGGTTGGGAATGCAGATCCCAAATATAAGAAGGAGCAAGTCAGAGGATTTCCTGGTCTGTAGAAGGAGTATACTACCACAGACGTAGCAGTTACAGATTTCCACACTTCTTGTGGAGGAGAAAGTATGGCAAGGAGGCATCTAAGATAGAACACTAAGAGCCCAAGAGCCAGGAGTCCCGATACAGTGAGGGGTCATTAGTGACTGCTTGTCTGCACTTGGGGCAGTGCTAGAGTCTTGCTTTTTGGAGAGGAGCCTCACGTCTTCCCGAGGTTCACAGGGTAGCTTTCTTCTCTTGGGTGGGTTTTTTCCTCAGACTCCAGTCAGCTTCTTTATATTCCCATTCACATGTTTGTCTCTCATTATGTTGTGAGCTCTTCTAGAGGCAAGCACCCACACAGTTACTGGTTTTTGGAGACGGTCTGGCTGTGTAGCCCAGGCTGACCTTGAACTTACTGTGTAGAGCATTCCTGCTTTGAACTCATGATCCTCATGCCTCAGCCTCCCAAGCACTGGGATTTAAGCTTGTGCCTCCATACCCCATCAGTACACCCGGTTATTCTGAGTTGAAGCTGTGGGCTCCAGATGACCGACGGGAGAAAGTGAATTTGAGGCAAAGGAGAACTGTGTTGGATTTCCTCTGCTTTCAACTTTTAGAACTTTTCTGCTGTGGTCTAAAAGCCCGAGAGCTGTAGAGTCTGAGTGTAAAGGGTGAGCAGGGAGAAATGGTGTGCGGGGAGAGAGAGAGGCGAGGTCAGCAAAGCTGAATCTCAGTGCTGTTGACGGAGTGGCGGTCGCTGCTTTACCTCTTCCCTGGGCACCTTAATGCGGCCGGGACACAGCACTGCATGGAAACGGATACCACAGGGAGGTGCACCAGCAGGGTGCAGCACAGCTGCCCGGGGAGCCCAGGGAGGAATTTCTGATGTTCGTGTGTGCAGAGCCCCAGCTCTCTCACCGCAGCAGTTTTAGCCTTTAAATGGCCCCTGGGCAGCCAAGGCCCTTGACAGGGTGGCACTGTGATTAGCTCTCTGTATGTGCCGGGGCAGGACCCCCTCCATTCTCATGGAATTACGGCTATGGACTGGGCCCATTATGGTTTTTAAAGGCCCTCTACCTTGCTGGTTAATGAAAACCCTGCCGTGTTATTTTTCCCGAGTCACATGCTGCTCAGTTCTTGTCTTTCGTAATGGCTACTTTCCCCTTTGGCTGACGTCAGACTCTGCCGCCTCCTGTAATTTTGTCGGTGCTTCTCTTCTCAGCATGTGCTTACCAATGGAGAAAGCGTACTCGGTGGGCTGGGCTGGGCCAGGGGCCGGCGATGGTTAGCTGCTCCTTGTGATGCTCCTCGTGCGCTCTCCAGAGGCCCCTGCCGCACCCCGCAGCCGGAGTGCCGCCCCGCACCCAGAAACCGGGCGGGAGGAGGGAATGCACGGCGTGTTGGGGCCCGCTCGTGCTCAGGGCCTGCACTTCTTACATGTTTTCATTGAGTCAAAAACCACTTGAGGGTTTTTTCTCTACGTGAGGGTGTGAGACACAGAGGTCAGCATGGCCGGGTCTCTCGCTTGCCGAGGGCCAGTGTTCAAACACACCTCTCTGTGCCCCTGGCGTCTGTGTGATCCCGGTGTGTGCCGGTGCTGCGGGCCGTGGCCTGTTCTCTGGCGTGCGTAGCCTTCTCAGAGGGGAGGCAGAGCGAGGTGGGACTCTGGAAACGCACCTCCCAGGGCAGGAGGTTGTGCTGCCCGGCCAAGGGCAGTTTCGGTCTGAAGAAGACGACTTCGGATCATCAAAAATATGATTTAACTGCTGCAGGATTTGTCTTTACAAAGAAGGTTGTGATTAGTTAAGTGTACATTAATTCTGTTGGAAGCAAAAGCGTACTTAGTATTCTACTGTTAAAGGAGACGTGGATACTCCAAAACACAGGATCTGTGTGCCTAGTTTGGAATGTTCTTATTTTGTCCATTTTGGCTGAGGTGGACAGGCAGAGGGGAATGGATACATACGCCGTGTGTGTATAAAAAGTGGGGATTTGCCAGGGGTGGTGGCGCACGTTTGTAATTCCAGTGCTCAGGAGGCTGAGACAGGAGGATTACTGCCACAAGTTTGAGGCCAGCCTGAGCCACGTAGTGAGTTCAAGGTCAGCCTGAACTACATAGTGAGACCCTGGGATTTGGGGGTCTTTGTGTCTAAAGGTGGGTATTTGTGGTGTTTGGAGAACCCGCTTTGTACTTCAGTCTGCTTCCTAATCTATGCTAAGAAAAATTATCACCTCCTGTTGATTCTGAACCTTCCAAAGCTGCCTCTTCTTAAATTTGGGTACAAATTGACACCATCCCGAGAGAAGGGCCTGGGGACAGACAGAGCAGTGCAGGGCTGCCAGGACCAGGAGGGGGATGCGAACACTAGATTGAAAAGCTGCTTTGGATTCAGATCTCTTCAGGCTTTCTTTTCAATAACTTCCCTGCAGGGTAGTAGGGGAAGTAGATTCGCCAAGGAAGTGGAAAGGTAAATAGGAGAACTGATGTCCCCATAGGAACAGTTTCTTGATTGAGAAAAGAGGTTTTTGTCCCTTTCTGTGGCCAGGGGTGCTATACTTGGCCTTAAAGCTGGGGGAAGGGGTGAGATGCCACTGGAACTGGGTCAGGATTGCAACTCCCGTGTAAAAGCAGCACAAATTAACTGTTCTATGCTGTGAAACCAAGTGTGTAGTAACAGACCTGGCAATTAATAACCTCGTGTTTCTCTCTTAAAAAATTATGTATTACAGCTCCACCAGGTGGCTGCCGACTCTGTGAGACGGGCTGACGGCACCGCAGGCAGGGCAAGCCGCTTGTCAGAGCTGGTGCCGTCAAAATTCATTACAGAGGAGGGCAAAGATGGGACACCACTGTCGGTTTTTCTGAGTCTTACTGGCAACAAACAACAATAAGAAAAAAACTCTAAAAATCAGTATGACCCACTGTAAACCTTTTTCTGGTGTGTTAATTGTGCTACAGGCCATTGTATAATAAATAGTACCCTAGTTCCGACTGTTGTTTTAAGTACTCCCGAGAAGGGCAGAGGATACTAGAGACCCCAGGATTGGGTTTGGCTTGTGACTGTCAGACCCTCGAGTGTGACCTGACTCAGCTGTGGACGGTGGAACGTTGTAGTGAGCTAGGGAAGATGTGGTGGCCTGACTCTGCTGTAAGCTCTTCTCCTTCCAGACTTAGACAAGTGACTTCTGTCTTCTCTGGCTGTCAGTTTCTTCATCTGTGAAACGAGCGAGTTATACTCCCTGACCTCAGAGCTCTCAGCCATTTGCACAAACATTTGGTGATTTTTTAATTTGATGAAGAACAAATTTGTTGTTTAAGCACTTGAAGCCAAATAGAAAAGATGAGGGAGGAAAGCTCATTTTAGCATAGGCATTTACATTTTTACAATTAAACTCTACATTAAGATATTGACACTGAGAACTGGAACGAGACCGTCTTTGCTCTTCTCTCGCTGGTTCAAATACTGCACAGATGTGATAATAAAGACCATATGCAGCCTCACTGAGAGTATCTGATTAGACATAAAATGTAAAAAACGAAAAAGCCAGATAAGTAAATTGAGCTATCAACTTGTTTTAGGCAGCGCAGAGAGTAGTAAAACAAAACAAACCGTCCCCAGCTACTAAAATGTGAAATTCATTTTCCTAACTCATTGGCTCTATTCCCATCTGGGTTTAGAGAAAGAAGGAATAGCTGCTGCTTTTTGTTGTTGTTGTTGTTCGTTTGTTTATTTGTTTTTACTTTATTTACTCATTTTAAAAAGCTTCCCTGAAATATAATTCACCTGTCATGCAGTTTGCCCGTTAACTCAGTGACTTTTAGTGCAAGGCTCCCAGAGCTGCGTGAGCTTCAGGAGAGCCACTCACCCCAGAAACTAACCCTTGCTAGTAAGCCGCAGCCCACCTGTTCTCCCTACCACACTCGCCCCACCCCAACCCCAACGGTCCTTTGTTTTACCTTCCTTCTGTCTACCTGTCATTGTATCCACTGACCAGCGCCTCCCTCCCCTCCGTCAGTATCCCAGCTCTGGCAACCACCCTACCCTTAGCTTCTGTAAGATCATGTTTTGTAGATTACACACATGGCTGAGATCACACAATACTTGTCTTTCTGTACCAGGCTTACTTTACTTAATTTTAGCATAATGTTCTCCTGTTTCATCTATGTTGTCACAAATGACAGAATTTTGTACCTTTTTATGGTTGAATAGTATTCCACTGTTTATAATACATGTCTGTATGTATTAAGAAATAACCTTATGTGTTTAGTAAATGCCTTAATCACGCAAAAATCAAAGATTATATAAAGTGACATTTTAAGAGCGCTGAGTGACATTATTTTATTCTAAATGTCAATCAAATGAGCCATCCTTAATAGACTCAAATACTCAAAATTGTGGTTAGTAAGTATATGCTGTATTAATCGGTTTTGTTCACATTAGTTGAAGACACTAATTTGAAAAAAAGAATAACCCAAATTTGATTCCAGTTTTTAGCTGCACAGCCTATTTAGGAAATACCAAGAACTGATTATTGAAATGGTAGGAATATTAATATTCCTAGGCCTTTGTATTTTGCCTTGTAATCATAAGTGAATTTGATGTTCTTCCTGTTTCCCCCCTTTAAAAAGTAGCAAGTAGGGGCTGGGGATTTAGCTCAGCGGCAAAAGCGCCTGCCTGGCAAGCGCAAGGTCGTGAGTTCGGTTTCCGGTACCGGAGAAAAAAATAAAAAAATAAAAAATAAAATAAAAAATAAAAAGTAGCAAGTGCATCTTTAAAAAAAATTTCCCATGAGTGAAGACTGATTTCACATGGCGGCTCTTCCCACCATTTGGGAAAGAGTCAGTTCATGTATTATTTGCTCCTCTGCTTGGTTTAGTTTGCCGTGCTCCTGTCCGCCGTGGGCAGCGCCCCGTGGAGTGTGTGTTGGCCCTGTGGTGCCGAGCTCTGCGGAAGTGGCGGTGTGTGGGCGTGGCCCTGCTTTAGGGTCGCACGGCTGCTTGCAGTGTAAGGTGGACTTTGATCTAAGAGTTGGGATTTCTGTGTGTGGCCCATTCGTATAAAAACAGAACCTTTGATTTTAATAAGACTCGTTTCTTTCTGCTGAATTCCTGCCTGAAGTCATTGTACTGCTCCTTGAGGAACATCGTTGCTGGTTGCTATGAAATTCATTGACATTAAATAAAAGATTATGACTTTGGGTAGAAATTAAGCAGAAGGAACTTCTCATTTCTTAAAGAGTGAGGACAAAGGGGCTGGGGATTTAGCTCAGTGGCAAAAGCGCCTGCCTGGCAAGCGCAAGGTCGTGAGTTCGGTTCCCGGCACCGGAGAAAAACCAAAAAACCA
>NW_004955450.1:8710499-8842136 GCF_000276665.1 Chinchilla lanigera
GAGGACAAGAGGTCAGAGTTTCAGACCTGGGCGCGACCTGTTCGTTTAATAGTAACAACTCTGGTTTTGGTAAAAATTTTGAAAACATTCTTTTCATAGCATGGCCTCATATCAAATACAAAATCTCAAATTTTTTTAAATGTATTTTTTGTTAAAAGGGGGCACTTCAGTTTTTTTATTTTTCAGAAATGCACATGCATATTCAGACCTTGTATGTTATACCTACATTATTCTTAGCAGTCTTCTGGACTAAATAATTTCCCTATATCTTTGTCAAGCAGAAATGATGGCAGCTTTCCAAATGTATGGTGTAATCTTAGTTTTGGAATTTAATATTCAACTTCTAGTTTTCAGTGTACTGCTAATTGTGAGTTTGAGGGGTATTTTACACGTTTGTCTTTACATGCCCTGAAAAGGAGGTTTGGACCATTTGTCTGTGTTCTTCTGATAACTGCGCTCATGACGGGTCGTTTTCTTCTCTAAGCTCATTTCCATGTCTGTATAAGATGAACATTCGAGGTGTGGCTGCGAGAGGTGGGAGTCTAGGTTAGAGCAATTTCTGCTGTTTCTCCTGGTTCTAACCCTCGAATGACCAAGGGAACAGATTGCTTTGGTGGCCCCATGGCCACATCTATTCACTTGTCTCCTGCTGTGAGGGTTTCCTGTTATACCCATACTGCAGATGGGTTTCTGAAGGCGTTAGCTGTAACCTGAAACATTTAATTTGCTTGGCGTTCGTACATTTAACATTTATTTGCCAGCAGTGTCTCAGTCAAGCAGGAGTTAGGTTGGCTCTCAAAGACTGAACAAGTCTGAATATAAAAGGAACTGGGTCATTTATCAGTATCCATTCTTTTGTTTCATCAGTTGAATTAAAATCTAAGCAGTTAGCCTGAGAAATGTATGTAGCTCATCTGTTTTATTAATCCTATTTTGCCATATCGTGTTTTCCTTAATCCTGCCTTCATTGTAGCATGAAATAAGTACAAAATAGAAATTCTTGTAGATTCTTACAATCCTCCACCTCCCATGAAGTACTTGAACACAAGAGTGAAGCACCTACCATTCTTTCTCTACTGCTCAGTCTTTTCTGAGTAATCACATGGCCAGTTTTCTCTACTACTATCTAACCTAGACAGTTTTTGTTTTTTAAAGGGGAACAAAAAGCCAGTGACTTAAATTGTGGCATTGTTTTATAATCAGATGATCAGAGAAGAAAATACCCTAATGAGCGCAGGGCTCTTGGGACCCTTTGCATAAAGGAAGCAGCCAAGGAGCCGGATTAGTGTGGTATTCTGTTGAGGACATTGGTATTGGTGTTGCACTTGCCCTGGTAATGTCGTGTCATTTGTTTAGATATCCTTGGAAGAGAAGATCTTCTTGTGGAAGCGACTTCTAATGACACTGTGAGATTCTACCCCTGGACCATTGATAATAAATACTACTCGGCAGATATCAACCTGTGTGTGGTGCCAAACAGATTCCTCGTCACCCCAGAAATTGCAGAATCTGTCCAGGCATTTGTGATTTACTTTGACAGCTCACAGGTAAGTCTCGGTTTTCCATGGAGCTCTGGATAAGAGATGACCGTGTGCACTCTTTTCTTCACTGACTTTTCTGTGAGTTTGCTTCATGTCTCTTTTCCTGTTATGTTGTTCTTGCTCCCTGTAGAAGTCAGGTCTCGACAGTGTCTCCGAATGGCTTCCCCTGGCAGAAGCGTGGGTCCCGGAGGTGATGATGCTGGCCTGTGACAGGGTGTGTGAGGACGGTAAGCCGGGGCTGGGGTGTCGCCGGGACGTGTGTGGGCCGTCTGCAGTAGACGGGTGCGCCTGTTCTCTGAGAATGCTACATCTCGTGTGACCTTGTCACTTTATAGATACTTTCAGCTGCATCGGGAATCATAACCCTATTCACCTTGTTTTTAAGAGTGAATACTTTGGGGCTGAAAAGTCATTTACTTACGTTACTTTATTCTAGGTATCTTTAGAGTAACATTGCCATTAAGGGAAAAGCGTTGAGATTTGTGGAGAGTATCGCAGCGCATTCGTGTTTTGTTTCTGCTTGTACAGATTGTTTCGCGTATTATTTCAGGTGTAAGCCGACAGAAAGCTCAAGAATGGTGCATCAAGCATGGCTTTGAACTGGTGGAGCTTAGTCCAGAGGAGCTGCCTGAGGAGGACGGTAGGTGCGGGTGGGCGAGGAGAAAGCGTGGAGTTTGCATTAAGACGAGAGACTTTGAGGTCAGGAGAGAAGAAGAAAGTAAAGTCAAGAAACACTGTTTCTTCCTGGCGGTTTGAGAAGGATTTAACATATCCACTGATACGGTCTCGCCAGTAGTGTTGTGATCCATTTATTCGGTTTTACCACAGTTTTAGGAGTGGAAAAATGCTTTCTCAGTGGGTAACAGTGAAAGATTTCTATGTACAAGTGGTTGTCATCTCTCTAACCCTTATCCTTGCCCTAGTGCCAGACAAGGAAGGTTAGACTCACATTCATAGGTAGAAGCTCTGTTCCTTCTTTTACTTCATAATAAACTCTAGGAACTTCAGGGCCACGTCAGACCTTTTTGTTTGTATTCAGGGCGCCTGAAACCAACAGACCCAGAGTATTCTTCTGTCCCTGGGTAGCTGTTTATTCCCTGTGTTTTGCTATTGTTTAGACCTCCTGTTTCTTGTTTTTTAATTAAAAACTTTTTTTTTTTTTTTTTTTTTTTTGTGATTCCCTGATTCTTTTCCTGTGTGGGATCTGCCCAGAAAAGACAGATTTTGGTCCACCGAAACATTTCATCTAGTACCAAAGATAAAATGTAGATATAAATAATTGAGTCCCCAAGTGGAATGTCATAGTATTAAGGAAAAGTACTGATGCTGTGGTTTTTAGAGACAGGAGAGATGACCGTCATACCTTAGTACTGGACTGATTTGAAACGCACCAAGTTTGGTACTCAAGACATTTTGCTGCGAAAATTTTATCCCAGTGCTCATTGTTGGTTTAGTGCTGTGTCAAGCCAGAATTTGTAGTGTCTGTTCCCTTGTGCCTCGCTGCCCATTCCAACCGAAACATTTTGTGTGGTACTTGTCGCGTCTCCTGGACCCAGTTAACGAGGAATACTGGGGTACCATGTATTTCAGTTTAGAAATGCAGAGAATGTTGGTGCTGTGGACCCCAGGTCAGCTCCTCTGGGAGGAAGCGGGAAAGGTACTGCACCTGTAGTTGGAGGACCGCTGGGGAGGTGGCGTTGATAAGGTGCCGGGTGTTCCAAATTGCAGTCCACGCAAGGGCAGCCAATATAAGTTCAAGTGTGTACATCAGGCACGATCACCCATCACATGCAACCTTTTTTTTTTTTTAGTTAAGTATCTTCCTATATTCTGGCTTAGACTTTTTCCAAAATGCTGTTACCTTTGATAGTAAAATCCTGCCAGAGAAGAAACCAAAAATGAAATACCTTAGATTTTTATTCCTGTACATTTTTAAGAATATTGAAAATTAGCAAGTAGTTTCCCCTTCCATGTATTTTTTTTTAAAGCTCCGTTAAAACCGTGCCTGACTTTGTGTATGTGAGCGTTGTGTGTACTTGCTTATTTCTGGCTCTAGAATCTGCTCCCTGTTGTCCTTGGAAGTCAGTATTTGACTGTTAGCATTGAGAATTTCTGATTCTTTACGTCACTCATCGTCTTCTTTCCCTTAGTGTGAGCAGTGTTCTTGTATTAATTCAGTTAATTTTAATTTTTAAACATGTCATCTTTAGGCAAGGTAACCAAAACTTTCCTAGGATTTTTAAATACAAACTATTTCCAAGTCCTAGTGCCTCACCCTTTCTTTACATTTATATTCAAACGCCCACGTGAGATTTGTGCTTGTTTGTATTAAATTTCCTCTTATTGGTTCTCACTCTTCATTTCAGAACCAAGTTTTTCTTTCCTGGATGTAACACCTAAAATATGAATCATTCCTTCAAGAATCGAGGTATTAGTAGTTAAGAAAAACGTGCCTCTACATCTTCATCCCAACAGCGAGGGCGATAAACTCGCCTTTGTAGTTAGTTATCTGCAATGTAATCTTCACTGTGTTGTCAGGCTGATGTTCTTTAAATGATTTGTCAGCCTGTGGAACAGTTGCTGAGGGCCTGCCTTCCTCCTCCAGGCGCCCTTAGGCAGTGGTCGTAATGGATTGACTAAGACAGGGTTCAACCCTCTGGTCTGGGGCTGAGGTTACACCAGTGCCGCATCAGTCCTGGAGCGTTTTTCCTCCAAGAAATGTGTGCACAGGGTAATGCTGGCTCTGCATTTCTTTGGGGGTAATGTAAATGATTTGTTCTTGGTCAGATAAGCTGAGTCACAGGCTTGGGTTCAAGTCAGAGTTTCTGACTTCTGATTCTGTGCTGTTCGTGTTAAGCGTCCTAGGGCCAGGGCGCTAGCAACAGGTTCTGTGTGGACTGTGTTCTGCACACTCTTTTCCTTCTATCCAGATGCAAATGATTTCTGCCATAGTCCTGAATATCCAGAGGAACTGCTTCCTTTGTGCATAGTGATACCTAACTTCTAGCTAAGAATATCAGTGTTATTGATGTGCTACCTGGGATTATGGCCCTTATATTTTGAGTAAGATCAGTCATTCACTCTTAAACTTTCTCTGATTCAGGAGTTTTCTATATATCTTAAAACAGTAATTACTCAATGGTTTCTAGAGGAAGATAGAACATTTGCCATGTGTTATCATGTACTAAAAGTTCTGTGCTGCCTTTAGGAAACACGCTGTAAACAACCAAGATTAGTGTCTTTAGTTCTAGGCCAGGATTGAGTAATTAATGGAAACTTACATGTTCAAGAGAATATGAGTGGTTTCCATTGGTGAGGCACTGGGAATGACTTTATTATATACCCCTTTTATATCGTGTGTTTATTTGATCATTTCAGTTTGTAGAATATTTCTATAAGGACCTCTGAGCTCTGTATTCACTGTTTTGTTTTTTTTTATTATACAAGTTACAGTGTGAAGTAACAGCTAATAAGCAAGATAATTAAGCCACAGTAATTTGAAAATGTGGCTTTGGGAGCCTGAATATGCATATATGGATGTGGGCGTGTGCATTGTAGTTGTGTATAAGTGTGTACATTAATATATATGTATGTATGATTTTTACCCTGATTAGATGACTTCCCTGAATCTACAGGAGTAAAGCGAATTGTCCAAGCCTTGAATGCCAATGTCTGGTCCAATGTAGTGATGAAGAATGGTAAGTAACTTGAGTCTCAAAGTAATTTTCCCCATTAGTTGTTAAGTTTTAAATTATTTGGGTATATATGGGCCCATTAGGATTACATTAAATCTGTAAGTTTGTCTCAGTTCTCAAGCCTTCGGTTGAAGGAAGAGCCCTAAGTATCATTTCTTGGGATTTTAAGTATATGTTTAATAGTTAATTCAGGAAGAATTTAGAGGTAACGTGTCATATGCCTAGCATTGCCTTTGGCTTTAGGAACTACCTGAAACTGTAAGACGTGTGTCCTGTCATGAAGAGTCTCCTAGCCCAGCTGTGGAATTCAAGCGCCCACTTTTCCAGTGTCAGATTACCCTGCAGGGTAACGGATGCTGGCGGTGGGCGCAGAGAGATGTGGCCGTTGTGTCAGGCACGGGTGGTGTCTTGGTGCGCGTTCACGATGCTGGGGCTAAACGCCTGACACCCCAATGTGCCGGAGGAGAGGTTTGTTTTGGCTCCTGGCCTCAGAGGTTTCAGCCCGGGTCAGCTGCTTCCAAGCCACAAACATCTCGGAAGAAGGGCGTGGTGGAGCAAAGCTGCGCAACTCACGGCAGTCGGGAAGCAGTCAGAGGAAGGAGTCAGAGGAAGGGCCAGGGACAGACGTAGGCAGACCCCGGGTCACCCACCATGCCTCACTTCGTCCAGCGAGGCCCTCTCTCCTGTATCCCAGTCACCTGCAGGTTTCCCCGTGGGTTTGTGCCCTTACGAGCCAGTCACGTCTTCAGGAGTCCCTGAATCCAGCTGAGCAGACAGTCAGGATTAACCCACACAGGTAGAGGGAGCGCAGGACAAAGGGTCCTGACAGTGTTCTTCATGGGGTGGTCCAGATTTGGGCAGTGAAAGGGGACAGTGACAAGCGGGGGAGGAGGCATGACATCTCAAATAATGGGTAGTACGTTCTGGGGTCACCCAGGGAATCCCACTGAGCAGGTGCAGCTGGCTTAGAGGCCTGAAAGGCAGGCAAGAAACGGTGAATCACCAGGGGCTTTTTAATAAGGGAGTGAGGCAAAGTTGGCATCTTTGAAACGTTAACGCTTGGCGGTGTGCACAAGGTTTGGCAACCGAAGGAGGTGGAAGTAGTCTGCAGTCCGGGAGCCCAGAGCTGCTGCAGCAGCTCAAGGGTGAGGTGTGGGGGCCTAGGCTCTTGTGCCGGCCAGGGCCTCGGGTGGAAGGCGGGGTCTGGAATGTACCGGGTGGAGGGCAGCAGGTTGGCCCACACGGGCTCCTAGGGTCTGCAGTAGTATGCTAGAGCCGTAGCCGTAGGAGCAAAGTGCCACACACTGGATGGCTCTAGATCAGGAAGAATCTCTGGCTGTACAGTTCTAGATGTTAAAAGCCCAAAGCTGAGGTGTCAGAGGGCCGTGCTCACACTGCAGGAGCTGGGAAAGGATCTGTTCCAGGTCTTTCTTCTAAGTTCTGTCATTCCTCGGCTTGTGGCAGCACAGCTCCAGTCTTCCCGTAGTGTTCTCCATGTGTATCGGTGTCCAAATTTCCCTTCATAAGGTTAAGTCACCGTGGATTAGGGTTCCTTCCTAGTGGAGGGTGGCCCCATTTTACCTGGTTACATCTGTAGGAATTCCTTCTCCAGATAAGGCCGGGGTCTGAGCTATGAGAGGTTAGAACTGTAGCACAGGAACTTTGGGGAAATGCAGTGCAGTGGTGACATAGTCCTGAGCAGTTGCTGCCTGTGTAGTGTCCTCTCTTGTAAGCACTTAGCTATCACAGCAGGTTCACAGTAGGAAGTGAACGCTATAGCAAGGAATAAGAAAAATCATATTTTGTAGTGAGCCTACCCCGCAGTCTCTGAGATAAAGGTCAAGTGAATGATCAGGTTTGTACAAGCGGACTGTTTCGTCTCAATTTTCGGTAGGCACTGAGTGTTAGGTGAGATCGGTATCCTTTGGCTCGCCTGACATCTGCTGTAGCCCTGTGGTAGTTGCAGAAGCTGCCCTTGGCGAAGTTACTCCTTCCTCCTCCACCCTAGGAAGGAGAATCTGGTATGTCTGTTATATTGAATTAAAAATGTAATAGATTTTATTTCGTTGCCATAATAGTCAAAGTAATTCTGTGATAGATCTAGGAGGTATAAGAAAATTTTAACCTGTGATGTCATTCCCCCAAACCTGCTCACAGTATGGCTTGGGGCTTCTCATTCATTCACCTACTCATTCAGCACATCCCAGCTGAGCACTTAGCATAGTGAGGCATCCCTTTAGGCTGTCTGTACTTTAAAAGTAAGTTTAAGATATGGTACGTAAGCTGGATCGATTTAGAATACAATTATATTCACTGGTGCTTGTTTTGTTTATAGAACAAGTTGCAGAAAAATTTATTTGGGCCCAGTAATTTTTTTGAAAAATCTGACCTCCAAATTTATACATTAAAGAAGCGGTGCATTTTAATTTGAACTTATGGCTAGATAGTTGGTCCTCTGGATTTATGGGGTCTGCATCCTTGGATTCAACCAACCAGAGGGTGAAAATATTTGAAAAAAATGTCAGTATTAAACTTTTTTTTTTTATTATTTTCTAATCATTATAGTGTAAGAACTGTTTCTGTTATATTAGGCATTATAAGTCATCTGGAGAGCTGGGCATGGTGGCACATGCCTGTAATCCCAGCACTGAGGAGGCTGAGGCAGGATGATCATTGTGAGTTTGGGGCCAGCCTGGGCTACAAAATGAGCTCAAGCCATCCTGAGCTGTATAGCAAGACCCTGTCTCAAAAAGACCAAAAAAAAAAAAGTAATCTGGAGATAAAGTATATGGGGTATGCATACATTGTAAGGAAATACTGTGCTGTTTTATATAAGGCACTTGAGCACCTATAGATTTTGGTATCCAGTGGAGTCCTGGGTATCTATAAATTTACAAGATGCAGTGAACATGCTTTATTACTTTGGAAGTATGGGCAAAAGTATTTTCTTACCTTCTTATTCTACTTAGGCATTCTACGTTAGACAATGTATCAGTCATGTTTTTGATTGCTGGGACAAAATATCTAACACAACTTAAAGGAGGAGAGGTTTATTTGGCTTACAGTTTGAGAGAGTTCAGTCCATGGCAGAAATGGCATGGCAGAAGGGTCTGGTGGAGGAAAGCTGTTCCACCCATGGTAGCAGGGAACAGAAAGACAGGAAGGAGCCAAGCACAAGATCACCCACTTCCATGCCACACGCCCTCTAGCCCTCCAGCTCTTGACAGCACATTCAGCTATGAACTCATCAGTGAATTAATCAATTTACTGATGCATATGGCATCTCCACAGTGCAGTCACCTTCCAGAAGCACACCCCGAACACGTGGGACTTTGGGGGACATTTTAGACTAAACCATAATAGACATTAAAAAAATATTCTTGAAAAACTGCAAAGAGGTGCATTGTGAGTTTTTCATGCTGCTTTGCCCTGAGGTGTCTGTGCATGCTCTCTGTAGTGCTGGGACATTGGTTTGTTGTTACATGAAACATAACAGTATATGCAGTGCCCTAGATCTCATCCCCAGCACAGCAAATAACACCACCACCCACCAAAATGTTTGCATTATCTTAAATTCATGTGTAAGAGGACCCTGGCCTATGTGGTATATAAAAAAAAAAAAGGCTGTCTAGGAAGAACTGAACAATACTGCAGTACTGAAATTCAGTTGCCTTTGAAGGCTACCCAGTCATGGGAAGTGTGAAGGAAATCCTTGTGTAGCCCCATATTGTCTTCAGAGACAGCTCTATTTGGTGAGCCACATTGTCCTTCCAGGGTGACCTGTCCGCTGTGCTTTCTGTGGTTTTGCTTTCCTGGTGTTTGTTGAGTGGCCCAGTGAACTGTGCCTTCCTCAACAGGTTTTTCTGCATGTCCCAAGGTTACTACCAGCAGGTACTCAGATTGGTTTGTCTTGTCTCCTCTTTTTTCTCTTACTTTTTAAAATTGTGGTTAAACAAACATAAAAATTTACCATTTTAACTTTTTTATATGTGTATATCGGAACATTTGTATTTGCTGTGCAGTCATCACCACTCAAAAAGTTTTTGAAACCAAGAAGTTTTAAATCAAAAAGTTGATTTACATAGTATAAAAAAAAACTTGTCAGAGGTATTGGATAACTTTTTCGGGATACTAATGACTTTATTTGGATAGAAAAGTTAATCACAGTTAATTCTTTGGGAAACTACATAATCCTGATTCATTATTTTGTGTTTATGGAGAAGTTATGGGATACTAGTGCACTGCCATGCCAATCTTCATCTTTTCACAGTTGAGGAAACTATTAGTTTAAAATCCCACCTTAAATGTTTTAAAAAATTCCAATTCTAGGTTGGAATATGAAAATATAGATGCTCTGACATATAGCACTGAAAATGTACAAAAGAGTTTATTTCTTTGTATCTTTTTGAACACATGAAATTTAAAGGTCAAATAATTAATCTGAAAATCTAGTTAATTAAAAACTTCTGTGGGTAGCTTCCTTCCTGGCCTTCACCAAAATAAAGTGGGTACATTACCTAAATGGGAATTTGTGATTAAGTGAATGGCCAGCCTCATTCCTCTGAACTGGCGTGGCTTAATACAAGTCTGGACAACTTACCTGGCCACATTTTCGTAACCTTTTGCCTTTAAAAATATCTCTTCCTTAAAAGTAAATAATATAGAAGCAATGAAGAGAACAGATAAGTTAGACTTCATTAAAATGAAAAACTTTTGAACTTTAAAGGATAGGTATCAGTTTTGTGTTGATATAACAAAATACCTGAAGCTACATACTTAATACAGAAAAAAGTTTACTTAGTTCACTGTTTTGGAGGCTGAAAATGAGACATAGCCCTTTTGGGTCCTCTAATCAAGGCCCTCTGACTACTTCCCAGCATGGTAGATGGTGTCATGGCAGGAGTGTGTGTGTCTCTGTGTGTCAGAGAGAGAAAGATTCAGACATACACACATACAGACAGACATTTGGCAAGCAAGAGAGAAAGCCTTTTTTGAACTGACCCAGCCCATCAGCTCTGCTCACTCCTGAGAGACGCCATTAACCCAGTCATGAACTGCAAGGCCATTGCTTTTCTGTGGGGTCCCCCTGTTCAAGATCCCACTCCCTTCAACAGCAGCCAGCACATAACCTTTGGGGAACCCAGGGACACCATGTCGAAACCAGTGAAAGATAACTCTCAGAATAGGAGAAAATATTTGTAAAATATATACAGATTGAGTGTCCCTTATCTAAAATGTTTAGGACCAAAAGTATTTCAGATTTTGAATTTTGAGGGGGATTTCCCAATATTTGCAGCTACATAAAATGAAATATTTTGGGGATGGAGCCCAAGTCTAAATGTGGATTCATTTGTTTCATATCTACTTGTACACATAGTCTGAAGGTCACTTTTATACACCGTTTGTGGTGCCGCCTGTGTTGTGACTGGAACATGACACGTGAGATCACATGGGGTTTGCAGGTGTGGCTTCGTGCCAGCATTCAAAAGGTTTTAGAGTTTGGAGCACTGAAGGTTTTGGATTTCCAGATTAAGGATGCTCCAACTGGTAAGGAGGTAGTATCTGTAATGCATAAAGAACTCTTGTAACTTAATAATAATTAAAAAGAAACCCAGTTAAAAAATTACAAAGAATTTGAATAGACATTTCTCCAAAGAAGATACAGAAATGACCATTAAGCACATGAGGAAATACTTAACATTATAAGTCAGCAAGGAAAAGCAGATCACATCTGTGCATAATGAGATGACACTACACCCACGAGGACAGCTGGGATCAGAGGTGATAACAGTGCTGGTGAGGGTGTAGAGAAGTGAGAACCCTCGTACACTGCTGACAGGACTATAAAGTAGTGCTACAATCAGTCATTTGGGAGAAGCAGTAGCTGCTGAGAAAGTTAAACAAAATTACCTTATGACCACACGATTCTACTCTTGGCTATAGTACTGAATACTTGTCCTTGCAAAAACTGTGTACAGATGCTGATACTACTCCAAAATATTATTCATACAGCCAAAAAAAGAAAAAGAAATGGAAAGATACAATAGGTTGTTAATCAACTATAAAAGAAACAAGCACAGATACACACTACAGTACAGATAAGCCTCGAAGCATTGTGCTAAGCAGAAAAAGTCCCATAGAGAGCCATGTAGTATGTGATTGCATTTATATGAAATGTCCAGAATAGTTAAATTCATAGAAATAGGAAGTTTGCTAAGGGCATAGGGTGCTTTTAATGGGGTGATGAAAATGTTCTGGAATTAGATGGTGACATTCATTGCACAATTTTATAAACATTACAAACCACTGAATTGTACACTATAAAAGAAGGTGATTCTGATTTATGAATATCTCAATAAAAATAAAGGAGGAAAGGAAATAATGCCACCAGTGATGGTAATGTGGTAGGAGGAGTGGTGGAGGCAAGCATGCGAACAGTAGCGTCCTGCATACATCCATGGTCTTATTGTAGGATGTATATAAGGCGAATAAGGACTTCTCAAATCTAAAATCGCTGTAACTCGGGGACGTTTCCGAAAGCTTCCAGGTGTTTGTCAGCTACAAATAAAATGAAGGCATCACTGAACGTAGCAGGAAGTGATTTATGGAATATGTCCAACTAAAATTTGATCCAGGCAGAAAGTAGATATGTTTTCAAAAGGTGTTCCAGTGAATTCTCATGAATGACAGTTGTACCTGACTGTAGTTGTGAGGATAGTTTACTGAAACTTTTAAGGCTGTTGTCTTGGAAAACAGTGATGTTTTTCTCCCCAGTACTTTTTTATGCACTCTTTTTTTCCTACCCAGTTTTCGACTGGCCAGGTTGACCAGATCACATACCCTGGTGTTTTATAGAACTTTGGCGGTGGCGGGGAGCATCGTGTTCCTTGACATGGTAGTGAGTGCGAATTAACCAGGGCAGAGCAGCTGGAGTATAGAATTGGCATGGCTGTATCGCTTATGGCTTCACCCTCATACACATCGGAAAAAAGCCCTGAGGAGAAAGGCTTCCCGGGCTGTATTCATTCAGTGAAGAAGTGGCTAAGGTGGGACCAGATGGCAGGTTTCCCGACAGGGAGTTTGTGTGGTTTGCCATTATAGTGTGTTGGTTTAGATTGTTGGCCAATTAGAGATAGGAATGCAGAGTAGTTAAATGATTTACCCAGATCGCATGAGAAATCACTGACAGAGCCAGGGGAGGTCCTCGGCCTCAGAGCTCCCTTCACCTCCGTGCTGGCACGGGCAACTGTAGTGAGACTGACTGGAGGTAATGACTGTGTCTAGGATTTTAGGCTTTTTCCTTATTGCCTTTAAATGTAGCCTTCTAAATGATCTCTATGGAATGGTGTCGGTCCTAACCCTATCCCATTGCCTGCGCATGATCAAAGTACAGATAAAGCTCCTGGATGGTTATATAGTATCTAGGTATTACTGATGAGTGGAAGATAGTTTATATATAATTACTTTACAGGCAAGCATTCTGCAGTTTGAGTTAATGATTATTCATATGTAGGAGATACTCAATGTCTTTTTAAAAGTTTAATCTTGGATGTAAGAGTAAATAGGGTAAATGACAGTACTACAGTTGTGAGCGAATTATTATAGTTAGTCTTGGCTTCCCAGGGAGGATCCTTTCTGAGAAATGACTCCTTACTTCATAACTGTGCAAACATATGCTTCCACAAACCTAGATGGTGCAGGCCAGTCCCTCGGCCTGGCCTCCTGACCCAGTCAAGAAGCACAGTAGACACAAGATGGAGGAAGCTGCTGCTGGTGAAACCCGGCATACTAAAAAAGTGGTAAACTTTTTTAGTAAGTAGGAGTACACCCTAAAATAACACTAAAAATGATAGCATAGTAAATACATAAAGCAGTAACATAGGCATTTATTACATTTCCAAGTACTATGTACTGCATGTAATTGTATGTGCTGTATTTTATGGGACTGGCAATGTGGTAGGTTTGCTTACATCAGCGTCACTACAGACTTGTGCTTCATGCACCATGCTGAGATGATACCTGGCCGTGGGAATTCTCAGCTCCCTTTTAAGCTTGTGGGTCCACCGTCATATATGGAGCCCTTGATGGATGGAAATGTTATGCGATGTTACACTAGAAGACGTTATACTAGAAAGAGATTATAAATCTTCATGGTAGCCATCACTTCTCTATTTTTTTTTTTAACTTCGTATTAACTTATAACTTTTTTTAACTTCGTATTAACTTATAACTTAGTGTTACATTCCTGGCTTTACCAATGTCTGGTTTCGTAAGCTAAAGCATTCATTCTTAATCAGGGCATTCTTACCTCCCCCCAAAAGTGGAACCTGAATTTTATTGGGGGACCAAAAAAGCCCCTTCAACTTTTTATGTGTAAAACATATGTAAAATACATAAAAATATATACAGCCTATCCGTGGTACTACCATTTCAACGAGGAAGTGTATCAAAATTAGAAAAAAAATGCCTAACAAGCTCCCAGGAGAGCTGTGATGAAAATGGCAGAGAGACATTGAGCTGATGGGTCTGGTTGTGTGACCCAGAGGAAGTCCCCAGATACCACGTAAAGGTCAAACTTAGCGGAGGTCAGTCCTTTTCCATTAGCATCAAAGGCGTGACCTCAGCTGGTCCAGGAGGTGGAGTGGTTAGGGCCCTGGTTATGATTGGCGGTCCTTCTACATATGTCCACTACATATGTCCAGTCAGATCTGTTTGCCTTCTGCACACCTGTCCCTACCATCGTGCCTTAAGTTTCCTCCACCTGAAAATGGGTTTGTTAGCTCGGGGAAAATTTCAGCTGCATCCTCTAGTTCCTCGCAGCTCCTGTCAGAGCCCGGTTTGTGGCTTGGAAACCAACCATTTGGGTCTGTCATTATAACTTGGAAATGTCCCTTTCATTGTCATTATCCATGAAAGGTGAAACGGGTCGGTGCTTTATGCCAAATGCGACAAGTGTTCAAAGCCGGCCTCTCCCTCCCCTTGATCGCCAGCAAGCTCACCTTTCGGTTTCTCTGGTGTGTCCAGAGGCCCTGGTGCGGGTCTCCTGCTGTCACTAGTTACCCAGGCGTCACGCTCGAGACAGTGCGTTGAACTGGGAGGCTCCGTAAATAAGAGTTGGTTTTAGGCACAAGAAGAAGAAAATGGTGGTAGAAGCCTGACCAGTGGTTTCTAGTTTTTTCAAGTGATATTGTTATTTTCACATTCCTTGTTTACTAAGCGCCTGTTTAGCGTTACGCACAGCCCCGTCCCTGCTTTTGTTAGCAGGGCACTGCTAAGTGCTGCAGTGGCTTAGTCTACACCGGTGGCTCTTGGGAATGGAGGGTTTTTTTTTTAACCAAATGCCACTAGATTGTGAAGGGTGGGGGAGAGAAATACTGCTTTCTTTTTCTCCCTCCTTTTTCCTTCCTTCCCTCTCTTCCTTCTTTTGTGCATGTGTACATGTGTGTTAGTGTTATGAGGGATGGAACTAAGGCCTGCCTTCACACTGAACTACATCCCCGGGTATTTAGTCAGGGTTTTTAAGGGAATAGATTTAATACAGGACACATCATTTATAGGAATATTTTATAATATTCACCCAAAGATTCAAATGCAAAAGAGTACAGGAGATCTGTCCACACACTAGCGACCCAAAAAATCCAGCTGAGGGACTGGATCCCATGGCAGTGTCCTGCACAAGTCTAGCTGGAGGCCTAGCGTGCACAACAATGCCTTATGCAAGTCTGTTTCACGGGTCTGCGCTGCGAAGGCCCAAAGGTCAGTGGTGGAAGCTAGAAAGTCTGCGCCCTCAGGATGAAGGATCTGTGACAGCAGGCTGAGGGATCTGCACTGCAGCCAGGAAGTAGCACTCCAGGTAAAGACCAGAGCTCCCCATCAGAGAACCGCAGCCATCCTCAGTGACAGTGAGGACCTGAGCTCCTCCGACGATGAGAACAGCCGAGTTCATAGCAGGAAAGCCAGCGCAACAAGCTTCTCCAGGAGAACCAGCAGCATACCCTCCTTTTATGCTGCTGGCAACAGTCCTCAGGTGGGCCTTCCACACTCAGCACCGCGCTGATTCACTTCAGCTGGGTGTTACAAATCGACCATTAGCTAATACACACCAGGTTTTTCATTTTATTTTGAAACAGGGTCTCACTAAGTCATGAAGTTACTAGCCCGGGCTCAAACTTGCGGTCCTTTTGCCTCAGTCTCTAAGATCCTCCTATCTCAGCCTCTCTGTGCTGGGTTTACAGGCATGGTCCACTGAGCCTGGTGGGACCCTTTACTTTCTAATCAGTGGAGGAGGAATTAGACTAAACAATGTTACACAGTTGTGGCGGGTCGCCCAGTGGTAAGCAGTAACTGAAGAGACTGGCTCTCAGAGGGCCTGAGAGTTTACTCCTAGCTTATCTGTTGTAGTTTAATCCTCAGTAATGCAGTTGGATGCAGTAATGCAGGTGGATTTCAGTAGTAGAAACAAATCTTTCACCACTTTTGTTTGCCCATTCGAGATGTGCAGAGTTGGCCACCCATTACTGTGTGTCCCCCACGTGCACCGGCTAAGGTTTGGTGGCAGAAACCCTGGTTCTCATTCTAGTGTAAGGAATCCTTCGCAAGAGCAGTAGTAAGAAGTGAACACCAAAAACATAGGTCTGTCTAGGGCTCACCCATACCCAGCCACTCTCCTGAGAAAGTAGATGGCCGAGGCCTTTTATATGCATTTTTAAAAGATAGTTTAAAATGACAATTAAATTACAATTTGGATCTTGTCAGGCCTCAAATTAGAAGAGGAATGGTTAGTGAAGAGGAGCCCAGTCGGGTCTGTCCCCGCCCGGTGAGCTTGGGACTGAGGCTGTGTGTCCCCGCGCCCCTGGGACAGTGTGGGTCTAAGCCCGCCTTCTGTTCCCGGAGACCGAGCTCCTGGAGGTACAGTGAGCTGCCGCTCTAAGCCACTGTCTGACCTCACGGAACCAGGGAAGGGCCGTGCGGACTCGCAGACTGCTGCCTGACCGAGGGCCGTGCCACGAGTAAAGGGAGATGGATTGGAGTCGTTTGTGTGTACGGAGGGGGTAATGTGGGGAAGAGATCACACCCTGAGAGAGAGGGAGAGAGGCTGTGAGACATGAGGGAAGGTGGGGGAAACGATGCATGCTCAATGCTGTGACCCGTTTCACACGCCGCCTTCAGAAGGACCCACAGGCACGGGGGTGAGCGCGTCCAGCCCGCCCCCTCGAGGTGCCACTCCTCTGCCGCCACCTCCAGAAGCACCTGTGGTGCTTGTCCTTTGAGCAGAGTTTTAGAGCCAATTATGAATCACAAAAGAAAGCCACTGTTTCTTCACAGTGAAGTCTTGTTTCACCACTCCGGATTTCCCATGCTCACTTCTGAATGATTTCTCACCTGACTCTGAACCTTCTTTTGAGGATTTCCGGGAGTGAGCTGCGCGCCCTGGAACTGGGACTTTGCAGTGGCCAGTTGCTGAGCTGGTGTAAAGCTGGTCCTTACAGCCCTGGGAAAGACGGTCTCGTGCAGACACTCCGTTCAGTTGATTAAGAATACACGTGTGTGTGTACAAGGAAGTCACTGCCCAAAGTCCGCATCAGTATTTTGGGCGATTTAATTTTCTTCTTTGTATTTTCTCTATCTTACGAATTCTCTGCAGTAAACATCTGGTTTATAATCAGGAAAAAGAGAAGAAGCCAGCCTTCGTCATATTATCTGCTTGAGTATTAACAAAAGCAGTTCTGGGCTTTCAGGCGGACATCCTGGGTGTCAGAGGAGAGCCAAGGTTCAGTTGCCTGAGCAGAAAGCCGGCTGTGGAATACAGGCGCGGGGCCGGGGCCTGCTTCCTTCGATGAGTGCCGCTTTTAATAATGCACCTGGAAGCTTTGCCCTTCTAAAGGAAGAGTTTAGTAAAAGAGAGTAAGTTTTTTTCTAACTCTTTGGTGATTTCCAGAAACATTTCAGTTCACCACGCAGAAATGGAATATAATATGAAAGTGTGGGCATCTTTTTTGACACTAGTGACATCACTTATGATGGCGTACATTCTTAAAAGAATTTTTGACCCAAATATTATGGTAGTATTTAAGAACAGTCATTCAAAATTAGATACAGCTTGTCTGTGTAAATTGAAATGTCTTAGTTGTGGCCGGAGTAAGTGGGGTCATGCTCATCATTTAGCCTGGACGGAAAAGAACGTGTTTAGGACAACAGGAAGACTTTCTGTGTGGAGAGGAAGAGGATGTAATGAAAACTTAAATATAGAAAATCCTTGAACTTCTGAAGATCGTACCAAATAATTGCTGTGTTAAAGAAATAAAAACCAACCTGTGATAGCGGAATATTTCTAACATCATTTAAGAGATTTGGGGAGCGTAGGCCTGGAAAGTCTTAGCACTTGAGCAGAATGTACAGCGGTAAAGTAGAAACTTCTCTGCGGCCTCTGGCTGTCACATAGGTGGCAGGGGATATTTCAACATCCCTCTGTGTCCTTAGCACCATGCTGGGAGCTGTGGTGTGCGGAAGAGCCGATGGCTGTTGTCAAAGCTGCAGCGGTTTTTGATGCAGTTGAAGGTGGCAGGTAGATGACAGACAAGTGTTTACCCCGCTTGTTCTCCAAAGGGCTACTGGACGGGTCAGGACAACAAGAGCACATGGCACCCAGGGAAAGGCGGCTTGGGCTAGGGCCATCGGGAGTAGTTTATTCTAGAGCGGGGAGAGCATATTTCAAACACTGATAGGAAGTGAGGATTGAATCTTTTAAGTGTCTTGATTCTCTTTTTAAATTTTAATTGAAAATATTTTCAAAATCTAACAGTTTTACCCCAAAATTTCCTGTCTTGATTAGATCGATACTCACAGTTCTCAACTGAAGGTGATTTGCACAGCCCACCCCCCAACACACACACACTCATGCACACGCATGTGCACACTCGCGCACGCACACACCGGTCCTTCGGGACAGTTGGCAGTGGTGTACGTACCTGGTGGATTGAGGTCGGGGATGCGCAAGACAGCTCCCACCCCTGCCCAGATGTCACATGAGGGTCAGTAGGGCTGAGATGGAGAAACCTTGGTCATCTTGTACTTGAGAGGCGGTAAAGGGATAGAGAGAGGGACCAGGCCACTTGTCTGTCTTGAGTTTTATGTGACTAATGCATTGAAGTAGCCTGTGGTTGTTCATTCCTGCGTTCAGCTTGGTCCTGTGAAAATCACACTCTAAACTAGGGACATAGTGAAGGGTGACTAGTGAAAGAGAACCATTTATGAATAAAAAACATCTTTTTGAGGTTGACCTGAGTTTGTGTCACACCCAATATTTATACATCAAGTTGTTGTATAAGAGTTGTCTCAGCTCTTTCCTTTG
Source organism: Chinchilla lanigera (assembly GCF_000276665.1). NCBI lineage: Eukaryota > Metazoa > Chordata > Mammalia > Rodentia > Chinchillidae > Chinchilla > Chinchilla lanigera. The sequence continues at coordinate 8,729,087 of NW_004955450.1, forward strand.
GCAAACCAGGACCTTGGGGCTTAATGAGAAGAGAGTAGAATTTAGAGTTAGGGCTGCCTAGATTTCAAGTTCTGGTTCCAACTGTGTGACTTCGGGCAAGTAACTTAATCTGAGTTGTACTCTGTAAGAGATAATAATAAAATAAATCACCTGTAAAAGGGGATAGCACAATAAATAAGGAATATGCTGATTTCTGTTTGTGTGTAGAAGGTAGAGTTTGTGGTGAGGATTAAAGAGGCATTTCATGTTCAGTACTGAAAATACTACTTTGCACATCCTTAGCATTTAGTACATGTCAGCTGTTACTGTTATTATTAAGCCTTACAGTAATCTGTAAGCAAAGTATTGTTATACCCACTGCTTAAATGTGGGTACTGTGCTAGGATACAGAGAAGACATGACTTGTAAGACACAAGGTGAGTGGTAGAGCTAGAATCTGTGCCTTTTTTCTTTCTTTCTTTATCTCTTTGAGACAGGGTGTCGCTATGCAGTTCAGGCTGGCCTTGAGCTCACTTTGTAGCCCAGGCTGGCCTCGAACTTGGAGTGATCCTCCTGCCTCAGCTTCCCAAGTGCTGGGATTATAGGCATGTGCAGTCATGCCCGGCCAAATCTGTGCCTTTATCTCCAAATTCATATATTTATTATATTACCTTGATAAAGAGAAGTGGGAGAAGAGCAGAAAACTTAAGGGAAAGTACATTTTTTAAAAAATTACTTTTCCTTTTATGCTCATACTAAAATTTCCCTTCTTGGCTTTGGTTTATAATTCTCAAAATGTCTCATGTGATATATGTCAATTGCTATACATTTTGGGTTTCTGATATAACAGCCTTTAGATTTGTAAAGAGATATCTAAACAATTTCTCGTCTTTAAACTTTTCTTGAAACCTACTAAAAATAAATTCTCATTCCCAAGCCTTGAGAATTTTCCATTTCAGATCTATTTTCGAGGCAGTAGTGGTTTTGTTTCTGGTCATACCTCGAAGAACCTGTGCTGATAACCAGCACCACTAGATTTTTTCCACGACGCTGTCATTTTTATCTTTTGTTCCGTTGGTACCTACTTATTAGACAACTGAAGCTGGCGTTTTTAGGGTGGAGTTTAATGCATATTAGTTTCTCCTTATCTATGCTTTCAGTTATAGTCAACCACAGCCTAGAAATTCTAGAAATACACAACTCATTCACTTTTTTTTTTCGTCTTTTTGCGACAGGATCTCACCATGCAGTTCAGGCTGGTTTTGAACTCACTTTGTAGCCCAGGCTGGCCTCTAACTCACAACAGTCCTCCTGCTTCAGCCTCCCAAGTGCTGGAATTACAGGCACACGCCACCACACCCAGCTCTTTAACTTAAATTGTGTGCTTTTTCGAGTAACATAATGAAATATTGCCATGTCTCAATCTGTCCTCGCCAGAATGTGAATTACCCATTTGTCCGTCGTTTCTCCATTGTATGTGCTACCCACGCAGCAGTCATTTAGTAGTGCTTTTGGCTGTCAGATTGACTGTTGAGGTATTTCAGTGCATCAATTTTACTTAATAACAGTCCCAAAGTGGTGCTGCCAACTGTGATGTGCCAAAGAGAAGCTGTGTTTTCTTTAAGCACCTCCTCACAATGTCATAAGGACAAGTTCATCGTAACAAGATACGTATTTTGAGAGAAGGTGACCATATTCAGTATATTGTTAAACTGGATCTGTTTTACTAGTTATTAGTAAATAACTAGTTTATTTAATAACAGCTGTGTCTAGTTGATACATTAAACTTTGTCATATGTGTGTACAGACACAATGAGTGTCCCTGATCCAAAATGCTTAGGACCAAAAGCTTTTGTATTTTGGGTATTTTTTGATTTTTTGATATCTGCACATACATAATGAGCTATCTTTGGGATAAGATTTAACTGTAGCCCTTTATATGAGATCAGGTGTGGAATTTTCCACTTGTAACAGCATACTAGTGCTCAAAAAGTTGTGGATTTTGGAGCATTTTGAATCCCTGGGACACTTGCCCTGTATAGGGAGAAACTGTAAATAGTGTTTGGTACCACCTGCGGTTTGAAACATCTCCTGGGAATCTTCGTGTAGCCATTACTGGGCTTTGGAGTGCTGGAGTCTTCTTCTAGAGGTGACGTCTAGTTCCTTCTGTCCCAAGTAAAGAAAAAAGAAACAAGCAGAAGTAGTGGCAGAGTTTTACACTTATTAAAGGTAGGGGCAAAATGAGCTCTGCAGAGTAAGCTTGGGGAAAGGAGAAAAACAAAAATACACTCTGCAGTGCAGGGTGGGCTACCTCCAGGAGACAGAACAGCGAGTGCTTCATGGCGACAGTCCCTTTTTTATATTTCCCACACTGGTCCTACGTCCAGGCCATCCTGTCAAAAACCTCTCGCGAGAAGTCCGCATGCAGAGCTCTGAGAATTGTCCTGTGCACGTGTCCCAGGATCTTGTCATGCCTTCTTTCCCAGCTACTTTTAGCCACATCCTGTCTTCTTGCTTCAGATCCCCTTTGGATAAGGAAGAACTACTATTCTTACTTTGCCTTCCAGAATAATCTGCTTTACATAACAACTTCCCCTTTCTGTGTCTCCGAAGATCGAGCAGTTGATTAGGTGAAGTCAGTTATTCCTTCCTAGTCTAGTATCTTGTGGCATCAACCAAATCACAGACGCTAGGGCAAGTTTCAGCCACAATCGCATAAAGGAGTAAGTCAGTACTTCTTAATAGGGATGACATTTCCATGTCTTGAATCCTAGAGACAAAAATATCTAGCAACCAAGATGTATGTAATTCTTTTCTATGAGAATAGTTGTACAGTGGGTGCATGTGGACAGAATTTTTTAAAACGTTGAACCAAGCAGTTTCTTTAAAGCTATAGGGTATAAAATACTGAAGTCTTCTGGGCAGCATTAATGTACAAGCACTCTGCTTTGGATAAACAAAAATGAATTATTTTCCGAATTGTATAAGTTGATGTTTTTTAAGTTCCTTAAAATATAAGCAGTGGAACATATGAACTGTCTTATTAGCTGACTGAATTCTCTATTGTTTATAAGAAAATACCAAGCACAGCCTATCATAACAAGTCGGAAGCCTGATGGTAAACCCAGTCCATCTGTGAACCTTCTCACGTTCTCGCTGTTATTTTTATCTCTATTCAATAATCAGAGGGGAGAAGAAGAAGAAACAAGCTCTGCTAATTCCAGGTAGCTGTTAAGAGAGGCTGAAGGATGCCTCTACAGCGTTACAGATTTCCTGAGCACAGGGGCTTTCACCGCGTTTAGCGGCCAACTCATTTTACAGATCGGAAAGCTGAGGCACAGAGAGATTAATTTGTCTGCCACCATACAGGCGGGCATAGCCGTGATTGAAGCCCTTTCTGTCTGTGCACTAGCCCGGTTCTCTGCCCACTGTTCTTTTTTATAATTTTATCCATTAGAATTGAGGCTTAAGCATTTTTACTATTTTTAATTGTGGTAAAATATACGTAGCATAAAATCATACCGTGTTGTAAAAGTCCCTTTGAGTAGGTGAGTAATGCCCAAACGTGGAGCAAAATCCAAGGTTCATGTCGTGTGGAGTCAGCTCCCGCTCCCAGCCCCTGTGCCCTGGGGTCGCTCCTCGCCGACGGCCGCTGTGAAGGAGGTGGCTGAAGTTTTAAGAGGACTGTTCTGGTCTAATAACATGCACAACCCCACATTGTATTGTATTATTTTTCACAGGTTGCAGCCTGGCCTGCCAAGCTTAGGGAATGCCCGACAGAGGAAAATCATAAGCCATGGAATTGAAATAAGGAGAGCTTTATGAGTTAGATTTGAAAATTACCCAAAGCCTGAGTTATTTCCAGTAATAGAAGGGAGGAGTGTCTTACAGCAATAGTTTACTATGGGATCCCGCCTTTCACACAGACGCTTAGAGTGTAAAAACGCTCATGTATCCTTGTGACAAGTAAAACCCCCAAATCTTGTGTAACTGCGTACAACTGCTTTACAATCAGCAGCACGCTGGCCGAAAGGAAGGGCTGCGTTGATGTTTGAATAAACAAATCCACAGCGCAAAAGAGTGTAGCACACGGGTAGCCTTGGACCTCTTCACGCCCTGCCCTCGGTTTGGTCATACCCAGGCCTTTGGGTAAGGAGTTGAGGGGGGCTTGGAGTCCCTGAGAGAGAGTGGGGAGACTGGGGCGGGGCTCAGAAGGAGTGAGAGGTGGGAGGGGGCTCCAGCAGGGCTTAGGGAGGAAAGGCAGGGCGGGGTGCGTTGTGTTTTTGAGAGAGAAGGTTTTGGCATCTCTGCCTCGAGACTCCTGGATGGGGTTCCGTGTTCTCCTCCAAGGCAGGGTTTTTTGAGCTTTCTGATCCTGAGTCTCCACTGGAGTATTTGCCAAATGTAGAGATTCCTTGGCCTGGGCCCTAAGGCGGTAACTCAGGAGTGTTTGGTCTGTTCGTTCTGTCCCAGACTTGTTCTCCGTTGAGATACAGACATCGGCAGCGTAGGGAGCTTCATTGCAGGGGACCCCTCATCTCAAGGCTGCTGTGTTTCAGAGTACATGTGTTCTTCTTACCTCGTAATCGTGCCTTGGGGCTGATTTTTAATTGTTTTTCTTATTTTAAAACTGGAATATTTGTTTATAGTGACTGTTAACGCATGAGTGCTGTTAATCTTTGCAAATGAAATCATGGAGTGGCCTTTTTGTATATTGTAATGACACTATCATGATTTGTGACCTAGACTAATATTCTGTGATTTGAAAACATTTATGCAGAATATGCATGTCAGGCAGCTTTGTGTCACTGTGACAGAATAACCAAGATGATCTACTTACAAGGAGGAAAGGTTTGCTTTGCCTCGTGGTTTCAGAGGCTTCTGTCCACGGTTTCTTGGGCTGGGCTGAGCCAGTGTGTCGTGGCTGGAGCATATATGGAGGAGGCCTATTCACCTCACGGCGACCGGCGGACAGAAAGAGGGAGGACAGGCTGCGATCTCAGTCTCCTCTTCAAGGACACCCCAGTGACCCTGCTTTCTCCTATGAGCCCTGACTCCTAACTGTTCCCATCTCCCCGCTGGCTGGGGACCTTCAGGGAATGTTCTAGATCCATGCTCTAACAACATGGCAGTTGATACTAACCATATTTTATAGTCAGAACGTTGATAATGACGAGATGTCCTTCATTCCATCATCACCACAGCCATTTCAGTAACTCAGAATGTAAATGAAAATTCCTGATGATCATGTCTTTTCTCTTCAGATAGGAACCAAGGCTTCAGCCTTCTCAGTTCATTGGCTGGGACAAACCGCAGCCGTGCAATGACGGAGCCTCGTCACTCAGAGGTAACGCTTCTCTTGGATCTTTTCTCCTCTTCGGCCTTAATTTCCCCTTTTCATTACGACCATGTACACATGTATCGTTCTTTCTTTCCATTCATGAGGAGGCAGAGAATAATAACAGACGGCAGGAGGGTCTCGCATGGCCCTATTGTGCCGGGTGCCTGGTGGACGAGGCGCATTCGCCCCCGCCCCCCTGCCCCCCACCCCCCATCCCGAGAGTGACGGCAGTCAGCTCTTCCGAGAGGTCTGCAGCTTGGGCTCTCTCTGTTTTTTCTGGAGTGTCTTTTGAAATACACTTGGATTTCCTTGAGGCCTCCAGACCTTTAAATAGAAAATAAAATTGTGTTTAAGTACTTCCTGTGTACAAGGCCTTACACAAATGTGAGGCAAGGCCCCTGCCCTCCGTGAGCGCGGCCCTCTGTGCTCAGGGACTCCGGGCCAGCTCTGCTCAGGTCAGAGCCTGAGACCCAGCGCGGTGTTGTCCCTGCACAGTGCTTCCCATCAGCCTCAAAGCCGTTGGTGTTCTGCTCATGGCATTTTTCACATTTTGAGTATAACATGGATCTTTTAAAATAATTTTTTAAAATATGTTTTCACTAGTGCCTACTAATTTTATAACATACCAGGTTTAAATTTGTATCTTCGCACATGCACACATAATCATCACTCTCTCGCTTGTTCTTCATGGCTGAACACTACTGCAGTATGTATACATGCACCATTTGCCTGTTGCTAGGCACTAGGCTGGCTCCTTATCGTGGCTAGTGAGAATTGGGCCGCAGAGAATATGAGTGTGCAGGTACCTTAGACTGTGCTGACTTCCACTCCTTTGCGTATATACCAAGGAGTGTTATGGCCAAGTCATATGGGAGTTCTGTTCTTAGCTTTTTGAGGAAGCTCCATATAGATTTCCACAGTGGTACTAATTTACATCCTTACCAACGGTGCAGAGGGTTCCTCCCCACCGACCCTCCCACTGCCATCCTTGACAGCATTTATTACTTTTATATTCTTAACATTAGCCAGCCATGTGTGGTAGCACACAACTCTAATCCCAGCACTTGGGAAGCTGAGGCAGGAGGATTGCTGTGAGTTCGAGACCTGCCTGGGCTACATAGTGAGTTCAAAGCCAGCCTGAACTACGTAGCAAGACCCTGTGTCAAACAGATATGCCTTTCTGACTGGGGTAAGGTAAAATCTCAGTGTTGTTTTGATTCGCATCTCCCTAATGACCAAAGCTGTTGAACATTTTTTTTTTTTTTATAAACGCATTAGCATTTGTACTTCTTTTGAGAAATCTGTTCTATTCGGGGCTGGGGATTTAGCTCAGCGGCAAAAGCGCCTGCCTGGCAAGCGCAAGGTCGTGAGCTTGGTTCCCGGTACCAGAGAAAAAACAACAAAAAAAAAGAAATCTGTTCTATTCATTTGCCCATTTATTGACTGGGTTTTTTGAGTTCCTTGTATATTCTAGGTATTAATCCTTTATTGAAAGAGTGGCTGGCAAAAAAATTCTTTCATTCTGTAGGCTGTCTCTGCACTCTGTAGGTGGTTTTCTTTGCTGTGCAGGACCTTTTTAATTTGATATAGTCCCATTTATTAATTCATTCTATTATTTTCTATATCATTGGAATCCTAGTCTGGAAATCTTTTTTTTTTTTAGTATATGTAAACATTTCCCCTGTGTTGTCTTCTAGCAGTTTCAAAATTTCTGGTTGTATACCTGGTCTTTGATCTATTTTGAATTGATTTTGGGGGGGTTCTTTTTTTATAGGTGAGAGACTTTGATTTTGATTCTGCACAGGGATCTGGTTTCAGTCTTCTACCTAGATACCAATTGTACTGCCATCAGTTTTTTTTAAGAGGCGATCTTTTCTTCAACATCTGTCCTTTAGTCAGGAATCAGAAGGTTGTAGCTGAGTGGGTTTGTTTTTGTATCCTTCTCTCCCATTGATCTATGTATCTGTTTTTGTGCCAGTACCTTGCTGTTTTTGTTACGATGGCTTTGTAGTATAATTTGAAATCAGGTATTGTGATGCTTCCAGCCATGTTCTTTTTGCTTAGGATTACTTTGACTATTCTGGGTCATTTATGATGTTTCCATGTGAATTTCAGGTTTTTTTTTTTTTTTCTAGTTCTGAATTTTGATAAAGAATATCATTGGAATTTTGATAAAAATTGCGTGGAATTTGTAGATTGCTTTCAGTAATACGGCCATTTTAACAAAATTAATTCTGCCAATCCATGAACATGGGAGGGCTTTCCATCATCTAGAGTCTAATTCAGTTTTTTACTTTTTTTTTTTTTTTTGGTACCTGGAATCAAACTCAGGACCTTGCACTTGCCAGGCAGACACTGTGCCACTGAGCGATATCCCTGGTCCTTCTTTAGGGTTTGTAATTTCCACTGTAGAGCTCTTTTACTTCCTTGTTTAGGTTGATTCCTAGGTGTTTCTTTACTTTTAACCATTTTGAAGCTATTGAGAATGGAATTACTTTCCTGACTTCTTTCTCAACTAGTTAAATTACTGGTTTAGAGAAAAGCTGTTGACTTTTAAAGTTGATTTTATATCAACTTCGCTGAATTCGTCCATTACCTCTACAAGTCTCTTGGTGACTCCTTCGGGTCTCCTGAGTACAGGGTCATATTGTGTGTGTGTCGGGCTGGTTTGACTGTTTTCCTGTTTATGTCCCTTTTATTTCTTTTTCTTGTCTAATTGCTCTGGCTCAGATTTCATCTGCTGTACTGAACAGGAGTAGTAGAGTCAGCATCCTCCTCTCGTCCTGGACTTCAGAGGAAACGTCAGTTCCTCCCCCCACAGTGTGATGTTGACAACGTGCCTCTAAGTGAAACAGAAAACATTAGCAAAGTCAGAACACTTGCTAGTTTTTCCTTGAGGGCAAATGCTCCTGGGTTAGGGAATTTTCAGCTTTTTTGTTCAAATAGGAACAGCCTTGCTTGTTCTTTCTTTTCTTACCTTCAGCTCTTACAGCCAGCCGGGGAGCGTGAGAATGAGCCTTTTGGGGATTTATCTGTGAAACAGCCTACTGCTAAATTGTCGTTTCTGTGTATTTTCCTCTAAGCAGCCCCCTTTGCCAGCCGCAGACAGGACAGAACCGCTCGCGGACCATCGGGGTGGTGCATCTAACACAGCAGATGCCCAGGGCGATAGCACTTTGGGTGAGTACTTGGGCCGCCACGAGACAGCTCTGTGCAGTTTGGAATGGATTTCTGGGCGGGAATTGTGGAGGGTGCAGTTGACTGTGAACATGGAGAAGGGAAGAAAATGGATGATGTGCCCTAAATGGGAGCTTTGCCCGTGATGTCAGAAAAGGGGGGAGAATAAGTACATGGCAGACACATGTGGGTCCCATTTCCTCTTTGTTCTCTTAGCAGGATCTTGATTCAGATCATCTTAGGTAAGACAGAAAGAACCTGGTGTTACAACAGCCTTATAGTTCTGTGTTCCATGGGATTTTTTTTTCATAGTATTTAGCAGTAGTTGGAGTTAATGGTGGCGAGAATAATGCAATATTATATTCATAAGCCCTTTCACATCCTTGCATAGTTTTTTTGTATCCACTTTCTCATTTGGTAATGAGATTTGGCAAAAACGTTGTTCTACAGAGAAGATATTGACACCTAGAGAAATACAGTAACTTGTTCAAGGACATCTCGCACCTGGAACCAAGTCTGCTGTCCAAAGCCAGGCAGCCAAGGAGCTTAGAGTTGACAGGAATGTTCTTCTGTAGTGGGGAACGACAGCTACTCCCGTCTTATCATCGTTCTGTTGGGCATTCGCACACGGTGACACTTTCTTAAAGTTGTTTTTCTGGTTTGAAGATAATCCATATAGAAAACTCAAGCGATTGGTTATAGAAATGTGTTAAGAGAAAATTAGATATAATCTTTTCTCTTTGGTTTGTTCAACCTTCTGCTTTTAATTGAATCCTTCCTGTTGGCCTTTTAAGCATTGTAAGTTTCTGCTGTCACCATTCTCTTGCTCGGTGGCTACTCCTTAAGGCGGGTTAAAAAAAAAAAAGACAGGCTGATTGGGGCTGGCACTTGTGGTCTCTAGTTTTCATGGCTGATTATTTCACAGCTAAGTCTTATTTCAGGAAAACAGGCTAAATAAAACATATTCTAGATAATGAAACCTAGACTTTTCATTCATTGTCAGAGAAGGAAGTTATAAAATAAATAAAGGAGAATTCTAGAATGAACCAACCCTTTGGTATTGGATTGGAACCTAACATATCGATATGAACTCATGGTTGTAAAAATAAACTTAGAACAGTAGAGAAATAAAGACAGATGTGTGTGCATGCATGTGTTAGTGTGGATGCATGTATTTGGCGAGCACTGAGATCCTGGCTTCTAAGTACCAGGTTTCAGTAGAAGGAACCAGGGCTCTTCGAGCAGTGTCTGATGTCCTGGGTCAGGGTCATCTGTGCTGCCAGAGGGTAAGGAAGTGCTTCGCAAAGAACTCAGGCGTGTGGGAAGGGCACAGGAGGCAGCCTGAGAGCTTCCAGGGACTAAGGCTTGGACAGTGCGACCAGCAGAATAAGTTCATCTACGATTGGATTGTAACTCACAGAATAAATTTCGTGAGGCTGTACTAATATAAATAAATGGGAAAGAAAGGAGTCTTCCTCCTCACGGATGAATTCCAGTTCATAAATGCAGAAGGAATGAGGGAAATAGAAAACCAACATGAGGCACACACCACAGTAATAGTTCTTGCAGGCAAGGTTAAAATCAGTGGATGAAAATTGGAGTAGAAGTAGGTTATTTGCCTAGTCTAGAAATTTCTCCCCTAAGGTATTTATTGATTTCAGAGGAGAATGTAGGAACTGTACTCGGGAGAAACCGGGCAGATCCCAGCCACCTCATGAGCAGAAGTAGGGCGTGCTGGCGTTGGGTGCCCCGCAGGAGGCCCTGCAGGAAGTGCAGCGCCCGTGCTGTCGTCTTGCCCACGATGTCGTAAGAACATGCCAGACCAGACTGCGGGCGTCACGCAGAATGACTGAGCGCGCTCTTCTGCAGTGTCAGCGTCAGGAAAGGCGAAGGCTGAGGACCGCACTGGGGAGGAGTAAGGGACTAGGACGCTGACTTCTGCGTCGGACCCCGGGACGGAGAGGGGACCCTCGGAGAAAGAGTGACGACGAAGTCTGAACGAAGCCTGTGCGTTAGCAGCGTGAAGTCAGTGCTAACCGCTTTCAATACTAGTAACAACACAGGGTGTTCGCACAGCGATGGTGGCTGCAAGACTCACGGGAATTCTGCGCCATTTTGGCAACTCTTCGTGACATGAAAGTGATTTCAGACGCAGCGCCCGGAAATGTCGGGAGGCACCGCTGCGGCAGTGCAGGCCTGGGCAGCTCTGAAGGGCACGGAAGGAGGCAAGGGGCGGTCGGGGAGGTGCTCTAAAGCTGGTGGGCCAGGAGTGGAGGAGGATTAAAATCCTGATTAAAATGGCTTTGATAAAGAGGAATGCGCCGATGTACAGTAGATAAAGGGTCTGCAGTAAGAGATGAATAGCTAGCTCTCATTTCCGTGAGCCCATTTTAAAGTAAGGGCTTTTCATCTGTAAGCTGTGGATAATGACGTCTGTCCTCAGCTTGCCCGGCTGCTGTCGTAGTAGGTGTGCCAGAACCTCCCGTGCTGTCCAGTGCTACGTCACTTCGGTCGCGGTTCTGAATCAGCGTAGCCTGGCGGGGCACGCGTGGCTTTCCCAGGTGGAGTCACCTAAATGTCAGTTCGTTTAGTAGCTGTGACCTAGGCAGTCGTTCCAGCCCCGCGCTAGTCCTCCTTCCCTCGTCACACTGCCGTAGGGACAGTCAGTTCCTAGCTGTCGGCGGGGTGCCAGCGGCCAAGCCGGCGGGGCACTGTGACCTGCGGAGCGGGGGTGCCGGGAGCTCAGTCCCTGGCCACCTTCATCGAAGCCGGCATTGCTTGCCTTAGGAGTCTGGGTCCTGGCTGAGACACAAATAACATGTTACAAATCTTATTTCAGATCCCATGTTAGATCTGGATATTCAGGAATTAGCCAGCCTTACTACTGGAGGAGGAGATCTGGAAAATTTTGAAAGACTATTTTCAAAACTAAAAGAAATGAAAGGTAATGGACTCGCTTCTGTCTAACGTATTCCCATAGTGACACTCATCCATTTTATGTAGTCGGATTTTATTTTGTAACTGCTGGATTTGAGTCTGGGCTTAGCTGTACAGAGAACATTTACCCTGGGGTGGGGGCTGTGCCATCCTCTGCTGATAGAATTTCCCTGTAGAAAATTGCCTTTCTTCATTCTGTTTCTTCTTGTTTTCCCATCTTGCACCTCTCTGTCTCTTTCGGTGTGCTCATTACCATGGTAGGTCTCAGGTCCCCGGCGATTTACTGACATCCTTTCCATGTGGACAGTCTGGAAGACTTCAGCTTCCTAGTAGCGGTGATGACCGCTACAAACATACATCTGTGGAACCCATGTCCCACCGTCCTGTGTTAGAACATCCCCACCCTCCAGGTTCCCTTTTGCTGCAAGTTTCTTAAGATATATTTTCCCCCTAGACAAGGCTGCGACGCTTCCTCATGAGCAAAGAAAGTTGCACGCAGAAAAGGTGAGAAAATCAGTGAGGTATTTATTGAGTACCTACAAAAGGTCCGGTGTTGTCATATGTCACACTTGTGCACTTCTAAAGGGTCTTAGTGTGAGCTTTCATTGAATATTAACTTACAATTAAATATTTGTGCAATAGTAATGCTGTTAGTTCAGTCACAATAAGATTTCTCAAATGTATGCCGAGTGACTCACTGAGACTTGGGATATTTGTCTTCCTAGCTTTGGGGCCAGGCGACTTCTAGCAGTTTTGTTATGACCAACATGACATATGTTCTTGGCAGGAAAGTTACATGGTTGCTGGGATTCCATTATTTGTCTGTGTCATAATTTATCCAGTTTCCCTTTGGAGATATAGGCCAACAGTACATTTATATTTTTGCTTCTATAAATGAAGCTGTGCATATCCTTACACATCCCTCCATATACACCTCTCATGGCATCTTTAGTTTAAACTCCTAGATATGGAAGTCCTGGGTCAAAGGGTATTTAAGGATTTCAGTTTTGCCAGAGGGCTAGAGGGCAGCATGCATCGGTTAGTTCAAGGTAGGACTGAAATTCAGCTGTTGGCTAAAACTTGTTGCCTGCTTCTCTCCACAGGTGGCTAAGGCTTTCTGGATGGCAATTGGGGGAGACAGAGATGAAATTGAAGGCCTTTCTTCTGATGAAGAACACTAGCTTATCCCTGCTCGGTTGGACTGACAAGGATGCTAGCTGTCTCTACCCAAGATACTTCCTACTTGAGCCAGTTCTACTTTGCTGAGATCCCCATTGTTATGTTGGCTGCCAGGTTTGTTTTTAAGGTCCCCCTTAATGTTAGTTTTTAGTAAGGAGTTCAGAGAAGTCTTTCTCCTTGAGGAGTACAGTGACAACAGTGAGACTTTCTCAAATTCTTTTTTGTTCCAGGAGTGGGGTAGGGTGAGTATCACAGGTCTGTGTGATTTGCCCAATTTACAGAAGGAAACCAAGCAGACACTCTCAGCCAGCCTTTGTGTTATGCTCCTTGCCTCCACATTCATGCCCCAGGTCAGGAGTTTGTGCGTGATGATGGGAATTTCCCCATTCCAGGAGCTTGCAGCTCGAGCTCTGATGCTTTTTCTTGGAAGAAAACAGGTAGCTGCAGATTTAGTTTGTGCCATAGTACGAGAGGCTGGGCAAAGTCAGTGGCCCCTGAGTTTATATCCAACTTAGAATGTGCTTCTGAATGTTTCTTTGAAGTGTGGTATCTGAGCTTGAACTAGAAAGAATTGGAAAACCAGCGTGTATTTTTAGACTACCAGAAATAAAGCGAAGGTTTCCTAACTGGTGCGGGTTAAAGAAGCCTCTGCCAGGACCTCGTGGGGCCTGTGTGAGGGAGAACCGGAAGGGTTCCGTGTGGGTCGCGGAAACGGTGTGCTGATGACCGAAGTGGTTATGTCGCCATTATGTGAAGACCTTCTTCTGCCTTAGCCCGCTCCTCTGCCGCTTGAGATGCCAGAGCTGTGCCCTCACCCTTCAAACCTCAAAACAAGGCAAGCGTCCCTTCTTCGTGTTTGGAAGCCGGCAAGTCACCGCTGCAGTAGGCTGACTGCACAGGGCTGAAGCAGCAGGCAGCGCGCACCTGGCACCTTGTTTCTCTCTCAGCGTGGGGTCCTCTTGCCTGTGTGCCCTTCTGGGCTGTAGCCCTGGGGAAGTCCTTCGTCCTTTATCCAGGGCCATGTGGGAGGGGTCAGCCCCAGAGAAACCAACCAAAGCAGAGTTTCAGAGACGAGCCGAGGGTACAACAAATAAAAATCCCAGTTGCTTTCTCGGTGGACACTTGCGTAGTATGCGCCATCGACCCGCTCTGATCTGCCCCCGCTGTGGCTCCGGACCGACACAGTGCTGTGGACGGTGGCGCTGGCACACGGGCCCGGTGCTGGTTCTGGCTGAGCGTGGGCTCTGCTCCCAGAGTGGAGGGAGCACAGGTTAGATCATGAGCAAAACCAAGCTTCAGGCCCACTCCGGGTCCCCAGTGTAGGCTCAGGGGAGCTGGAGACAGCAGAGGGCGGAATGTTCCAGAGGCCAGCAAGCCATCTGGGAGGGGACAGCTCGCAGTGGAGCCTTCGGGAAGAGGCACCCCGGGAACAGTGGACGCCACCTTGCTTGCTGTCTGCCACTCCCCTTTTCTGAAGCTCTTTGCATGTGCGGTTCACTGCCCGCCCCTCTCACCGGTGGGAATGATACTGCTCTGAGGTGACTGTGCTTCTCTGAGGTGATGTTTCTTGAGGAGGCTTTGTGACCCCCTGATTAAAAATGGAAGGGAAACTGGCCTTGACATCAACAGGAAGGTGGAACACATACTTCTTAAAACATAGAAATTTTTAGAGAATGTGTTAGGCCACATTGTTAAGGGAAACAGATTAGGAAAAGAAAAAAACTATGAACTTGACTTTATCGATCTAGCAAAGCCAAGTGATTAAAATGTGACTTATTTCCAAAGCCTGCTAATGTGTGTTACTTTTCAGTAGGGTACAAGTGGGATAAGCCAGCCTTCCTCCTTTGGGTCAGGCACATGTAGTGAAGAGCCTAAGGGTTTGTCAGACCCATCCTATTAGAGCCCACCTGCCCCGAATGTAGTGTGTACTGCTCTGAGTCTCAGCTGTCTGGGGATGGGGACCCCTCCTAGGCACATGCAGGATAAAGGTATCGCATGCTGGGGCTGGGGATTTAGCTCAGCAGCACAGCGCCTGCCTGGCAAGTGCAAGGTTGTGAGTTCAATTCCTGGTACCGGAAAAAACAAAGGTATCGCGTGCTGTCTGCTGCTGGCTCATGTTTGAAAGATGGATTGCAAGCTAATACTGCAGTAACAGTTGCCGTCTCTAACTTGACCTGTGTGCCTGTTACAGAGCACGCAGCTGGAATTGAAGAGCGTGAGCTCTCTCCTTAAACACTCGGTCGGCGCGGCACAGTGCTTGGCACGCGGCAGCCCCGCAGCCTTCGCTGGAAGGCATGGTTCACGTTTGGTGAAAATGCTCTCAAAGCTTGAAAATCCGAGAGTGCTGGAAGTAGGGAGAGACAGGAATAAACCTCCCCCGCCCGGATATCGTGTTATATAATAATTTTAGAGTGGTGAAGACATAGATATTTTTATAATTTTAAAATATGCTGTCCTGCCAGGGTCTGAGAAGATTGACAGATCCAGTTTGTTTGCTTCCTATTTATAGAGCCTGGCTGCATAGGATTGAGGGAAGCTGGAGATCCAGGGAAGCGAGACTTAGATGGCCGAGGAATGTGGCACACGGCCGCAGGCCGCAGCGCACATCAGGCTGTTCCGCGGCTGCTTGTAACATGTGAAAGGCGACACACAGCTGACTCCGTGTTCCCTCTGTGGGGCGGCGGGATCAACTGTCTTGCCCTGGCTTGTCAGATTCCGTTAACCTTGAGCAGTGGGTCTCTCGCAGTGGCCACCGGGAGAACTTGGAAGTAGCCCCGGCCCCGCCTGCCTGCCTTGGAAAGGCGCTCTTAGGAGAATCTGGCTGAGGGTTCGATGAAAGCTCCGTGTTGGCTGATGCAAAGGTACATTTAGCAAGCATGTGTCTTGTGCGTTCAGGGGGTCGGATTCAGTGACCACTTGCTCTTCACGCTCTATACACGCACGCACGCACAGTAGACAGTTTAACCACAGCATTGCAGTATCGCATACCGAATCATGCCGGAGGGCTGTAGGTGGAGAAAATATAAAATCCGGTCAATTATATTGACGAGTACCACTTGCGTACAAGCTTAATTTGGAGACAGTGCCCTATTTCAGTGTTCCCACAATTTGTCTCTTAAAGTAAAATGCTGAGTGAAGCAGGATTGTAGTTTTTGATTCAGATTCCCTTTCGGGTTTAGTTTAGTGATCTGTTCTTGCAGCTCTGACATGTAAGCTCCTCAGACAGGTCTCAGAAAGTCTGCAGTTCGGTATTTAGGCGTTACCCAGGACTGTCCCTAGTGTCACAGGCCTTGATCTTCACATAGCGTCTTTGCATGGAGTTAAGTTTTAGTGTCAGAAGTGTCTTACTCGATTCCAAGTTGTTCCCGCCTTAGAGAATGAGGAAGGAACGGCGGAGGAAAGGGCAACAGGACACCTTTTCCCAGAGCCCTTCAGTGATGTACAGTTCTATGTTGTTGCATGTTGGGAAACGGTTGCCTCAAAACCTGGCCCTCGTGGTTGTTCCTGCATCTTCAGAACACAGGCTTGGGGGAAGAAAGGCAGTCCTTCCCAACCCTTTGTGTGCGTCGTCCACAGGCGCCCCAGGTCGCGTGACATCACTCTTGCTCGGCTTGCTAACGAGGAGGCCTCCCTGCTTCTCTGCACTGAAGGACATGGTCAGTCGGTGCCTCTGCCCCTTTTGCTATCTACCGGATGGTTTCAATGCTGCAGAAGTGTGGGCTAAGTAAGGCCTGGGTGGTCAGTACTTTATGGAAATGTCAGTGTAGTTTGAAAGAGAAAAGATTCTTTTAATCTGAAGTTCAAGACATGGTCTCTACCAGTGGTATCTCTCCAGAAAACTCCCAGGATGTTATTAATACAGTGAGATGGCCTCAGACTTGTCCATTCTGGATTAGTGAGGGCTGAAGTAAGGGTCAGGGTCCACCCAACTCAGTGGGTGACCTTGTAGTGCCAGACTGAGAACGAGGCACGGGGGAGGACAGAGACTCGCCGAAGGATGCATCTTCAAGGAGCTCAGAGTCCATCTTTGGAGGGAGTAGGGGGCAAGCAGGACAAGGTCACAGCAGGCAGAATGCCAGGCGGAATATGAAGTGCGCTGTGACAAGCCTCAGCGCCACGGGAGAAGAGAGCGGGGCGTGGTGGGCAGGGCAGGGGGTGCATCTCGGCTGCACTGCTGAACCGAGAGCATGTGGGGATTCGCTGGAATCCCTGGAGCGAGACTGAGTGATCCGAGTGGGGCCTGAGTGTGCACATTCTGATGTGCCCGCTGGTGCATGCTGCAGAGCCACTGACCTAGGGCAAGTGCTGCTTGAACTGAGCTAAAAAGATAAAGAATTTGGGTAGACAGGTAAGTAAGTGCAGGCAGCAGAACTGTTAGTATAAATTACAGTTTAAACGGTTACGGAAAGAAAGCAACAGGCCTCTTAAGAAAACCCAGGTAGTCCAGATAGTGATGGTAGGTACGGTCAGAGTGACATCAGAGGGACCTCGTGGAGTCCGTCCCAGCTCTGGAGGAGCCTGGGAGCCATAAATCTGTGAGCAGAAAAGCCACCCAGCCTTAAACACACTCCGGGAAAATGTGGCCACAGACCCATCCGTGGCTGCCTGGTCGTCCAGCTGTGTTAAGGGTTCTGAGCCTGGGAATGGACCCAGCCCCGTGATTAGAGGTTTTGGCCATGGACAGAGATACAGGGAATGGTAGTTAATTTTGCCACGTAACTTGCTATCCCTGGCATGGAGGACAAATTAGAATTTTGGAAGCTATGATCAAAGGTAATCAGGGACTGTATTTTGGTGTCATTCCTCTGTCATATGTAAGGAGTCAGAGTAAAGTAACCCAGTGGAAAGGCATGGTATTTGTGTGGCTTGAAATTTCAAGGGTTGACGGGGTCACTCGAAGAGCACAGTGTATGTCAAGAGCACAGGCAGTGGTGTGGGAACTCCAGTCCAGGAGGGCCGCGGGTGGGACAGAGCAGCCTGCCTGAGGGGCTGCGGAGGCCGGGAGTCTGCTCAGCCAGGGCTGCCTGAGCAAGGGGAAGAAAAGGCGCATCGTGCTGCTGAGAACAGAAAGGTAGAAGGGCAGAGGCAGCTGCTAACCGGGGAGCAGAAGATGTTTCCCAGGGGGCGCTACGCGCTGGCTCAGGTCTAACTGTTGGAATTGAGTCGCTGGTTTAAGTCAGCTGTTGAGTGATCCACAGAACTTCGGGGAAGGCCTCTGGAAAAACTGTAAGGCAGGCACTGCTTGCATTCATGGAGGCCAAGTGTGGCAGCCCCTGAGGGCGCTCAGACTCCTTCCTGAGGAGGAGGGGTTGGGTTCAGGTCCTTCAAGGACTGCTACAGAGGCCTCAGTAGAGGCCAACTCCAGCCATCTCTAGGCTGCCACCCCGAATTCTGCCTTTTCAAACACTTGAAAAGCAAATGGCACCTTACACCTTGATCATCTTAAGCCACGGAAACAATTCTGAAGTCTCTCTCTCATTGGGACTTGGAATTCACAGTGAATTTTCACTAGAACTGACCGTGCTCTGAGCTGGACAGTATGGAAGCGTAGTCCCCATGAATGTAAAACTCTCTACCTGTGGGAAGACTGTTGTGAAGGCCTTCAGGAGTGGGAGACAGTGTGGAGGGGGGCTGGCTAGGAGAGGCCG
The DNA here is from genome assembly GCF_000276665.1 of Chinchilla lanigera. Taxonomy (NCBI): domain Eukaryota; kingdom Metazoa; phylum Chordata; class Mammalia; order Rodentia; family Chinchillidae; genus Chinchilla; species Chinchilla lanigera. The sequence goes on from NW_004955450.1 coordinate 8,747,348, forward strand.
AGCAGAAGCCAGAGGTGGCAAGTCTAGAGGGTGGTGGTGGCCTTGCAGAGTGTCAGAGGGACGGGGCAGGGTTTGCATGCAGGGAGCAAAGAGTATGATTCTTACGTGGATGACACGGCCTCCTGCTGTCTCAAGCAGTGCCCTGGTGCGTGACTGGGGCGGGTGGGGGTGACAGCAGCACCGTGGCCGGCTGCGGTGCTGACCTAGTACACGGGGCTTAGCGGATTTCTCCCTCTGCACCCGGCTCACTTTTGAATCTCTCCACCCAGAGACGCCAGCAAACATCAGACCGAGCTCCTGGCCTAGGAGCTTTTCAATGAAAAGTTTATTAGAAGGGCACTTACAAGAGCAAAAGGAGGGAAGAGACAACATGAATCATCTTTAACAAGGGGGGTACAATGCTGAAACAGGTGCTCTGCTTTTAAGATACAAAAGTTAGAAAAATCTAAAACACTATAAATACATACATGCTTTTTACAGAGATTAAAAGACTGGTTGAATAGCGAAGGGAATCGGCATCCTCCTCCCTGTCCTAGTCCCCTCCCGCACACCAGAACGAGGCTCCGCGGGGCTGATGCCAGGCACTGAGGGTGAGGGAAGGCGGCTCTGCACAGACGGCTCCGTCTCTCCAGGGGAAGCTCTGACCCCGAGCGAAGGTCCCTGTCAGAGGGCCCAGATTTGACTCGGAGCTGCCTGCTTAGCCAGCCGGGTTCGGTGCTTCCGATGCCAAACCCGAAGAGCTCCTACACCCTCCACCAAGACCGAGAACTGGCCGCGCCCCGCCCCTTCCAGCCACTGTCCTTAGGAGGAGACACCTTTCCACATGTACTTTTAAAAAATTAAATAGTTACCTGTCTGAATGGTTTTAAGAAATTATTACATAAATATAAAAACACCAGAATGCTAGCGTATACATTACTTCTGCATTAAAAAAAAATAATAATCAATGATGGAATCACTAAGAATTTCTCAATCCAGTTACATGAACTGCAAGTTTCCTTCCCATGAAAGCTGTGTTTCTGTGTGCGCCTGGGTGTCCCAGACTGACACCTCCCGGGAGGGATACCGCGCCCGGCTTTGTGCCCCACGCTGTGTGGCGAATGTCTTTCTGCTCTCCGCCCACCCGAGACAGCCAGTGCTCCCTCGGAGAAAAGATCCTCAAGACTTCCGTGAGGGGTCGTCGATGCCACGTGAAGGAAAGCGGTACCACTTGGCTAGCTGTTCTGGCTTTCTTCTAGTAAAGGGGAGACGTGGGGATTTGGGGAGGGCCCCTGCTCTAACCACGTAAAACCACACAGTAAGAAAGCGGGTCTAGGCGAAGCCTGTGCCGCCGCCGCCCCCTTAGTAAACAGCAGTCCCACGCGCAGCGGGGTTCCTTTCCCCGCCGCTCCTTTTAGACTCGAGGAGACGCACTCGGAGCCTCAGAAGGGGCAATGTGGGCCGAGAAGGAAATCCAGCGTTGGCCATCTCCCCTGAGGCTCATGTCCGCGCCTGACAAGCACATGCTGCTTAGGGAAAACCCTTGCCTGCGGTTTGGGGAAGAGCATTTAGTCCTGGAGTATGTCCAAGCTCTAGGAAGCCAAGGGGGAGCTGGAGAAAAACAAAACAAACTACGCACATGATGTGTGCTACAGCTCATTTCAATACATTAACAATTTTAAAAAATAATCACCATGGTCAGTTAAAAAAAAAAAATACAACACAGACAACATCAGGACAATGGAAAAGTCTGCCAGCAGCCTCGCCCTCGTGTTTTTCCTAAGAGTCCAAGTCTCTGCTCCTGACTCCCGGCTCCTCTGAAAACGTCGGGTCTCCCCACTGCAGCCTGGCAGGAAGGTGGCTGGCCGAGGCGACGTGTGGGCACAGGCCTGTAACCCAACCCTGCCGAGCGGCTCCCGAGCGTGCACTGCCAGGCTCTGCACTACGAAGTGAAGTCGGTGACGCGCAGGGCGGAGGAGGACAAGGACTGAACGTTGGCTCCTCAGGCAGAGACAAGGACCCCTGCCCCAGGCCCAGGGCTGGGGTCTGTCCACACAGGTAGTCACGTGGCCTGAGGGAACCATACTTAAAACTGCTATCGAACAGCCACCTTTAAAAAGTTTTTAAATGTATAAATGCCATTTGTACAACAGAATTTAACACGAAGAAAGGACACTAATTACACATGCCCGAAAGACCTCTGCTGCTGAGTGACAGGAGCAGCGGCCCGGCCAGCCTCTGAGTATGCCCGAACTTCCTGTCAGTGATGCCAAGGGCAGCTTGCTTACGATAATTCATCCTCCTCCAGTGGTCTGCGAAGAGAACGGGCCAAGGAAACAGCCTTCGGGAAAAACACGAAATCCAAACCTCATGCCTCCTAGAAGCAACCATCAGATTTGAGCGCTGAGAGTTCAGACGCCATCCAAATACAGCCCAACCTGAGCCCTGGCTCTGCAGGCTTGGGCTGTCCCTGAAGCTGGATTCCACGCGCCTGGAGGATGACTGCGTGCCCAGGAAGCCAGGCCCTCAGAGGCCGCTGCCCGTGGCTTTCAGGAGAGGGACTGTGATCACTCCGCGTTCTCGCCCTGGGTCTCAGAACTGACCAGGAACACAAATGCACATCCGGGAGGATCAGAGGACTTCCCGTGTTTGCAAGCGGCAGTCTTCAGAGCATCGAGCCAGGTCCGAAGAGTTAGGGCTGCAGAGGAAGTGGAGAGTTTCATAGCCTCACTGAGTTCCGGGTCAGCTTCCCCGCGGGAAGATGCACACAGGCCTGGCAGGGCGCTCCTTCCTTCTCTTCCTGTGTCCTCAGGAGGCTCGGGGAGCAGTGCTCCTACCTGGAAATCTCACGGCTCCACCCGCGGGGCACAGGGCCCTGCAGGCGGGGCACCAGCGAGTGGCCCAAGTCTGCATCGAGCATCAGAAATTGCATCACATTCGAGGTTCAGAACCTGCCAAAAGTTACACTTTCTTCCCTTCACCTGGAATAAGACGGGACTTCCATAGGAAATCCTTTTATTTTTTCTGGTATAAATCCATGCAAAGATGTGAGAAGTCCTTTCATTTAAAAAAAAAAAAAAAAAGCAGCAAAGAGTAAAGTACCATTTGCAGGTGTCAATCCTGTCTGCTGTATTCTGCAAAAGGCCAGTAAGAGAGAGGGTTCTGTCTTTTTTTTTTCCAGTTGAAATAATTTATACCAGTTTTCTCCCTAATTGCCACTGGGAGCAGTACTTATTACACAGTATCACTGCTATGGTTGTCGCTGATGGGCCTCCGCGGTGAGCTAGATAATCTTCCATCCCAGGGTGGAGATGACAGACCTCTTTACACCAACCCTGCAATTTTCAAAGGTATAAAAAAAATTTAATAGCCCTTTCATATGCGTATGTTGGCCTGAGATGTTTCCCTTCTGGTGCATTTGCTTCTGTGAATTCCAACTTCCCAACGTGCTGGCAGGTGGCTCCTCCACTAAACCTGGCAGAGCTTCACCTTGGGGCAGAGGAGGAAATAGTTGTGTGCTGGCTTTTCCTCCGGTTTCCCAGTCAATGTGCCTACCCAGAATTTTTTTTTTTAATATAAAACTTTTAAAAGAGCATATGATAAAGTTGATTTACTTAATGCAACTGATTTACTAAACCAACACAGCCATGTGCATGACTGTATGGAGCAAGTACTTCTGGTGCCGGAGCTGCCCCCAGCACGATGTCGCTCAGCCCTTGCCTCTCGGGAACACTTAATGTCACTCAAATCTCTGAGATCAGTATGATAAACTACACTGCGTACACGCTGAGCCTCGGCAGATCCTTCCAACCGCTCCGAGGGAGAAAGAACAGAGAGCTTCCGGAAGAAGAGACGGCTGCACCACATCCTGCTGAACACATTTGTCTCACCAATCAGTGTTTGGAGAAAGGAGAGAGCCAGTGGGGCGCTCCCCGCCACGCGGAGAGGTCGCCAGGCTCCCCACTCTGCCCGCACAGAGGGGCTTGGCTGGAAATGCACATATAGAGAGGTGTCCGTCTGTCACACGTGCCAGAGAGCCGGAACTTCCTTCCAAGGTAGATTCCACACCCCGGCCCTGGACAGAGGGGCTTTGCTGTTGGACTCTGACATCCCAGATTGCTGTCCTTTGAACAGGAGGCTGGGGGAAGGCCAGGCAGCTGAACAGGACCTGTTCGCTCATGCCACCAGCACACAAGCTGTTTCTTGTCCTTCAAACTGGGGCCGAGGGCACACGGGTTCGGCAGACACCACTGTTCGTAAAATCTTTGCTTCTGTGCTTCGCAAGAACAGGCTGGTGTCACCTTAGTTGAGGGAGAAAACATACTTCTTCCTTGGCACGAGCAGGCTGAGTAGAGTTCCGGTCTCCGTCTCCTCCCTGGCCACTGTCGCAAGCGAGCCTGCCTGCCCCTGCGTGCTCAGGACCTCTAGGACACGCTGGAACAGCGGATGCTGGGGGAGCCCATCTGTGTGAGGACCTTGTCCAGCCACTGCAAAGGTCCGTTCAAGTGCAGCTCAATCCAGCAGGGGGTGCTAGTCACTGTCTGTCTCCTGCAGAAACAAGGGTGGCAGGCTTAAATACCCAGAGGAACACTCTTCCTAGTCAATACATCTTTTTGCTTCAGTGACAGCGCTTGTCCCAAAGCCGGCAATACATCCCACCTTGTTAAACACTGCCCGAAGGTGGGTACCAGTCACTTGCTGAACTACCAGGCCAAACTGCTCCCACGAAGGGGGATTTTGAGGAAATCGGCTTCTTTGGAGGGGGAGGAAGGAGGGCCTTAATCCTGTTATCCCTAGGGGTCCATTAAAACAATGGAACACAATGAAATGTTTTCAGGTCCCTGTTCCTTGAATTTTTCTAGGTAACATATAAATCTCATGCCAAAATTCAAAAAATTCCAATATTTGGTATAAATGGGTTGTGTTACCCGTGCAAGGTCAGTTCCAGGGCACCGCGGAGGCCTCCCGGAGAAGGGGCTCACCCCTCTGGCGCCTTCCCTGTCAAGTGGGCACCCACGGCTCCCCAGGCGCGGACCCTGGCCAGCCCTAGCGGCCCGCACGCCGTCTGCCTGGCGGCGGGGGTCTGTACAGAGTGCCGACAGTCCGCATGCCTTGGGCTCCCAGCATGCTGATACACTTCACGTCTACGGCCTTATTTTGGAAAATCTTACGAGTAGAGCTAGCCATGGAACAATTACTGGAAAAAATCAAGGCACACCACACGTTTCTTTTCCCCAGAGCACCTTGTCTAAGTTCAGGCTGGCTGCTGAGACGCTGGCCGGCGAGCTCCCGAAGGCCTGCGCTGAGCAAAGGCTATCTATGTGGAGGCCAGGCCAGCTGGACACACCAGCCTGGGCCCTGCGCCCTGCTTTGGCCTCTTCAGGGACACAGCTGAAACCTCACTCCCCTTGGCCCACGGGCAGGAGGACGAGACTCTTCTGGGAAGGGGCCACGCCTGCCTGTTGGCTGCTATGCGGCCGCCACGCGGCCGTGACGCAGTGGCCCCACAGGACTGGGTGTGCTGGCAGGACGTCCTGCACAGCGACGCAGTGTCCCCGCAGAAAGGGGTGTGCTGCCACGGGGTCTCTTCACAGCCCCGGGAGCTGGAGGGCCGTGGTGTCGCGCCAGGCCAGGGCCCCTGTGCGTCAGTGGAGACGGACGGTTTGGAGGTGGCCGGGCCCCTGCTGTCTGGCGAGCGGGGAGTGCCTGAGGCTGGCCCCTGGACTAGAGGAGGAGGAAGAGCAGATGGACCTCCCCCGACTCTCCCTGGGCTCCGTCTTCAGATATTTCCCTTCCCCACTAAAATACTGATTTTGTAACCTTTCACTCCCATTCCCTAAGTGACCCAAGCTGGGGCGGAAAGGTCGGTTAAAATCTTTCTCCCGCTGGACCTCCCAGCCTGGGCTAATCTCTTTAGGGTCATAACATGGTCCTAAGTTCCCCAGGGCTTGGACTATGCTGACTGCTTACACAGTCACTTCCTGGATGTCACAGGCTCCGGGAACCAGGGAGCCCCTTTCCCTGGCTCCGTGGGGCAGACACAGAAGAACAGGAGCTAAAATACAGTAAATGGAGGAGGAGGAGGAGGATTTCACAGAGCGAAATCCTCTAATGAGAATCTGACTTTCCATAAGTCATGCTCATCGGGACTTCATTATAAACGGTGGCCCCAGGCCAGCCCTGAAATGGTTTGGCCAGGGTGCAGAATGACTGCAAAACAAAACAGATTCCAAACATCTGGAAAAGTGGAGAGCAGGGGAGAGTAACTTGAAAGGCGCTGGCTCCCGCTGACGTGTGGGTACCTCTGCGTCTGGCTGCCCAGGAGCTGGGGGCTAGGGGCTGGGGGCTGGGGGCTGGGGGCTGGGCAGGGTGTGGACAGAAAAGGACCGGCTTCTCGCGACCACTGAGCAGAACAGACAGAACTGTGATCGTGGCCACATTTAAAATACGCTGTAGAATCCTATCGAAAGTTCTGCACACATGAACTGTCTTCCTTTATAGGTACTCAGATCTCCCTCCTTCCTTGATCCTCATCTTTAATACCGTAGGTCAGTGCTGGTGAACCTGTGGCGCGTGGGCCGCAGCAGGCTGTTGTCTTGGAAGTCCTAACATTCGCCATCACTGTCCTACACGCTTGAGGTCTCCGCGGTCCCTGAGTCAGAGATGGAGCCACAAGCGGAGGGCTCCACTTCCTGGGGAGGGCCCTTCTAAAGCCACCTGCCCCAGATGGAGGGGAGGAAGCGGCGACCTGGAGCGCAGTGCTGCCTGAGCTATTCCACCACTGAAGCGACATCAGGCGACTGCCTTTCCTTCCTAGGCCCCACATCTGAACAGCGGGGACGATGTCCATGTCCCCACCGCGGCTGTAGGAGGATGAAATGGGATGTGTGTGTTGGTCACGCTGAGTGCTAGCAATACGATCGCCCAGGGCTGACACACTCCGTCGCCTGCCTGCCTGCCTGCCGGGCCTCGCTCTCATCCATGGTGTGAGACCCGGTCCGCTCATCTCTGAGGAGCCTCGGCTCTGCTGTCCCGAGTTGCCCAGAATCGGGCCCCCACACTGACCTGTACTCGGCTCCCCAGCCTTTAACAAAGCTCATGCGGATGGTGCACATGCGCGTCAGCTGGTAGACGGCCTCGAAGCCCTGGTTCACAGACTGAGCCAGCAGTGCAGCGAACTCCTGGTTATTGAAGATCTTCAGGTTGCATCCTGCAGACAGAACAAGGACAGCGCTGCTGGGGACAGAGGCGTGGCCGTGGCCCCCCTCCTGGTGAAGCCATCCTGGGTCTCCCTGGCTTAAATCACGCAGCTCATGGTCATTCCAGGCATCAGCCACAGACTCCAAACCCAGCACCACTCGGGGTGGATGTGCTCGGCCCCTGCCCTGGAGTCTGTCACCACCTTGTCAGAATACGCTGTCCCACAAGCTCCCCTGCTTCAGCCACAGGAACACAGAAGGTGGACTGTGAACAGGGCCACCAGGGACACGCACACCGCTGAGAGAGGTGAGCCCAGTGCTAGGCCAGGGGGCCTGGGCAAGACTCCAGGTGCAGAGAGGCCGGGGACCTGTGCCGTGCAGGACGTGGCCGACCACCTGGGCCCAGGACGCTCAGCAGGGCTTTGCCAGGTATGCCTCGTGCAGGGCCAGGAGGGGGAGAGATCTGGGTCACAGTTTGTCCTCTGGGCACAGGCTGGGTCGTGGCGACATTCGAGCAAAGGGAAGGTGTGCCTCCAATTCTCCAGACAGGAAAACTAGACGCAGGCACAAATAAAGTTTAAAATAAACCTCTCGTTTGAAGTCCCGCTGTCTGAAAGCCAGGAATGTGTCAATCAGAAACAGAAAGACAAAAGCACATGCCAGCATAATCAAAAGGTGAGCCGAGGTGACCTGAGGAAGGCACCAGCACCCGCTCCTCCTCCCTCCGCGTGGCTCTGTGCCGGTCACCTTCTCTCTCTGACCTTGCGTCTCCCTGTAAACGTGGGGCTGGCCTCCCAGGATGTTCCAGTTCTGACATGCTGTGGGCTGGCAACCTCCAAACCCACGGGGCAGGCCGAGGAGGGAGCGGGCAGGGAAAAGGGTGCTGCCACTTCTGCCTCCGTGCGCCCCGAGGCGCAGTGCAGCGGAGCAGGGCTGAAACCAGCTTCGGCCCCAGGAAAGCACTAGACAAGCCGGCAGCCCACTGTCCCGAACGTTTGGGGCACAGCCCGGCACCCCTTCCCTTCTTGGGGTCCTGGGCCCATCAGCCTCACTCAGGAAACTCAGCAGGTCCCCAGAAGAAAGCCAAGGCCTGGTTCCAGTGTGGCTTGAAACATCACCCCCCGGGCTTCTTGGCCTTATCTTTATCACAGCGGCCCCTCCGCCCTCAAGGGCTCTACCCAGTCTCCCAGCGCCGCCCCATCCTCTCCGGGAAGCCTTCCCTGACCCGCGGCAGCCGCGCTGCGCTCTCCCTCTGCCGCGTGCCTGGCGCTGAGCACCCACCCTGGTGTTCCGCACATCCGGGTCTCAGTCTCACACAGCCCACAGCCCTGCAGACCTGTGGGGACAGGGGCAGCGCCCCACCTGCGCCCTCCAGCCCCTGGTACAGACCCTGCACGCTCTGGATGGGAGGAAGGAATGTGCGAAGGAAGGAAGCCACGCTGCTGAGCCTCTGGGGTGGTGGGAAGGGCCCCCCGGGTCCCGAGGAGACCCACAGACTGCTGCGGGGCGAGCACAGGGAGATGGCCGGGCACAGAGAAAGCGCTGTCACTCCCCTCCAGGCTGCCGGTGCACACACCGCTGAGGAGAAAGGGTGGGAAAAGGGGTCTTGGCACAGAGGTGTGGGGTGGCTCACCTGGGGGGATCTTGCAGACGGTGGCAGGGTGCCAGCCGTAGCGTTGGTTACAGTTGGGAGACTGAACAAAGATAGCGCTGTCACTGAGGCACTCTGCGAAGACCTCCCCTCCGATGTAGTAGAGCCGCACGCCTCTCCCTAGAGAGAGTCAGGTGAGACCGGATCAGGGCACCGGCGCCCACGCACTGGCCCTGGCCACCCAGGATGCGAAGGAGGGCAGAGCTGCAGGGGCTGCCCCCAGGCCTGCTTCTCTGTCAGTGTCCCCAGGCAAACAGGACCCAGAGCCCAAGCCTGAGACCTGGACAAGGGACTCACGGGCAGCACTGGGTTTCCACGGGAGGGGAAGCCTATGAGGACGTGACAAAGCACGCGCCGTGGCCTTCGGTCACACGTCCAGCCTGGGGCCCGGAAAGCAGGGTAGCAACTCCTCCCCCACCCGTCACCGAGAGACACAGAGGGTGCCCAGTGCCACCCTTTGGCCCTTATTCTGCTCCCAGATTGCGAGGTTCATTCCAACCCGCCCCCCACTAGCTCTGCGGCCCCAGGGATGGGGCGATGTGACCCCTCCATGAGTTGTTCTAGAGTAGCTTGTAAGTCTCCATCATTATTTTTCCTTCATCTCTTAAATCCACTCCAGATGGACAGGAATTATTTTTAAATTGGCTCTGCAGTTCCAACAGTTATGCAAACGCTCAGCTCTGCGCTGGGGCCAGCAGCTGTCCCCGCCCCCTGCACCCCGGGAAACTCTTGTTCCACCCCCCACTCCGGGGAGGAGGCCGAGAGCTGGGCCCAGCATGGCAGGAGGGCAGGAGCTGATGTGGGGGGCTGTGTGCCACCTGCTTCCTCTTGTGCACTTCCCATCCCTCTACTGTCCCTCCCTTAGGGCGCCCTTTCTTCTCCTGATCCTCCGGGACTTGGGACAGAAGGAGCGGCAAGAGCAGGAAGGACAGCCAGGCCAGGAAAGACCCAGATCCCCGCGAGCACGCTGCCCTCAGCCCGAGGCCTCTGAGCCCCTTGTCTTGACTGCAGAATCTGCTCTTCAAACGGACCCTCCTGTGCGGGTCGAGAACAAACCAGCAAGAGCGGTGATGCTCGGGTTCACATAGGCCCACATCCCCCCTTGCACCCCCACCCAGCTCCCCAGGTTGGCCCTGGAGCCGCCCAGCTGACCCTGCCCAGCTGACCCTTGGGGTTCCAGGGCAATGTCTAAGAATATCTGACCACATCGCCTCCACAGCTGTAAAGTAACTCGAGCAAACCACGTGACCCACAGCCGAGCTTCATCTGCCCTGAACGAGCACACTGGTCTGCTTATGTCCTGGGTGCCTGGCTTAGACATCGTAAGGTTAGGCCGTGGGCCGTTTTTGTCTTTCTGGCTTTTTTCTACATGGTCTAGAATAATCACCTAAGAAATTAAAGCTCGTTCGTCCAAGAATCACAACCTACTTATTAACCTCCCTGTACTTTAAGGGTGTTTTTATTAAAAACTCTGTCACCTTTCCCACAGACTTCCCTTCCTTGCTGCCACGAATGAGGTGTTTGGCTACATGGCTGCAGATGTGGGGAGACGGTCCCTGTCTTTGGGAGGGAATGACTGAGCACCCGAACTCTGCCTGTCTGGCCCGTGTGGGACCAGCGAATTCTGTGGGCCGGGAAAGGAGGCAGAGCACCCTGGGGGCCGCCGCGTTACCAATGTGCCTCCGTGTCAGCTCCACCGCCGCGTTCCTGTTCACGTTGGACAGCAGGCCCAGGCAGAAGCGCTCCGAGTTGGAGGGGTCGGTGAAGCCGTCCACCGTCATGGACGGCTGCGAGGCGTGGAAAGTCTCCCCAACGCGCTGGTTCAGCTCATAGTAGGAGATGGAGCACCAGAAGGCCGGCTCGCAGTAGGTGACTGGCTGCAGGTCTGTGGAGACAGGGTGTGTGCGGTCGGGCCCTGGGACCCTTTGGTGAGAGACCTCCCCCACCTCCCAAAGGGGGAAGGACCCTCTGCCCCACGCCTTTCCCTGCATAAAACTTGGAGGACACCAGGGTATCTGCAGGGGCACTTGGCCGGCCTTGTCTCTGTGGTAAAGAGCCTGAGTTCCCTTCCTGTCAGCCCACCAGGGCCCTCCCGACCTGACCCGCCAGGCCCCAGGCCAACCCTGCGGACAGACCCACGGGGCCCGCCCGCCACACACAGTCACCTCCTGGCCTCTCTTCCTGAGGAGCTGAGGTCTCCTAAGGAGTCATGCGAATCTCTGTCCCCAAAGGGCTTCCCGCATTGGGCTCCCCGGCCCGGGCAAGCTCAGCCCACGGAACAGTAGTTCCAGAGCCCACACAGGCAGCAGTGCCCGGTGTGTGCCAGCTACACACCATGCTGTGTCATGCCACACTTCCCTAGCTGCCAGCCGACAAAGCAAAACTGCCATCTTGTGAGAGGCTTTCCCTGAGGAGAGCTGCAAAAGGCTAAAGTACAGGGGTCCCCGCTCTCTACTTCCTGTGACTCCTCGCCCCGCTCTCCCCACGGCCACACGGAGCTCCACAGCTGCCCAGGCTCATGATGCCGGGGAGCACAGCACGCCACCTCCTGCTGCCCGTCTGCTGCAGAATCGGGGTCCTGCTCAGCCCTCCGTCTCCATCTCGGACCTCCAGCCCGGGACACTCACTGTGGCTGTTGCACCTATGTAGAGCCACCTGGCTGTCTAGGACGTGACTCCATGAGCTGGTGTCTGTGCCTTCCTGACTGTCCGGCCTGGGCTGCCGCCCTGCTTATGTCCTTGGCACAGAGCTCTGAGAGGGAGGGCAAGGGCAGCGGTGCCCACGTCTCCGCACAGGGACCCTGGAAGGCCGGCCACGGCTAAGAGAAGATCAGAAGCCATGCTGCCCCTGGGGAAGGCCTGGGTGAGCCCTGCCACGAGAAGGCCCAGACGACCCTCCCAAGGGTGAAGGGAGGCGATGGGGAGCTGCAGACCAGGGACACCCTGCAGGTCACGGCCTGGAAGTGGGCACTGGCGGCCAGGTCACAGGTGGGAGGTGGGGGCTGCAGTGATACAGGATGGTCAGCAGTATCCCTGACCTCCTCCCCCAGCTGCCAGGGGCATACACCTGCTTCCCCTCCCAAGTGCGGACAATGAAAGACGCCACCAGACAGCACCAGATTCTTCCAGGGGGTAAAACTGCCCATGGCTGGAAACCACTGCCTGGCGACAGAGCAGCGTGGTCGCACTCTGAGCTTCAGCTTCTCTGTGGCCTTCACCTGGGCATGGGACCCTCCTTACCCGGGCACTGCCGTGGTGCCCTGAGCCGCCAGTGTGCAGTGCAGAGCATGCACCAGGCGCGCAGTGTCCTGTTGGCAATCCTACGAGCACTGCCTCTAGGCGGGCACTGCGCCCTTGCCCCTCTCCTCTCTTCCCGGGGAGCGGCAGGAGGCAGGGCGCTGGCTGCTCGGGGACGGGAGAGGGAGGGCCTTGGGGCACGCGCAGCTGTGGCCTGTGCCCTGGCTCCTGAGGCTGGGCTGAGCCACGTCAGCTACTTCCGGCTCTGGCTTTGCTAGTGCTCCCACATTCCAGGGAGATAAGCTATATTCAAAACAATGTGGCCACTAAAATGTGAGCTATGCTGCTTTAGAAACTTAAAAAAAACCCAGGAAATCCAAGAGCAATCCAGGCATTCAGAGCGGTCAGGCACCCTATTGGGGCTGGGGCTGCCACCGCCCACACGTAGGGTCTGCTGCCTTTTGTGTGATCTTCAGGCCATGACCTCCCTCCCGGCCTCAGTTTCCTAGTCTGTACATGACCCGTGTGCTGCCGGCCATCAGTGCTTCCGGCTTGGCTCGGCTGGATAGGCAGCTCTGGCTAATCGGAGCGACCCTGGCTTATTCAGCAGTGTACAGAACGGAATGCAGTTCTCATAAAGCCCTGTCAGAATCCCTGGGGCTTCATCCAGGCAGGAGAGCAAGCAGGGCTCCCCGGCACGCTGACACACACCAGTCACAACCGGCAGGGCCAGCAGGCCACCCGCTGCGGACCAGCACACCGGGACCAGGCTCTAGGGCGGTGTGGACTGCAAGGAGTCCTGGTCCGAGAGGCCCTCCCAGGCAGGCCTGAGCCCTTCTGAACACCCCCGAAGCTCAGACACAGCCTGACACATCAGGAAGAAGGTGCCTGTTTGGGGGGACAGCGGAGGTCAGGCCAGTGGCGGAGCGTGAGCCTTGCCTTTTCCAGGCGTGCTGCGGGCCCGGCTCCCTGGGGTGGGAAGCAGGCCGAGCCAGAGCAGCGCCCACCAGGTGCTCACTCCACACAGCAAAAGGCAGCCCTGCCTCCCACCGCCCCCTCCCACAGCCCTGGGCGGCTTCCTCGAGGCACTTCTGCAGGAGGAGCTACAGACCAAAGGTATGGTCGCCGTCTCTGGGCTCTCAGTTCAATGACACTCTTTAAAAAACTGTGCATGTGCTTTCATTTGTTTCCCATCAAAGGCCTCATCTACATCACAGTGAGTACAAGAGAAAAAGTCAGGAACCAGGAGGTTACAGCTACTGAAAAGAATACTCAACTTGCTCTGAGCTTCCTAGCGGACAAAGCAGAAAGGGAACAGAATATGCAACATGGCTCTCGTGGGTGAGTACACAGTGCTTACGAGCACTACCACAGAAACACAGCTTGTCCTGGTGCTAAAGCTTAAATGAAATCTCTCAGTGGGAGGCAGCGGCCCCTCCACCACAGCAATCAAGCAAGGAAACGCGCAGGCCCTGGTTTAAGAGTTTGCCAACAAATGCAGAAGCAGCTTTACACAGGGACGTGAAGGCACGCCAAACACAGGCTCCTCTAGGAGGACGGCCGTGAGGGTTCAGGGCCAGGCCTGGGTCTCTGCGCACCTGGAGCGGCAGACAACACGCCGAGGCCTTGCCCGCCACCACCCCACTCCCACCAGACTGCCGAGCAGAGCTAACTGCTTCCCAGAACAGAGGGGCCAGAGACCGGGGAATCTCCAGCCCCGTCCCGGCCTCCCCCAGGTGGCGTTGGCCAGACTTGCCAAGTGGCACGGGGCACTTCGTTCCCGGCTGGCCCCACACCCACCCGGCACCTTGGCTGACTTCAGTCATGAGCCCTGTTCCAAAGTGGCATGGGCTTTCTGTTTTGTTTAAGGAAAAGAAAACAGAGTAAGACCCAGAAGGCAACACTTGGATGATGGGCTGCCTATTACAAACATGTGCAAAAGACTCAAACCCGGTAAAGGAAAAGGCGAGGAGGCGGGAGGGAGAAGTGACTTTCTGCTCCGGTCCCTCGTTGTCACCACCCCCCAGTCTCTACCATCCCTCCGCCTGGGCTGCCCCTCCCCCAGCATCTGCAGGGACCCACCTGTAAGGCCGGCGTGTGTGACCGGGACACGGGCCCGCAGCTCTCGGTCTGGGTACAGCCCAGCCGCTGTGGCCCCGGCTAATTCCAGCCCATCTCTGAGGACTCCAGCAACAGGTTGTACAGAGAAAGAACCTTTTCAGCCGGCAGCCAGCTTAGCACCACCAAGGACAGCGGGAAAGTCAAGCCCCCAAGGCCCCCGGGAGAGTAAGGGACCGCCAGCGGAGGACTTAGTGTCCCATCACCAGCCTGGGGCTTCCCAAGATTTCTGAAGCCTGGAGCCAGACGTGGCCTTAGAAGAGGGCTGTGTGGCAGCGCCGAGACGCCTGGCACTCAGGCCTGCAACCAGGACCCCTGTGCCCTCCCCAGGGCTGGTGGCCTTCTATCTTCCGGCTGCCACCCCGCTCCTGGCACAGAGGCAGCCGCGTTCTGCCGAGGCGCTCTGGGAAGCCAGCCCCCCTAAACTCCAGCTCAGTCCCCGCCAGGCACTCCCTGGGCCTCCGTGGCCTCCACAGGCTGCTCCGGGATGTCTCACATACAGCAGGAGACGCTTATGCGCCCCCGCAGGGTGCCGCAAGTGACCCCTTTCCTCCTGCACCTGCCTTGTCCTCCCCACCGGCCCCCGCCTGGAGTGGGCAGGAAGCAACGGGAGAAACCAGAGGTCCCCCACTGCAGCCCTTTTGGTTACACTAACTTCGTTTCTTTAAAAGACACAGGTAAGCTGGGATGCGTCTGCCTTCGAGGCAGAGCTGACCATGTAACTGGTTTCATCCCATGGACTGGGACACAGCGGCCACCAGGAAGTGGCACCAAGGCAGCTGCCCACTGCCCCACTCTGCCAGCCTGTTTTGCCCTTTCGCCCCACTGCTGCTTGCAAACCGCCCTGCGAAGGCCGCCCTTGAGCTCCCCGCGCCACTCTCTGGGCCGCCTCCCACGCCTCAGCTCTGCACGGCTGCCTGCTGCCACTGTCCTTCGGAGTGTCCCCACCCCCTCATCAGCCTCACCCTCAGCCCGCGTCCTGAGGGCCAGGACCCTGGCACTGGCTTCCTCCTTCTGGAGTGGGCTGTCCTCTGTACTGGACTCCTCCACTGTCCACACTGGCCGCACCTTCGGGGGAGTCTCCAAAGTGGGCACCAGGGATCCCCAGGAGGTTAAGAGGGGTGCACAGCAGGGGCCTGTTTGCCCAGGGAAGAGGAACAAACAGGCCTGCCCCACACCAGCAGTGGTTTCCCACTCAGCACTCGGGCCTGACTGCTTCCCATGCCTCAGCACGGCCCCCAGGAGAGCTGACCAGAACAGCCTGCGCACCCAGGGCGGCTCTCAAGGGCCCTCCCAGGCCCACTGCCATTTCCCTGAGGGGCGCTGGCACAGTTCATCTTGATGGTCAGCTGGCTTGGCTTGGGAGCTGCCCCGGGGATCCTTGGAGAAACATCTGGGTCATGGAGGCGTGACCTTGGGAACCTTATCTGGCCCCTCACAGCTTCCGCTCTGCTCGCTTCCTGGCTGCATGAACCCTCCCACCAGGGTGTTCCCGCCTTGGAGCCAGCGGCCATGGACTGGATCCCCTGACCGTGAGAGAGAAATAAACCTCTCCTCTAAATGGTGGTATTGTGCCTCCGCACAGTATGCATTTATCCCGCCTCCCTCAGCAGCAGCTGCCAAAACGGGTTTGTTTTTGTCTTTCCTCTAGTAATGTCCTGTAGAATCTACATTCCACGTAGTGGAATTAATTCCATAATTTCATAATTATTAAGTAATAAAATAATTATAAAGCTGCCGTCAGGTGAGCCCCCCCAGCCCACTACCAACTTTCTTCTGTAAACCACAGGGGCATGATGGCGCTGGGACTCTCATCTCAGCCCCGCCGGGCCCCTTTGGGGTCATTTCCCCAGTCTCTCCTGACATGCCGCCAGCCCTCCACCTGCAGTCCCTCCCACCACCTCTGGTCTTCTGAGCCAGGCAGGTGGAGACAGCTGGTCTACCTGGCCCCAGCCCAGGTGCCCTGCTGTGACGGGGCACAGGCTATGCTGGAGGACGCCTGAATTTAAACCCCACTTTTCCATTTACTAGGTGTGTGATCTGGGATCAATGTGTCCCCGTCTACTTGGCTTCCTACTCTGCAAAATGCAAGTGGCAGTACTTCTATCACATAGTGCTGCCCTGAGGACTCACTCAGGAAGCCCCTGAACAGCACTAAACAGCGAGTCCTCAGGAAGCGCCAGCTCGGGAGCTCCAGGGCTGGGAGAGGGGAGCTCTGAACGCTGGAATGGGAGTCGAGGACTCATTCAACAGAGGAAGCGAATGCCTCACCCGAGTCCTGGTCCTGACTCGTAGGCTGACTGGTCCCGATGCAGACTTCCCGGCAGAGCTATACCCAGACCAGCCAAGGGGCACCCGCTCTCCAGGGGGCCGGCTCAGGGACATCCCTGCGCTTATGAGAAATGACCTCAGAATTCTCACAGACAAGCAGCAGGGAGGGGACCCCATGCCATGAGTCGAAGCTCAAGACTCACCCCATCACCCTAGACCCCAAGACCTAGACAGTGAGTCCCAGCCAGGGGCCAGCTGGGACAACTTCCAGGCTCAGCCACCAGATCGGGGAGTCTGCCCGAAGTCTGTTGACTAAACCTGCTCCCTTGGCCTCCGTGGGGGAAAACGGCCCAGAAAACAGAGCTAAAGCAGCGCACCTCAGAGGCTGGAGTCCGGTCAAGTTCACGATCCCCGCCTTTCACGCCTCAAGTGTCACCACAGCTTCTAGCTTCGGTTTGCTTTTAGTAACTCCGTGCTCCGTATCGGGAACGCGACCCTCCGCGGAACCCCACACTCACAGTGATGGCCGCACAGCGAGGTCTCAGCAGGCCTCCTACGCTTTCTCCTCTGCGCCCCTCACTCTGGGCAGCCTGCTTTCAAGGGTGTTCAAGCATCTCCAGGTGACGCATTTCTGTCCACCCAGGTCTCAAAACCAAGGGTCACGAAGCCAGTCCGAGCCACTCAGAGCCCCCACACCTGGACTTACACTCGCTTTTCCTGAGCCACTGTGTTCACTCTGGCAGCAGACCCCAAACAAAACTAACACCTTTTCTAAAAACTTCCCATCAGTGAGGACGACAAATACATGTCACACATTTTGAGACCCTCAGCAGGCCCCATACGGGAGCCAAGAGGACCTCCCAAAGCTTGTCCCGCGCTGAGAACTGATGATCCCGGGCGGGTGGAGCCACCCTCAAAATCCTGACCCAGAGACTGACAGGCAAGCACAGGGTGCTGGGGAAACGAGGGGCCAGCCGCACCCCAACGTCACGGGTAACTCATGGCAAGCAGGGCATTCAACACGGAAACATCTGTGTTAACACAAGAGAAGGCTCGAAAAGCAGAGCTGGTCCCGATGATAAAACAGACACTCGTGCTGGGATTATGGGCACCCTGGCCTTTCCCCAAACTCCTTCTGTGCTGCTGCTTTAATAAAAATTCCATCATCCTAAGGTGAGACACGCAGACAAAACCCAAGCAAGTGTGTCTGAGGCCCACCTGTGAAAGTCGGGCTGGGGTGTGCAGCTGTCAGCGGCTCTGCAAACCACACTCCTGCGCTTGGCTGACCACAGACCCGGGTCCCCAGGGCCAGAGGCCCAGGAATTTTCATCCACTCACGTTTGACACCATCCAGGGGTAACACTAACCTAGCACACAGTGGCCTCTCCTGTCACCACGGCGCTCAGGTTTCCCTGCTGTGGGGTGACCCCAGAATCGCTGTAACCAGAGACCTGAGGGGCTGCGCTGGCCAGTGGGGAGCAGGGCAGTGGGCAGCCTCATCTTCAGGGGCCCCCTTCCCACACTCACCACCAGCTGGAGAGAGTCCGGTCCTTCCATACTTACCCAAGTTATTGTGTGCTGGGGACATCGGATTCGGGGAGAGGTTTGGGGAACCTGCAAGGTGAGACACAGCGGTGAGGCTTCAAGACGGGGTGGCTCACCATGGACTGAGCCCCCAAGTCGCAGGAGAAGGCCTGACCTCGTGCCCTGCCCCCCGCCCCACGTTCCCTCCCTGCACCCAACTTCTCTGTGTGTGGAATGGATACAGCAAGACGATGATGGTCTCCGAGGTCTCCCTCATCCCGATGGTTTAGGATCCTGGCCAAGGCTGCAGCACGGGGCTGCTCGGTGCCCCACGAGGCTAGCGGGTGCCTTTTTCTGAGCTTACACCACCCGTCCCAGTAGTTGTGCCCCAGGAAAAAGAGAGGAGCGGGCAAGGGCCTCTCCCTGGCTACACACAGCCCTGGGCAGCGGAAGGCTGGCTCCCACCACGTCACCTGTCACCCACGCCTCCATCCACGGGCTGCTGCTGCTCAGGGACCTTGAAGTACCCATCCCTAGAAACTCAAACCTGCCATGGAAACCCTGCAACCCAGCAACCAGACCCTCGCTTCACGCGGGACAGGGTGGCGCACGCGGGAAAGAGTCCGATTCTACCTAAGTGACACTCTCTGAGCTTCCCCCACCAGAAAGAGCACAGCATCAGCCTTCGAAGAAAGCAGCGGCCGAAATCTGCTGTCCTGAGGCCAGGCCTGCATCTGGCCTAGGGCACTGCCGCACCAAGGCTAGCTGTCACCGAGAGGACGAAGGAGGAGCCCCGGGTTTCTTTCTTCTCCCCCACGTCCCCTAGTCCACGGGGGAGTGGCACAGTCACCGGCCCCACAGGGTCTCAGAGTCACGCACGAAGGGGAGACACGCCGCCGCGGATCAGCTGTGTGACAGCCAAAGCCCTCGACTTTTTAAGCTTTCATTTTTCCCCCGGTATAAAACGGGAATAAAGTCATCCACTCTGAGCTGCACAGATGAGGCGAGGATACGCGTATACAAACGTTCACGCCGTGCCTGTCTGTGGTGGGCCCTCGAGAAACTTTCGTTTGCTCCTCGGTAACGGCCCAGCCACAAAGGCCTAGGAAGGCTGTGTGACCGTCGCACTGGTCTGAAAGGGCGTGTGTGCGGGGAGACGCGGGGTGAGCAACATGACGTCCGGCCTGAGACTCTTCACACCAAGTCTGTCAGGGCTGCCAGGGGAAGAACGGCACCAACAGGATACTGCTGCCCACCCCCATGTGGGCTGGCTGGGAGCCACGCATCTCCCCTTGGGATGGGTCACTGAAGTTCATGACAAGGCCCTGAGACAGAGGAGGGGAGGGGGACCGTGAGAAGCGGGCAGAGATGGGGGAGGGGAAGGAAGCAGGACCTCCCCTCTGTCTATAACGGACAGACGGGCAGGCGGGGAGCGGGAAGCAGGGCGAAGAGAAACCCCGCAGCTGGAGAAGCTGCTTAGCTGGCCCGCCCCGTGCCAGCTGCGAACAGCGGCAAGCTTGCAGTGCACTTGGCGCGGAACACAGGAAGGCCCCGGCGCACCGCCGCTGTGTCCACACTGCCAGCTGCTGGGGCGGGGAGAGAGCACTTTCAGGGGATGTACTCAACCCTGAAGTGCCACTGCACCCGCGCAAGATTTCAGCGACTACGTCCGCATCGCGTACGTGAGCCTGCCTCTCTGCCGGCCTGCCTGCCTGCCTTCCCTCCTTCCTTCCGGAACTGCAGTCTGTTCCGGGCTGTGCACAGGGGCAGGCGGCTATGCAGCCTGCAGCCCTGTGCGCACGAGCATGCCCGCTGGCACCGAGCCTATCAGCGGGATGGGATGTCCGCGCAGCTCCCTCCTCCTCGCCCAGCCACAAAACGTGCTCCTGTGACAGCCGAGGCTCCATTCAAGCTGCTGCCGCGGAGCCAATCTGGTCCCCTAACAAATGACGTGGGAAACATCTGGAGCCGTGGCGAGCGCGCACCGGGCCGGCTCCCTCCTGGTACAGGCACCCGGATCCCATTCGGCACCATACAAAGACAACTGTTTCCTGGCTGCCCACCGGCCGGCAGCGAAGACCTGGTCTCCATCCAAGCTCTCTGCGGCCCACCCTCTGCCCCCTGCCACCAGCATCGCACCCAGCCCCACACCGGTTCTAGGCCTGCGCTGGCCTCCCACAAACCACGGGCTCAACAAGTGGTCTTCCTGCCACACCGGACGCCCCGTGTGACAGGTCCCCAGGACAGCGTGTCCAGCCTCACCGAGCAGCCTGGCCTGAGCATCCCTGGACTCTGGCCACACCAGGCTCTCTGCCCAGCCCCCACGACTCTGCCTGGCAATGCTCTGCCCACCCCACTGGCTTCCTGGCCATCACCTACATGTCACCAAGACTCAGCTCAGGGCAAGTCTACAATGCAAGTTACAGCACCTCCCGACCTGAGGTTAAGTGGCCGTCTGCCACCCCGAGGTGTCTTCCGACAGGGCACAGGGAGACAGCACGGCGACTGCGAGCCGTCTGGGAGCCCGGCACCCCGCACGGCGGGGTCACTTTGATCACTGGGTAGACGGGACGGGGTGGGAGGACGCGAGGCAGGGACAGAGGGGGGGGACAGCTGCTCGGTGGGGCCTGCAAGCACGCCTCGCATGACTGACCTGCATCCATGCTGTGGTTCATCTGGTGGTCGCTGGTTTCTCCATCTTCACTCAGGTAGCCGGGGGGCGGGGTCTCTGGGAAGCAGAAGACAGGGGGCTGTGAGAAGCCTGCACCCAGGATGGGGCGCTGGAGGGTTCCCAGACCTTGGAGTTGAGGGCTGATGCCTGCCTACCTGAGACCCCTGGGGCCCCAGCCGCTTCCAAGTCTGAAGCACCTGTCCTGGGGGGCTGCAGAGCTGCTGCAGACCGAACTCCGCTGCTTTCCCAGGACAGGCAGACCCCTCAGCCTCCAGGGAGGCTCCAGACTCTGCCTTGCCCACCGCTGCCCTCCAGAGAGCAAGCCCGCCCTCGGCCCCACGCCTCCTGCACAGACCCGCTGCAGTCTGTCATTTGCCATCGCTAGGGAAGGTGGCTTAGCTCCCCAGCGAGCATGCAACCCGATGATGGCAGAAGCTGTGTGATCCGCTTCCTGGAACCTCCCCCGACCCCACCTGGACTGGTCTTCCAAGACCAGCCCTGCGAACAGTGAGTGACAACCAACCCCGACGGTGACCTGCACGGGACTGGGACAGCCGGGCGGGGCGCTCGTAAAAGTTCTGCCCCACGCACGCAGGTCCCAAGCATACAGGCCACGGCCACCCCAGCCTGCAAACTAAGCCAGGGCGAAAGCCACATCTGCATTAGAAGGCTCTGGGAGAAAGCAGCCAGGTCACTGCCCCAGCGGGCGCAGGCTGAGGTAATGGCCCCGGGGTGGCAGAGCACCTCTGGACACCAGCAGGCGTGATTCACACTCTGTCTGCATATAAATGAGGGGCTTCCACAAACTTTTGCAGTCTTCTGCAGGCTGCCAGTTTCTCCCGCAAGAGTGAAAGCTCAAAGTGGCTTCAACTCCCATCCAGGCTGTCGTCATCTTTGCCCGGGTCAGAGGCCCCAGGTCCCGAAGAGCCTGGACAGTCTCCTGCCTGAACACCAGCCCTGCTGCTAAGAGGGCGAGGCCAGAGAGCCACACAGTGCTGCTATTTCCGCTTCCAAAATAAATCACTGCACTGGGACCGCGGTGGGGCCGGGCGGAAGGGTCACGCTGCTCCTCCGTGCCAAGCAAAGCATCATCAGCCAGTGGGGAGCGGAGGCCACAGGCCCCTTCCCCACGGGGACACGGGCTGAGTCCGGGCCCCAGCGCCAGCACAGTGCGGAGGGGCCGATTACCTGGAATATTGCTCTGGGGCTCGATGCCGGCGGGGAAGTTAGTGTTCTCGGGGATGGAATGGGTGTAGTCCTCCAGCGGGGGGAACTCGGCCGGGATCTCTGTGTGGCGCGGCACCAACACGGGAGGTAGAACTGCCGGGGTGAGAGAGGGCAGAGGCCGTTCAGCGTCGAAGCCAGGCTGGCACCGAAGCCCAGGAGCCCCCCGCAGACCCCCGGGCAGCGTACCTGGTGTCTCCACCCTCTGGTAGTGGTAAGGGTTCACGCACACCTCGTCCTTCTTCATGTTGAATGCGAACTCACACAGCTCCATGGCCCGCAGCTCGTGGTGGCTGTGCAGGTCCGGCCATCGCCACAGGCGGCAGTAGATGACATGGGGGAGCCCCTTCCGATGGGACACCTGCAGGCGACCATCCAGGGACCTGCCAGGATCGGGAGGGCAGAAAGAGACAGCAAGGTGGGTTCGGCTGCTGGAAGCTCCCGAAGGATCCGCTGGCTGGCATGGGGCCCTGCCTTGCTCCCAGCCGCAGAGCTCCCAAGCCGAGCTGGAAGGGAGCCCAGAAGAGCCCAGCAGGCCTGCTGCGGAAGGCTGAGGCCCCCAACAGCCAGCAGAGCGGGCCAGCACCCTCTGCCCCCAGCCCAGATCAGCACACAGCAACTCGGGAAGGGGACACACTCAAGTCACGATCCACAAAGGCACACGCACTGCTCATCTGGCTTTGCTCGGGCAGAGGACCTAGGAAGGATCTGTCTGGTAAGAGAGCTGGGCCCAGGCACGGCCGGGCGCAGGCAGCAGTCTCTGCTGGGGCCTACGAGAAGGGAGTCTGCCTTTCTTCTAAAAGGTTAGAGAAGGGGCCTCTGAGATGTTTCAGCACTGTGCACGTGAGAGTCAGGTCTCGCGGTGATTCTGGCTGCGATGATGCTGGGGTGCAGCCTAGGGAGAGGGGTGCTCAGGAGTGAGGGCTCCTAAGAGGCCCATCCAGGACCCACCACAGTTTTCCTAACTACTGAGCAGAGATATTTGCAAGCTGTCCCTCTGTGTCCCCTTAAGACCAAAGACAACCACGGGTCTGGTAACCAGAATTTGTGGGCCCTCTGCAAGGGAGGGGCCCCCAGATGCACCCAAAAGCACCAACCACAAAGAGGGGACCACTCAGTGTCCCCAAACCACTGTTCTGGGAGCGGGGAGGACAGGAAGGTCAGCACCGGGCCGGGTCACAGGGACAGACCCGGAGCTGCTAAGGACATCTGGAAGGATGTAATTAGCTACCTCCCGTGGTGCTGGGGACAACAATAATTATCAGCCAGAGCCAGAGAGGATGGTCCAGGTCTGGTTGCCAGGTACAGGAGAAAGCCTGGCAGATATGGGGTCCTAAGGCCTGGGGTCCGGATGTGGTACACTTCTCCTCACTGCGAGACCCTGGGCAAGGCATGAGGAATCCAGGGCCCTTCATCGTCTGCTCTAGAAATGGGGGACATGTGGCCCCTTCCCCTGGCCCCACAAAGCTTGGGTTCCCTTTGAAAGTTTTTTGCAAAGCGCCAACCACTGAACATTACTGCCTGCTCTAGGTCCCCGTAGCCACCTGGCCTGGACCCTGAGCTGCGGCTGAGTAGGCAAGAAAGGGAGAGTGGGAAGTGGTGAGCTGGATGGCAGTCACGTAGCTGCTGTCAGCCCTGCAAAGCCACCAGGTGCCCGCAGATTAGGGAAGTGGCTACAATTGCTCTTCAGGGTTTGACGCAAGCCCCAGCCAGAACCCAGCAGTAGCTGAACCTCACAGAGGCCGTGATCAGCCACACACACATGGGCCACTCGGGTTCAACATGATGACAGTGTAACGGAGAAAAGGTCGTTTTTCTACGATGTGCTAGAGAACCCAGTAGCCACACGCAAGAAAAATGAACTTCCACTTACACCTTATACCCAGACAAGAAAAATCAACCAAACAGCACCAGAGGGCAATGCTTAAAACAATAAAACTGCTAGGAGAAGACCCTGAGAAAAATCTTGGTGACTTGGGGCACCAAAAGCACAATCTGGAAAAAGAAAGTTTTGATACTGGTCATCAAAATCTAAACTCCTGATCTTGGACAGGCACTGTTGAAAAATAAAAAGATGACAAGCTAGAAGGTGATATTTAGAAAGCATGTATGTGGTGAAGGACCTCCAAAAATTCAGTATTAAGAAAAGAATCCAATTTTAAAATAGCAGGTAATGATCTGAACAGATGCTACCCTAAAAATAAAAAGGCGGCAAATATACACATGAAAGATATCACTAGTCTTCTGAGAAGAATAAATTAAAGCTACAGTGAGATTCCACACACAATCATGAGAAGAGCTAAAACCACCAGCAAGAGGTGCTGGAGACCAGGGCGTGGGGCACCTGGGACTCTCATCCCCTGCTGATGGGAACGTGAGACGGTCCGGTTACCGTACTTCAGAGAACAGTTCTGGAGTTTCTTAGAATGGTCGTCATCAAGAAATCAAATAGCAACAAATGCTGGTGAGGCTATGGGGAAAAAAGGAACCCTTCGACATTGTTGGTGGAAATCAGTATGGAGAGTCCTCAAAAACACAACACTACAAATCCCATTTGCCCCAGCTATTTCCCTTCTAGGTATCCTCCTGAAAGAGTGGAAGATAGCATAGTGCAGCGACCATGCACACCCATGTTTATAGCAGCACAACTCATAATATAGCTAACTCTTGGAAGCAGCTTCTACATTCATCAACTATGAATGAATAAAGAAAATGTGATATTTATACACAGTGGAGTAGTACTCTGCCGTAAAGAAATAAAAAGTTGAGTCATCTGTAGGAAAATGGATGTACCTTCATGCCACAATGTTAAGTAGAGCAAATAAGACACACAAACTCTAAACTACACATGGTTTCTCTTATATGAGAAACCCAAATTATAAATAAAGAGCAAGATACAGATAATAGGAAGTAGAGAGATAGGTTTTTCTCAAAGGGGAAGGGAATACAGAAATGAGGAAATGGATGGGGAAAAAAAAAGGAATTAGGACGTGTTCTCTATGTGTACCAACTCCAGGTAAACATTATATACGACAAACAGGTACTAATAAAAAAAAAAGTTAAAAGCAACTCACCACATAGCCCCTCTATCCCACTTCTAAGCACTTACAGAGAAGCGAAAGCATACGTGTAGGTACCTGTGTATGAACTGATAAACACAGAGGCAAACCCTTACCAAAGAACTCTGCCTGCAAACTGGGTCCTTGGTTTTTTGTTTGTTTGTTTGTTTTGCGATACTGAGGATTGAACTCATGACCCTGCACTTGCCAGGCAGGCACTTATGCCACTGAGCCATTTCCCCAGCCCTCGGCCTGCAAACTGGAAGAATGGACCATCGATACACGCAACACTGGGGCTGGATCCAAAAATAATTGTACTGAGTGAAAGAAGTCAGACCTAATCCTGTTCATGTGAAATTATGGAGTACTGTAAAGTAAAACACGCAAGCTAATCCCTAGTGACAGAAAGCAGTTTCGGGGGAGGCTGCAGGGGGTACAGGGGATGAGGGGTGCGGGATGAGCAAAGGCATGTGAAGACTTTCAAGAGGCAAAGGTTGTTTGTGATCTTGGTGGTAGCAGTGGTTTTACAGGGATGGACACACGTCAGAACTCATCAAATTACATACTTTAAATACATGCAGCTTATTTGTAAACCACTATCACCATTTAAAAAACGTTTAAAAAAGAGGTAAGAGCTTTGGCCTTGGATAAACCTGGATATAAATCCTGACTCTCTGCTCGCTATCTGAACTTGAGAGTCACTTCCGGTCTTTCATTTCTTCATCTGAAACAGAGGCTCCTTCACCGGCCCACTGCGAGGACTAAGTGATGCTCCTGCCGGAAACCCTCCGCACACAGCAGCGACACGATGAACAGCACGTCTGTCGTGACCGCTGCTCACCCACGACGGCCTCACTGGTACGACAGGGTCAGGCACAGGAAGGTCCGTGGTAGGTGCTCAGAGACACCCGTCCCTTTTTTGCTCTGCCGATCTGGGGGAGCCCCCGGGGGTTCCGAAATGAGGCCACAGGTCTGCTTTGAACTTTCTCAAGGCTTTTCTGCCCGGGTCTTACATAGTCCCTGTCCCCACGCTGTGGGGCTCATCAAGCAGGTCCCCTAATGGTGCCACCTCACTGTGTCCCCGGACACCCAAGAAGCAAAGCTCAGTCCTAAGGTCACACAGGATCCCGATGACAGGGAGATGGATGGGCGCACTCTGGCTGTCCAACTCACAGGCACATGGCCGCTGGACTGACTTGGCAGGCTTCTCTAGAAGTCATCGGGTCCGTGCCATAAAATTCCCAAACTCATGACAAGAAGGGTATCTCATTCATTACTTCTTCTGCGTCAGCGACTACCGCTGGCTCAGAGTCCGGGCTGCCCAGGGCCCAGTGCCCCGGTACTGTTCCTTCTTTGCCTTTCTGTTGCCTTTAAAACACGCACCAATGCTCGCGAAAATAGCAATGGTAAGCTGCTGCTGGATTTCATAAGAGCTGGTGTGTCCGGAACACACGCTCCCAAGCCTTACAGGGCAGTGGGCCCAAGAAGTAAATCCAACAAATAGGTCTTAATTCTGAGCTGATGTTACCACAAATGTGCTTAGTGCCAATAAAGGGTCTGTCTCCAACCTACTCTTCCGTCTGCGTCAGCCTCCACCCAGCCCCAGAGTGGCTGCTGTTGCACAGAGCAGAGTCCCAGGAAGCTGCCCAGCTCCTCCTGACGCATGGCTGAGATCTCTGCCCACACCCAATGGGTTCCTGAGACCCCTAAAGGGCTTTCTCCAGCTCCTTTGACAGAAGGCTTTAATCTTTAAATATATTCTTCACTAGCCAAACAATTTCCTGTGGCAGGAAATTAGGTTTCCTCCCATTGGCTCCAAGTAGGACCTGTAAAGTGTCCCAAAATGTTGGTGGGAGCCACAGCCAAAGACAAAATGGGGCCGTGCCAGGCTCCACTCTAGTAAGAGGGGCCATGGCTGGGACCCACCACGGCCAAAAGACTCTCCTGTCCTTGGTACCAGTGATCAGCCATCCACAGCCACAGGGGGAACAGCTCAGGGATGGAGGTACAAGTTCCAGCAACACATCCAGTCTATTCATTACAAACTCTGGGCCAGGCACAGCTACAACATGATGATACAAAACCCGGAGCTGACTCCCTTGGCCAGTGGAGCGTGAGTAGAGAACTGAGCATCACTGGATGCTTTTCCCTGCTGTCCTGCACCTCTGCCAAAATCACAGGATGTCCAGGCAGTTGCTGCCCTCAGCCTGCAAAAGGATCTAAGCCTGGGGAGACACAGGAGCAAGAGCAAACATGAACAACCTCTAGTTGAGGCTGAGTCTTTGGCGTGGTTGTTACACAACACTAGCTGACTAATACAGACTCCACTAAACTGGTCGTCATCGTTATCTCTGCATACTAATTGGGAAATAGGGCATCTGAGAGGTTAAACCAACTTTCCTACAGCCCAGAGTTAATGTAAAATGAAGCCAGCCCGTGTGACTCACAGCCTGTGAACCTCTGAACGGGGCACGCCCCCATTCCTGACCTCAACTATATTACCAGACAAGACTGGGCTGGTTCAAAGGGATTAGTTTTTATTTATAGAGAACAACCTACCTGTCAGCTTTCGGCATCAACTTGCATAAAGTGTGACCTTACCCCAAATACTCATCTCAAGTTGAAGTGGCCCAAGCAGCATGTTCATAACTCAGAAACTGAACCTCCAGCATCCATTTCATCGAGATTCACTCTGTATCTTTCCATTTCCCCCCTCCCTTAACATCTGCTCTGCTAGGAAAGGCTATCTCCAAGCCTGGCTTTGCTGGTAAGTGCCATAAACCCACACTCACTGCCTGAGTGCATACACAATCGACAGCTGCCCTCTGTCATACCCGCCCCTGGACCCTGCCCCTGTCCCTGTCGCCGCAAGCAGGCCGCTTGCTCTGCCATCTCTGGGTCTGCTCAGCTGCAATAGTCTTCTTCACTTTTCTGGAGTTTCGCATTATGTATAGGTTTTTGTTTTGCTTTCCGGCTCAAAAGAAAAACCCAGGCTTGAGTGACCTGCATTTGGGTTCAGTGCTCACTACACAGACCTTCCAGGCAAGCAGAGAAAATTCGGGTGATTTAAAAGCCCCTTGCACTGGTCGCTTGGGGCCTGTGAATTCCTGACATTCCCCAAGATCCCTCCTGACAACCTTAGAACCTGCCCGCAGCCCAGGCAGCCCCAGGACAGCTGCTCCAGGGAGCAGCTCTAGGAAACGCGGCCTGCTGGCAGGGACGTGTGATGTGGGGGTTCACAATGTGCATCCCTTTGGGAAGCACAGGCAAAGCATCCTCTATGCCAGGCCAGGAGCTATGGTTTGAGTCCCCCAGCTGCAGGTGACAAACCACAGGGGTCAGGAGTTCAGAGAATAAAGTGCATGGGCGAGGTGACACAGGGTGTCCCCAAAACCCCGAGGAGCCCTCTGAGCCTCCGATCCACCGCGTCCCCCCTCGGCGAGGAAGGAGGCTGACACCGAGCGCCTGCCCAAGGTCAGGATGACCAATGCCACTTTTTTGTTGTTGTTCTATAATAGAACTTTCTAAGTTGTAAATTCTATTAAAGGAAAAAGTTACTAAAGAAAGAAATGGGGGACAGGGAGAAGAGAGATGAGTGATGAGGTACTTATCTAGCAAACAAGAAAAAGGAAAGAAAGAAATGACAAACCAGGCCGAACACTGCGTACAGCAGTCACTCTGAAAGCTTTTAACTCTTGTTATTTCAACTCCTTCTCCGGCTTAACATTCTTCTCGTTTGGCGTCACACAGAAAAAACCGACGAAGGTGACTGAGGTTACACTGCGAGCTCTCCCCGGTGACCACACCCCCAGCTCGGCTCGAGTTTCCCAAGCCCTGGAAGTATACGCGGGGCATGTTTTTAATATTCCAGATCCACTCCGCCACAAGGAGCTGAAGACAGGATTTCGTAAGCCTCGGCACCTCCCACTGCAGTGCGTCCACCAAGGACAGCCCCGTTTCCATTGGACCCTGCATGTGACAGTGCCGAGAGCTGTGGCCTTGAGCACTGCCAGCCTAAGGAAAACCAGACGACGACACGCAGCCTCACCGCTGTCTGGCCAGCAGCTAACACCACCTCCATTTCTCCCTGCAGCAGAGCAGCAGGCTCAGGACCTCAGCAAGTGCCCCCGGCAGATGGGGTGCCCTGAGTGGGAGCCCAAGAGGTCACAGGGGACCCTTGGTTGGAGGAAGAAGCCCCAGAACCCCTGGACTTGCCCTGTCAGGAGGGTTGGCGCCCACTGGAAACTGACCAAGACCATCTGGCCCGTGGGGAGTCACCTCCCAGGGTCAGCGCCAGGAGGCTCAGAAAGGGAGGCTTTGGGTCAATGGAGAAAGCTCCGCCAGACTGTGTCCTGTCCCCTCAACAGCACAGGACACCCAGAACTTTTCTGCATCCAGCTGGAGTGACTGGAAACCCGGAGTTTCTCTGCATTGGCACAAGTGATGCTGGGGTCAGGGCACTCATTCAGCAGAGGCTGGAGGTGTTCGGCGGCAGCCCTGGCCGCCTCCTGTCGAGGCCAGGAGCACCCCCCAGCTGCAATGCACGGACGTGTCTCTAGCTTGTGCCCACAGCTCCCTGAGGGGGGCAAATGTGCTGCCCCTACACCTCTTGAGAACCCCCAGGTTAAGGAAATGCCCCAGACGGGCGCAGGTGAAGGGAACAGGGAACCCCCCAGACCCCAGGGCAGGCGCTGGCCCAGCGCTTCTCATGGTGACTACACTGGAGACGGAGACCCGGCAGGGACGGGGGCCTCAGCACTTCGTCTCACAGGGGGAACATTCCCATGGTGTCGGACAACTCGCCCAGAGTCGCCCAGAAGAGCCAGAGGCAGTGTCTGGCCTGAACCTGGGTGTCACGCTCCAAACCCAGTTCTCTGTCACGGCAAAGAGTGTGAATGAGCAGAGGGTGCCCCTTAGCGCGGATGAAAGAGTCACCCGCGTAAACCCGGAGGAGGGGCTTGGGAGGGAGAGAGGAAGAGGAGGAAGCGAAAGAAGAGGAGGAGAAAGAGGAGGGGAAGGAGGGGAGGAGCTCGTTCGAGACCTTTCCATTTACCAGCTTTGGTTTTCACAAGCTGTCTTCCCTCCAAGCGCGTGGACAGGGAGTGCTTTTTCTCAAGAGTCGCGGGATCACAGAGCCCTCAAGTCACGAACAGATGCTACAAAGCTCTGGCCTGACCCCCGCCGACTGCAGCACACAGGAAAGCCGCTAGGGTCTGCGTACAGAGCCTCCCGAATGGCCGTTTCGCCCCGCTGGGACACTGCTGCTTACACCCACACGGAGCAGAGCTCATCCCAAAGACGGTTGATTCATCTTTAAGCGATCTCCCATGAGGTGGCCCTGGGTCACCTCACGGGCTGAAGGCAAAGATGCATTTAACCCCAGCTTTTCCTTCAATGCCCACCCCGAAGCTGATCTCATACAACACAGGGGTAGAAACCAAGTCACCAGGCTGGCGCGCTGAGAGGCCACCTCCCGCGCAGGCCGGGCCCCTGTCCCAGAGCGGCTCGTGGGCCCGGCGCCCGCAGACCCTGCCTCCAAACCACAGGTCCATGTGCACGGTCCATTTCAGGGAGAACAAAATAAAATTCAGAGCTGAAGCCACAGGACAAAAGGATTCCTTCTTCCTATAACCCCATGATGCTCCATTTGGGGAAACACAAAAATGAGCCGGGAAAACGTTTATCAGCCTTGAAAGACTAATTTTAGAGGCGAAGGTAAGAAAAGGGGAGAAAGAGGCAGGCTTGTTCCCTCCTCCTGAGCCCACTTCTCTGAAGAGGAGAAAGTAGGCGCCTCGGCAGCAAGGGAGGTGGAAATGGCCACCTCAAGCTTCCCCGAAGAAAGACAGGGAAAATATCTTTGTTCTCTTAGAATAATAAGAGCGGGGTATGGAAAAGCCTCCTCCCCCACAGCGGCAACTTCTCAAGTCTTATCTGCCGCTGGACTGCAGCATTAGCTCAGCTCAGAAAACAAACCATTCTCATTACGGGGCGCTTAGTCACTCTGTTTTTTTTTACTTTCCTCTGCAGAGCGGAGGCCGGAGTCTCCTCTCTCCCTTTCTCCCCAGCGTGACTCAGGGCCGTGGGCAGGCGGCACACGTGGGGCTGGGCTCCGCTTTCTTTTTTCCCAGAGTCAACTCTCACGGCCTTCCAGAGCCAGGCGAGCAAAACCGGACAATGACAAACACCCGGCTGCCTTGCTCTACACAACAAACGGCAGTTTCCAAAGACTTGGAGAAAAAGCAGACAGGCGTGCGTGACGGTGGAGCTGGGGGCGGGAGGTTCTGTGTTAATTGTACAGTTTTGATTTCCCTGGTGATGACTCACCAGGCGGAGATAGCATGATGTCCCAAATGCCACGGAAGGTGCAGTGTGTCAAGCCGTGTAGCGTGTTACCCGTGTGACCAGGGGTACTCAAGCGGGGGCAGGAGGTGGAGCTTAGGCCAAGGCCTCCCTGGACTCCTCCCTTACACACTCCTAGTGAGGTCTATATCCTCAGCCCTTGTTCCCTACTTTTAAGAGAGATCCCACAACTTTCAGGCTTCTCAAACCCTAGTTTGGCTAGGGAGGCAAAGAGCAGGGGAGCGGAAGTTGCGTGTGTGTGTGTGTGTGTGTGTGTGTGTGAGAGAGAGAAAGAGAGAGAGAGAGAGAGAGAGAGAGAGAGAGAGAGAGAGAGTCCACTGGTAGCAAAGTTAGGATCATGGAGTATGTAACTAACCGGTGCTTGTAGATCACACAGTCTGGGCAGGACAACCCTGGTTGTCCCCCCACCAACACACTCCTTCCTCCCAGGGCACAGCCTCGCCGGCCTGTCAGCAAACAGCGGGTGTCCCCTGTATCCCAGCACCAGTGACCAGGACACTCACAGAGCCGCACAGCATTCCTCTCCATCTCGGGTACAGACTTCCTATTGGGCCTCAGCAAAAGGCTCTGGTTCATTGGGGGCAACTTCACCCAAGACCTCAAAGAACCCCTCTGGGGAGGAAGGCAGGAATTCCAAAGGACACAGGGGAAGGCTTCTGATGACACAGGCGGGCTCCTGCAGCGCGAGCCTGGCAAGAGCCCCGATGCTACCCTTGTCCACTCTTGGCTTTCGCAGCCAGAAGCTGCGTCCCTGGAAAGCAACAACCAAGAGAACACAAAAGAGGACACTCTCTCCCTAGGTCCTGGACACTCACAACTGTCTCATGTATTCAGTCTCCCTGGGCCCGCCCACCACCAAATAATATTCCACGGCCACAGCGTCGGGTGGCTCTTCCTGCCTGCAAGCTCGGTCCGTCCTCTCTCCTTGGAGTCCTACAGCCCCTACCACCCCTGTCACTTAGCACCAAAGGCCTGGTGTGACTATGTAACTCTGTGATTCCGGCTGCCCTGCCCAGTGGGGCCAGGATCCCACAGAGACCCAGCTTAATGCACTGAATGAACCAGGTCAAGCTGGCTCCGCTCCACGCGTCTCAGAAGACGTAGGAAAGGGACCGAGGCCAACCAAGGGGCTGAGCCTGGTGGCAAAGTGACTCAGACACACATCACAGCCAGAAGCCCGGTATCAGGGATCGGCTGGCCTTGAGGGGTGCGATTAGAATGGCGGGGGCGGATGGCACGAGGGCCAGTTAGTGCAGGAAGTAAGAAAACGCTTTTGAATGTGGACGCTCCGCCGTGGCCCCTGCTGTGCCAGACAGACCAAGCCCCCGTGGCTAAGGCCGCAGGGAGACGTCAGTATCGCGCAACCTCTGCTTGACAAACACTAGTCACCTGGAGATTTTTAGCAGCTGGATCTGCCGGCCGAGAAAGCATGCAGACCTCTGGGCGCCATCTCGGAGCAGACAGGTCCTCACTCTGGCTGTGCCCAGGACCAGGTGGCTCGGCAGGCACGGCCCCACCTGGTCTCTCATGTCACCCTGGCACCTTCTAACCTCCTATTACCTGGGAAGGACACCGGGAAAGGCAGGTGTCTGTGTCCACACGTCCCACCCCTCACTGCCTGCCTGCACACCTGGGACATCCACGGCGCCATGGCCAGTGAGTGACCCAGAGTGCGATGCTGGCTGGGCACGGGGACGCGGACGGCAACTCAAAGTGCGTTCTTCTCAACTGTGGGGGGAGCTACACTCAGAGAGGGCAAGAGGGGCCTTCAGGGCTCTGACTCCTTCTGAAGGTGAGAAACACAAAACTCCAAGCCCCACAGCAAGACCAGCAAAACAGTGGCAGTCAGCTGGCGTGCAAGAGCGGCAGAAAAGTGACCCAGAACAACTTCCTGGAAGGAGGTGGCTTCAAAGTGGAGGGAGGAGGGAGGCGCAGCATGGCGGAGCTCACATCAGAGGCCGTGAACAGAGGGTGCAGGTCCCTGACACACCCTGTGGCCAGAGCTGGTGACACAAGTCACGCTGGGGGCCCAGGACCGCATTTCCCCACGGTTCCTCCTGAGTGAACTGCAGAGTTTCACCCTACATCAGGGTTCTGTGGTCCCAAAACCATCAATGGCCCCAAATGGGGAGCCCAGCTATGTTGCAGTTGCACAAAGAAGCAAGGGTTATGATGCAGGGCATCACCCTCACTCGGAGGTGTGCGCCAGTGCCGCCGCTGCCTGTCACTCAAGGAAACCGGCTGCTGAGGCCAGCTTGGAACGCAGCCGGGCTCTCCCGCTCCTGGGCCACAGGCACGGCCCGCACGACGCTGGGGCAATGGTGGAAATGGCAAACCGGGGCTGGCGGCACGAAGCAACCACTGCTTCTTGAGCACCCGGGGAAGCAGCAGAGAGCAGCAGCAGCTGGGCCAGGATACCAGGTGGCTGGTGGGGCTTGGTGGCGGGGCACCGGGGCTCTCCTCTGACCCCACCCCAAGCACAGGCATGAACCCTGCCTTCCTGTGATCAGGCGTGCCGTCACGCACCAGGAGTGACCTAACCCCTAAGTCACCCCCACCGCATCCTGCGCTATTTTGCGTGTCCATCCCCTGCATAGGTGGGAGGAGACACGGAGAGGGCGCCCCTCGTATCCAAGTACTGGCTCTGTCCCCACACCACCGAAGCCTCTGCTTACCCTGGCGCCACCAAACAGCCCCCTCCCCACTCCACGCCACTGACCACCGGCTGCCCTGTCCAACCTTCAGGGCCAGCTCCTCGCCAGCAAAAAGGCTCCAGTGGGGAAGATGGTCAAGGGGTTCGTGCGGGAGGTCACACCTAGTGGGAGGCACTTATCATCTGTCATTTCTGCACCAAGAACATTGCCCAACGGCAGGGCTGAGAAGCCACCCTTGAATTTTAAAGTAGTTCCTGGAACAAGCTGGTGCAAGGTCAGGAGTCTATGAGAGGTGAGAATATTCTAGAATGATCATCTGGGACACTGTGTCCTTTTTTTTTTAAATGCACATGCCTCTCTGACACAGGCCGAGAGGGTAACAGCCCCCTCTGCTCTCCAGAGCTCGGCTCGGAGCTGAAATCCCCACTTCCTCCGCTGGGCTCCAGAGGGCAATGCCTGGAGCTGGTTACCGAGTATGAGCTGTTCCCCGTGGGGCCTCATGAGCAAGTCAGCCACTGCCTGGAACCCGATTCCTTCCGTCCCCTGCACGGGCCACCAAGCCTGGCCCAGAGCAAACAGCAGACACTTTGCACACCCCCTGACCCCATGCACTGGAAATGTAAGCCCAAACGAATACTAAATAAGTACTTTTTCTTTCAAAACACATGTTGATAAAAATCTCTGCCTAAGGAACTTGTAACACGGAAATGTAACAAAAAACTCACAAAGCTTTCAAATAAAAAAAAATTCCCAAAGGTCAACATTCCTCCCTTTCTATCTATATAATGAAATATTACCTAGACATAAAAAAGGAATTTACTACCAAAACATGCAAAACCTTGCGTGAATTTAAAAGTAATTATGTGAGGACAAAAAAAAGTCAGACAAAAGGAATACATATGGTATATTCCCATTTACACATGATTTTAGGAGAAGCCTCTGCCAGAGAAAATACAGAGAGGGATAACGGCAGGACCACCCACGTGCGTGGGGTAGGCAGAGGTAGAGATGGGGCCGGTGAAGGGAAGAGAGGGAGGAGCCTCCCGCCAGCCCTGCCCTGGGTACCACTTCCACAGGAAGCCAGGAGAAGCAAGCCCCACCCACTCTCAGTGGAGACCTCAGGAAGACAGAGATGGGGCCATAAGGACATCCATGTGTCCTTCTTGTCTCTTTCAGAACTCACGGTCCTCTTAGGGCAAACACAGGCATAGCTTCCACCCACGCCTGCTGATCGGGGAACATACGAACCCCAAGCTAGGGCACGGATAAAGACAACCAGAATTCCAGTGACCCACCACTTTTGATACGTTCACATTTCCCAGCCTTGTACCACAGCCAGAGTCAAACCTGGCTTTAGAAGGGACGATGCCAGGGAAAGCACAGGAAGGGGCTCAGGTATCAGGAGCTGCCTGCTACACCAGCGCTAGCACCCAGCCAGCCTCAGGGCCCCCAGGGGTGCCGCATGCTTCAGAACTTCCTAATGTTCTTTAATTCCAACCTAGGGCGCTCGGGAAGCCTGTGTTTAACTCTCAAATCAAACCACTTTCTTCCCTGTCTTGCAAAGGGTGAAAGGCCAGAAAGGGAAGGATTTCATCGCACTGTGAGAGGAGTCGCTCCCCTCCCTCTAGTAAAACTCCTGGCACGAGCAGACAGGGTAGGGCATCGGGGCAGGAAACCAAATGCTGCTGTCTTAACATTTAATCCGAAAACCTGGCAGCTGTAATCCCAGCATTATGGGAAGCTGAGACAGGAGGATCCAAGTTTGATCCCACCCTTGGCAACCTACTAAGACCGTGTCTCAACGTTTTTAAAAAAGGGCCAGAGACGTAGCTCAGTGCAAAATCTCTGGGTTTAATCTCCAGTACAGGAAAAGAAAGGAGAGAAAAGGACAGGGGAAAGGGAAAGGGAAAGAAAACCAAAGAGACAGACCTAGATGTCATTGGGCCTCTGAGGTTTATATTTTTACCCCCAGTGAGAGAAAAAGAAGAAATCTGGTTAACATCCTGGAGGCCCATGTGAATGAATAGAGACCCCTGTCTCTCTTCTTTTCCAAGACAAGCAAGCACAGCACACAAGAATCACCACACCTGGAACCCTTTCTTGTTTTTGAGACAGGGTCTCGCTATGTAGTCCAAGTTAGCCTTGATGCACTGTGTAGCCCAAACTGGCCTCAAGCTCAAGGTGATCCTCCTGCCTCAGCCTCCCGAGTGCTGGGATTAGTGTCCACCACTATACCCGGCTAGAAACTAGTTCGTACGTTTCTTTGGGTAGCTGCTTCAGATCCAGATCTGCCCAGGCGGGGGTCTTAATGCCTCACAACACTGGGGCTCGGGGGTCATGACAGGCACAGAGGGCCGCCTGCTTTACCATGGGCCGAGCATCAGCTACAGTTGCTTAGCACTGACCAAATGCCAAAAAACAGGCAAAGAGAAAGCATATTTTAAAAACTGATCTTTCACATCATCCCCAGTCAGCGACCTTCGGCCTTGGGCTCGGATGATTCCTGGATGGAGCTTGCAGGTCTTGCGGGGAGGGGAGCTATAGAACCAAGGTACTTTGAAATCTCCGCTGGGCTCTGGCAGGGGCTGCTCTTACTGATCCAGACATAGCAGTTACGACGCTGGGCACAACTGCACACACATCTGAAGCCGTCTGAAGCCAGTGGCAGGCCTGACCCAGGAGATGGTGAGGAAATCCAAGGGAGTCAGGCAGAGCGAGACGCCAGGAGCACCAGCGTCCCCCTTCGAGGGGCAGGGACAGTACTCACCCCTGCAAGTGTCTGAGGACAGCCCGGCACCGCAGTGGCAGCGAGAGGCTCCCTCCCCACAGGCTGCAGGCTCGGGCACCCTCTGGCCTCTGGTGGTGACCGCTGCCCAGGCAGGCTCAGCCCTGGTGGCCTGAGCGGGGGACAGGGTCCCAGGAACAGAACGGAGTACAGGGCCATGAGTAACGCCTCTGCCTCACCCACGCAGAGGTTTGCTTTGGGAATGTGGCTTCCCGTCATCCCAAGAATGCGCACCCCACCCAGGGAGAGACAGCCGGAAGAGCTTTCGCAGCCTTCTGCCAGCAACTCTGAGAGCCACGGGGAGAGGAGACTGGGGGGTCCTGCCTGGGGTGCTGGGACTAAGTGTGCCGAGCGGAGGTCACGGGGCAGGAGGGAGGGAACACACACCCTCCCTGCCCACGGCCTCTCTTGTTCTCTGCTACTAAGAGGAAAAGCCCTAGAAACACCCACAAGAGCAACTGCAGGGGACGCCCGGCCTGTCTACAAGCCCGTTCCAAACACTTCCAGAAAGGAGCAAGACAGTCTGCCCCGGGCACGCTCAGCAGATTAGCAGGAAAAACCCGACTTGGGAGAAACTAACAACCCCAAACAAAACTGGTAATGGCAAAAATTATACTTCTTAAACGTTCGATGAAAATTAAAAACAGACCAAAGGAGCACATGTCTTGCCAGTGTGTAAAAAAAAATTTTGAAAAATTTACCCGGGGAAAAAAAATAATACATTTCAAAGAAAAAAAAAAAATTCAACACAAAATAAAACTGAAAGCAGCAGAACCTGAAGACAATGAAAGTCTCTGACTTTAAAATGGATGAAAGAATCCATAACTCGGAGACACGGAAGATTTTAACCCAGGAAAACTACACTTGGTTGACATAGTGATGTACAAGAAGACCCCAGAAGCTAAACTACAATTGGTGCCAACAAGCAAGCAACCAAATCAAAGACAACCAAATTTTGGGGTGAAACGAAGATGGAAAAGAAGTGACCCTGAGGTAAATAATTTCAGTTACAAACGTGAAAAAGAGCACAAGTCCAGGACAACTTCAAGGTGACAAGCGGAAACAGCTGAGGGATGACAGCGACCTGCAGAGACCCTTAGCCACTCGAAATGACAGTGTGACCTACCTGGGAACATGCACCTGGGAGGAATGGTAAGAAGAAATATGTTCCGTGCTATTCCACCAAGGCGGTCAAATATGATCCTAGGCAGAGCCACAGAAGCAGTCTGACGTGTCCTGGACCTCCCAGCATCACTGGACATGCCCATGCCTACCTAGGTGGGACCTGATGAACAGACTTGCTGGGAAGACCCCAGGGACCCTTCAGCCCCAGCCCTGCCCACTGGCCTGACCGTGAGAAGTGTGTCTGGGGTCGCAGATCCTTTTGCGAGTGACATTGGTCCACACAGGTTGCTGGGAACCAGGGACGCCAGCATCCAGGGACCTCCATCCTCTGCCTCAGGGGCTGGGGGAGGAAGTGTCTGCAGGGGTAGAGGTTAGCCAAGGAGGGTGGGGATTTAATCTTTACTTCTCCTACAATAAGCCTGTACTTTGGCAGGGGACAGGTAAAGAAGGGAACCCCGTGAAATCAGTGCTGTGATCACATGTCCATTTTCTAAGATTCATCCTGCCAGGAAGTGGAGCAAAATGGGCAGAAATAAAAGGCACAAAGATGAGCTAGAAAACTGACATTCAGAGAAGAAAGGACAAGGGCTAAAGCATGCTGATGAAAAAGGGAAAAGAAAGCATGATTTTAAGCAGCCTCTCGGGAACTGACTGGTTTGATAAGAGGACAGGTGATACAAAGGAGACAAAAATTATTCCTATTATTGTGTTTAGGCTGCTGGAAGCATAGTGCTGCTATTTATTAGCACAAATACACAGAAGGAAAAATAAATTGGGGGAGTTAGAAGATTCCCACTTCCTAACTGTAAAACATACTCTAAAGCTACAGTAATCAAGATAGTGTGGTACCAGCATAAAGACAGGCAGAGAGGTTAATGAAACAAAATACAGAGCCCAAAACGAATACTTGCATGTATTCAAAATGGTATCTGATAGAATGCCAGGTGCTAACAATCTGTTTTTCAATGAGCAAAAGTTTTTTCAACAAGTGGTACTGGGAAAAATGGATATCCGCATGCAAAAAGTTTAATACCTTACCTAACATCGCATGCAAAAATTAGCTCAAAATGCCTCAGACCTAAATGTAAGGCGTAAAACTATAAAAATTTTATTTTTTTTCCGGTACCAGGAATTGAACTCACAACCTTGTGCTTGCCAGGCAGGTGCTGTGCCGCTGAGCTAAATCCCCAGTCCAAAACTATAAAAATTTTAGAAGATAACATAGAGGAAAAGTTTTACGACTGGATTTGTCAATGATTTCTTGGTATGTCACAAACAGCTTGGGTGACAAATGACAAAACAGACCCTAAACTAAAATTAAAAATTTTCTGCATCAATTTTGTGCATTATCAACACAGTAAAACTCCAACCCACAGAATTAAAGAAAATATTTGCAGATTTCATGTCTTACATGGAACTAGTACACAGAATATATAGAGAGCTCCTATATATTCACACACAACTCCTACATAGAGAACTCACCAACAAAAAGGCAAATAGCTCCATTAAAAAATGAAGACTTCAATAGATATTTCTCCAAAGATACACAAATGACCAACAACCCCATGAAAAGCTGCTGATCATCATTAATCACTAAGGAAATGCAAACCGACACAAGGAGGTGCCACTCACGCCCACTAGGATGCCCACTGTTTTAAAAGTTTGACGTTAAACTGGGCATGGTGGGGCACACCTGTAATCCCAGTACTTGGGAGGCTGAGGCAGGAGGATCACCTTAAGTTCAAGACCAGCCTAGGCTACATAGTGAGTCCAAGGCCAGCCTGAACTACATACTGAGAAACTGTCTCAAAAAAAAAAAGTCTGAGATTTACAAAATGGGTAGGTATTAAAGAACATCCCACTCTAAGAATCAGAGACTCCTGGGTCACATATACTTATGCAGAAGGTCCAGATGACTGGGGAAGTCAAGATGGATTCATTGCAAATTTATTTGCAATGAAGTCAGGGTAGAGGTCAAGTTTTAAGCCAAAGGCAATGAACTGATAGCTGAGGAAGTTTGCTCTGGGAACAGCTAGGTTTGTGCGTCTCCCCAGTCTTGGGTACTTAGGCTGCCTCTCCCCTCGGCTGACCATTGGGCTTGGTTGGTTTCAAACACATCACCATGGGGCTATATGTCTTTGCACACAATATACTGCAAAAGCCAGGCCAGGTCAGACACTCACCAAATTCAAGAGTAAAATGCCGCAGAAAAGGAGGGAGAGGAACAGGGGGTGGGTGTGCAGGAGCCTTCACAGGCTCTGTCTGCATGTTTAGTTTAGAAAAAAAAAAAAAAAAAAGCGGGGGAGAATCACAAATATCCAAAGCAGATATGAAAAATACTAACACTTGTTAAACCTAACAGAAGGCATACAGGTAAGTCACCTTTGCCTGCTACTTGAACACTGTACATTTTATACAGCAGTGACAACACACACACACACACACACACACACACGCAGGCATGCACACACGCACGCACATGGATGACAGGCATCTGAGAGGGGTGTCTACCCAGCAAAGAGGCAGCTGAGAAAATCAAAGTTCAAAGCACTTTGGTATGTAAACACTTGGGAAATTCTTGGCCTGAAAGAATATACACAGCAACGTGTTAACTTGTCCTGTCTTCTAAAAAATTTTGTTGTTATAAAGAAAACGGAATTTTTAAAAAGTAAGTAGAAGGGAAAGTGAAAACTTATTTAGAGAAGGCCTGCTTGGTTCCAGGCGCTTTGCACGATGCTCCAGACATCAGCTCAGCTCGGCTCACAGTGGGGCCCAGGCTGCCATGACCCCTTCCTTCCCAGAGCGCAAGGCCACCGGCCGAGGTCACACACAACCAGCCAGGCAGCCAGGCTCCTGGCCCAGGCGTGAGAAGGACTCACCAGGCCAACCTCCCCG
This sequence comes from Chinchilla lanigera, assembly GCF_000276665.1. Taxonomy (NCBI): domain Eukaryota; kingdom Metazoa; phylum Chordata; class Mammalia; order Rodentia; family Chinchillidae; genus Chinchilla; species Chinchilla lanigera. Next base: position 8,788,099 of record NW_004955450.1, read on the forward strand.
CACCCACCGTTCAGGTCGCTGTCCCCTCTGGACCCCACCTCCCGCCCCTCACGAAGCCTAGGCCCAGACTGCTGACGCCTGGCACAGCGGGGAGCCTTCTCTGCCACCTCCTCCCCTGCAGGCCACAGCCAGGCCACTCTTCCCAGCACCCGCCAGCTCCCGCGGGAGCCCCAGTGACCACAGCTGCCTCCGGGCCCCGGACACAGCCCAGCCGGCAGGCCGCGGGGAGGCTCCGACCCCACCTCCACTGCTCGCTGGCTAAGGACCCGCCACCTCTTTAAGCCCCTGTGCCTGGCGGTCGGAGGGAACCCAGCGGACTGCTCCCCACCATGGGGCTCAGGGCACGGTGCACTCTCAGTAGGGCCAGGCGGGGCAGTGATCGCAAGTGCATGGCCCTGTGGGACGGTGCTGTACAAGGCCCCACCAGCACGCCCTCCAGTCCTGGCTTCAGCATCCCTGCCAGCAGGGCCATGCCTTTAATAACATCATCCCCTCCCACACACAGCACGCATGCCGCAGTCCCCAAGGAGAGGGGACTGGGGCCTTACAGATGAGGCGACGAAGCCCTCTAAGACCTCCAGGATGGAAGAGCCGTGGACATAAGACCTCTGGGCACTCCACAGCGGCTTCCTTGGTGCTCTGCCTCTGTCTGTCTGTCTCACACACACTCCAGAGGAAACGACACCCCAGGGCTTCACCTCAACAGCCAGGGGATAGCACTCCAAAGGCCCTCTGCACCCCTCCGCAGCTCAGCAACAGCGAAGGCCTGGGTCATCGGAGCCAGGGGGCCACCGGGGGCCGTCTGCAGACACGGGTGTTGTGTGTGCAGCCTTGGGACCACCAGCCTATGTCAAGGAAGGGAGAAGCCACTGTCTTCTGTGGCCAGGGTGGCATTCAGTGGGCACTAAAATGCCCAGGAGAGGGTGATCTGACCACGCCGTCCCGTCGCCTGCAGAGCAGTCATTTGGAATCTCAGGTGCCAGATGCATAAGGCCATGCAGCCAGGCACCCGGGGACAGGAGCGCTGGCCACAGGCTCAGAAGCACAGGCCGCGGCCCCAGCGCTGCCCCTTACTCCTTGAATCTTTCAGCTGCCTCATTCAGGAAAATGAGAGAGTGAGAACAGATCATCCTGAATGTCCCCGCCAAGTTTGCGAATTATTGGGAAAGCGCTCTCTTCCGGGGAACATCTGAGCCCGCCCTCCCCTCCCCCAAAGTCCCAGGCTTAAAACCAAAGCACCTCTTGCTCCCTCCCCCATCTGCTTCCACTCGGGTCTGGAGTGCGGGCCCCTAAGAAGTCCTCCCGATCCTTTTCTAATTTGTAGTTAATTACAAGGAACTGCGCTTGTACTCAGTTCGGGGTTCGCAAATGGAAAATACTAATGACTGTAAATTCATTTCAGATTTGGCTCCATAGTTCCTGGCAATAAGATCATACTTTATTTCCCTTCTCATTGTTTTTAGCGGCAAATGGAAACACAGCCCAGCCTCAAAAAATGCGTTAAAAATTCCAATTAGGCTTTTCTGAGGATAAGAAAAAAACAACCACAGAGTATCGGCACCAGGGCCAGCTTCCGTTACAATAAGGGAGATGGCGGCCGCCTATGGAAAGGGGCCCAGTGGCCCGATGGGACACACCAGGAGGAGAGGAAAGAGGTGGTATGCAGGGCTTTTCCCTTCCACCGGCAGCCACCAGATTCACCCTGCTATGAAGACAACCACCTGGAGGAGAGCTGCAGACCCCATGCCCTTTGGCGGGGCCGCTGCATCCGCCCCAGTGTCACAACACTGCATGGGCCATAAACAAGCTGGGCAGGCACTCAAAGGGGAGGGACCGCTGGGCAAGGAGGTGTGACATGTCAGAGGACTTCGCAGATGATGCTATGCAGGGAGGACAGAGACCGGAGGCAGGGCACGGACTGGGGTTGTTTAGGAGCCCAAGGAAGAGCCTGTTAGACAGAAAACCCAACAGGCCGCGGCAGAGCAGCGTGGGGTGGCGACAGCCTGCTGAGCATAAAACGCTGGCTGTCACTGGCACCCTCCTGGTTCTGGCACAGCTAAGCATAGCCCGTCCTTCGTCTGCCAGGACAACAACCCGAACTTACTCATGAGCTCATCTTCCTAGATATGGAAACTGGGCTCACAGCTGCCCCAGCCACACGGCTGGTCAGTGCAGGAGCAGGGACCTGACCCGGACCTCCCATCCTATGCTCTCCCCACCCCCGCCCCCACCAAGTCCTCCCATCGCAAACCCCCAAGGCCCCTGCCTCCCAAAGCGGGGGGAAGCCTGGGAATCCTGGCTTCTGGGTGCACTGCCCCCTGGGGAAGCACCAGTCTGTCATTCCTGGCCCAACCTCCATCTTGCCAGTAGAGGGGGTACAGCTGCCAGGGGGCAGGCTGGGGCTCAAACACCCTCGGTGTGAGTGTTCCTTGATTTTCCACCTCATCCGATGGAAAACAGTGCGGGTGTCCTGGCAGGACTCTGAGGATTAAGCTCCTTACCAGCAAGCGTTTAATTCTCAATGTCCACTTCCTGTGTCCACTTTCCTCCTTGTTACACTAGGACCGGGGGAAGCCGTGACGTGGATGCAGGAGGCCCCAGCACGCTAAGTAGATGTTCAGATAGGGAGGTAAGGCACACCCTCAGATATATGTAACAGGCTGCGTGGCTGACGTCTGAGGACTCAGTTTCCCCTTCTGCAGAGTGAAGGGCTTGCTAGTTAACCCGCCCAGGTACCTTGTCTCTAACACGTAAGACCCCTCTAGTGGGCACCAGTCAGAACCGGGTCCCCTGCAGTCTGCTCAGGGCATGCGTGCGCTGGAGATCAGCTGGGCTGGGAGGGCAACGTTCTGAGCCTGCCCTGCATCATGAGGGCAGGGGGCAGCCTGGAGGGACAGAGGGACACCACTGGGGCTCACACATACTCAAATTCTCTGTCTTGCTCGTGCAATGTTAGCCAGGCAGGGTCCGGGAAAAGCACTGCATCCTGGCAGGCAGATTTCCCAAGGATGGGGGGACTGGCCACTTTGACACCAAGCAAGGCCTCCCAAGACGATAGGAGCAAGCTTCACTTCCGGACCAGCCCCTGACCCCGTCTCAGAAGTGAGGTACATAGCTAAGTCAGGAATCTGGAGTAAGCCGCCGCGTGACCTCCAGGAAGTTACATGTCTGAGAATCAGTTTCCTCCTTGTTACACCAGGACCGGGGGAAGCCGTGACGTGGACGGTGACCAGGTCCCCGCATTGTCAGTGCCCGGCATGCGACGGTGTCAGCCACAGCTCAACATCCGGGAGCACTGCGACGGCTCTTACAAATCAAACATACGCACTGAAAATGAAAACAAAATCCCGAGCACGTAACTCAATGCTTGGCCAATAGAGTGTGACGGCCACTTGGTGGTTGATGGCTACACAGATGGGTCAAGAACTCTTAGTTCCTGGGTCCAGCGTAGCCCTTTGGTCTCCTGCAGGGAACTGCCACTCTCTACACCTCGGCTGAGTGCCACAGAGAGTGACAGAGATGTGAGGGGATGAGGTGACAGCCCAGTAATTCTAGCCCAAACCGTGGTGTCAATAGACGTTTGCCTCACGAGCGGATAAACGAGGGACTACACGAACATACACGTGTAGGAGGTGCTGGCTTCCTCAACCCCCACCTCTCCACATTCCTAGGGGCTCCCCAAGCGGAAAGTCCGAGCTGCTCGGGGCCTCACGGGGAGCCCAGCTTTCCCAGGGGTGGGGGAGCAGGGCCCAGCACCGTGGCCTCTGTAGCCACTTCCCCCACCCCCACCCCTGCCACACGCCCCTAGCAGCCACCACCAAGGGTCCGTGATCAGATGAAGCCACCCTTACTGCTCGCCACTATAACCAGTGCAGCCCAGGCCCCCCGAAGGGACACCCCCAAGCTGAAGCTCCTCGGGCCCCTCTTGGGCCCTGGTGCCGCCCTGAACAGTTCACTGAGCCGCTGAGCCACTCTGTGTAGGGGAAAGGAACAGGTAAACAGATGGAGTCGGAGCCCTGGCCCAGATCACAGCTCCACCGCTGCCGGTGTGGCCCCTGGTAGGGTGCCGGGCCTCTCCGAGCCTCTGTTCCTCTCCTCATCTGTAAAATGCACCTACATCCACCCAGGACACAGGCACCACGAGAATTAAATGACGAACAGCACATCCAGCTTGGCACATGGGACAGAGAAGACACGCAGCAGCTGTGTGTCTCTTCTCATTGGAGTGGAGGCCAAGCTCCAGCCCCTCCTGGCAGGGCAACTCAGGCAAGTCACAGCCTCCTGCAGCAAACGTGTGTTACTGCTCGGGTGCTGTTCTCGTCTCAGGCAGACTCAGCTCGTTCTTGAGACGAGATCCGCCTCAGTGCCTGCTATATTTCTCCTGTGCCAAAGGGGCACATGAGACAGGGACTCCCACAAAAACATGGCAAGGTTTCAGGAATTACAAGTCACCATACCCCAGGAGCTGTGCCTCTGGGATTTACATACACGGCTCCTTTCATCCTTACAAGAAACCCAGGAGGAAATGACATTTCCTGTACTTACAGATGAGGAAACTGAGGTTCAGAAAGGTTAAATGACTTGGCCAACGCTACCGAATGCTCAGGAGCAAAAAGCCAGGGCCCAAACCCACTTCTGACTCCAAGGCCTGGCTCCTTCCGCTGTCTAGGAGAGACAGCACACAGCCCGGGGCCCTGCTTCTGGATCACACCCATCCTGAAACTGCACCCCAGGGGCTCCACTTTCTACCCCTGCCCACCAGCTCGGCAGGAGGGGTTCCCAGCAGCCAGCAGCACAAACCACAGCCCGAGTCCCTGCAACGTGCACCCGTGGTCAGCCAGGGCGAGGCTGGCTCAAGGTTAGTCACACTTTAAAAGGGAGATGAAGGGAAGGCGACTTCACTCCTGTTTGCCTTTGCACTTCCCAGCCAGGGAGCAGGCTACAACCCAGAAATAACCAGTGAGCAACAAAGGCCCGAGAGCCGTTTGCTCAGGGCAGCCCCTTAGCCAAGCTGAGTGGTGGCATGCAGAAGCGCAGCTCCTCTGATGCCATTAAAAATAGCTTCCCTGCCACTCCAACCGCAGCTGTCCCCTGGGCCCTGGTTGTCTACGCCCGCCCCTGTGGTGAGGCCCTGAACTTAACGCACAGCAGCCTGGCCTGAGGTGTGGATGGTCAGGGGCCAGGGGCACAACCAGCCACCCAATCCATAAGGGGACAGTTCTAAGGTGCAGATGACACGGTCCTTCAACTTCAGGCATCCCCAGGTCAGGTACAAGCAAGGGGGACTTGCGAGGACAGCACCAGAGTCGCATCCAACCTCTGCCAAGGGGGAGCCGTGTGTCCCGTGTGTCCCGTGTGCAGGCTGCAGCGGGGCGGGCCAGGCCAGGTGGGCTGGAAACCTGGGACACCTGCCAGGGACCCGGCTGAGGAGCAGAGGACTCAGACGGGACCAGAGGACACGCAGCGGCTGGCCAGCAAGCCCAAGGCAGTCACTTGCCCTGCCAACCCCTCGGTTTCCTTTTTTAAAGGGGAATGGACAGCAGGCTGAGGGAGGGAGGAGGCAGAAAAACAAAACGCTGGTAGACGGTCCCCTTCGACCTCAGACAGGGTAAATATTTACTCACCCCTTCATGAGCCTGGCCTGGTGAGCGTCCCCAGCTTGGGCCACCTGGGTTTATGCTGGTGTCTGGTCTTGATTTGGGGCCCGAGGCGGCCGGTCCATCCCCTACCTTGTCTGAGAGCTAAATGGGTCCCATCTGATGGCAGTGGAAAAACTGACCATGGCGATGACCTTGTTGCTCATACCAGGACGGCAGGCGGCAGCGGCAGTCAGGCTGCCCTGAAGCCCACCTGGCGTGGGAGAGTCTGAGTATGCACAGTGGGCAGGGGCTGCTGTCCCCTCGCCAGGAGGCGGCACATAAAACACACTGCACTCGGGTCCACGAAGGGGTGGGTGTTAACCAGGGTCAACCCCTGGGCCACTGGAATGTGAGGATCTATAAGCATCACTTTTTTTTTTTTTTGTCTTTTTGAGGCAGGGTCTCGCTATGCAGGTCAGGCTGGCCTTGAACTCACTTTGTAGCCCAGGCTGGTCTTGAACTCGCAACGACCCTCCTGCCTCAGCCTCCCGAGTGCTGGGATTACAGGAGTGCGCCACCATGCCCGGCATAAGCATCACTTCAAAGTGTGTTTACCATGCAGGTTCCCAGGTCCCACCACCACAGACCCAAGGAAAGGTGAGAAACAGTCGTCTCCATCCGCAGCTAGGAGACTGGAGGCCAGCAGTCCCGGGGCCCTGGCGCTGGGGTCCAGCACGGTGCCCTGGCTTTGTCTCACCACTCAGGACAAGAGTCATGCAGAACCCGCGCCTTCGCTTGCTTGCCTGCAGGCAGTCTCAACACACCAGGCCTGGCCCATCTCCAAGGGTGGCACCGAGACCCCACGGAGGGAACGGGGAAGGCGGAGCTTAGGGCACTCACGTGCATTCTCACAGCAGGTCCAGACAGCTTAGATCTAACCAAGGGAAAGAAGACCAAGCCAGCCCCAGGGACTCGGAAGCTGCCGTCCAACAACTCCTCAGTGCCAGGCACCCCACACAGCCCACCCTGCCACGGCGGGCGTGGGTTTCCGTCCTATGGGAACCCCGGTGTGGGGTTCCTGGTGAAGCCACGGCTGCCCTCAATTACCCACGGCCACGGCGCCTGCCCACAAGTTACTTTATGGTCAGCACACTTGAGCCAGGTGGTGACCTAAGCCCGGGTCACTCCACAGCAGCCTCCGCTGCCATCCTCCTCCGCGAGCACAGGCCCACACTGCAGCCGTCTGCTCCCTCGGCATGACTCAGAGGGGTCAGTTGTCTTTCAGAAATGCTTTTCATATTTCAAATCAAAAATAAATACCACACACTCTGGACGCCGGCCAGCGCAGATGTCTCTGTTGGGCTATTAAAGAGAAAAGGCCCGAAGAGGCTGACGAAGGGGTGGCTTCTCATCAGCCCAGCCCCGCCGCCGGGTCTGCGGTGGGCTGGGAGGGGGCCCGGCTGTGGCGCTGGGGGACACTGGTGTGGCCGGTGACAGCGAGGACAGCGAGACAGGAAGAAGCAGGGGTCCTTCAGGGAAGCCCATTCAGAGGTCGCGTTGGCCCCAGGAGGACAGGCAGAGGCTGTGCACAGGCACGGAGCAGGAATTCATCTCTGCAGAGGGCTGGTGGCGGCGACACGGCTGCAAGGCCAGGCGCAGAGGCACGGGAAGCCTGGGCACGTGGCGAGGGACAGCCTGGCTCACAGAGACGCACGCAGCCATCGGGGCCCAGAGCCGCTCAATGCGTTTGCTTCCTGCGGTTCCCTTCCCTCCCCTTGTTTTCAATACTGGGCACTGAGGGGCTGGGGATTTAGCTCAGCAGCACAGCGCCTGCCTGGCAAGTGCAAGGTAGTGAGTTCGATTCCCGGTACCGGAAAAAAAAAATCAAAAAAAAAAAAAACAAAGAAAAAAAAGTACTGGGCACTGAACCCTGGGCCTTCACACTGAGCTACATCCCAGGCCCTTCCTTTTTTTATTACTCTTAAAGAGTGTTGCCCAGGCTGGGCTCTCACTTGCAATCCTCCTGCCTCAGCCTCCCAGACTGCTATGATTACAGTGGTGTACCACCATGCTCAGCCCCCTCCTTCCTTTCGCCTGACTCACCAAGCCCTCAGACCCTTTGACTTCCCCACAGGGTGCCCACCAGGATGGGGACACATCCTGAGAACGCTGCTACTTCCTTATGCGAACATCCAACTTACACACACACACACACACACACACACACACACACACACACACACACACGGGGTGGCCCAGTGCCCCTAAGGCCACAATGAGCAAAGCAACATGAGACTAAATCAAGCACAGGAGAAGATGACACACTCAAGAGATGCAGTGGAGCCGGGCCGCAGCTCGGTGGCAGAGTGCACGCCTGTGTGCTCAAACCCCGTCCATCCCAGCACCAAAAAGAACAAAACCCAGAAGCAGCGTGAGGCTGCTCCACTGTGACATAACACACACTTTGACACTGAGCACTTTTTACCAGGGTTTTCAATAAACAATTTCGAGATTTGACTTGTGCTTCCGTCTTGCTTCAACTAGCAGGAGCCACAGCTCTGTCCCCAAATCTCACAAAATGAAGTTTCTTTTTTTTGGCTTTTTGAGGCAGGGTCTCCCTATGCAATTCAGGCTGGTCTTGACCTTGCAGCGATCCTCCTGCCTCAGCCTCCCAAATCCTGGGATTATAGGCGTGCGCTGCCACACCCAGCACAAAATGAGGTCTCAATCGCTAAGGAGGAGGATACTTAAAAGCATACAAAGTACAGTACAGTCAACACACAGGCCAGTAACACACTGGCTGATTATCAAGTCTCACACACTGGACTTAATCATCTCTGCTGCGCTTCTGTAACACTGGCCACACAGTGGCCCTGTTCACACCGCATAGGGGCTGTGAAGATGCTACGTCGCCAGGCGGCAGGAAGTGTCCAGCTCCATTATAATCTCATGGCCGCGGTCATCTGTGCGGCCACATGGATGGAGGCATCACAGAACAGCGCATGACCCTAACGTCACAGTGGTTCCCCTACCCGATGAAGAACCCAGTGGCAAAAGGGGTATCGGCCGGGTTGGGGCCAACTCCTCCCGCACATGCGGTATCAGGCCTGGGGCCGCCTCTCTCCTTCCCAGCCTGCTGCCGGGGAGCACAACACCAGGGCTGGACACGCACAGGACCACCCGCTCACACCCGGGACCTGCAGGTTCCAGAGCTGCACTTAGGAGCCAAAACTTCACCACCCGCTGTGTAATGTCTGCTCAAGCAGATGCGGACTGAGAGACTAATAACCATCAAAACATGATGTGTGTGCATCGACGGAATCGTCACACTGACAAACAATGAATATGTATTCATTATATATTTTTCTTTTGGTCTTTTTTTTTTTTTGAGACAGCATCTATGTAGCCCAGGCTGGCCTTGAATTCACAGAGATCCTCCTGCCTCAGCTTCCCGAATGCTGGGATTACGGATGTGTGCCACCATGCCCGGCAATGTGTGTTAATAGAAAAGAACTACAAAAATTTTTTTTAAAGCAAGGCATCCATTAAAAGTGGGCAAATGAGCTCAGGAGACACATCTCAAAAGAAACACAAATGGCCCACAAATACACGCAAACCATTCCACGTCTTCAGCTGTCCCAGTGTAAATCAAAGCAATAGCGACCCACTTAGAATGGCGACTGAAGACCAACTAGGGATGCTGGGGAGAGCTGAGAAAAAGGAACCCCTAGACATCACCGGCAGGATGCAGGTTAGTACAGCCACTATGGAAAAGTGCAGGAAGCGTTCTCAAAAAGCTAAAAATCAGTCTAACGTATGACCCAGTAATCTCAGTACTGGGTACACAGCTGGCAGAGACGAAGTCAGCGCAGAGACCGGCCTGCATGCCCATGTTTACTGTGGCACTTCTCACAATGGCCAAGTTATGAAGCCAGCCTCGCTGGCCATCAACTAACGAATGGACGAAGAGGATGTGGTGTCTATTATACACGGTAGAATACTACTTAAGAAGAAAAACTGCATCACATGCAGGAGAACGGGTGGACTGAAGACCCAGGCTGTGGGGAAGGGGAGAGAGGAGAGAGTGGCTGAGAAGGCTGCAGGAACATGATTGAACACACTCATGTGTACAATGAACACGAATAATTCAAATATAAATACTGTGATGTGACTTGACCCACTTATGTGACTGCGTAATAGACTATGGTTTGTGCTCACCGAAGGGTGGCCAGAAATCTTTGCATTTGTCCCAATTCCCTTTGAAAATATTTGCAGAAGGCAGCTGTCCACCCTCCCATCCCAAGTCCATCTTCTCTAAATAACAGGGTCTCCTCCTCCGATGCCCAGGCCCCTCGGGCCCCACCGCAGGTCCTCACTCTGGAGACCAACGAGCCGCATCAGCAGCAGAGGGGACAGTGCACCCGTCCCATGATGACGCCTTTGGAAGGGACAAAAGCCTTCCAACAAAACCAACATGCGAGCTATGCGATGCTACAAGTCCCCTTGGCCTTCTGGACCTTGGTGGTTTTTGCTATGAAACCCATACTTATTTCCTGAGACCTCTCTGGCTCCAACCAAAGGCCAAAACCCAAGAGATCACCAGCGACCATAAATCCCCGAGCAGGAAGTAGGTCAAATGATTCCTGCAAAAGCCTCCCTAGCCTGCTCCTCCTTGAAGGCACCAGGAAGCTAAGCAAGCAGCCACCCACGGCCTGCGGAGAGGGTGCAGCTGAGGGGTCCTTGACACTCAGAGTTCAGTTTGTCTAGGAAGAAAAGTATCATCTTGAGAGTTTTCCAAAATGAATGACTTATTTATATTTTTTTTACAAAAAAGGATAAAGAGCATCACAGCTAGGTTAAGACAGACACAAGATTCCCAAACCATGAACTGAGGGTGGACAGAGTAACTTTATTAATATTACACATGAGGCTTGTAAGTTTTTATTTTTATTTATTTTTTGAGACAGGGTTTTGCAGTACAGTTCAAGCTGGCCTTGAAATAGCGCAAATACTCTTGCCTCAGCCTCCGGAGGGCTGGCATCTACAGGCATGTAATTAAAATTTTTAATATAGGATGAATGATTTATAAAATGGAAAAAAAATCTTTTTTTGACCTTTTTGAGACGGGGTTTCACTACGCAGCTCAGGCTGACCTTGAACTCACTTTGTAGCCCAGGCAGGCCTCGAACTCACAATGATCCTCCTGCCTCAGTAAAATGAAAATATTTCACTTGCTCTTTTTTTTTTTTTTTTCTTTTTCTAGTACTGGGGATTGAATTCAGGGACTTCATCAACTGCCTACCCCTGGCCTGGAACATGTGATCCTCCTGCCTCAGCTTCACAGAGAGCTGGGATTATAGGTGTGCACCACCACGCCTGCTTATACAGATCTTTTAGAAAGACCTAAGGGAATAAGGTACTGCTGGAATTCTTCCCATAAGGGCACAGCTGAAAGCCGGACAGTTTGCTGTTCTCCAACGCTCTAGCGAAGCTAGAGCTCGCCCTCCTCAGCAACCTCCCTCCCTCAGCACCCCGAGCCTCCCCGACCAACCCAGCTAGGACAGGGTGACAGAAGACAGAGGAACCAGCTGAGGACACATCCCCGGGCTAGGGTGTCCAGGGAGCCACCAAGGTGGTCTTGGGGCTTGCAGGCGGCTGGCAGCAGCCTGGGCCGGTGCCCGTGGGCACTTGCTGGCAACGCACCTGCGTCACAGGCTGACAGGAAATAGGAGATGACAGCAGCGGGCGCGTGGAAATCCCCGCCGGGTTGTGACTCAGAGCTGGGCCAGCCAGAGAGCTCCCCTCCCGGCCCCAGGCCACGCAGGAAGCAGGCGGCCGCCTCTGTGCAGAGCAGGGCCTCCGGAGAGAGGGTGCCGGGGGCGCCGGGTGACACCACAGCACTGGGCAGTCCCCCAGGAGCAGGCTGGGCTCCAGCTCTAAGCCATGGCCTCCTCCCACTCTCACAGCAAGGAGCTCCGGGCAAAGTCTCCCCCAGGCTTTCTGTCCCCACCCATAAAGTACCCTGTGTCCTCCAGGGCATCTGGCTAACAAAAGCCAACCACCATAACCTGTCCCCAGGGAGAAACGAGAGACTTACAAAACCCAGTCTTTGTTCAACCTGGGCTGTTTCACTTCAGAAAGACTTACCTGTCTTGACGCCTTACCCATGGCGATTCTCTCAGAGGACTCACTTTCATTCTTTGAAACAAGCCACCGGCCCTGTTCCACCGAGTGGCTCCCCTCCTGCAGACGTCACCTGCCCCTTAACAAACGATGCCCTGCAGGCGCCACAGCCCAAGCCTGTCACACGGCCCTGCTGGCTGTCTTTCCCTGAGGGTCTCACCACTCCACTCCCGGCATCAGCATCCCCGCACTCCATCTTCCTCCTCCTCACCCCCTTAAATGTGCCCCCCGAGGTCGGACCTGACAGGCGCTCCACGCACACACGGCTCTCCACCTCTCCACCAGCCCCACACAAGGAACCATTTTGTGCAGGAGTCTGTATGTCCCTGAGAACAAGGGGACACAGAGGAAAATGTGGGGTTCAGAGAGGAGCAGACCTCACCAGCTGGGGCTCCCGAGAAAGCGTCCCCAGGACCATGGCACTTGGGTTATGTCTCAAGAGACCGGCCAGAAGAGCAGTACCTCTACCCCATGCAACGGGGTACTCGGGACCCAGTGTCCCCCCTCATGCTGAGAGCACACAAAGCCGCACCCTGGGGTTTTAAGCAGCATTTTGCATCCCATACTGGGCAACAACCCCCACAGGAGGGCATCTTCAAAGTAGGGCTCTTTTTAGTGCTATTTTCCTTTCCTTTTCTCTCTTTCTTTTTTTTGAGATAGGATCTCAATAGGTTGTCCAACCTGGGCTCGATCCTCCTGTCTCAGCCTCCAGAGTGCTAGGATTACAAGCATGTGCCACCAGCCCACATTTCTGGGACTTTTTAAACTAACAACAGTTCTCGCTGAAGAAAAATCCAGGGGTACAGCTCAGTGGCACAGCACATGCCCGGCAAGCACAAGGACCTGAGTTTGATTCCCGCTACCAAAAAAAAAAAGACAATGTGGCAGTCTGCATGAGCTCACAGGGCTTCCCGGCAGGAAGGGGTCTTAGACACCTCACACCCGCCTCAGTCTCATGCCCGGCACCGCCTGCCCAAAGCCACTTGGGGACTTCGCGACTCCCTACAGATGGGAAGGACACGGATGCTTTGGGCCCCATGCTGCTGGCAAGTGCAGGACCTGGGAACTGCAGGGCCGGTGCTCCTGCTGGTTTACAGCCAGCTCTCCCACCCCCTCCAGGCCGTAGGCTGGAACAAAGCCAGGGCAGCGTCAGTTCCGGGGTCGTTGTATTCCTGAGCCCACGGTGGGGACCCCTAGCTGAGGACCTGAGTCTGTGTCCTGCTCGGCCTCTTCAGCCAGTGAGACCTTGGCAAACCTCACGCATTTCCAGCGGGGCCTTGCTCCCCATTACTCCGCTAACCAGCGCCCCACCGCCCCATCCTTGAGGAGCCGGCCCCCAAGACAGCGGGAAAAGTAGGGGCTTCCAGGCTGGAAAGATGCCCAGAGAGAAAAGAACTGGGTGCAGTGCAGGGGTCCAGGTCCAGGGTGGATTCCTGGAGGAAGTGAGTCTGAGGATTTCCTTTTTTTTTTTTTTTTTTTGGTACCAGGAGTCGAACTCACAACCTTGCGCTTGCCAGGCAGGTGCTGTGCCGCTGAGCTATATCCCCGGCCCGAGCGTGGGGACTTCCGAGCAGTTTACAGGTTACAGCAGGACAGGCATCGATGGATCAGGACGACCACTACACTTCCCATCAAACCTGCCATGCCGTCGCCTCTGTCACCATGACGGGAACACTGGCTGGTGGCTTTCTCAGCGGCTGGGAAGCCACCTGGCCTGGCTCTCTGGACACAGGGACCTGTCCTGCAGGCCCTTTGGAGATCCCGTCCCTGCGGCTTCCTTAGTCCCTGATGCTCAGGGAGACCCTGCTCCTTCTGCCCACGGGGACCCACGGCTCCAAGGACGCTCACAGCAGCCGTCACCACACCTGGAACTTACTGCCAAGACCACACAGACCTGCCAGGAGCCAAGCCCCTGACAACCCCCGCAGCATGGCACGGGCACCGTCGCCGCTGTGGTGATCACGGCTCAGCCACGAGCAGGGCACTGCGCTACCCTCTGCAGCCAGGATGCGGCCAAGACCGGAAGCTGTGTCCCCTGCCGCCGCCGCTCGGTAGTGTGGAGGAGACCTCCAGGTGCCTCGTGTGCCGGGCAGGGATTGGCACCCTAGGGCCACATGTCCAGCATCCACGCTGCCCGCTCCATGCCAGGCACCGTGGGTGTAGAGAGGGGCACGGCAGGGCCGTACTGGGCGGCCTCACTCTCCGGCTGGAGCTGCCCATCAGCCCCGTTCCCTGGTTCATCGTGCAGCTGTGGGCAGGCACAGTCCACCACTTCGAGCTCCGTGCCCACCCCCTGGAGACACAGTGGACGCCGAACATGCTCAGAAAGGCCCATGGAGCACAGGCATGGCGGCATACACACGTCATCCCCGCACTTGGGAGGCTGGAACAGAGAGACTGCTGTGAGTTCGAGGCCAGGCTGGGTTGTACAGTGAGACGCTGTCTCTCAGTAGAGCTGTATGTGCCGGGGAGAAGCCACCAACGGGGCGGAAGTAGTGAGCTGAAGGTGTTGTACGGGTGGGCCTCACTACTGTGCGGCCGGTGCCAGGCACAACTGTAGGTGACAGTGGCCCCAAACCCACGCGAAGCTGCCCAGTCTGGGCCAGGACCTCCCTCCCGCAGCCTGCACCTCTCCTGGAGCAGAGGGAGGGAAGGCGGCGGGCTCACAGGCAGGTTTGGGACACGGCCCGGCGCCTCCTCTGGCCTCTCTGCCTCCTCCTACCAGGGCAGAGGCCCGCCGGGCCCGCGTGCCTGGCATCCCCTGCCCGGCAAGCTCTTAAGAAGCTGCATGCAATCAACTTCTAAAGCGCAGCCAGCTGGGCGCGCTGCTGCTTGGGCAGAAATGTTGACAGAAGAGAAATCGACATCCCCAATCGGAGAAAGAACTCAACGGAGGCTTCCTCAGCCCTTCCTGGGCTCTGTCCTAGGCAGAGTCGGGGGACGGGAAGGAAATAAGACAGGTCCTGCCCGCAGGAAGTGCTCCATCTAGAGAGAGGGAACACCAGTGAATCACTTCCTTGCGTAAGAAGCTCTACCTATTAGGTCCCCCAGGAGAAATTCTCTAGGGACTAAGAGTTTCCTACTGGATCTTCTTTCCCTATCTTTCTCTCCCCTTTCTTCCTTAATTTCCTTGACTATTTTTTATCTTTTTTTGTACAGTGTATTTCTGATAGTTATGTCTCACATTCTTTGGAACAAGATTATAAAAATGTGTATTGACAAAGCTGATTGATGCTACATAGCTAAAATAATCAGGAAAGTAGACATATGGAAAAGAATGGAAAAGAATTCAAAGTCCAGAAATAAATTTATATCCACGGTCAACTGATTTCCAACAAAGGTGCCAGTACAGTGTCTTCTCAAAGCTCCCAGATAACTACATAACCACATATGAAAGAATGGAGTTGGCCCCCTTCCTTATATTATACAAAAATTAAACAATAAAAAACGTAAAACTGTAAGAGGTAAAATTACAAAAATCTTTGGAATAAATCTGCATGACCTTGGACCAAGCAATGGTTTTCTTAATACGATACCACAACAGAAGTGACAAAAGTAAAAAGAAATCAACTGAGTTTCAAAAAAAAAAAAAATGAAAAATTTTGTGCTTTAAGGACACCATTGATGCCAGGTCTCATGGGATACACCTGCAATCCCAGTACTCGGGAGGCTGAGGCAGGAGGATTGCTATGAGTTTGAGGCCAGCCTGGGATACATAGTAGGCTTAAGGCCAGCCTGAACTGTACAGAAGACCCTGTCTCAAAAGAAAGGGGCAGAAACATTGTCAAGATTAGTGGAAAAAATAAAACCACCGAATGGGAGAAAACATTTGCAAATCAAAGGACTTGTGGACATTTCTCCACAGGAGACACACAAACAGCTAATAAGCGCAGGACAAGATCCCTGATATCGTTAACCACTGGGGAAATGCAAATCGAAACTGTAATGAGATTCTACCTGACACCCACTGGTTGGCTAAAGTTAAAAAAAAAAAAGACTTGTCTAATAACAAGATCGCCCTCTAATAACAAGTGGTAGAGACTGCGTGAAACTGAAACCTCACACATTACCGAGGGGATGATGAAATATTCCAGCTGCTTCACAACAATTTAAGGCTGGCTGTGGTGGCGCACGCCTGTAATCCCAGCACTCGGGAGGCTGAGGCAGGAGGACTGGTGTGAATTCCAGGCCAGCCTGGGATGCACAGTGAGTAGTTCAAAGCCAGTCTGGACTACATAGTGAAACCTTGTCTCAAAAAAACAAAACAAACAAACAACAAAAAACCCCAACAATTTAGCAGTTCCTCAAAAGGTTAAATGGCAAAGTTACCAAGTGATCCAGTAACTCCACTCCTAGGTACCCACCCAAGGCAAATTAAAAACATGTCCACATAAGAAGTTGTACCCAAATATTTATAGCAATATTATTTCCAACCCCCCCCCCCAAAAAAAAAACAACTCACATTGTCCAGGACAGGACAGATACACTGTGGTAGATCTAGGTAGTGGAATATTTCTTGGCCATAAAAAGGAGTGAAATTCTGATAACCTGCTGCAATGCAGGTAAATCCTGAAAATGTCATCTGAAGTTAAAGAAACCAGTCACAAAAGACCACATAATATGATTGTATTTATATGAACGGTTCTCTAAGGGCAAATCTATAAAAAGTAGATAAAGTTATCAGACCTAAGGGGGATCAATGGGGAGTGGCTGGTAAGGGGAATGAGATTCCTTTGTGCTGATAAAAATGTCCTAAAATTAGTAGTGATGATAGTTGAAAAATTGTTAAAAAAAAAAAAAAAAAAAACTAAAAACTGCTAAATTACATGCCAGTAACACTTATTTTTCAAAAGGTTGATTAAATAAGGTCTAGAGCTGTATTAAACATAATGGGCTAAGGCCAGGTGGCGCACACCTGTAATCCCAGCACTCAGGAGGAAGCTGAGGCAGAAGAATCTCCGTGAGTTCAAGGTCAACCTGGGCTACATACAGTTCAAGGCCAGACTGAACTAGATCGTAAGACCCTGTCTCAAAACACTACTACTAGGGGATGGAGATTTAGCTCAGGGGCACAGCACCTGCCTGGCAAGCACGAGGTCGTGAGTTTGATTCCCGGTATCGGAAAAAAACCAAAAACCAAAAAAAAAAAAAAAAAACAAACACTACTATTACTAATAGTAATAGTAATAATAACGGGGCCAGGCTGCTCTCTTAGCGTTAAGTGACGTGCCTCGGGACAGAAGAACTACCATTCAGGAAATGAGGATGAGGAACACACACAACTCTTGAGATCCTTGTGGCTTTTCTGGGAATTTACACTAATGCCAACACGTTTCTTTGAAGCAAGGTCAGCTGCACAGAGCTGGCTGTGACGTACCCACTCAGGCAGCACGGATCGGGGCGGCAGCACGACCAGGCGGCCCCCAAGGGGCAGCACTTTTCCTCCACACGCCTCCTTCAAGCCAGGTCAGTGGTGTTACCTAGGGAAAGGCGGACCCACGGCACCGCTCCATTCTGTTCTGTTCTGTCAGGTCCCTGGCCTCTCTGTCCCCGTCACCCATGCGCCTGGGGTCACGGCAGGGCTGGCCTGGCCCTGGGAGGCAGTGACTCTCTAGAATACTACACGGTCACTGCCTGATCCCCGACTGACTCTGCAGCCTCTGCAAGCCGCATCTCTCCTCCCAGCACACGGAGCTCTGGGACAGGGCTGAGACCGCTCACCCACCGCCCAGGCTCCTGCCAACCAGAGCTGCGAGGGCAGAGATGGCAACGTTGCCACTGGAAACACGCTGGTTTCAGGCAGAGAAGCCCGAAGAGAAAGCACCTCCAGGTTGCCCCGCGCCCCACCAGCCAGCTGGGTTTCAGTTTCCAAGAAGCCCTCGACCGGCTCCCTCCCACTGGCGGCCCTGCGCTATCTGGGGACCCAGGCAGGGGGACCGGGACGTGGGAGGGGCTGCGGCGCAGGGTCCGCTCCAGTGCACTGCAAGCAGCCACTGCTTCCTACGGGGCCACAGCCGCTGACATCACAGGCGGCCGGCAATACACAGGGGGCACGCGGGTGTCACATCCGCGGGCGGCACGCGGGGTCACGAGAAGTTCAGTTCTGGGCTTTTCTCAGTCCCCTGGGTTTTACTCAACCCCTGACCATGAAGCGTGTTTTCCCTCACTTTTCCCTCTCCGCGTGCATGTGTGTTTTAATTATCTCATGCTCTGGGCCCGCTTTCATAACCCCACATGAGCAGTTCCCACTGCCGGGGAGCAAGGAGGCATGGGGCACGCGAGAGTGCACACACGCACACGTGCACACTGGCGCAGATCACGGGTTCCGGGGCCTCGCATGAGGTCACCCAGCTTCAATCAGAGCAAATGACTCACTATTTCAAAACTGCCACCACGGAGCATTTCTCAGTCCCGGCGAGCACCCCACACAGAACTCGTTCCCACGCACCGGGGCTGACGCTGGGAACCGCATCTTACAGGTTGGCAGGCGCAGCCGCTCTCGTCACCGGACATTCAAACACCCAAACGCACACGCATCTGTGCACTCCTGGACAAGTGTCGAGCGAGCGCTCGGCTCCCTCCGGTCCCTCTGGCCTTGGATAAGAACCCAGTGTGAGGCCAAGGCCAGATCCCAGAAAACTCACCTACTTCAAGCCAGCCCTTTATTTGTGTAACATTAGACTAAGGAATATCTTCTTTGATCTTTTTTTTTTCATTCCTGAGGACTGAACCCAGAGCCTCCACATTGAGCTATGTCCCCAGCCCCTTTTATTTTTGAGACAGGGTCTCGCTAAGTTGCCCAGGCTGGGCTCAAACTTGCGATCCTCCTGCATCAGCCTTCCAGAGTGCTGGGATTACAGCAATGGACTACTATGCCCCAGCTTCCGTAATTTTACCTTACCCTCCGTATCAGTAAAATCTCTCAGTTCCACTGTTGTTGTTTCTTCCCAAAGGAAGCGGAAGCAGTCTTTCTCCACCTCGGAAATCACAAACCACCAGCAGGGGCAGAGCAAATGGCACAGACTTAGAAGCAGACTGTGGCCAGGATGAGCAGGCCGCAGCCTCCTGCCCGGGTCAGCACTCAGCCCTGCCCGCGAGAGGCTCCCTGTCCAGGACTGCGACAGGGCAGGCAGTGACCTCAGCGTCCATGGGGACACGGGCTGGGCGCTCGACAGTGACAGGGCAGGGGTGCGAAGGCTGCACAGTGGAGGAGACTGGGTGGACAGGCGCGGGCATTTCATGCTGGGCAGGATGCAAAGTGTCAGGGACAGCCAGGCGGAGGACACAGCTCTCCTCAGAGCGAGGATTCTCTGTCATTTTGGGCAGGCGGTGATCCCTGTCCTTCCTGCGACCCTCACAGACTCTCCTGGGTAGCTGGAATCGTTGGCCCACCCCCAAAATACTCGGCCCACACTGGCAGCAAGCCCACAGCCCCGGAGTCCACCGCCGCCAGAGCCGAGAGCTCCTTGCCGGGGCCACTGAGAGCAACGGCCAGTGTGAGGCCACAAGAACAAGCCGGGCTTCCCGACCCGCTGGGAACCAGGGCACCCCGAGTCTAGCGGGGAGCTGCCAGGCAAGATCCGGCCTTTAGCAGGATCACCCTGGGCACCAGGGGAGCAGGTCCCGGGGCAGAGGGAGGCTGCGGGGTGTGGGGCTGAGGGGGTGGCCCGCCACACCCACAGGGGACGGCGCAGAGGCCTCGCACACCAGCTGACCCAAGCTCATCCGGGGCCACCCGCGCCTTTTCTACAGCAGTCACTGCCCTCGTTGCACACGACGCTAAACCAGTCAAAAGCGACACTTGTCTTCAAAGAAAGCCCAGCAGCTCCCTCTCCTTGTGTGGGACCAGGGCTCCGGGGCAGCAGGGGTGTGGAGGGACAGGGCGAGCAGCTGTCCCTACAGACAGTGGCCACAGCAGGCGGGCAGAAGCCTGGGCCAGGCAGCTCATGTGGCCCTGGAGGCTCAGAGGGGCCGGTGGCTGCGGGCAGGGTCACCTCCAGACCCCCCCACTGCTTTTCTGGCTTCCACCTGCAGACTGGCCCGAGCTTCACGGACATGGTGACAACTGTCCCCTCCTCTGGCACTTCGTGACCAGTGTCATCCTGAGCCGAGGAGCAGGGTGCGCAGGCGGTGTGGCCGGTGGGTGCAGCAGCGGGAGAGAGTGGATTCAGGGGCTCGCCCGGGCCACTTCCCCTCCCCCAGGTGAGCCACCTCTGCCCTGGCCTCCTGCGGCGGCCACGGTCACCATGCCCGAAATTCCCACCATTTGTCATTCCTCTGGCATCCAGGGCCCCAAGACTGACTGACCACACTAAAAGCCCTGGTTAGAGCATGAGTCACCGCAATCTGCCGCTTTGAAATCCACGTAGTAAACATTTATTGCGGGGCTGCCCGTGCCAGGTACCACGCAGGCGCCTGTGGGAGGCGGGTGACGAGGGCTGGGAAGCGGTGAGGGCCCAGATCCTGCAGCTTGCACTCAGGACTCCCTGGGAAGTCCCTGAAGGGTTTTTAATCCATGGGGAATGATGTGCTGTGATACCATCATTTTGCATCCCCTGGAGTAATAAACACTATGCCATTAGCGCCATTAACACCTTAGTGTGAATTAGGTAATCAGATGAAGTGTCACCTTGCAAAAGACTCAGACGTGGGACTGATAAGTTCTGATGCCAGAGGAGGGAAGCCAGGAGAAGGCAGTGGCCTCTCCTCGGGAGTGGGGGGAGGGCACAGACCCAAGAGGAACCTGGCGCAGGAGGACGGCAGCTTGCGGGTCCTACACACTGACTCATGCCTGCAAATATTTACTGAGCTCGTTGCTTCTGGGCCCTGGGCATGGTGGAGAACAAAAGAGCTGGTGCCTGCCCTCAAGGGAAAGACCGACAGTAAACGAAGAATCCCCCAGCTCTAGAACAAGCTGGGTAAGGTCTCCTGAGGAAAAGAACAGGCCTGTAGGAGACTGCACTGGGGTTACAATTAAGATGGAGGGGAGCCAGGGAGGGCTCTCTTGGATGCTATTTCAGCTGAGACTGGCTCACGCAGCCTGCTGAAACTCGAGGCAGAGCCTCCCAGACTGAAGGACTAGCAAGTGCAAAGGCCCTGGGGAAGGAAACCAAGAAAGGCCAGGCCAGGCCAGGGCTGCCGGTCCCGTGAGGGGCGGATGCTGGAAGCCAGGCCCAGTCCAGGCCCTAGGGTTTGGGCCGCACCTTCCAGACAACAAGGACCCTCGGAGACAAAGGCTGTCCCTTTTCTGGAAGCACCTCCTGCTGCCAGAGTGACGAACTTTTATCACTGGTGTGCACAGTAGCCATTGCTCCTGGCCACAGTGATGGCCACAGGCCGCCCTGCCCAAGCCCAGCCCTGCCCTGGCATTCCACAGGCCTGAATCAGCCTGCTGGTTTCCCTACCACCACCACCACCGCTCAGAGTCCTGGACTCGCCGGCTACAGGTCAAGGTCTCCTAGAGGGGCCTGCAGGTGCACACCGATCTCCGATCTCCTGATCTCCTCTCCGGCAGACGGCCTCACCTGCCCTGCCAGGATCTGTCCAGCCCCAGGCACCACTGGAAGGGGAAGCAGGCAGCAGTCCAGCAGGAGACAAGAGCTGGGCCTGGGACACAGACAAAGATGCCTGGGGATGCTGGGAGCCTCTGCAGGACACCTCAGGGCGTGAGAGACATGGCTGCGCTCCTGCAACCTGGTTTACAAGTGGAGGGAAGGTGGGGTGTGGAGGAGGTTCCTTCTTGGGTGACAGCGGCCATCGAGGAAACTAAAGCAGCACAGCCGTGCAGCCTAAACTTGGCCACTCTCGTGAAGGCCTTGGCCAAAATCACCTTTCCTCAGCCATCCGCCCCGACAGACTAATACGAAATCGGCTGGAGCGAAGGACGCTGCATGCCGTGAACATGACCGTTCGTCACTGGTGTGGGCAGAACCAATCACGGCCCCACTGGGAACAGAGGAAAGGGGGCCTCGCTCCTTCCCACCTGGATACTCCTGACGCAGGCTGGGAGGCCAGGCACTCCGTCCGGGAGCAGTGGATGCAAAGGAGAACGCAGAAGGCTGTTCCACCCCTTTCTTCCTGAAGCATATCTTCTTCCATGATCAGCCGCACAATGAGCATTTATTTATTTTAGTTTTGGGCCATACTAATGAACGCAGCCCCTTCCCCCAGTAAGCGCTCTACCACTGAGTTACATCACCAGCCTGGATTAGAATTCTAACCCACCAAACCCGCCGCGGCCCATGCCTCTATGTCTACAAGGGTGGCCTACTGCTGCTGCGAAGTGGGAACACCCCCGTGCATTCATTCATCAAACACACCCCAGAGCACATGGTAGCACAGCATTGCAGACAGAAAGACAGACAGACAGACAGACTGGGTTCACAAAAGCTGAGAAGGACCCGCGTCCTGCCCACCCTGGAAAACCCTGCTGCTGTCAGCAGTGGGCGGGGTGAAAGTCCTGCAATCTGATCTTATCTACCTTCCTGCCTTTGAATGGGGCCACAAAAAAAACAGCACTTTTTACAGCTGGGGCGCTACCTTCGCCTAAGCCTCCAGCCCCTTTCCTTCCTCCTGGCTTCCTGTCTCCCTTCTGCCCAGTCCCCTCAACAGCCCTCTGTGTCAGCACCTCCAGCGAAGGTGACACGGTTCACCGTCAGAACTTCCCCATTCCCTTGTTGAGGGTGCGGGGGCGCAGAAAGAGGCAGCCCCCCCAAGGGCCGCCGCAGCAACGTCAGAGGGCCACAGCAAGAGCTGGCGGAGCAGGCGGTCTACACCCAAGTCCTGCTCCCTGCTGAGCTGGGGCCCTGGAAAAGCGTAAGCGGGTGGGGAGTCCACGCTCGCCCCCAGACAGCTCCATAACCATGTGACCGGGGAGGGTGAAAGAACTCGGAGGTCCTGGACTCCAGGTCGGGGCACACCCCAGCTCTCCCGACCCTGGAGCCACGAGACCCTCACAGCTCACACCTGCACAGCGGACGCCTTCCACCCCGCGCCCTGTGCAGATGGACACCGCAGGATGGGTTTTACTGTCCCAGCGTAACGCGACACAAAGCCACCCCAAGGAAGCCGTGGGCTCCGTCTGAAGCCACAGGGGACAGGCCTGGGACAACCCTGCCTGTACTTTCCCCCACTGGGGGGTGGGAGGCAGCGGGGAGGAGCCCAAAGCAGGCCTACAACAAGGCTCCCACACCAAGGAGGGTGCGATCAGATCTGGGCGGGTGAATGACACACACACAAGCTACCTTCATGGACAAGGGCCAAGTTCATAGAGTCAAAAATATTTACTGAGCTGCGTGCCAGCGCCAGGAAGTGATTCAGTAGATGTTCGGAGGACGGAGCGGGTGCGCCGAGAGCTGGGAGTGGAGGCATGGGAGATGCGACTGCCGCGGGCTGGAAGTCAGACAGGCGAGGGGCGGGGAGGGGTCCGAGGGGCTGTGACGTGGCGGGGGTAGCGAGAGGACATGAGGAAGAACCCAGGCGGGCCTCCTATAGGAGCCCAGGGGCCACACAAAGTGAACCAGCAGGGCGGTCCTTTCTGGAGAACTGTAAATACCAGACCAAGGGACTCTGGCTGCAAGGCCGGGACTGTCTACTTCCTCCTGGTCCGGGCCACCAGGACCACCGAGAGGTTCAGAATTCCACCCCCATGGGGTCCACCCTGGGCAGACCTCAAATTCCTATAGGTGAGCAAGACCTAGACCTTCCCAAATCCACCCACTGCTCCACAGAAGGTAGCTAGAAAACACACCTCAAAAAGGGGTGTGTTTTGCAATTGTAAGTGGTTTTCATACATTTCTGAGCAAGGGCTTGACTGCTCTGTGTGTGTGTGTGTGTGTGTGTGTGTGTGTGTGTGCACGCATAACAAGTTTCAAAAGGGAAAAGGCCGTGGTTAAATCTGACTCATTCGCTGGCTTTTTTTTTAAGGGTACACTTGTACACACGCACCCCAGTTCACACAGCACAGGTCCGGAGACTGATTCCACCAGCACGGCGGGCCTGGGGGCCGGCAGGACGCGCACATCCATGCTCCCGGCTCTCAGTGTGATCTCCTTCCAGGGCACCCGTGAAAAACCCGGAACTCCTGAGGGCAGGAACTGGGTTTCCACGATCGCTGCGCCCAGCAGAGCAGGTGCCTCGTGATCTTGCTGATTTGGTGGCAGAATAAACACTGGGGCATTCTGAGCCCCATTTCCCACGGCTGAGGCACCCATAAAATGCAGGCAAACTCTCCTCCCTGTCCAGCCTCGGCTGCATGCGATAAACCTGCAGGATTCCTTGCCTCCAGCCCGACCTTAGATTGGTTCCCCAAGACCCGGAAACTGTATTTGGCATCTCGTAAGCTTCACTCCAGACCAGCTCAGTCTCTTTGGGTGGCATCACTGTCACGGCCGTCACCACCATCACCATTGGGTCACCAGGACAATATGCTAGAGCTGGTCTCATAGAAGGCAGGCAGAGGGCAGAGCTGCAGGGCTGCAGAACTGGAGACCATCTCTGACACCCAGGCATTTCGAGTGGCACCAATCAGAACTGGAAAGCTCCCTAGTGAAACACTCCTTTCTCCCAATGCCCAAAGCGAGGGGCACCTGGGACATTGCTTCCCCCAATACGCAACGAAGACGTGAAGTACTAGGGACCCTTCACAACCTGGACGTACCCGGTAACATAAAAAACTCCCGACCTCCTCCATTTTTCCCACTCTGATTTCCCCCCATGGAGAACAAGGGAGCTAGAATGGAGATCTCAACTCCAGTACCTTGCTCTGTGGCCTTGGGCAAGTAGCTAGCCCTCTCTGGGCCCGTGCTGCCTCCTAAAGGGACAGCCTGACTTGGAAAGTCCCAAGCTGCCTGCAGCCCCACTGGACACATCAACGACCCCTCCCTTCCCTTCCTCTCCCATGCAGCACACACATCAGAAAGCAGGTCAGGGAGGAGCACATCTGGGGAGGACCGCCCTTGCTTCTGAACGCACACTGCAGCGAGAGCCAGGTCGCAAATCCCTCTGCCTGTGTGTCCATCTCGACATGTGCAACCTGGGCTCGAGCTCATCCCCAGCACTCTCCGAGCATCACCGACATGTGCTTCTGGAACATTCTTCACCCCTCCAGGAGCCCCACGCCCACGACGCAGTCACTCCCCATCCCTCCCTTCCCGACCCTGGCGCTGCTAACCTGCTTTCTCGCGCTATAAATCTGTCTACCCTGGGTACTTCGTGCAGATGGAATCGTACAATAATGGTGTTTTGTGTCTGGCTCCTTTTACACCCTTTTCAAGGTTCACCCATCTGACAGCACGGGCTTCACCTCTTGGCTGGGAAGTACTCCGCTGGAGAGAGGAACGCTGGTCTGAATTAGTCAGTCTTTCGCACACTTTGGTATTACTAATTATCAGTCACGATTAAACAAAATCATCTAGAGGGAAGGTATGGGCACAGGGTGAGGGCTCAGTTAACTTTTGATCACCACCATCGTCATCATCACCCACAAACTGTAGCGTGTCCCAGCCTGGCTGGGGAGTCACCAGCCCTCGGGCTCTGCCCGGCACCAGCACCTGAGCAGATGAATCAGAACGTTTCTGCCCCCGTACCATGCATCCCCAAGGTTCCCAGCCCAGCAGTGAATCACCCCGGGGCAGCAACAATCAGACGCTGGCAGAGCAGGGGGACCCGTCTTCAAGCAATCCTGCCACATGAAACCTCCCAAGACGATAATCTTTGGGGATGCAGTGCGATTCCCCATCTCAAAGTGATTTCACAACAGGGTTCCTTTAAAGGGGTGATCCTGTTCTCCTAAAAGGCTTCACCGTGCACAGCACTGCAGCCGCAGACATGCGCCGCAGAACGCTGTGTGGTATGGCGGTTCAGTCCTGCTCCGGTTCTCAAGGACCAGGAGGGTCCAGACATTAGGAGCGAGTCCCCTCCGTGCAGAAAGCTGCCCCATCTGGAGATGAGTCCTGAGTCCTCATCTGCGCCCCAGCCCCGTGACCCTCACAAGAACGGCCACGCCAGGCATGTGGCACACACCTCTGATCAACCCTAGCACTCTGGGAGGCAGAGGCAGGAGGATCCCAACTTCCAGCCCAGCCTGGAGACTTAGCAACTTAGCGAGACCCTGTCTCAGATGAAAAATACAGGGCAGTGGATGCAGCTCTGTGCAAAAGTGCTAGGTTTAACCCCCAATGTTTTGTTTTGTTTTGTTTTGTTTTGTTTTGTTAAAAAAAGCAAAGCAAAACCATTTCCAAGAGCACACTTTGCTCACAGCGAACATAGGAGTCACAGCCCTCTCCCTCAGGCCGGTCTGAGAAGGGAAGGACAGGGCCAAGGGAGGAAAACTGCCATCATGACTCACCAGGGAGCCAAGCTCTCAGACAGGGGCTCTGCCCATTGTTTGGGACAAAACTTCACATTTGTGAAGCATCGCACAACCGTCTCACCTTTGAGAGCTCCTCCAACTCCTCGTCTCAGGTCCCCTCACAGTGCAGCTCCAGCCTCCGGGCCCACTGTCTCTTGGCCAGCCCCGCCCGCTGCGCGGGACTCTGGGCCCCACCGCCACCTGCCTTCCGGGGCCCCGCAAGCCTCCCCGGCCAGCGCGGTCCTCCCGGAGTGCTCCTGGCCGCTCCTCCCCAGCTCCTGAAGCTTGTTTTCTTTAATTAGCTCACTGTGGCAAGAGAAAAACGCAGCCCCACCCTCCAAATGAGCAGCTCTGGCCCTCAAATGTCCTCTGCGGTTTGCTCTGCGCCGCCAGGCAGCAGCGGGCCCGGGGCCGGGACGCGGGGCAGGAAGAGCCCCCCTCCCCAGCACAGGTGGTTCTCTGCCCTGCAGCTGCCGCTGCACAACCACAGCCCGGCTGCGCCCCTTCCTGCGCCCCCGAGCCCTGCCATTGTGGTCCCGGTGAGGGACGACTCCAAGCCCTAATGGTTTTCGCTCCCCCTCCTCCCTCCGTCCCTCCCTTCTTCCTTCTCCCCTTGTTTTTCCTTCCGCTCAGGGCAGTTGGTGGTGCACACTCCTCTCTTCTCACAAATGGACAACAGACAACAGCAAACAAGAGTTCCAGAAACACTGAAGACTCGCCACAGTTCTCCTCAGCTGCAGGATTTACACACACACACACACACACACACACAAACACACACACACACACCCCTCGGCTGGGCCCCACCCTGTAAGGCAGCACCACTCCATTCTACAGACAAAGAAACTGAGGCACTGTTCGGAAGGGACAGTCAAAGGTCACTTGACTGAAGGCGATAGGGATGAGAGAACAAAGACCTAGATCTTTAAACTCCAAGTGCTGCAATTTTTCTTCCACTGCAGTACCTTCTAAAGCACAGCCCCCAAAGCTGCTTCTAAGTACGGATGGAGACCCCAGATCCAC
Source organism: Chinchilla lanigera (assembly GCF_000276665.1). NCBI lineage: Eukaryota > Metazoa > Chordata > Mammalia > Rodentia > Chinchillidae > Chinchilla > Chinchilla lanigera. The sequence goes on from NW_004955450.1 coordinate 8,815,234, forward strand.
ATCCATGGACTCTGCTGCTCGGCCTTGCAGGCTGGGTGTTCCCAGCACCTCTAGCGATTGTCCGTCCCTCCTACTGTCACCGGTCACCGTCACCATCACCGTTGTGACCACTGCTGGCGTTTATTCAATACCACAGGCCCAACACCACACCAGCTCCTCTCCTTATGACCACCCCAGGAAGTGGTTCTGTTACTCTCGTTTTGCAGATGAGGAAACCAAGGCTCCGGGAGGCTTGAATAATCGGCTCAAGGACAAGCAGCTAGTTAACAGGAGATTAGACAGGGCACGGGAGTTCTGCCTCCCCATGGCCCACTGTACGACCGAGGGACTGAGCCCAGCACGCTGCAGGGATGACTCCTTCAGGAGGCCAAGCCAGAGATGCATCAAGCAAGGGGCTCCCTCAGCCTGTGCTGGCCCATGCCGCTACGCTGCGCTACTCAAAACTTCCGAGAGGGAATGCACAGGAGACCCCAAGTGTCTCCAGCAAGGTTATGTGCACAGCCGCCTCCTTCTCCAACCAACTATGGTCTCTCTCAACAGCTCCACCCTCATTCCGAACAGCAAGATGCTCACTGCCTAGATGTCATCTCTTGGTTCTGTGACCCGGAAGCCACCGTGAGCACACTGGGGCCCAGCAAAAGGTCTGCGCTTGCAAGACCAGCTGAGACCCCCTGGCCCTGCGCTTTGGGGCCCAGCGCACAGTAGAAACGTGAGGCTGGCTGTGCAAAAAGCAAGACACTCTACAACACAAAGCCTTTTCTGTTTCCCGCGATCTCTCCCTTGCCGTCATGGCGTTTTCCACTTGCTATTTACTAGCATTCTAAGAAAAAGTATTTTAAATTATTACGTGACTGAGCTGTTCACATGTGTACTGTAGGATGCCCATTTTAAATACAAAAAAAAAAAAAAAAGTACATGTAGCTACACTGCGGAATCACAAAAACTGCAGATTTTATTTTGCAGCTTGGATGTGAACACACACTTTGTGACCTAGAACATGTAAAACACATCCAACTCAGTCACGTCCAGTGCTTGCTCCAAGCCCTGCTCAGCTCCCAGCTATCTTGGGTCCTGCAGATCCCGTGCTCCGAGGCACAGCTGCGTCAGCTCGGGACCCCATCTTTGAGGGCTGCGTTGGAGAAATGCTGGTGTCCACACAGAAAGGCAAAGAGGGCTGGGGTAAGATGCTGCCCCATCTTGGTACCCAGTGGGCTGACCAGAACAGCAGGGAGGCGGGCAGTTGGGCATCCTTTGATCTGGTCATCACCAAGGGAAGAGAGGGAAGGACAACCACTCCCCGGCTCCTAACCAGGTGACAAATAGGAGCGAGGCTTTGTACCCACATGAACTGAATCTTACAACCATTCTAGAGACATGGGTATTGTCACCTTCATTTTTCCACTGGAGGGACTGAGGCTCAGAGGAAAGATGTGACTTGCCATGGCCTGCCCAGCCAGTGCAGGCTGACTTCTCTGTCCCTGTTGCCTCCCAGAGGGCCCCTTGCGTAGCCCAGCCATCTGCCCAAAGGCCAGGACTACAGCTGTGTGAAAACATGAGTGCCTTTAGTTCAAGAAAAAAGAGACAAGCCTGGCATGGTGGCACACGCCTGTAATCCCAGCACTCGGGAGGCTGAGGCAGGAGGATCGTGAGTTCAAGACCAGCCTGGGCTACAAAGTGAGCTCAAGGCCAGCCTGAACTGCATAGTGAGACCCTGTCTCAAAACAACAAAAAGAAAGAAAGAAAGAAAGAAAGAAAGAAAGAAAAGAAAGAAAGAAAGAAAGAAAGAAAGAAAGAAAGAAAGAAAGAAAGAAAGAAAGAAAAAAGAGACAACATTGATCCCAATAGGCCAGGTGAACCAAGTCAGTTACAACCTGCCACACAATCTGAAGCTGGCTGTGGAGTGCACGCCTGTAGTTCCAGCTGCCTGGAAGGCTGAGACAGGAGGAGCCTTTGAACCCAGTAGCTCAGGGCCAGTCTGGTCAATATAACAAGGCCTTTTCTCACACAAAAACAAAACCACCCCAAAGCATCATGACAGCCAAGGGTGAGGCTCAGTGGTAGAGCCCTTGCCTGGCGTGTGTAAGACCCTGGTTTCCATCGCCAGCACTACCAACACACACACACACACACACACACCACCCCACACCCTCCACACGTCTATCTCAGGGACACAATTTCAGGAATGTGGTCAAATCCCTGCCAAAGTCAGTGTAGCCCTGCAAGTCTCCCCAGGTGCCTGCAAAGCAGATCTCAGGTAATTACGCCCCTCCATGGTCGCTGGCTGCGTGAGAAGTAATGTGTGTTTATTACGTTAAAAGCCTGGGCCCTGCCTCAGCATGGTTATTAGAGTCATTAGGACCTGCCCGAGCAGGCCCTGGGCTCGAGTTCTCCCCGCTGTCTGCCCGCCCGCCACCCGCCGCAGCCCTGTCCGCGGGCCAGCGGTTCTGAGCAGAGCCCAGACAGGGCTGTGTGCTGAGTTGGCCCAAGGAGAAGCCAGGGGACGCCTCACCCAGCACGGAGGGGCCACAGGGCAGCGCCTGCTGACCCCCAAGGCAGGGAACAGAGCACTCCTGTGCTAGGGCCTCACCTCCTGTCTTGACGTCTGTTCTGGTCACAGTCCACACAGAGGCAATGTGGGGCGGTGACAATGTATTTTGACCTGCCAAGGCTCAGGCTGGCTTTACTGGGCCCGTGCACCCTGCAGGTTACCCACACAGGCGGGCTCGGGAGGTCCTGCCGTCTGCCCCGAGGACCCCTTCCAGCGTGGGTGCGATCAGTACACTGTGAATCCTGGTCCGGGGGCCCTCAAAGAGCCTAGGACCAGAATCCGTGCGACCTGAGCTCAGCGCCTTACCCATGTCAGCCCAGTACAGCACCAGCCTTCCCCGAGTCAGGGCATCCTCTGCTGCTAACCAGGAAGGCCCCAATCCAAGGAGACACTCACGGGCCTCGCTGGGCTGTCTGTGGGCCGGGCAGGCCTCCTACCAGTCTGGGAGGCAGCCACAGGCAGGGAGACAAGACCGACCGGCTGCCTCGAAGTCCTACAGGTAACCAGCCTTCAACCAGCAAGGCCACATTCCCAGTATCATCACCAGGCAAGTATCATCGAGTTCTCCCCGCTGTCCGCCCAGCGGACATGATGCAGTATCATCACCAGGCAAGAGCATCACCTGGCTTCTCTTTCCTCTCTCAGCAGGAGCCCTGTGACTGACGGAACGAGTCCCTCTGTGCAGGTGGGTGGGGGCTCGCAGAGCTGCTGAGGACCAGGGGTGCACCCCACAGCTTTACACCCTCAGGACGGATCTGATGTTTGGGGCAGTTTTATGTCAAGCATTCCACCTGCCCTGCACTGTGGCCGGGGAGGGGACAGGAAGATGTTGGACAGATGAGGTCAACACCGCTCAGAAACCCTAAGCAACGAACCTCTAAACATTGGGCAACAAAGGAAGCCAGGCAGCCTGGTTCCGAGATCTGGGTTCTTTCCCCTCCACCAGGTGGCCAGGCACAGGTACAGGACAGAGGAAACCAAGGGCCGGATCACCACTATTAACAAAGTGTACCAACTCCCTATGAAGAATGTAATCATTACGCACTGCAAACATGTACTAATAAAAATTTTTAAAATATAGGATGAGGAGAGGAACGTCTGTCCACAGGAAGCCAACTCCAGTCTACCAATCCTTTGCCTTTACACTGCCTAAAGGCCCCTAAGTGGTCACGGCTGCCAGGCAGACCTCACACCTCAGCACTAACCTGGGGACCAATTTTCTACGGCCCAGAGCCTGGCCGCTACTGCCCCAATTCTACTACAAAGCTCCATGGGAAGCCAGGACACATACAGGACCTTGTGCCTGTCACTGCGTTTATTCCTCACAGTCAGCTCAGGGTCTGGTATTTTCAACTACTTAACGGAAGTACAAAGATGACCCCAGGAAGCGCCTGACTGGAGAGGTACAGCCTGCAGGCTCGTGCCCACCCTGCCACCACATGCTGCTCTACACAGACCCCCAGCCCTGACACCTCATCGCCCAGCCAGCTGCACCAGCAGCCCTCACAAGGATGACAAACAAAGGGGATGTTGGGGGCTCCACCCCAGGACTTGGGACCCAAGAGGACCCAGGGGGCAGCTAGGGGGACGGCTGCATTTCTACCAAGGGCCACAGGGATGCCAGTGCCACTAGGGACCACACTTTGAGAACTGATTAACCGTGAAAGTGATCACCCAACAGTGCGAGGCCTGCGGACCGAGGCTAGCACATGTGGTTGGTGAAACAGCATCAGGATATTAGGAAAAATACAGGAAATCACAAGAAGTCGCTCCTTACAATTTCAAGTTACAGCATCAGGCTCTATGGTGTGCTTGCTGGTCCTGGCCCAGTTTGCCCTCTGATCCACTCTTGCTTCCTGGGCCCTGCTCTGTCTGCCCCAGAGCTGATCTCTTGATTTCCTGGGGGATGAAGGGGGAGGCCACCCCTTCTCCCTTGCCTCTGAAGATGGCCCGTCCGGAAGCAGTGGCATCTCAAGCTCACAGTGACCCCAACCCCGGGTGCCGGCAACACCACCTTCTCCCTTTGTCCCTCAACTTAAAGGTGGCTGCGGCCTCCTGCTAAGCTCCAGGTCACCTTGTCTTCCCACGCTTGGCTTCTCAGCTCCTTGATCGCCTGTGTGACCAAGGCCCCGTATTAAATTTTCTTTCTGGTAAACACTGATGTCCTTCCTGCTCTCCTGGTTAGACTCTGACTGATACGATCTGATCACGGCGATACAAACGCGCTTCTGCAAAGAGAGGCTCTGGAGGGCGATAATGGAAGAGGTAAGATGATGAAGGTTTCCCCACCCCAGAAATGTTAGAATCAATCCGCTGTCTATTATCACTAAAACAGAAAACCAGCACCGTGCACACAATAGAAGGAAAAGCAAAGCTGAAGCCCGAGGAGGAGAAGTCCGGGGAGCCGTGAATCCATGACAACAGAGCTAAGAAAACCAACCCCTGTATTTTCATTTCTGAAAACACCTTATTTTGGAGAAACCATGGCCACAGCCACAATGACACCAGCAGTTCCCCTTGAAAGCACCAGGTGGTTATCTTGGGGCGAGTGACTCACAACGAAAGAGGTCACATCTTGGATCACACTGGGTTCCCCCGCCCCTGGGGAAGGGCAGGTTCAGGCCAAAGCCCCCCCTCCAGGCCCATGTCACGGTGCAGGCAGGTCCCACCTGTCAGGCCAGGCTCTGCGGGAGGTCGCTGGGGCACAGAGGTGAGGGATGACGGCATTCAAAAAGCGAAAGGATTTTGGTCACCCAGGTCTACCAGATGTCGCAGGTGCGAAGTGTGTGCCAGGGGAGCTGGGGGAAGGGGCGTCTTCTTTTCCTGTAATGTTGTAGGCTTTTCTCTCCCAGGATGCAATTAAAATCAAAAGAAAGACTCCGTGACACTAGGCAGTGACCACAGTTAATAAATTACAGTGGGTTCCAGCCAGAGACTCTGAGCATCTGAAGGAAACAGTCCTCTCCACCAAGCTCGGCCTGACTGGCAACAGAAGCGCTGGCCACAGGCCAGACACAGGTTGATGGCCTGCTGGTAGCAGTTTAGTGACAACACTGCACCCAACAGGCCCCAGGGCTTCCCACCTGCGGTGGATTGACAACTGGTGATCAACTTAAAACCCCCAGCTGAACTCAGTAAGCGCAGTGCTGGCTGTGGGAGGCCCACCTGAGAGCTGTTGCCAGCAGCATAAAAGACAGAACTGGAGAAGAAAAACAGAGGTTACTGGGAGCTGGTAGAGGCTGTGGGAGCTGGTAGAAGCCGTAACAAGCTGTTGGTTCTGTTGGAGGAGCTTGTCATGCTGGTTTTCCTGATGAACTCAGCTGTTCTTATCATCTAAGAAGCTCAGGACCTTGTTGTTGCTGAGGGTGGCTGTGGTACCTTTCGGGGGAGCTCTGGTTCTGACTTCCAGCGTCGCTTCCTGGCTGCAGTGCAGATCCCTCAGCGTGCTGGCACAGATCCTTCATCCTGCTGGTACAGACTTTCTAGCTTCCACCACTGACCTTTGCCTTCCCAGCGCAGATCTGTGAAACAGGCCTGCGTGAGACATTGTCGTGGGATGTGGGCCTCCAGTTGGATTCGTGGGGGGTATTGTTATGGGCTCTAGGTCTTCAGCTGGACTCACGCAGGGCATCACCGTGGGACCCAGGCCCTCAGCTGGATTCTTTGGTATTTAGTGTGGACAGATTTCCTGCACTCTCTTGTGTATGATTCTTTGGGTGACTATTATAAATAATCGTATAAAATGTGTGACCTATATTGTTCCCCTTGCAAAAACCCCAAACTGAAATATCCGACACCCAAAGTTAAAAGGGGAAAGGTAGTTTGTAAAAGTTTCAGTCCATAATCAGTTGGCTCCAACTCAGGATGGCACATGGCAGAGGGCAACCATTCATGGCAGAAGAAGACAGTGAAAGCAACAAGCAAAAGACAAGACTCTTTCTATCCTTATACTGTATACAAGCTACCTGCCCTAGGGCAAGTATATAACACTCACATTCATAATCCCAGCACCCTTAATCCCAGCCTTGCAGCACCAATCAATCACACACTCCAGACTCAGCCACCTCCGAAAAAGCCCTATGACTTCTTGAGGTTTTGGGGGGCCATCTAGACACAAACCATCACCCCACCCCACCTTACCTCCCACCCATTCTCCGGCCCAAAGAAGCTGACACCATCACACGTGACCTTTTCACACCTAGGTGCTAGCTGGCTTCACCCCCTAAGATACCGAACTACCCCAGGGAAAGGGCTACAGCCAGCCACACTGTCACCTGAGGAGGACACATAGTCCAGATTCACACACAGCCCAAGCCAGCCAATAGCACACCCAGGCCCACCATGCGGAAAGCTGGTTCTAACTCTGGTTTCCCCAAGATTTGCCTTGGACAAGTCACTGTACCTCGTAGGGCCTCAATGTCCCCATCTGCCAGTAACAGGGTTACACTAGACAACCGCTGGCGTCACTTCTGAAAGGGGAGCACGTAGGACATGGCCCGTCTCAGGACAGAGACTTCTCCACGTGGCTTCTGATGGAGATGCCGGTACCCCCAGAGGGATGGGGTTGAAAGAGGTGAGGGGAACTCCCATCCCAGCAGCTCCCTGGGCGGCTGTCACCTCCTCAGGTGGCATGTCCCCTGGCCTGGCTGTGGCTCCCCAATATACTACCCATGATAGTACAGCAGGCACAAGCCCACCCTCTGACAAAGGGGAGCCCCAGAACGGCAGCCTTCGTGGCTCCCCAGGCAAGGACATCAAAGCCACCACATTGATGGCTGCTGGGACCACAGGCTTCCTCCACTCCCTGCTGAGCCACTGCCCGGCTGTGCACAGGGCCGGCTCGCAGTCCTCGAGGTCACACCGGCACCTCCTCGCTGTCACGTGGGTGAATCACACGTGGGGAAGTGCACTGGACACGGTAAAGGGCTGTGCACAGGAAAGGCAGCAGTGCGTCCCCTGGGCCTGCTAAAAGCAGTTTAAAAAGAACCCATTATTTTCTGACAGCTACAGGGAACACACAGCATGCACATCATTTTGTTTTCTTTTTTTTTTTTTGAGGCAACACAGTGTCTCCAAAAATCCACTACTGAAAACTGTCCCTGGTCACCTACCATATAGGGATGAGATCACTTACAAGGCTGCTGTGAACTGCGTCCCCCTTGGGAGGCTGAAGACCAGAGTCCCAGGCAGGAGGGAACCTGGCTCATCTGCCGCTAGTCAGAGCCACCAAGAGGTTAAGATGGGAGAGAAAAGAGAGAAGGGATTGCAGGGGTGGTCTGCAGGGAGAGCTGCCTGGGTGGGCGAGGTGCTGCTAGGTTTCTGAGGTCTCCGTCTTCCTGCTGGGGTCTCTTAGCCTGGCTTCTACCAGCCCCACAGCCACGCAACCCCTCAAAAAGTCCACTTTGAGTTCAAGCGCTTTATTTGGGGTCTCCTGGGGACTCTGCAGGCCCCTCCCTCCGGGGCTCACTGAGCTGTCTTTGTCGGCTGAAAGGTCACCCTGCAGACAAAGACATCCTAGACAAAGGTCGAGGTCAGCGCTCTCTACAGCGCATGCTCCCAGGCCGGGCTGCAAGTTGCTCCCTCCCTCCTGTTCCAAAACAGCACCAGCCCCAAGGCGGCTCTGCTGCCTTCGCAGGTTTCTCTCCCTCGGCTTTGCCTGCCTCTCTCTTGCACGTGTTTCCACACTTCCAATGCACACTTTCCTCCAGCGTGGCTGCCCTTGCTCCTGCCCACCCTTCCGCCTACTACCTCCATCCAAGGCGCAGAGCTAAGCAAGTACAGCAGGAGCTCCGCAAGTCCATCAGGAGATCCACTCGGCACTGGCCAACCCCCTGTGCCCATCCTCCAAGCCACAGGCTCCCAGGAGAGCCAGTCCTAAGGCTGAACCTCCAGCAACCAACACAGGCAAACACCAAGCAGAGTACACCCAGCAGGCCTCCTCCTGCCTCTAAGGTGATACAAGGGATAAACTAACACATGCATGTGCCCTCCCCACCCAGCTCAAGGTTTCTATTTTTGTCCTTCTCCAAGAGCTGTCAATCAACTGGACAGGAGTGACTCTCAGAACCTGATCCACTCTCAGCCTCCCCAGGGCTGGCTGGCTCACCACCCATTCCAGGCAGGGCTGGCATCACAGCAAGGCAATCTCAGAGCGCAGAGACCAAAATTAAAAGGCAGAGTAAAAAGGGAGCTGTTTACTGGAACCTTAAGCTCTGGTGCCCAGAAAATACAGGGCTTTTTAAAACACACACACACAGGTAGCTATCATGTTGCTGCCACCCCACCGGAGGAAGCAGGAACTTTGCCCTACATGCAGCTATCTTACCTGCCCCGATAACACTCGGTGCATGACCAGGAACCCCAGAGAAATGACCCGCCAAGAAGGAACAGCTTTGGCCACACCAGAGCCAGTCCTGCATTTATGATGATCAACGACTAGCTCACGGGACAAAGCGACACCCAAAACGTAGCCGTGATGGAGAGGGGGCACGGAAGACATACGAGGTACATGGATTTCTGGGCACAGAGAGGGACGACTTTCCAACTGCAGCTATGCAGGAAACAGGTGGGCAGAGGGTAACCGTTAAAGCAGACCCTGGAGGAGGCCACCTCTTGCCTTGGTGGAAAAGGAAACTCCTGGGGGTAATGTGTTCCTGAAAGCTGTTTCAGAACATTTCTCAGGGGCAAGGACATAGTCATTCATTCTCACTGGCAATGAGGTGCCCACCAGGGCGCCTGCCCCTCCAGAGAGAGCCCTGGCATCTGGTGAGAGGGGAGAAGACACACACTCTGCAGGCGACCTGTGTGTCACGCTTCTGCCATCCCCCCCACCCCCCGTGGTTTCTGGGTCCCTACGTTACTCACCGCGTGACCACAGCATAGAGGCCTTCATCACTGTCTCTTGGTGCTTCAAACCCTATGCCCTGCTTTCCTCTAAGCACCCTGCTTGGCTTGCTGCACACTCACCTGATGAGGCCTCATTCCTCTGGAAAGACAGCAGCCCCATCTGTGCCTACACCTGCACCTCAAAGACGGGCGGACAGAGCTTACCACCACCCCGCTTCACCTGCAAAACCCCTTGGGTTAATCAGAGTCGACAAATTCTCCTCCCTAAGGCTCATTCCGCGTCTCTATCTTTGTCCTCCTCCCACCGAGCAATCCACCCTGGACCTGGACGACAGCATCCAACCCAGCCACCCTTTCCCTGTCTTCCGGTTGCGGTTTTAATCCAGGCAGCTGTGCCCCATCAGGCCTCTGAGGCTGGAGTAAAGAATCCTCAGCAGCGGCCAGAACCCATGAGGCACCAACAGCGGAGTTTATAGATGGGACAGCTGATGTGGAAGGACACTTGCGGACAAAGACAGGGACCCTTGCCCCGAGGCACCGGCCGAGAGCGCACACTCCGACAGCCTTGCGTGCCCTGGGAGCACATGGGGCGCTGCCAGGAACCTGACATGAAGGTTTGCCGGTGCTGGCAAGACCTCTCAGTTTCATGAAGAAAGCGCGGGCGTGTGGAGTGGTCTGTTTCACCCACGCCTGCCCCACCCCCTCAGTATTCTGAGTTTCCTGAATAGAAATAATCAGCGACAGATGGTTCCCCTACTTCAAAGACACTGAAAAACCACTGACCCAGAGATACAGACAAGTGGGTCTCTAAACCTCAGGCCGGGGACTCAGCAGCAGCCGAGATTACCAAACCAGCACACGCCCAGAACCCAGCCCTCTTTTCTTTCAGGGTGAGGATGCTTTTTTTTTTCCAATCAACTACGATCACTTTCCACCAGGGACATGCACCCATCACGCGGAACCACAGCTTTACATAAGCGTCTACAGCTTCAGTTCTCAGCCTCGGCTACACAGTCACCTGGGAAAATGCAAAAGTACTCACTTTCCAGCCCCCAACCTGAATTCACTGGTCTGAGCATCAGAATGTAGCCAAAGGGAGCCGGTGTGTCAGCGCAGGCCTATAATCCCAGCACTCAGGAGGCTGAGGCAGGAGGATCGCTGCAAGTTAGAAGCCAGCGTGGGCTACGTAGCGAGATCCTGTCTCAAAAAAAAAAAAAAAAAAAAAAAAGGCCAAGGTGAGGACCAGCTAAGGTGACCCCAAATTCAAGTGTGGATCGGAAGGAAGCAGGAGTCTGAGCCACCATGCCTTCCTTGGAACCCCCAACCTCTTTCCATCCTGTCCTCAATTACGGGCCCCGGAGTGATCACACTGTGATTCTGAAACTATCAAAATGAGTAAAAGTCATTTCTTTGAACACAAGTGCAGGAATTTGAATTTTTAAGGTGAAAGAAACGTTAAAATCCTGCTAAACAACGCCTTCAGTTTACAGAAGAGGAAGCCAGAGGCCTGGAGTCGCTAAGTGACTCACCCCTGGTCACAGAACTGGTGCACACGAGCCGGGCGCCTCATCCGCTCTCCTCCGAGTCACAGGGAGCCCCGTCTGGTGTAGGGGACAGAGACAGCACGGATGACTGCCCGGCTGTCCCCCGCTCGACTGTCCCCAGCCGTGTGCCTTTGTAGGTCAGCTCCTCAGCGGCCTTAAAATGCTTCAGAGCTAAGATGGTGCGGTCGCCTCTTGGATTCCCCAGCGCCATGCCCAGCGGGAGCCCTCAGAGGCTCTACCTGCCGCTGGCGAGGTTCTGGGAAAAGCCATCGGCACAGAGCCGGCCCTGTCTGAAAGGACACCCCACTAAGCTGTGGGTGTGAGAGGCTGAGCCAGCAGTGGGTTCTGCTTTCTGGTGGATACGAGAGCATTGGCTGTTGCTTTCGAAATCTCTAACCAACCTGCGAACCTGTTCCCCTTCCTTTCCTTGTGTACGGAAGCCGGGCTGCGGGACAACTGGTGCCTCCAAGCATGGGGAAGGTGTGCTCAGAGCCCTCACCTGCAGCCTGACCCTCCCCAGCCTGGCCCAGACCCTCAGGCCGGGCCACCACGACGTTCCAAATCTACCACATGTCTGCGGTCCCCAGAGGTATGTCTGGTGGCACCCCACTCCCAGAACCAACAGAAGTAGCTCAGTAAATAATCTAAATTGAAGCCAGGTGTGGTAGTGAACCGCTATAATCCCAGCATTTAGGAGGCTGAGGCAGAAGGATCGCTGCGAGTTCAAGGCCCCACTGGGCTACATAGTGAGTCCAAAGCCAGCCTAAACTAGACAGAGAGACCCTGTCTCAAAAATAATTACTAATTAACTAATTAAATAAAAAGAGGAGGGCCAGAGATATAGCTCAGTGGAACAAGCGCCTGTCTGGCAAGCGTGAGATCGTGAGTTCGATTCCCGGTACCACAAAAAATAAAGCAAGCAAGCAAGCAAGCAAGCAGTGTGCAGGAGGAGGAGGAGTAAACGGCCCACAATCAAATTCAGGGGTGCCAGGGATGTGCTTGGGTATCAATACCGAGACAGCTGCCAGTGCTGAGGGCCTCTAGCTCTTAAGCCAGAAGTCATCCCCACAATGGCCATCAGGGACCCCTCCCCAGAGACAGAAGTCTGACCTGCAATTCTGACTCTGCCCAGCTGGGAGAGCAACGTCCCACACCTGGTGTGATTTTCATGTCACTTAGGCTAAAGCAGACAACAAAAAAAAACAAAAATAAAAAGCACAGTGACCAAATGCGGACATTCACAAGGATCCCTGGATCAAAGGCCCTTTGTGAACGGTGTTATTTCATCCTCTTCCTAACGGTAACCACTTCCCACACGAGCCCCAGGAAGGCAACCATACAGCCCACAAGAGAGATAGAATTATGACCGCACTTCCCTCTCATAAACAGGCACTGGTAAACATTGGAGACCACGGGTCCATAGCGTGGTTACACAAAGGGTTGCCCCTGCCCGGTCCCCACGGGCTGACAGCCCCTCCCTGCTGCGAGCGGTGAGCTCGCACCATTAACTCCAGAACCCAGGCTCATCCAACAGAACCGGCCTCACACAGGGACACTTAGCTCGGTTTCATGCCCAGGCTCACCTGGCCACCACTCTTGGAAACCTGACAATTTTCAGGAAAAGAAGCTGCTCCGGTTCCAGGCCTACGCTGAAAGGGGCCTGTCCGTGCCGGGCCACACGAGGCAGCCGGAGGACAACCGCACACGTTTGCGGAAGCGTGAGGTCTCCATGCCACCCTACCCTGGATCAGGAGGGGGCTCGACGTTTAAACAAAGCTAAAATAGCAACTCTTTCAATCAAGCAAGAAAAACAGGCTAACCTCAAGCCAACATCTTTTCTGAGCTTTGAGATGTTCCCCGGGGAGCCCAAGTGATCCCAGCGCTTAGATCAACAGGAAAATAAAACGCGAGGCCTTGGGACAGACGCTTGCAGACCTGAAGGGAGCTGCGAGCTCCCTGTGCTGAGAAGACCCAAGGGCTCCCCACATCTGCAGAACACCCCACCCGAAAACAGCCAAGAGTCATAGCGAGAATCAGCCGGCCCTGCTTTTCACCACCAAACATTTATAGAGTTTTTATTTCCTCACAGATGTGCTTTCAGAGAAAGCATCCAGCAGATTCAAACCAAGCCGCACAGGGCACTGAACATGAAAGTCTACTCTGTACCTTCTTGAGGCTTGAACCCTGCAGGATGCTTTTAGAATCCCCTCCCCCACCGGAAGCGGCTTCGGCTCTGCTCCCTGCCCCGCACCATACCCACACTCCAGGGCCTGTCTTCAGCTTCACTTTGTCAACAGGAAAATCCGATGCACAGAGGCGCACAGGCAGAAATTGGAACTGCTTGAAAGGCTCTGGCGTGGGTCACAAAATGTGTGGTCCTCAGGCCTCCCTTCCGGTTGTCTCCCTGAGGCACAATCTAACACCTTCTGCAAAGCTTCCCGAGCCACCCGAGACGGCTACAACCAGCCTGTCTCCAGCAAAGTTACAGAACTGCCCCTCCACCTCAATAACTACAAGGAGCTTTGCGCGGGCAGGACCTGGCCCCCGATTTGGTTCCCGTTATACCCTCGGATAGCGGTGAGGCATTGGTAATCATTAAAATGCACTAAGCGCCCAGCACCACAGTGAGTTCCCTTAACGGGTCCAAGAATGAGACTGTACCCCACAGCAGCCTTGTGCCAATGCACTCTTTCTGCCACTGACTGTGTGTGACGTGACACTGACCAGTGATGTACAGTGAGGTTCCAGGAAAGATTTTCTTCCCAGCTAGAAACTCACCAAGCAGCAGGCGCCTTTTCTGCCCCTGGGGTTGACTGCTGGAAGAGGGTCACATATGCAATAGCTGCGGCCATCTGTGGACCATGAGGGGACAAGTTCGAAGACCACTGGGCTGAAGATAAAAGGCAGAAAGGTGGACGGCTCCGGAGTCTATCTGATACCTGAGCCATGCCTGCCTCCGACTGCTGCAGAACTGCACACGTCCTGCCCCGGGAAGTTCTTCTTCAGTTTCAGATGACTCTCCGCCAGAAGCATCCCAACCGGAGAAGGCGGGAAGCAGCTGAGAGCAGGGGCCTGACTCACTGCAGAATCCAGGCCCCCAGAGCCTGAGGGCCTCCGCTTTGGGGCAGCGGGGCCGACGGCCAGGAGACACAAATGCAGGGTCCATCCCGGGCTGGGTTCACATGATGACACAGCAGTGCAGACCGTGCCCGTACCATCGCCACACCCGCCTCTGGTGTCTGCAGGACACGAAAGGGGAAGTGCGTGCTATTCTATTTATGAGAGCCGGCAGGGCCACCGAGGTGGCTGGCCAGAAAGCCAGTCGCAGATGCAGTTCTCCAAGCAAGTGCTGAGCTCGATTCGCAAGGACATTCCACTCTTCTCGGCCTGTCGCGTTCTCCCCGTCACCTCAGCTGCTCTCCGCAAGCTCAGTAGACACGGCCTCCCCTGCAGCCACAGCTGGCTTGGACCATTTAGAGAAGGAAGGCCTGCTCTGGACTTCCGATTCATTATTTGGGGCACGAGAAAAAGGGTTAGATTTACACAACCGCAAAAGCAAGCTCTGAGAAAATGAAGCAGAGGTGACCTGCGCAGTCCCCAGGTGTCCTCTACAGAAAGCCCCGCCGGCACGGGGACCACCAAGTGACCACACCCAGGCTCCACGAGCCTGGCACAGTCTGCATCTGCCGCAATCCAAGACCCAGGAAAGCCATGCCTGTGTTATTTTTAAATGCCACCTCCCAAAATTCTCCAGCAGGGTTATCCACTCAACTGTCACCGTATCTGAGGCCCTTGCTGAAACACAGCAGGGGGGCAGGAGAGACCCGGCCCCCAGCAAAAGTCTCTGCCCTGGCCATTAAATGTCACCCAAGGCTACACTAGGCCTGGTGTCCTCTCCTGCGTTTCAAAGGGACAGGCTAGACAAGGGTGCAGATATCTCCTGCACCCCCCCATACACAGTCCGTGTACACTCACTCCCACCCTGTCCCCTCCCTGCAGAGAAGCCATCGGCACAGCCTCATGTCCTCGAACTCTGACTGCAGCCAACGCAGCTCTAGTGGCAACTGCGGTGGAGAACCATCGCTAAGGTCTCGTCCTGTGGTACCACATCATGCTGCCAACTTACGGCAGACCTGAGGCCGGGCCCTTAACCCAGGACAACAACGAGTACTCGCTCGGTCCCCCATGGAACAAAGGTGCCACCGTCACTGGCACGCAGGGCCGTGGCACAGGTGGCCGCTTGGCTGGGCTTACCCGGATGTCTGGCCACACTCATTCACAGTGCTGTCCTCTTAGCCCTCGGGAATGTCCTTTGTGGTTTGATCCATGACATGGTCCCCTCAAGTGTACAAAGGGACAGATCCAGCTGCACCCCTCATCACAACGCCAAAGCAGCTTTCCTAAGTGAACTGAGGCTTGTTTGTCACATTTGCAAAAGGAGAAAAATACTAATTTCATGGCTTTACATACAGAGCTAAGCACGGCGCTCTTTCTCAGGCAGTTATGGAGCTGAGGACAGAGATCTGAGGTCACACTCCCGCTCTGCCGCTGACACAAAAGCTGTAGCCATCTGCTCCATGGACATGGGCTGCCCAGCCTCCCCGGAGCCCTGCATTTAGGCACAAGACCCAGCACAACCCAGCCCCGCCATCCGGCGGGCAGTCACCACCTGCATCACCCAGCACACAGCACAGACCAACATCACCCGGGAACACGACCGGGTAGGTGCTGACGTCAGCAGTGCGACCCCACCGTCTTCACACGCAAATCCTTGAACAAAGCCAAGAGCGACGGCACAGCCGAGCTTCCCGGCCTAAGCACCAGCACACACACACCCTGAGCTCACCCTTCCGTGGGATTTCGGCATGGCTGATGCTTTCTCTAAGGTCTCTGTGGAAAGCTGGGTGTGAGCTCAGAAGTCCAACCCCGTTGCTGTTGCAAGGGTGCTAGCAATACTACAGCACTGGGCTTCATCAGGGAATAGTAGCTGATGCTGCTTTGAATGCAGTAGCTGACCTGAATAAGTACCCGCGACAAGCCTACCGAGGCTACTTCACTCATGAGGGAAGAGAGACTCAGAGACACTAAGAGACTCACCCAGTCACCAGCACTGTAAGTGGAAGACATGGATTTGAACTCAGGCTTTACTGCAATCTGCTGCCCCACATCTCGGCTGGAGGTGCAGGTCTCTAGGGATGTCCCCAAATATGGCCCCTGTACCAGAATCAGTCCAGGGACACAAAATCATCTTTCAAAAACCTACCAACTCAGATCAACAACAGCGAAAGCCTGATAAGGTCAACTGTACACAATCCTCAAACGGTAAATGTGATTTGTGTTCGCTCTCAACAGTAAAAATCCATGAACTGCGGGGACTGACACTGTTGTACTCTCTCCTCGGGGAACAGAGGCCGTTGCTGATCACGGATACCACACTGTCACCTCAGGGAGAGCACAGGCAGGCTCAGATCGCAGCACGGGCCTCCACATGGGCCACCCGAAGGAAACGGGGATCTCAGGGCCCCTGCTGGGGGCTCCAGGCATCACACGGAGCCCAGTGACATCCCAGTCCGTTTCCCCAGGGAGCCTCGCCGTGACTCACCGGCTAATTACCTGAACTCGCAGCTCACGGAGCCCTCCTGGCCAAACACCGCGTCTTCTCTCCTGATGGCCAACAAAACACTATTTTCAACCCGGTCCAGACATAGCCTAAAGCTGTCCACATGGTGGTGTAAGGGATTATGGCTCTGACCTGGATAACTCGGGCAGAAAACTTGCCGTTACTGGCCACCGGGCCAGGGCAGGAAGCGAAATAGGAACGGGCTGGCAGCTTGGCCACACCACTCCCTGGCCCTAGCGTCTCCCGGGCCCAACACAGCCAGGTTCAGATGCCAGGCCTGACCTTCCAGAGTGCTTGGCAGTATCCACCCGACTGTCGCCAGCCACTCCCTCTCCCAGGCTTGACTCCCTGGGCTGTCCTGTGTCCTCCAACACCAGGCCCTTCCTCACTCTGTCTGGCTTGTGTCTCACACACCTCCCACCCGATGCCAACACTCCTATGCATCCCTCAGGGCCCCATTTATACAGCACCCCCTGTGAAGCCTTCCAGCACCCCTGGGCTGGGTGATCTTCCTCCGGTCTCCCAAGGGACACTCTGGTTGACCTTCACTAGATCACCTCTCCCAGGGTCCCACCCCGGCTGTGGCAGCTACCGGAGTCCCTCTGTGCTCCTGGGATGCTCGGAGACTGAACTTCATGTGGTGTCCTGAGGCCCAGCCCAAAGCCAAAGGAGTTCCAAAAACTCCTATTCCGGACAAGCGCACACCCAGCACCCGGCGCTTTGCCTGGCTCTGCCCAGTTGGCCTACGCCTCCTTCTCTCACTCTGGCCTGGCTGCAGGTGAGGGAGATTCAGTCCTGGCTTCCCACCACGCTGCCACCCAGGCTGGGCCTCAGCTGCGACCTCACAACTGCGTGACAGTGCGAACACGGGCCTGCTGCTGCCGCTCATGCGTCTCGGGGAGGGTTCTCGGGTGACCTGCACGCCACCGCCACATTTCACACAGCGAGAGCGAGAAACAAGCAGCAAACCAAGACGTGCCCCAGCACCGGCCTCGACGAACGCCACCACGTGACCTGGGAGTCCGGTTCCCCTCAATTCGCAATCCTCTGACCCTCTGGTTTCACCACAGAACACAGAGGCTCAGCAAGACCCAGCCGGGGTCTCTGGCCCCCATACACCAGGCAAACTCCCGAGGCCACCAGCTGGAGTAGCTGCTCCCCAGCCCTCTGCACCCCTTGCCCGACCCTTAGGAGCATCCAAGGACAGGGGCAGGTGGGGGTGCCATGGCCAGGCCCTGAGTAGGGTCTAGAAGGAGAAGGTGTGGGTGAAGACGGGCCTGTCCCCTGTCCCCTGTGCCCGTCCACCTCTTGCCCCGTGAAGAGGGACCACAGCACGGGTGCCTCCTGCAGGACAGGTGCCTCCTGTCGCTGCTCACACAGCTGGCCCTAAGGACAGACGCAGTGCAGGTCCCACTGCCCAAGTCCAGGTCACGTCAGAGCCGTGAGTTCCCACCGCACAGCCCGGCCAGCTGGTAGGCCAGGTGGTTCCTAGGCAGAGCCGGAAGTGCCTCCCAGCCGGGCCCAGAAAGCACCAGCACGGGTAAACACCACGCATGTCGGTGCACTTTCGGGCAGCTATCAGTGACCAGGGTGTGAGTCACCTCGTTTCTGCTTCGGGACCTTACCCATCCCCCGCCCAGGAGCACTGATTCATCAAAGTTTGTTTTCCATACTATTATTTTTAGTCAACCAAACAGTTTTAAAATGGAGATAGAGAAGTGGGGGAGAGGGTGGCAGAACCACAAAGCAAATGAATGGTTTCTCTTTCAAAAGGGACCCTGAGGCCTAGGTCAACAAACAGCATGGGTGTCTACGTGTGTGTGTGTGTGTGTGTTGGAGGGAGCCCCTATCTAAACTGAGCCTTCCTTAGCAGTGAGCTCCCACAGCAAGTGTGCACGGGGGGCCCCTTGTGGAGCTCAGGGACATCAGCCCAACTTCCCCTCATCGAGCATTAACTAAGCACCTGCTGTGTGCTGGGAGCTCCGCACACTGGCCGAGGACTTGACATGTCCTGGCTCCTTCAGGCTGACGTAGATGAGGGAGGTGGCGCAATTCCCCTTTCGCAGGTGGGGAAACTGGGGCTCAATGCACACAGATGTCCCCAAGGCTGGCACACGGCCAGGAACTGTCAGCCTGGCTGTCCGGGCTCTCTCTGCTTCACTGCGCACTCCCCGAGCTCCCAGGGAATAAGTGAAGAACCTGTCTGGGGACACAGAAATGGCTCCACATAGAACTAGAAGGGGGAGCAGGACAGGCCAGAACGGCCCTGCCTCCCCAGGAGCACCGAGGAGCAGGGTGACCTCTCGTCCGCACCGACAGGCTAAGACAGAGGAACCTCCTGAGAAGAGCCTAAAGAAAAAGGAAAATCCCCATTGCCTCCATCAGCCCTGTAACTACTCACAAAGCCCTTTCTGGATGCATTACTCCACATTTGGGATCAGCCCAGGGGTGATTTTTTAAGGAAAAAATGCCTTTTGGCATTTTTGAGCTGTGACAGCGTAAAAACAGACCTTTCAAAAACACACACCCAAAAGGCATGACTATTTTCGAAGGCCCGATTTTCAAAATAAATAAATAAATAAAAAGACCCCCCCCCTCCCCGCCCCCAACTCAGCTTCGCAGTTGGGGATGTAACCCTTTTTAACAGGAAAAGCCACCAGACTGATGGCTACCTGTATACTGTGTCTCAGAGAGAGGCTTAGCAGCTGTAGACAGGGAGAGGTATCAGAGGGAGAGAGAGACCCACCACCACCCCAGGAGACTGGCTTTTCCTTTCCCAGCCTGGGTTTAAACTCAGAACCTCTCTGCTGCATAACAAAGGCGCTCGCTTACGCAATCAAGGGCCGTCTCTCTCTATATAGAGGCTTGAAAATAAGTAGAGGGAGCTTCCTGGGTAAACCTTGACATTTGAGCAAACATTTCCACAGGTATCCTCTAGCAGCATGCCCACCTCTTCCATGGCACCGTTTTTAGGCCTCTGTGGTCATTAGTTTAAGTAAACTTCCTGCTTTCAGAAAAGCCAAAAAAAAAAAAAAAAAACACCAGCAACAAAGGAACAAAAATCGTTCAGTGTATCTGAAGACAGCGCTGAGGCTTTATCCTAGCACTCGGTTATTTTTGTATTCCTTTGTAGTTCAATTTCACTGGTTCGGAGGCACAGGGGAAGGAAGAAGGACTAAATTATAGTTTTAGTACTTTCCCTTATATAAATTAATTGGCACCAGCCTGATTGGGTGTTGGAACAATACATAAGACAGATCTGTGATTCACTCATCAACTGGATGTGTATAAAAAGGAGCCCTCCAAAATGCTTGGCAAAAAAAAAAAAAAAAAATGAAATTAGCATTAGAAAGGCCCCCCAAGTGAGGCTTATCTAGCCCGCTTTCCAGCTGAAGACATCTCAGGCCCAGAGAGGGAAAGTGGCTGGCCCCATGTCACACAGCTAACCAAAACCCAATCCAGGACAACTGGAAACCACAGTTGGGTAGGGTGGGCTCAGTCTGTGACCTACCAAGGTCTGGCTTCTGCCTCCAAAATATGTCCCCACCAGCCTTGCTTAGTAAGTCATTTTTTTTCTGTGATAGCATTTACGGGGAGAAAAGTCCTGCTAGACAAACTTCAGCCTAGTCCAGAATCAGCCAAGCATCTTAATTAATAGGCTTTTTACTCTGTTTTCATTTTACACTGAGTCTCTCTGTCAAAATATTGCCCAGCCATGTGCCACCGTGGAAGGCTGCTGTTTACAGCAGGGACCTCGGATCATCAACAGCGGACAGTAGGGCTCGATGTGCTATTTCTCCAACTGTTAATCAAATCAAACAAAGAATAATGTGTCATACGTGTGTGCATGTGTGCACACGTGCGTGCACACGCGCGCGCACACACACACACACACAGTTATCTTTGTCAGGAGCCCATAAACTGCAGAGCTTGGGGGATTTGGTTTCTTAGCACTAAGAAGACAGTATTTACAAATTAGCTAAAGACTGAACACATAGCGCATTATTACGATGCCAAAGGACCCCTGTTTAACAGCCAGCAGACTCGAGGCTGTGGCAGGCGAGACAGCGCCGCCTTAGTCATTCTGTTGCCCGTTCCCCGGCGGAGGCAGGCGGTTACACGTGGAAGGTGCCTTGAAGGAAAGTGCAAGGATCAACTGGGTAAGTTCTCTCGGAATCAAAGATAACCGGAAGCCACAGTTGTGCAGGGTGGGCTTAGCATGGTAACTGTTCCCAGGAACTCGCTCCCTGAAGGCAGGGCAGTGGAAAGCCCAGGCCCAGGAGGTATTTGGCGGCAAGGGGAGATGGCAGGCCTCCCTAGGGAGGGCCCGGTACCCTCCGACAGCCCATCAGCACCCAGGGTCTGCAAGGTCGCTAATCTTCCTCATGCTCCGTCTACGAGTGGCTAATTCGGGGCCTGCTGGAGCAGCCTTCCCGGCAATTCTCCTTCCAGTCACCAACATTATACCAGATGGGAATTTGAAGAGAGGAGTGAGGTTATTTTTCCATGTTTCTGTCTCATTTTAAATCAGTCAATACAGCAGGGGAGACCAGGACAGAAGTTAATTATACCTATTTATGAGCCTTATTCATGAAGAAAGCTGCCTTCCAACCCGAAAGTAAACTTATAGGAGGGGGGTGGGCAAGTGGATGAAGAAGATAAGGAGGACATACAATCTAATTCCCACGTAACACAAGCACTGCTTGGTCCTGTTTATTTTATAAAGGAGTTCACGCAGAACAATGGCTCTACAGCACGTGAAACAGCAGTCACGTCTCCTAATAAATTAACGAGCGAAATTAATGGTCGTTCACTCCATTAAATCGTGTTAATTTTATTTCTGTTATAATAATACAGCAATCACATATGTACATTATTAAACCAATATTTATTTTTTAAAAACTCATTTTACTTGGATTCCTGATGTGATGAGCTCAAACTAAATCTCTCAATTTCATCAGTTTCTTGGATTCCTCAACAAAACTAAATGACTACCATAATCACTGATCTTTTTTATTATTAAAATGGTCATTTAGATGGGTATGGTGGCGTAAGCCCGTAATCCCAGCCAGCACTCAGGAGGCTGAGGCAGGAGGATCACCTTGAGCTCCAGGCCAGCCTGGACTACATAGTGAGACCCTGTCTCAAAAGGCAAACAAACAAATAAGATAGTTATTTAAAACTTTCTATCTTTGCACAGGCTTTTTGAAAATATATTATTGAATTCTTATGTCCGTTCAGAAACTGTGAGACTTACTTTCAGCAAGAAATGGAAAGGTGGGTCACACCAAAACTGCAAGGCTAGGCGTCCACCATCCCCTCCAAGCCATCCACGTTTTACCGCCACTTAATCATTTTCCAAATTCGCAGATCTAAAGTCCCTGCTCCCACCAAAGAAACCTGAATTTCAGGTTTGTGCTACTAAATTACTTTGTACTTCAAAGAGAAAATGCTGCAGTTATGGAAGCGATCAGACCTGGCCCACTGACCCTCTGCAGCAAATGACAAGGTCACACACGCACAACAGCACTTGGTTTAGGAAAAGGCAGAGGATGGTGGCCTCATTCTTATGGACAGTTCCTCCCAGCTTTCAAACATGTGCCACGAATGTGGTGCGACCCAAAACACTGCCCTTGGAGCCTAACTCCAGTCCTCTTCTTATTTCCCCACCCACACGGACCCCTCACCTCCTCCCACAGGTTAAATGTGTCCCTGACTGCCGGGCGCATCATGTACCCTTGGCAGCAGCTCATGCTCTATACGAGGCTAAGAATGTCTCCCAGCCCACACAGGGTCCTCCGCACTGTGTAGTCCGGGCTGGCCTCGAACTCAAGGTGATCCTCCTGCCTCAGCCTCCTGAAACAGGGATCCTGCCTTGGTCATCGAATAGAAATCACTGAATAATTCTGTCTTCTGTGGACACACAGCTACCACATCTCCATGGTGCCCACACCTTATGGAATCCTGACTTCACAGGTGCAGACAGGAAGGCTTTGAAACATTAAGGAAATTCTCAAATCCATCTGGGGAGCAGAATGACATCGTAGAACTTGAATACTCTGTTCTTTTTTTTTTTTTCCAAAGAACACAAAGAGCTGATATTATTCCATTTTCTACCATAGTGACTTTTACAAGATTTAAAAGATACACCATAAGCCGGGTATAGTAGCGCACACCTTTCATCCCAGCACTCGGGAGGCTGAGGCAGAAGGATCCTTGCGAGTTCAACAAGTTCACTTTGTAGCCAGCCGAGCTCAAGGCCAGCCTGAACGGCATAGCGAGACCCTCTCTCAAAAAGATGAAAAAGGGGTGGGGATATAGCTCAGTGGTATAAGCACCTGCCTGGCAAGCACAAGGTCCTGAGTTCAATTACTGATGCCACAGGGAAAAAAAAATAAATAAATAAAAAAGACAAAAAAAAAAAAAAGATACACCACAGTTCCTCTCCCCTGAGAAATCCCCCCAAATTTCTTCTGGTTGCTGTGAGTACAAAAGAAATAGCAGTTTGACATTCAGATAATGCCCCACTAGAGTTTCGCTTAGTGAAGTGTAAGCTCTCCACGGACAGGCACATTCTCGAATTTACCCCTGTACTCCCCTCTGGTGCCCTAATATCGACTCAGAAATGACAAGGACCCAATAAATACGACCAAAGCAACAGACTCTAACCCTGGAGCATCTGACTGGGAACTCAGTTATCGGGTGCTGCAGCCAAGGTGCCCCAAGAACACCAGGGGGCTCCTAGGACCAGGTACAGCCCCAAGTCAGCCACCCAGTATCCTGGGAGTGAAGGATGAGGATATTTTTCCTCTCTCCCCCAGCTGAGGGTAACCTGGTAAAGTCCCGGGAGGCGACAGCTACACTGTAGATCAGGTGCACAGAGCAGGAGGGATGTCCCGTGTCAGACGAGGTATTGGGTTCATTTCTCCCATTTTCTCTGGACTCAGTGCCGGGACACAAGAAAACCCCAATTCTCTTCCAAACAAACCAGGCCGTTAAGATGGCTCCGGCTCCCAGCCGCAGAGCCAAGGTGTAGCTGCCCCGGTGGAGGCACAAGGTGTCCGTGTCTATCAGAAAGGAAGCTTCCGCATTCCTGACCCAAGTTTCCCTTCCTGGAGGCAAAAGCCGCCTCTCTGTTTTTAGGCACAGGAGAAGATACCTGCAGCTTCGCTCAGGTGTTCAACAGGTGGACAGCGAGATACTGTTGCTGCACAGCTGGCCTGCATCTAAGTCACGCTCTTAGCATGTCACCGGCACCCAGCTCTGCAACAGTATCGCAGTGAGTAAGCCTGTGAGTCCCTCCCGCTCCCCTGATCGCTGCAACAGATTACAGCTGGGGAAACAAAGAAGCCACAACTCGGTGTGGAAGTCCCACGTCTACAACAATAATTGGCAAATGTTGCCAGGGCTGCTCATAATTACCTATCAGGCAAGGCAGGCGTGTCATGGCCACCTTAGACCGAGGACTCCGTAAACCCAGGAGCCCAGATCTTAGCATTCTAAAGTGCGCACGTACACACGTGCGCGCACACACAGAGGGATGACATCTCCTTCCCAAAGCCCTAGTTCTCAAAGATAGCATGAGGCCAGGCAAGGGACAATGTGACAAACAACCCCACAACCTACGGAGGCCAGCAGGCACCAGGGTCTCACCAGCGGAGCCCAGCTAGCCAGCTGCCCAAGAAGTGGCCTTCAGTTTTCTGCCCAGGACCAAAACAGCAGCAGCTGTTGCCAAGGGAAACATGGCGACCAAGAGATGCGGGCGCGAAATCTAAGCATGGAAACTCACTCTAGATTCACACCCAAGCAACTGGGGCTGTCTAGCTGAGAAAAGGTGAAGGAAAAGTTCAGATCTGCTCAGGGCTTGGGCTGTAGCTCAGTGGTGGAACACTTGCCCAGCGTGAGCAAGGCCCGAGTTTAATGCCCAGCACAGACGACAAAGCCCTTCCCAAGGTGCAAAAGACGCCCGGGTCCTGGTGAGAAGGCCACAGGAAGCCGGCTGGTACTTGAGAACCGTTCCGAGCACTCACACGCCTCATTCTTGGGGGGCTACAAAAGGGGAACAGGTAGGCCAAAGCTCTGCCCCTGCCGAGGCAAACTGCTTTCCCCAGGGCAAGGGAAGCAAGGCCTCCCCCACAAACTGTCACCGGCTCAAAGGTTTAGCAGGAGCCACCTTCCCAGCAGAGAGTCACACGGTCCAGCGAGCTCAGGGGAGCAGGAAGAGCGGGTCAGTCAGGACACCAATCGTGCTGGCCTTCCCACGGGTCCCTTTCAAAGTCTGCTCAAGTTTTAAATGAGGCTGTCTGAATTCTAACTGCCTTATCTATTTTCCAGGGGCTGGTTTCCTTCTTTCTTTGAAGGACCTTATACACCATGTGAAAGTACTTTGCAAATTGTGAAACACTTTCCCACAGCTGTGTGTTTTATAATCAATACCACTTTTTTCCCCAGCTTCAATATGCAAAGCTCTCGGCTGCCCAGCACCCAGGTGGATTAGGAGCAGCCTGCCCTTACAGTCCCTTCCCCAGATGGAGAAGTATGCCTCGCACCCACCCTATCCTACCAAAAGAATGAAGAACCACAGCTGGGTCTGGCTCCGTGGTGCACACCTGCAATCCCAGCACTCTGAAGGCTGAGGCAGGAGGATCACTGCCCTGAGTTTGAGGCCATCCTAGAATACTCAGGAGACCATGTCTCAAGAAACAAAACGGAGCAAACCAGAACCAGAGCTGGGACCAAAACCCAGGCTTCTCTGGCCATCCCATCACACCATCACCCCTGAGGCCAACTCCGGTTCCCATCACAAGCCCAGGGCATCACTTTCCCCCTCTGCTGACCGCACTCACCCAGTTAGGTTCAAAAACTACTTTTAAAAATCAGTATGCCCACCATATGTGGCATTTACTTCCAGGAGGAGGGCAGCCTGGGGTTTCAGGGACAGATGTTGCTTTGTGCCTGCTTGTCACGGCTGGCAGCCCTCGAACAGCTGCCCCAGCAGGTGGCCCTTGATGGAGTCAGAAGCGAGGGTGACAATCCCTGCAGGGTAGGGCCCTGGAAGTCCTCTTCTCGGTCCTCTGCAGCCTGGGGCCCCAAGAGCCCGCCCCACCCCCACCCCCAGTGGCGCGCGCGCCCTTGGTTCACAATCGGACTTTAAAAGGGGGCTGCGCATGAGGCCAAGGTGCCCGCACCCCAATTCCCAGCCAGGCAGAGCTGAGCACAGGGAGGCCCGGGAGCGGAGAGAAGTCACTGACCCCTTCCACCCGCCATCTGTGAGCCCGCCCGACCTCACCAGCGCGATGCAAGGATAAAGGAGGTCGGGACAGATGGCAAAGCGCTTTGGGAAGGAGGCTCCGCAGGAATGCGAGGGCCCGAGAGAGGCCCACTTCGGGGCGGGTTTTGTTATCTGTCGGGCGCTTCCCCCTCGGTTCCATCGCCTAGCAATCTCTTAGACTCCAAGAAGGGCAAACACGGGGAGGGGGGCGGTGTTTTCTGCCGCTGGTCTGTCCCTCTCGGAAGTCGGAGCGCTGTGCAGCAACTAAAGTGCGTGCGTGCGCGCACAGGGGGCGGGAGAGTGGAACAACCGAGTCTAAAAATACTCGATAAAAATGCTAATCCCAAAGGCAAAGAAAGAACGAAGAAGGCATCTGTCAATCACCGGGCTCCCGCTCCTCACCCACGGCCCCAGCTGTACCGACCGCATTCCAGTCGGGGACGGAGCGGGGGGACCGAGCCGGAGGGAAAGAGGAAAGAAAGGGTCGGGCACGGCCACCTCCACGAGCGCGGGCCGCGCGCGGGGCGGGAGGCGGAGGAGGGGCTCGGCCCGGGGCCGAACAAAGCGGGCCTCAACTCCCAGCGCAGCCCGGGGGTGGGGGGACCCCCGCGGCACCCCCTTTCCCGGGGCTGGGAAAGCCCCGCGATCTGGAAGCCAGCGCGCCGCGTGGACGCCGCGGGCCCCGGATCCGGACGCGGGCACGGGCGGTGGGGGCCCTCCCTCCCCGGCGCCCACCTGGGGATGGTGATGCACTTGGTGTTGGCGCTCTGCGTGGTGATCGCCTTCTCCAGCTCGTCCAGCTGCCCCGTCTTCTTCAGCTTCTTCACCAGGCTCTTGACCGCCTTCTCGCACCACTTCTCCTCCTGCCCGTTCTGCTCGCCCTTCTTCCAGCCCAGCAGGCGCTTCACGATCGGGGGGGTGAAGGGCAGGATGGACGACATGGCGGGGAGGGCGCGCGCGGCGGCGGGGAGCTCGGCCCGGCCCGGCCGCGCGCCCTCCGCGCCCCTTCCCTTCGCGTTCCTTTCCTCTCCCCGTCTGGTCTCTTCCCTTCCTCTCCTCTTCCGTGGCCCTGGG